>NC_138370.1:73685284-73799334 GCF_054177405.1 Leptonychotes weddellii
TAAAGAAAGAAAGAAAAGAAAGGAAGGAAGGAAGGAAGGAAGGAAGGAAGGAAGGAAGGGAGGGAGGGAGAGAGAGAAAGGAGGGAGGGAAGGGGGGGAGGGAAGGAAGGGAGGGAGGGAGGGAAGGAAGAAAGAAAAAAGGGAAGGAGGGAGGGAAGGAGGGAAAAAAGAGAGAGAGGGAGGGAGGGAGAGAGAAAGAGAGAGGGAAGAGGAGGAAGGGGGAGGGGAAAAGAAAAGAAAAGAAATAGAAAAAGAAAAAGGAAATCCACTGTCATGGTTCAGAGGATTTGCTGTGAGATGGGACATGAGTCTCAAGAGAAAGAGAGAAAGGCTGAAGATGACCGTGTTAGTTTCCCGAGGCCGCTATAACACAGCCCCACAAATTTGGAGGCTTAAAACAACAGAAATTTCTTCTCTCACAGTTCTGGAAGCCAGAAGCCTGAAACAAAGGAGTTGGCAGGGCTGCTTTGTCTCCAGAAGCTCCAGGGGATATTCTATTCCTCGCCTCTTCCAGCATCTGGGGGGCCCAGGCACTCCTTGGCTCGTGGCTGCAGGACTCAGGTCTCTTCCTTCGTCCTCACATGGCCTTCACCTCTGCGTCTATGTCATCTCTTCTTTTGTCTCTTATAAGGACACTTGTCACTGGATTGAGGATTGAATATCACCCAGATATTCAATGTGATCTCATCTGAAGATCCTCAACTTAATTACATCTGCAAAGATCTTTTTCCTAAATAAGGTCACATTCACAGGTACTGGGGGTTAGGATGTGGACTTCTCTTTCTGGGAGCCACCATTCAACTCACTGCAGCGTCTCTAAGTTATTTCAGCCTGAGCAACTGCAAGGACGAACTCGCCACCAACTGAGATGGGGAAGAATGTGGATTGAACAGATTTGGGAAAAGAGTCCAGGACCTCAGGGTCAGATGCGTCAGTCTTGAGATGCCTATTTAACATTCAGGGGAGATGTCAAGCAAGCCTGCAGCTCAGGGCAATGTACAGGTTGAGATATAAAGACAGAGGCACCAGGATGTGGATAGCATTGAAAGCCATGAGACCCCTGATGTCCACCAGGGGAGGGGTGCCGATAGGAGAGGGAAGCATGCCAGCATCCAGAGGGCCCAGCTGAGGGACTGAGAGAAGCAACCAAGGAGGTGGGAGGAGAAGCAGGAAAGGGTGAGGTCCTAGATGCCAAATGAAGAACTTACTCCAAGGAGGAAAGATTGATCAGATCCTTACTCCAACTGTGGCATCACACTTGCAAATTCTCAGATCTGGCTTTCCAGGCACAAGCTGAAATTTCCTCTGTGGTTTCCTGTAGTAAGATTTTCCATTTTCACGTAACTCCTCTTGTATGATGTGGGAAAGCCAAGTGCCGTCTACGTGAAATCATCTCAAATACCCTAAAGTAATCTTACAATGAAGCATATTTTCAAAGTGTTCTGTTTTTGTGTTCATCAGCAAACACTTTTTGTTGGATCAGTGTTTTGAGCCCTTGACTCTGAAAGAAAGGCACGTGTCTTCTCCCCACACAGGGTCAGAAGAGACGCCAAGACTGAGTCCTAAGCTTTTAAGTTTTCTAGGTTCCTGAGGTAAAGGGCTTGTTATCCCTAATAGCACTGGAGGTTGTGTGAGGAAAACCCCTCAAGAGAGACTGCTTTACGAGAGAATAGTGCAGCCACTTTAGGAACAATGCAACCATCAGTGAGAAACTCCCTTAATTCCACAGGTTTAACTGAAATCTGTCCCACACGGCCAAACAGCTGGCCAAATCCATCAAGGGAGCTAAACATCCGAAACACGTTGTTTGCCATCTAGTGGGGGAGAAAGCCGCGTGAGGTGATTGACTGGATTTTCCACCAAATGGGCATCTGAAAGATGCATCTTAAATCTTGAGCAGTTTTTGGTTTTTTAGTGAATGATCATGAATGGTTAAATTAGAGAATTGAGTGCTACACCCTGAAGAATACATCTTGCGGAAATTGTTTTTGTGTATCTGTGGCCAAAATGTCTCAGGTTTCACTAGCCGGTGACCACAGATCGGATTTCATATAAAGTAACACCTAAATCTCCATGACTCACAGCCTCCACCAGTGTGACATCAAGATTCCCCTCACTGGAGTATATTTGGGGATCTCCGAGGCCTGTATTTATAGTGTCCTCAAAGTTGCTTGGCTGAGAGGGGACCTCAACCCTGATCCCAGAGAAGCTCCTCCAAGCTGGTGGTTACTCTGCTCGCCCAGAGCTGCTGCTCCACCTGGGTGCCTGTGGGGCCGGGGCGGCTCTGAAACTCCAAGTGGGAGAAAAGCCTCATGTCTCTGGTGAAGTAAGAACATTCCCTGGGGCGCCTGGGTGGCTCAGGTGGCTCAGTCAGTTCAGCATCCGACTCTTGATTTCAGCTCAGGTCATGATTTCACGGTTGTGAGATGGAGCCCTGCATCAGGCTCCATGCTCAGCGGGGAGTCTACTCTCTCTCTCTCTCTCTCTTTCTCTGCCTCCCTCTCAAATAAATAAATAAATCTTTAACAAGAATAATAAAAAGAACATTCCCTGCTTATACTCAGAGGGTTGACAACACAAGGGCTCTTGAGCCTCAGAGTGCCACAAGCCTTAGTCACAAGCCCTTTCAATTCAGGCACAAAGCCCTCTGCTCCCCGGGGCATGAAGTCAGTGTTGCCTGTGTGGGAGGCAGCTCTGAAAACAGCCCTTTGAGTGGAGTCTGCCTCGCTGGCAGCATGTTCCCCTTCTCCCCAGGGGGCTCCTCACCCCTAGGGACATCAGCACAGTGGTCTCCCTTATCCCCGGTTTCAGTCACCCAGGGGCAGTCCAGAAGCACATGATCCTCCTCCTGAAGGCTCCTCAGAGGGTCGGGAGTGGCCCAAGGCCGCGTCACAGTGCCTCCGTAGTCCACCTCACTTCATCTCCTCATGCAGGCATCTGTCACCTCATATCACCACAGAAAGAAGGGTGAGTGCAGTACAATAAGATATTCGGGGAGAAAAACAACATTCACATAACTTTTATTTCAGCATATTGTTACAACTGTTCCATTTTATTATTGTTGTTAATTTCTTACTGTGCCTAATTTATAAACTGAGCTTTATCATGGGTATGTATGTGTCAGGAGCAAGAAATCTTATCCCCCAGGACGTCTGGGTGGCTCAGTCGGTTAAGCGTCTGCCTTCAGCTCAGGTCATGGTCCCAGGGTGCTGGGATCGAGCCCCGCGTCGGGCTCCCTGCTCAGTGGGGAGTCTGTTTCTCCCTCTCCCTCTGCCCACCCCCCACCCTCGTGCTCTCTCTCTCTGACTCTCTCTCTCTCAAATACATAAGTAAAATCTTGAAAGAAAGAAAGAAGAAAGAAGAAAGAAAGAAAGAAAGGAAAGAAAGAAAGAAAGAAAGAAAGAAAGAAAGAAAGAAAGAAAGAAAGAAAGAGAGAAAGAGAAAGAAAGAAATCCTATCCCCTCAAAGGTCCTTCTAGCTTGACTAAGAATCAAATCGCCATGAGACAGATTAACAGGAGAAAATAGTGTATGTACAGGGAATCCACACAGACTTGGGAATTCCTAAGACAGTCAGGCAAAATCAGATATCCATGTCGTTCTGAAGTATGGAGAAGAGGGTGGGGGTCTGGGACTTCCGAGGAAAGGACTGCACTTCACAGGGTGATAAGAAGACAGATGTTTGGTAATTAGACGTTTGCTCTGCCATGCAGATGGGTCACTCAGGTAAAATTTATCTCCAGTAATACCCCTTATTCTGGGAAAGACCCCCAGTTTAGATTTTTCTGTGTCGTTAAGGGAGGGACAAAAGTTTCTCTTGAGCCCACAGGGTCTCAAGTACCTTCAGTTCAAAATAACCCACATGCCAAAGTGGCACATTCTGGGGGGACTTGTCCCGAACCCCCTCATATGCATAGGAAAAAACATAGCATATAAAGGGTTCAGTACCAGCACCAGCATCTACTGGTGATCCTGGAATATTTCCCCTGCAGATAAGGGAGGAGGACTATAATTGTCACCTAATTTTACTTTCCAGAACCATCTGAATCTCCACTCTGTCTCCAACTGAGACATTTCTCTAGAAAGCTTTTTTTTTTTTTTTACAATTAGAAATGTTCTATCTTCTAAAACGATAGCCCAGTAGACTGTTTCCAATTCTAGCAAAAGACAGAAATCATAGGGAAAATAAGAGCTATGGTTAGAACCCTTTAGAAGAAAGATCCATGCCTCAGCTCCTCTGCAGGCCTCTGTACCCTTCTACCTGACAGAAAACCCTCGGCTTGCCCACCAGTGGAATTATATTAGCCTTGACCCAGCCTCCCAGCACCCGAGTAAAGGGAGGGACTCCTGAAGTGGAGACCACAATATATTTTTTCTCCACCCCAATTCTCTCAGATTCACAGTGTTAGGTTATCTTGTAGAAAGAAAAGGATTCATCCACCTGGAACTTTTCAACAATGGATCAAATTTACAGTAGCATTAATAAGGAGATACTTAATTTCGGGGCACCTGGGTGGCTCAGTCGTTAAGTGACTGCCTTCGGCTCAGGTCATGATCCTAGAGTCCCTGGATCGAGTCCCACATCGGGCTCCCTGCTTGGCAGGGAGTCTGCTTCTCCCTCTGACCCTCCCCCTCTCCTGTGCTCTCTCTCATCCTCTCTCTCTCAAATAAATAAATAAAATCTTTAAAAAAAAAATTAAAAAATTAAAAAAAAAAAAAGATTATTTATCTGGGCGCCCGGGTGGCTCAGTCGTTAAGGGTCTGCCTTCTCTCAGGTCATGACCTCAGGGTCCTGGGATCCAGCCCTGCATCGGGCTCCCTGCTCAGCGGGAAGCCTGCTTCTCCCTCTCCCACTCCCCCTGCTTGTGTTCCCTCTCTCGCTGTCTCTCTGTGTCAAATAAATAAATAAAATCTTTAAAAAAAAAGAAGATTCTTAATTTCTTTGAATATTTACTATTGTTAGCCACTGTGCTTATTTATATAAAAATATATATTTACATATTTAAGAATATATTCTTACTTCTTATGTATACATATATATGTGTATATATATATATACGTGTATACATATTCTTATTTAACCAATACACCAAGCTTATAACATGGATTTAGTATCCCAATTTTACAGAAAAGCAAATTGAGGTTCAGAATGATATTAACAAGGCCACACAGCTAATAAGAGCTGAATCCAGGAGCCCAAGCCACTGTAATTCCAAAGCTTCAGCTTTGAACCACAGTGCCATATTAGCTTTTAACATTCAGATGTAAAAATATCACCCCAAACCCTCTCTGAAAACATAAAAGCCCTTCACAAAACACAGTTTTATTGATGGGTTCCTTTGGACATCATTGCTGTAAATCTGGTCCGTGGCCCAGAAAGACTAGTATACTTGCGAGAAAGAAAACACGCTGGGTCAGATCCTCCTGAGCGCTGTGCTGCTGAGAAACCTGGCCCCATGAAGCTGCTGGGAGTGGAGCTCTGGGAGAGTTGTATGTAGGAAGGCTCCTGCCAGGAGTCCCGGGGTCCAGTTTCACTTGATTCAGGGACTGTGTGTCCTCAGTAAATTTATGGTACCTCCCAGGACTTCCTCAACCCCACACCTGCAAGGTTCCAACAAAGGTGGCAGGTGTGGTCAGATGCCCCACCACCAGCCTCCACCAGCGTCCACCAGCCTCCACCAGCCTTGAAGGAATGCTCAGGGAGATTGGGCCAGGCTACTTAGAAGAAGCAGCTCATCACCGGAGGATGCTACCTTTATTTCAGGAACCAAGGAGTTTTGTCTGCCAGGCCATCGCTCTGGTTTCGTTCACCACCAAGTAATTTCTCTAAAGATGAGCTCAGAAATGAAAAATAAAGTGGTCATTAAAAGTTTTATTACAGTACCTGCCCAGTGGCTACTTTCAAATAGCATCCTTTTGAAATCTTATTCTTTACATTTTTTTTCATCATCCAATGATTGGAACCGCTTTTTGGGGTAAGTGAAAGTTCACTTTAGAATTATGTTGCTTTATAAAATGAGGTGTTCATTTTAACTCTTCTCATCCAAAAGAAACATCAAATTCAAGTCTGGAGAAAAGAAATTGTGACAATTTTCTCCTTTTCCTCACCATAATTGTATGAGACTTAAAAAAAAGAACAACAGTTAAATTATTAACCTTCAAGAAATGAGACAGATGATGCAAACTGAGATGGCACGTGAACGTCCCAAGCACGCATACAGCAATCCTTGCAGGAACTGTAAATCGAAGCTTTGCGATGAAATGCACCAGCAGAACCAATTCATTTGCATTCCATTTTATAGGACACTAAATAGAAGCATTAGTGTCACCGTTTCATTATCCTTGTCCCTCATGCATATTGCATGATGAATTAATGTAGTGATACAAAACCTGAAGCAACCTTAAAGGGGACAGCAGGAGGCTCAGAGCCACGTCCTCCAAGGTGCGTGGTTCTGTCCACTAAAATCTACCATCATGGTGTTAACCTCACTCTCTTGCCGTAACCTAATGGTATCAGAGGCATTGAATCTGGAAAAGTAAGTGACAGGGCAGGCCTCTGTGCTGCAAATAATACTTAGAACTAAGCAACTGGAAAGAGAACCCTCCCCTTGGGGAATGGGCAGCCAATGAGAGATTGCTCTGATGATGTCATGCCTGTCTCCCTGGAGAGTCCTTGGTTAAATAGAAACAAAGATAATGATAATGTGCTCCAGGAGTTTGTGAATTCCTTCTGCCTAAACAACTCCTGGCATTTTGCAGACATCTCATTGATCTCAGGAGGTGGGCATGATCTCTGCTTAGGGAATGGCAAGAATTTCAAACGTGGCACCAGGCTAGAGCCCAAAGCGACAGATGGACCTTAGCTGCCTCAGAGCTGCGACATGACTCTATTGTCCCTAGGGTTTGCCGGTCTCCCTGGGTTGGGTGGCGTGGAATGTTTTCCAACACCATCAAGCAATTCTCCGTTTCTGAGGGGACACTTACGGGGTGTCCTACAAATTTCACTCAGTTATGATGCGACCTGTAGCCTCAGATCACACAGGTTAAGGGCTAAAATCCCACGGTCCCCCTTTCATACACCAACTGAAAGTCCAACTTTTGTTCTGAGCAACTGGCTTTAAGTCGGAAGTCCCCACAACCCCTTCTCAGGTTTGATTAATTTGCTAGAGCAGTTCAGAGAACTCAGAGAAAGATTTGATTACCTTTGCCATGATATTATAAGGGACACAGAGGAGGAGCCCAGTGAAGAGGTGCATAGGGCAAGGTCCAGAAGTGTTTCCTGCACAGGGGCTTTTGTCACCATGGAACTGGGGTGTACTACCTTCCCAGCATGTGGATGCTTTCATCAACCCAGAAGCTCATCAAATCTCCTTGCCCAGAGTTTTGGTAGAACTTAATTGACAGCCCCCCATCCCCCTTTCCCAGAGGTGGGCTTGTGGGGCTGAATGTTCCAACCTTCTAATCACTTGGTCTTTCTGAGGACCAGATGCATCCCGAGGCTATCTAGAGGCCCCATCTTAAGTCACCTCATTAGCATAAACTCAGCTGTGCTCTAAAGGGGCTCCTTATGAATACCAACAGACCCTTCCATCACTCAGGGAATTCCAAGGGTTTAAGGAGCTCTGTGTCAGACACCAGGGACAAAGACCAAATGTATTTCCTATCATACCCCTGATGGGCATCACCCACGCTTTTCAGTGATGGTGGGCAGAGACCACTCCAGCTAAGAAAGGATGGTAAACCCCCGGGGTGAGGACTCCAGGACGCAGCCCTACATCCAGTCCCACTGCCTCCAACGTCACCTCCCACCGGTCTCCCATCTGATCTATGCCAGACTCATTGCAACCAAGTGTATCTCTGACCACATCTTCTCCTGCTCAAAATAAAGTCCTGGCACCACCACGATCTTGTCTTTCCAGATTTACCTCCAACTGCTCTCTGCCCACACTCCCAGCTGCAGCCCAGCTCTCTCCTCACTCACACCTGTGCGGCCCCACCTCTGAGCTTTTTCCATACTGTCCTCTCTGCCCACCACGCTCATCAATCTGTGCACGTCCCAGTCCTTCCTCGTTTCCACGTGAAACCGTCCCCAATGCTTGTCCCAATCTGCTACCCCCTCCTCAGGAGAAAACCCTTCTTTAGTTTAAAGATAGAAAGAGGTGCAGGGTCTGGTGTAGCGGTCCTCAAACATTTTTGCCTGAGGACCTCCATAATTTTTTGTGAGACCCTGTGTGTGCCCTCACATATTTTAAATGGACATAAAAAGATATTCATTCTAAGTGTAAGTAACTGCAAAGACGGTCATTTCTGATGCAGCAGTTCTCAAACGTGGGCGTGTGTCAGAGTCACCTGGAGCACAGGTTAAAACACGGATGGCTGCGCCCGCTCACAGAGTCTCCGGTTCTGTGGGGCTGGGGCCAGGCCGAGAATCTGTCAAGTTCCCAGGTGATCCGGATGCTGCTGGCTCAGGAACCACACTTTGAGAACCGCTGCCCTGGCGTGTTGTAAATATTGACATTTCAAAATAAACTGTCATATCACTCTTTTAAGTGCATCCAGTGAGATCTAAATATCACAGCAATTTGAGAGCCACCATCATCCACTTTAAAAAAATAAAAGAACAAGCTCTTCTTGACAATTGGGAATATTATACTGTTCCTTTTTCTCCTTGAGCTTTCATTCCATTCTATTTCCCCCATTGAATTTTGTGCTAATGCACTATATTTATTCTTAAAAATATTTTATTGATCATTCTTTCATACATCTCTGCCATAAATGTGTGTATAGAAATTGGAATGGAGATTCATTTCAATTTCCTATAACTATTAGGCTCTGAGTGTTTGAAATGTTTAGTTTGGATCGAGTTATAACCACAGTTATTAGGAGTATACAATTGAACAAAACAACATATATGTATTTATTAAAGATGAAATGTAAAATTGTGTTGGAAATGTATCTCTAAATTAGATGGGGCTGCTTTTTTTTATAATTAGTTCTTGTATTTTCTCATTAATATTCCTTATTGGTAGAATGATACAAGCTTCTACATGAATTCTATTTCTATTTCTTTTGGGGGTGGTGGCATGGGGCAAAGGGAGAGGGAGAGAGAGAATCCCAAGTAGGCTCCATGCCCAGCACAGAGCCCAACCAGGGGCTCTATCCCACGACCCTTGAGATCATAACCTGAGCTGAAATCATGAGTCCGATGCTTAGCTGACTGAGCCACCCAGGTGCCCCATTTTTCTTTCTTTCTTTTTTTTTTTTCTCCTATTTTTTAAGGTTACATGCACCAGGGTATCTGGGTGGCTCAGTTGGTTAAGTGTCCGACTCTTGATTTCAGTTCAGGTCTAGATCTCAGGGTGGTGAGTTTAAGGCCCAGGTTGGGTTCCAAATAAAAATAAAAAAATAAAGACACACACATCAAAGAATACTGTTGACATGAATAAGTAGGTGAAAATGGAATGAATTTCGTAACTTCAATTTTACTTCATTCGCTGAATGCTTTCCAGGTTATAAACCAACAATCATATAGTGATCTAACATCTAAATTTATTCCTTATGATCTATCAGCTAAAATTTCAATTAGGTTCTTCTTCAGTACAGTTGAAAGCAATAAATTAGAAAACATGTAGTTTGCAAAAGGGTTTGCTAGCCAAATATTTTCAGTATTGACACCATTATTTCAAATTGTACCTTTCTTTACTGCACTGGAGGTTTTCTTTTATTTGTTTGCTGGGTTGGGGGTTTTTGATTTGGGGTAGTTGCTTTTTTAATTACTAGGACAGAGGTTAGCAAACTAAGGTTGGCTTGTGGTGGCCAAATCCTGTCCAGCCTGCTTTTGAACAGCCCTCGAGCCAATAATGGTTTCTACATTTTTAAAAAGATTGTAACAGGGCGCCTGGGTGGCTCAGTTAGTTAAGCGACTGCCTTTGGCTCGGGTCATGGTCCCGGAGTCCTGGGATCGAGTCCCACATCGGGCTCCCGGCTCAGCAGGGAGCCTGCTTCTCCCTCTGACCCTCTCCCCTCTCATGCTGTTTCTCTCTCTCTCTCTCTCTCAAATAAATAAATAAATAAAATCTTTAAAACATAAAATAAAATAAAATAAAATAAAAAATAAAAAGGTTGTAACATATACACACACACAAGAACATACAAACAGACAGACTGTGGCCCACAAATTCTGAAATACTTACTATCTAGCTCTTATCAGGTAAAGATTTCCAACTCCTGATCTAGGACAAAGCAACCTGGTAAGAATCAGGAAGGTGCATATACAACTTTGTTTACAAACAAGAATGAAAGAATGGCCTTTGGGAAGGATCTGTCTTGATCCTTGGTTCTCAGGATGATCCATTTTAGAAGAGATACATATGAAAGTTTACAATCTGGAAAATGATTCCGTATCTATTGCTGCCTAACAAACCACCCAAAATTTTGTGGGTTAAACAATAACAACAGTGTACTTTGCTCACAAATCTGTAACTTGGGCAGGACTACTCAGAAGGGAGCATTCTGAGAGAACAGGTAAACCTACCTCGGGAGTCTTGCAGCTTCACTTCTGCCAACTCTATTAGTTGAGATATTCACAAAGGCCTATCCCAGTTCAAGGGGAGAAGAGACATAGACTCCTTCTTGCTGGGGTATGCAAGATTCCAGAAAAGCATATGGGTGGGAAATATTGTTTAAGCTATTTTTGGAAAACAAAATTGACCATACCCTTAAAACCGTCTTCACCCACATACCCTTTCAAATATCTTGGAATACCTCTGGGTTAGGTTCCATAATTTGAGACTACTGGTAGAGCAAATAAAGCATTGGCTTTTGAGTCAGAAAGACTGGGTTTGAATCCTGGCTCTGTCACTTCCTGCCTATGTGATCTGGGGAGGGCTGTCACTTGCTCTCTAAACTTCAATGACCCATGTTATAATATCCATCTCAAAGTTGTTTGGAGAAGTGCACAAGAAATTATTTCTGCAAAACTGCCAACCACCGAGCTAAAATCAGTGTAGAGAAATTTCCTTCTCCAATTGCCCTCCTCCTAACATCTTATCTATGCCTCTACTGAGCCACTTATAACTTTGAACTTTGTTCTGTAGTTATTTGCATACAAACTAACCTCCCCTACTACAGCATAACTTCCTTATGGGCAACAGGTAGATCTTCCCTCTTCACTCCCCCCACCTGCTGTTCCCTCCCCCAACACACACACACACACACACACACACGTACACCCACACGCACACGCACACAGCTCCTAACCCAGTACCTAAACATGGCAGTCATTTAGCAAATCTTTGAGGAGTGCTAATTTATGGACATTTTCCACCAAGTTTAATTCAGTGTGATCACAAAAATGACTCAATCCATGCTTATTGATTAGCTTGTTGCCACAAGTCCACATGCCAGTTACCACCTTGAGCTGCACCGAGGAGAATGCTAGAGAAGTGTGCTCCCCCTGAGCGCATGGTCATTTGCACGCATGCCACAGACGCACTTCTTCGGGGGTTCATGGGACACGGGCCTTTTGGTCCACAGCTGTGCTCATGATTACAAGAAAACAGAGTGAGTCGGCACCCCTTTGGCCTAGGGAAGAATGTATACATCATGGTAAAGCACTGGCTTTGGAGTCAGATGGCACTCCTCTCATCACCCGCCTTTTCTTTTTTTTAATTGTGGTAAAATAGATCTAACAAAAAACTCACCATCTTAACCATTTCTAGATGGACAGATTAGTGGCGTGAAGTACAACAATTGCTGCCATCCATTTCCAGAGCCCTTTCTAGCTTGCAAAGCTCCATGCCCCTTAAACAACTCCCCATTCCCACTTCCCCCAGGCAACCACCATTCTACTTTCTTTGTCTATGAATTTGACCACTCTAGGTCTCTCACACAAGTAGAATCATACAGCACTTCTTTTTGTGACTGGCTTATTTCACTTAACATAATATTCCCAAAGTTCATCCATGTTGTAGCATGTGTCAGAATTTCCTTCCTTTTTAAGGCTGAATGATACTGAATTATTCCAATATTCCAATATTTATATTGCAATATTCCATTATATACACACATATTTGCATGTACGTATATTTGGTTACTCCATTTATCCATTAATGGACACTAAGCTTTCATCCACCTTTTAGCTATTGAATAATGCTGCAATGGATATGGGTATACCAGCCCTCTTATGCCTACCTCTTCATCTAAATAGTCTTTTCTCCCCAGTTCTAGTCTATCTGTAATTCTCTTAATTTCCAACATCAAATCCTTCAACTTCTCAAGCATAGCAAGGACACAAAGTTAGCTCCTCCTTAAAATGAGATATACAGATAAAATGTACCTACTTTGTTTGTCTATAATTAGTTCGATCTTCCTTAGCCCTGAAACTGTGGATGTGTCAGATAAAAATTAACTTAGGTCCTACCACGTTTAAGTTTGTTTTGATCTGATCATTTATGTGTTTTTAGGATTCAATCTTTTCAGATAAAAATATTCTTCAGGACTGAGTGAACGTCTGTGGTGATAAAAGTGTTCTACATCGTCATTGCCGCATTCATTGGTTTCGTAAATACATTTGTCAAAATTCAAACTATGTACTTAAAATCTTTGGTTTCATCACATGTAAATAATACCTCAGTAGGGGCGCCTGGGTGGCTCAGTCGGTTAAGCATCTTGCCTTAGGCTCAGGTCATGATTCCAGGGTCCTAGGATCAAGCCCCACATGGGCTCCCTGTTCATCGGGGAGCCTGGTTCTCCCTCTCTCTCTCTCTGCCCCACCCCCTACCCCCCTGCTCGCACTTGCGTGCTCTCTCTCTCTGTCTCTCTCAAATAAATAAATAAAATCTGTTTAAAAATAATACAAAAATATTATGAATAATATATATAATTAATATATATAATATAAAATAGTGTGAAAAAAATAAAGTTAATTATAAAAACTTTTAAAATCTCACTCTTTCAGATAGTCTTTCCCTCCCATTGCTTCTCTCCTATAATGGCCCCAGGGTATATGTGGGAAGAGAACTTTGTGTCCCTGGCTTGTCCTGGAACACAGAGTCTAGCCATTTCTCCAACAGAAGAGGAATATAGGATATGAGAAGACAAGGAAATGGGTGGGACCTGCATTTGCCTCCCCAAGAGGGGAGAGGTAGAGTTTTCTAGCTTGGTATAACCCAAGCAAAATCTGGTACTGTCCCCCTGGATTGTCCCAGCGTAGCTATGGTCCAGAGTTCTTTCTTTGCTGCCATTCATTCCCTTACTGACAAACACTTGCACCCGCACCATCGCAGGATAACCAGCCAGCTTAGAGACTTGTTTGGCATCTTTCTGATAGGCTTGATTAGCACACGTGTTTGACTGTCCCCATGGTCCTGGGTGGAGGTTGTGACCCTGGCTTGGTGCGTGTGTCTGCGTACTTGCTGATCACAGTCTGCTGGTCTCTAGACGATCCGCCTCTTTCTCCTGGTGCTATGGGCCTCAAATGCTGAAACATGCTGGTTCAGCAACTCTAGGGCAGGCAATGCAGGAACGTGGCAGGGGTGGGGTAGGGGACTCCTCTCTTATCAACCCAGCCTCATGTCCGTTCTCACTGCAAAATCCTGGGCTTCCCGCCAGCCCATATGGCCAGCTGGTCCACCCCAAGCCCTGCTGTGGGGCCACTCATCTAGTGCTTACAAAGGCCCCCATGGTAAGACCACCAACTCTCAGTTCAGCTTCTGCACCGTGCAAGAGCTGAGGACAGCTCAGGAAAGCTAAGCTCAGGGCCTCTCTTTTCCTGATCAGACTGCTTGACTTTTCTACGGCTGTGCCCAAGACTGGATGGCACAGAGATCGTGTACCAAGACAGCGATGCTCATTAATAACTTCCAGGTATGCATACTTGTTAAAGGAGCTGAGGGTTTAGGATCAAGTTCCTTGAGACCCAGAGTCCAGTTATGCAGCTTTGAGAATTTACTGATTTACTCGTCCCTTAAATATTTATTGAGTGCTTTCTACGACTTGGTACTGTGTTAATGCCAGATGTACAACGCTTGGCAAAACTGACCCTGGCCTCATGGACCTCACACAAGAGGAAAAATCTGACAATCAAAGGATCACAAATGAGTGACCAGACCCTATGTAACATTCCAGGAAAAGAGAGTCCACAGTGCTATCTCTCCTAGAGTATAAGCTCCACAAGAGTTTTGTGGGTTTGGTTCCCTACCTAGAAGGTGGCCAGACACAGATTCGGTGCAAAATAAGTATTTGTTGAATGAATGAAAGCTATGGGATTACTTCTGAGGAGGTCGGGGGAATTGCTTGGGGAAGTGCTATTTTGGCTGATGTTAAAGATAAGAAACTCAATTTTCTGAGCTCAAATTCTACCGAATGAATTCATATTGACCAAACTCTCAAGAGACTCATTTACACACCAGGATACACTTATTAGTTTTGCATTAGGAGATATACCTGACTTAATATTTCCCTAGGAAGCGCCCCCCAAAATTTCAAGGGGCACTATCTTCGGGATTGCTAAAATTCTGTTGAGTTGAGCAGTATTTATGTTTTCGGGGAGCCAAATTAATTATCCACAGGCTAACACAGAACAACTTGCAATCGGTAAAATGGAAACTACCTGGATGTAAAGGATATTCACACACGCCATTCATACAACTTACATAAAACTACTTTCCTACCAAGGACATTCCTGTGCAGATCAAAGATTCCCCCCTGTCTTGGCAGAATGACAGCTAATCATGTTATTGGACTCCAAGCTAGGAACTACACTCACATGAAACTTCAGGGCCCTATTATCTTGCCTTTGGCTGTCTGTGAAACTATTCTCATCAAGGCAGTTATCTTCTTGAACTTGTGCCAATTTTACTTTCTTCCTAATTCCCGGGATCCTTTTCTTTTATTTTTTTAAGATTTTATTTATTTATTTGAGAGAGAAAGAGAGTGAGAGAGAGCACAAGAGGGCGGTGAGGGGCAGAGGGAAAAGCACACTCCCTGCTGGGCAGGGAGCCCGATGTGGGGCTCAATCCCAAGACTCCGGGATCATGACCTGAGCCGAAGGCAGCCGTTTAACTGACTGAGATCCCCAGGTGCCACCCACCCCCACCCTGGGATTCTTTAAATCAGGAGTCTATGGAGGTATTTTGTATGCTTCTTACAGGAAGACCTCCATGCATCCATGTGCTCTCTCTGGATAATATACTTATTTCTGTATGGATATGTGCATGTTTCTGTGTGGCTCCCCATACGTCTGCGTTTACATGCGTGGATTTAGAGTGTGAAGCAAAGTCTTGTGCTTTACTTGACAAGCCCCATGTGAACCTTCACCTCACTGCTTAGGCACATCAGCCACCCGTGGATACATCCATGTACATACCTAGTATTGAAAACATATACATATATTTACTACCACGAGTTCTTCGGGGGCACTTTGAGGACTGCTCAGGACTGCTGGCTGCCCAGAAGCGACAATCTGTTTAAACCAGATGAACGTTGAGTCGAGGGGGAATCTAGAAGGCTGGGCCCTTCTTGGACCCCAGAGAATCCGTCATTTGCTCAGCCATGGAGAAAAGCAGGGAATGAGTTAATGTGGATGCTGGCAGATCTCAGAAGAGTATGTTGCTCACAAAAACTGAAAATAGCATGTGGAAGTAGGACATTTGAGCCTTATGGAAAAGCATTAAAGGATACTTTGTAACAAAATGCCATTCAGGAGGTAGGGGATCTCTACAGTCCATGTGGGCCTGAAGCACAGTGAATCCAAAGGGTCATTTTTAGCTCATGAAAGATAATAAAGTTAATTTCTTTACAACGAAGATTTCCCCCATCTGCCTTTATAAAACAGATATTCCTAGTCAGAGCCTTCCATATCGACAGTAGGTATTTCCTTCGAGCAGCAACGCTGTGGAATAGACACACTAGTCCCCAATAATTGTCCTAGAAGATTCAAGAAATAAGGGCCAACAGAGCACGGTGAGGAAAGAGTGAGAAGCCAAGCTATCTTGAATGCACTGGCCTTAAGACCTCTGAGGTCAATGTATTGGGCTCGCTGAACCCACACCTCTGGCCCTGCCCCACCCCCACCCCTGACACCTGGCTTTGCCTTCTCATGAGTGCTGAATGTATCTTGAATTAAATGTGTCATTTGAAAAAAAAAAAAACACATTTTCATCACCACGTATTAATCGCCTCCTATGATACAGTCATATCATCAGAGCTGCTGCTCATCCATGTGGTGCTTTGGGACAAATTAGAAAAGGTGTCCCTTACACTTTACTTTTCTTCATTAAAAAATTGTAATACACTAATTTTGTTTGACTAAGACCCTTTAGCACCACCTGCAGGAAAACATCTATGACATCTAGGATGTGAATAGAGCCCTCTCAGAGTTAAAAGCACAGGCCCTAAAACCCAACAATGTGGATTCAAACTGTAGCTCTGCCTCTTTCAGCCATGTGACCTCGGACAAATGGCTTCCCTTTTCTGAGCACTAGATTTTCTCCATTTGTGAAATAGGGATCATATACCTATCAAGCTTGTTGCAGGGATTAAATGAGACTATGTATGTAAAGCACTTAGTAGTATATTCATCAAATAGGATGTGTTGGAATGGGAACATGTGGGGTAAATTAAAAACAGGATTTATTGGGGGAAAGCGTACAGGCATAGAAGTAATGAGTGTGGACAAGACTCTGAGGTCCCATGATTCCCCAGAGAGGTGTGTAGGACTTAGCAGAGGGGGACAGACACACCCTGGAAAGATCCGAGGAGAGGGAATCTGTGCCTTTAATGCTCCACACAACTTTGGGGAAAGAAGCACAGGAAATTCTAGATAATTCTGTAGCAATGGAGCTTCCTGAGCCGTGAAACAGCCTTGTTAGAAAGGAGAGGCTCTAGGGCTCAGCCTCTGACATCAGCCTCATCCTCCCATAGTTAACTCCCACCAACTGAGCTGGCTTCTTACTACAAAAGAGAAGGAAATGAGCCTCCAGGGCCATGTGATTTTCTCTCCTCTGAGAGTGTCACACAAGAAAACATGGCAAGGGCTGGACTCAGCTTTTCCAGTGTCTGCCTCAACTCACAAGTCAGCCCAGAAATCATCAACCACTTTAATTGAAACTAAGTCCACATATCTTAGAGTCATGCACTGAAAAGGACATTAGAGATCATGTAATTCAATCCTACATTTGTGGACAAAAGTGAGACTCAAAGTGCGTGGTTTATTTGGTTACCAGTAAGAAGTGCCAGAGTCAGGACTCGAATCTTCCTATTGCAAATTCCATTTCCTCTTAAATTGCAACAAAGTGCTTTTTAACCTTGTTAAGCACACCAGTCACCAAGATCCTATTAAATACAAGGGACTGAAGAAAAGACAGTGGCTTCCAGAGTGAACCAAAAGAGCAAGGAGACCCAGAGATGATTGATTAATTTTGTTCAAGGCCTTCGACTTCCATAAATAAGAAAAAAAAGCTATATAATTTAGCAAATAATGATTGGGGGAATCTATTGAAAATACGACTTAATATCTATGAGATATAGTCAAAGACTTGTTCAGAAGAAAAGTTACAATCTTAAAACCTTTCTGGTTTGTTTTTTTTTTTAAGATTTTATTTATTTGTCAGAGAGAGAGAGAGAGAGAGTAGGAACACAAGCGGGGGGAGCAGCAGACAGAGGGTCCCTGAGCAGGGACCCGGACGTGGGACTTGATCCCAGGACTCCAGGATCATGACCCGAGCTGAATGCAGTCATTTAACCAACTGAGCTACTCAGGCGCCCCAAAACCTTTCTCGTTTAAGAAGAATGCGTGTGAAGGAAGTGATTATTCAAAAAGATAAAATAAGATAAAGAATAACTTTAAGGGATGTCTGGGTGGCTCAATCGGTTAAGCGTCTACCTTTGCCTCAGTTCATGATTCCAGGTCCTGGGATCGAGTCCCATGTCAGGGTCCCTGCTCAGTGGGGAGTCTGCTTCTCCCTCTCCCTTTGCCCTCCCCCTGACTCGTACTCTCTCTCTCAAGTAAATAAATAAAATCTTAAAAGAAAAAAAGGGAAAATACAAATAAACTTAGGAATTCGAAAGTGAATTAGCACATGTACAAAAGAAACCAAAATTCTTTTTTAAAAAAACTTGTATTTATCGGGGCATCTGGGTGGCTCAGTCGTTAAGCGTCTGCCTTCGGCTCAGGTCATGATCCCAGGGTCCTGGGATCGAGGCCCGCATCGGGCTCCCTGCTCAGCGGGAAGCCTGCTTCTCCCTCTGCCACTCCCCCTGCTTGTGTTTCTGCTCTCGCTGTCTCTCTGTGTCAAATAAATAAATAAAATCTTTTTAAAAAAACCAAAAAAATAAAACTTATATTTATCTATTTGAGATATAATTGACATTATATTGGTCTCAGGTGTACAACATAATGATTCAATATTTGTATAAAGGAAACTATCATTCTTATTAAAGAATCATTTGTACAAATATGTACTAATATTTTGAAGGTCTGAGTGAAATGGATAATTTTTGAGGAAAACATAAAATATCAAAAATCATTCCAAAAGAAGCAGGCCAGTCTCATGGAAGATTAACAGGCCAATCTCATGGAAGAAATCAAAGGCCAAAGCCCAGGTCTTGATCTGCTCAGCAGATGAGCCACCTTCTTCGCGTGCCTGCCTGCTTGCTTTTCCCTGGCTCCTGACCAAGGTTGGATGGCCTCATCGGCCGACAGGGCCCAGGTTTGGTTCTGCTTGAACTTGACGGTGGAGGTCAAATCTGCCAGCCTTAACTCCAAACACTATGATGTGATAATATGACCAAGTAAATTGCATCTTTTCACTAGAAAAAGGAGACGAAAAATAACTTTTATTAAATAGTATGCATACATATTTCTTATGAACCCTATCCTTTACATTTAATGCAGCTTTCTTTACTTATGAAATAACACTTTTGCTCCAGAAATTGATCTGACAAGGACAGTAAGATCACCAACAAGAGTCTTTTGGTGCCTGTCAGTGCATTGCTTTGGTTCAATCCGCAGCCAAGCGGGATGGCCCTTCCCTGGACCCTCGCCCCCATTATAACAGAGAGGTGGCTCCCAAGCAGCTGCATCAGCCTCACCTGAAAACTTGTCAGCAATGCACCTGCTAAAGCAGAAACTCTGGGGGCCGGGCCCAGCTATCCACGTTCTAACAAGCCCCTCCAGCGGTTCCTGATGCACAACCGAGTTTGAAAAGTATTGCAACTAACTTCATTCATGTCATAGAATTTAGCATCTATCACAGCCCACTTCCTGTCGGTTGCATCAAAACGACTCAGAAGGAAAAAATTCCATTGCTTTGCAGCCCCCCTCTCGCTATAAATAGTGAACACTTGCTCACCAGCAGCTGGAGTTCCGGCCCATCCTTGTTGGAGCTCTCCAGGCTCCTTAAGACACAGCTGCTGCAGAATA
Source organism: Leptonychotes weddellii (assembly GCF_054177405.1). Lineage (NCBI taxonomy): Eukaryota > Metazoa > Chordata > Mammalia > Carnivora > Phocidae > Leptonychotes > Leptonychotes weddellii. Next base: position 73,704,707 of record NC_138370.1, read on the forward strand.
CCAATAGCTGAAAGAACAAGGGTACGCATACGTGCTGAGGACGAAATGCGACCATAAAGTCATAAAGCGGTTTTGCAGTAGAAGAAGAGGAAAGCAAGAGCCGCCTTGCTTTTTCTTTTTTTTTTTTTTAATGAGGAAGGTTAAGGTGGAAATAATTCACAGCTACAGCCCCGAATCCTAACTAAATGTGGGATTTAAAGCAACAGCGAGATCTAAGCCTGAGTCAACGAAACTGGGAGGACCAGAAACTGGAATCCTTTCCCTAGCCCTGTTCCTACTTCGCCATCTGACCTTGGGAACATTACTTAAGCTTTTAATTGTTTAATATTCCCATGCGTGAAGTAGGAGAGATGATAACCCCTCCTTCCTTCATCACAAAATGGTGAGTGGATTCATTATATGATCCAGAAAGGAAGTTTTAAGAGAGCCACGGGCAGAGCTGGCCCTAAGGTACCGCAGCCCTGTCTCTTCCCTACTCTCTCAAACTCAGGGAGATACTGGGGAAGGGCTAGTATCCTAAAGGCCCCTCCGGCTCAGCCACATGCATAACCTGAGCTGCCAATCCAGAACCCACCCCACGGTCAAAGCCTATTGGGCCACTTCAGGCCTTGGCTTGTCTCTCTGACTTTGAGCATAATGGGGAGAAGCGGGCAGTGCTTTTTCATGATTCTTTCTTATCCCATGGCCACCGTGATCAAATGTTTCAAGCCCAATAGAGTGGCGCATGCCCAACAAATAAAAGGTGCCTATGGAGAAAGGAGGCAGGATGTTTAAAATCAAAGGGCATAGGTCGCATTCCCTGTCCCCTCCTGGATAATCTCTTTCACCCCCCCTTCCTTCATAAGCCCTTCCAAGAGGTCTGTAGTCTGCCCACATTTCCTTCCATTGGGAGCTCCTTAAGAACTGTGTCCTAGCTTTGTTATTCCTTTGCACATTCTAGGTATTTGATACATGTTTGTTGAAGGAAAGATAAAAGAAGAGTGAATGGATTCGTTCTTCCCCTTTGCGAGAGCACCTGACACACATTTTACCCTACTTTTACCTACTTCTTGCAGCTAACAATGGGTTGCCTGCATTATCCCCACTGTGGACTGCCCTGGGCCAGTGCTTCTTGAGATGTAGGATTTTATCATGATGGGGGGCCCTAGTTGTGGCTCAGGCAACCTTCTTTTACACAGGCGAGGGAAGCTCAGAGAGAAGAAATGATCTGGATCTATGCTCTGTCTAGAAACATCATTGTCAATATGTCAAGCGATTGGATGCTAATCAGTGTGTCAAAAGACCTAGCAAACTTCAGAAGGGAAGAATGGATTTGGGATATAAATAACACCTGGACATCGTCTTTAAGCAATGAAGGCACACTCACACAATGCAGCACTCACCCCCATGTTGATACAACCCCAACTAATTCAGCCACAATCAGAGCGAGCAAAAGATAAAGCTTTTGAAAATAGGGATGATGTAGTTTGGCTGCCACAGGCCTGCCTGAGTCCTTTCCAGGGTTACAGACTGCCCCTCTCAAAGCTCCAGAAGAGAGGGAATGTGCCCTCAATGTCTCTTAATGTATACCAAATACAGTCAAAACTTTTATAGCCATTCTTGATCTACTGCTTACTTTTTCTCATCAATTTATGAAGGAGGCCTTGGGTTTTGTCCATCTTAGAGGTGAAAAAGCTGGGGCTTGGCGAGGAGTCACAATCGGGAGGAATTCAAAGTTTACGACTGAGTCCCCCCCAGCAGGGTGGGCCTGGACAGAACTCTAATTCTAATCCCCTTCCTCTGCTCCTACTCGCCCAGCTTGCTTGCAGAGATCTCCTGAGCCTCATGCCTGCCCTAAAACCTGGGTCTGGGGTTACCCTCTCTGGCCTGGCACCAAGGCCTCTTCACAACCAGCTACCTTTTTCTGTCCTAGGCCTCCCACTTGACCTCCCCTCCCAAACACAATTTGCTTTACCTGCATTGATCTCATTTGAGCAAAGAAAAGGGTTCCTATTCCAGACCCACAAATGGCAGACCAGAAAGGGGGACGGATGGCCAGAAGGAGCGCCTCCTTCTCTGCTAGCAAAGTGAGGCCATATTCAACTCATACCACTTACTCTGCTAAAGTGGGATGCAGATCCACTGTTCTCCCGTGGAAAGATAATGTGCAGAAGGCCTCAAGCAAGTGATAGAAAAAGGTCCCCCACAAGTCCTCAAAACATAATTCTTGCATGATAATAGCCTGACCGTTTGTACACGGTCTGCCAGAGATCAGGAATTCCACATCTCACCACAAGCTATGAGATGTTAGTACCCCCATGTGACAGATGAGAAAGCCAGGGCTTGGAGACATTAGCAACTGGCCCGCTGGTGATAGAGCTTGAATCTGAAGCCAGCTCTGCTTGACTTCAACGCCCACGTTCTTAACTCGCCCATTCTTGCACAGTCACCCTATCTCTGAGAAGGCTGACTTGTCCCAAGCTGCACTGGTACCAGACAGTATCTTACTGTAGGGAGCTGATAATGCCCCACGGTACGGTAGCCTCTCCCTCCTCTTCCTCGTCCCAAACTCTCGCCTCTGCGGGAAGATGATTTCCTGCCACTTTTCTCTCTGGACTGCGCCTCCTTCCTTTAATCTCTCTACCTTTCATGGGTGGCTTCTGATGGAAGGGTGTTGATGGCTCTTTATAACTAACCTTTCGGTTCTTCGGGGAAAAAAACCAAGTTTATACTTTAAAATGTGGAAGCATGATTCAGTGAAGTGGAAAATTATGTCAGAACAAAGAACAAAAAAGCCAGAACGCTTAGAGGGAGACATACCAAACCTGGACAGCCCATGGCAAAGCTATTTTACAGTTGAAAGCCTCTCCGGAACCACTGCAGGCGGTGAGAGCATCTTTGTGCTCTCCTTGCAAACACCACCAGTATTAAAGCCCTAGCGCCATCCGGGGAAAAAAGTTGGAAGGGCGGAAGCAGCCCTTAACGGGGGCATCAGTCAACTACTTGACACCTGACCAACCCTGGTACTCAGTCAGCCTCTCTGGGCCTCAGCTCCCCATCTGCCAGGGACTTCCAGATGTGGGTTCCAGCTTGACTGGGACCAAATCACCTAGAGAGCCTTTCAAAAGTTCAACTCCACCCTGCAACTCTGATTGAAGATCCCGCAGCTGAAGGCTAAGAATCAATATGTTTTAAAAGTTCCCTGGGTAATCCTTACCTGCAGCCAGTTTGGGAAACCATTGAACTAGGTGATATCTAAAATAGCTTCCAGCTAACTCTGGGGGCAGCCTGGTAGTGACAATTTGCAACATGCTCTGGACAGAGTCGTGCTGGAAAGAATGCCTCCCTCTTTAAACAGCAGATGCCTTGCTTTCAAGTGTATTGACAAACAGAACCAACTTAAGAGTTTCTGTTTTTATACCTCAACATTCTTGGGAGTGCCTGAGTGGCTCAGTCGTTAAGCGTCTGCCTTCGGCTCAGGTCATGGTCCCAGGGTCCTGGGATCGAGTCCCACATCGGGCTCCCTGCTCGGCAGGAAGCCTGCTTCTCCCTCTCCCACTCCCCCTGCTTGTGTTCCCTCTCTCCGTCTGTCAAAATAAAAAAATAAATCTTTAAAAAAGAAGAAAACATTCTTGCTGAGCAAAGTCTCTGTGACGATAACATCTTGCAGGGAAGAGATTTTAGAGAGCAAAATGTAAGACACCAGTTATTTTGGAGAATGTTTGAGAGACAACTATCGCTCTTCGGAGTTGCATTGTGTCCCCCACAGAAAAAATAAAGAGGATATGTTGAAGTCCGAATTTCAGTACCTCAGAACATGTCCTCATTTGGAAATAGGATCTGTGCAGAGGTAATCAAGTTAAAATGAGGTCACTAGTGTGGGGCCTAATCCAGTATGCCTGGGTTTTATTAAAAAGGGGAAATGCAGACACAGAGACAGACACACTTGAAGATGCCACGTGAGGGGAGTGATGCATCTACCAGCCAAGGAACACCAAAGATGGCGGACAAACACCAGACACCCGGATGAGGTGAGGAAGGACTCCCTTGCATGCTGCAGAGGGACTACAGGCCCTGCTCACACATTGGTTTTGGACTTCCAGCTTCTAGGATTGTGAGACAATACATTTCTGTTTTTTTATGCTACTGAGTTTGTGGTGCTCTGGGGCAACGCTAGGACACAGATACAGTTACCAGCCTGGAATTTAAAATAACAAAAACAATGGCCACCATTGGTCCCAGGTTTTACATGCGTGATCTCATCTAATCCTATCCATAACCCAATGAACTGGGTTTATCATCCTCGCTTTCATTTTACCGTCATCCCCATTTTAGAAAAGAGGCAGACCTGGCTAAGTCAAATTAAGAAATTTCCTAAAGATCAGACAGCTCAAAAGGGCTGGGACTTGGATTTGGTCTAGGGCTATCCGACCCCAAAGCCCTCCATGTTATGTTGCTGTTGACACTACAGAGGAGGCTCCACCGGAAGAACCACATCTAGAAGAGAGAACTAAGCGATCCCTAGAAAACCGCTGAGGCCAGCATTTATGGCCTCGTCTCATTATTTTGCTTAAAGTAAAAATGCAGATCGGATAGAAAAGGTAAATACCAAAACACAATACTAAGTGAAATGTAAAATGGTTTTAAATTAAGTCATCTGAGATTGTCCAGACCCTGCTTCTAGCTCTTAGTATAAATTAATCAATGATTGAGTCTGCATATTTTATAAATATGATTAAAAACAGTCATGTAAGAAGTACAACTGTTTCCATTTTACAGCCAATGAAACTGAGCCCTTCAGAGCAAGAAGGGACTTGCCCGGAGGACACGGCTGCACCACATCCAGAACCAGAGCCTGGCCAGTGGAACCTCCTCACTCTTAGTCCAGAATGGTCTGCCTCTGTCAGAAGCAAACATGTGTGTGATGTGTTCCACATATATAATGTGATCTTTTTTTTTTCCAATGAGATTTTTTTTTCCCCTTGAATTTGCCCAGTTGGGTATATAAACTATTAGGGCTATAGATGAAAGAGTCAAATGCCTCTAATATTTAAGAAATTAATTTGGGGGGCACCAGAGTGGCTCAGTCAGTTAAGCATCTGTGCTTTTGGTTCAGCTCATGATCTTGGGGTCCTGGGATGGAGCCCCATGTGGGGTGGGGAGCCTGCTTCTCCCTCCCCCTCTGCCCCTCTCCCCTGCTCATGCTCTCTCTCTCTCTCAAATGAATAAATAAAATCTTTTTTAAAAAAAGATATTAATTTGGTTGCCCATATATTTAAATTACACATTACATAAGAAATATTACTATTTTCAATCTCATATTTCATGAGACAATTTTATTCGATTCCTTCACAAACATCTTCAACATCAGTGGCTTCATCATCACGAGAGCCCTTTTTGGAATCACCTAACACAGTTTTCCAGAGCACATTCTTCTGCCTAAGCACTTAAAATTCCATGTAGGACATGTAGTTGGAAATGTTACCTTCTTTTGTATTCACCCTCTGTATTTAGATTCATCAGCGCTACAAGTTTAACTATTTACCACTATTGCTTTTTAAATGACCTTTAAGAATTCATTTACAATGATACATAGCACGGCAATCGTGAGGTCCTCTTTCAAGGAATAATAACTGACCAACCATGTGTTAAATTTCTTTGCCTCCTTCTTTCTCAATTCTACCAGGAGATCCTCTCTACAAGCCTCCAAAATGAGGGTTGATTGGAGTTGTTTCAGGTTAATGGGTCTTTCCCAACCAGCATACTTTCTTATTCAAAATAACATGAGAAATTTTAGAACACCCTTATAAGGAGAATCTCCCCCTCCCCGCCCCCCGCCGCCCCCTCTTTGGAAGGCCTAAATTTTAGGTGTTAAAAGCTTTGGCCTCAAGGTAGTGGTGGAAAGATCAGCTACAAGGGGGAAAATGCCTGAAGTTCCTGAAGTTACCTAGTGGGAATTTCAATGATTTTCGAAGATGAAACCAAAACTGAACCAATGATTTTTTAAGTTGTATTATCATGTTTATACTTAGATAACTCAAGCCAAAATTCCCAGAGAAAGCTCCTGAGTCACTGATCATTACATACTCAGATCTCGGTTTTATGGAAGAATTCTCACATGTTGAGTCTAGCCACTCAAATTCCATGGGTGGAAGCGTTGGCGTCGGCCCGCTCGTGCCCTCTGTTGCATGCGGACCTGCAGGAATGTTCCTTCGGACAGGCTCAGACCTGCCTATGCCCGAGCCGTCCTGACAGACGGCGCAGCTCTTGCTCAGTGCACAGCCTCGGCCCCTCAGCCGTGTGGGGCCGGGGCAGCCGGGCGTGTGCTCTGCTCTCCGAAACTTCCACACCCCTGGCCCTCGCCTCATCCTCCTTTGTGGGAAGCTGCTTTTCCTCAAGCACTCCTATTCAAGATAAACATTTAAATTGTACTTCGCATTCATTTTCCTCATTTTGTGTCCTAGAATTTCAACATGTTTTTTTCTACTGAGCATTGTGGGTTAAATAGGCTTTTGTGGGCTAGTCTGGGAACATTGTTTCCAGTGAAAAATGCATTCTGTGTTGGAAACAAACAACATACAGAGAGAAATGTTGGGAACACGACCTCTTTGTAGAGTGGGGACTGCCTGTCCAGCCTTATGTATCAGAGTTAAAGCATACAAGCATTCTTTTTTCAAATCTGGGCAGCCTTTTTTTTTTTTTTTTAAGTCTCTATCTGGGATAGAAAGCTATGAATCTGGCCCCATGTGGGGGACCCTGAGAAACAGACCGTTTTGATTCTATCATTCTTTTTTCTAACTGGGAGAGAGGTGTGGAAACGAAGTGATTTGATTGCCTTCTTCTTCTTTAGGAAAATGTCAGCCTTTTTTAAGGGGAAAGTGGTGGGAGGTGGTGGTTAAATTGTTCATTCAGTTGACAACGATCATCTACTTAATTAATGAAAGCATCCAACAAGCATCTACGGAGCACCTATGATATGTCAGACATTGCTGCAGCTGTTCCAGTGAAACCTCTGACAAAACGAGCAAGGGTCACGGGGACACTGACACCAGGTAACAGACTAAAACAAATAAACAAAAACATGTAAAGTTAAACAAAAACATGTAAAGTAGTGACACATGCTTTGATGAAATTTAAGCGGGGCGGGGGGAAGTATTGAACAGGAGAAGTGTGCTTGGGGAGCTACTTTTGGTTGGATGGTCAGGGAAGGCCTCCCTGGGAAGGGACTTTTACACTGAGACCAAAACCCAGCTATGAACAGATACAGGGAAGAGAATTCCAGGCAAAAGGAACAGGGAGTGCAAAGGCCCTGAGGTTGGCCAGAACTTGATTTTATTCCATGAACGAAAGGGTCAGTGTGGCTGGAGTGTAGAAACTGAGAAGGAGGGAGGGTAATGTGAGAATTGGTGCAGAGGTGGTGAGAAATCAAATCCTGTAGGGCCTTGCAGCCAGGCTGAGCTGGTTAGATCAGGTCCTGAGTACAAGGGCAGCACCAGAAGGATTTAAGCAGGGCAACAGCTTATGTGATCTGACTTGAAAGGCCACGCTCCTCCTCCATGAGAAAGTAAGAGTAGAACCAGAAGCTTTCACTAAGACGAAGACAGTTGGGATGGTGGTGGCCATCAGCTACTGGGCACTTACCCTGTGCCTGGAACTCTTTAAAGTGCTTTTACCTGCAATACATTGAGTAATCCTCACAACTGCTCTCGCCAATGGAAATTATTAGAATTTCCATATTATACACAGGAAAAATAAAACCTAGAAAAGTAAAGAAACTTGCCTCTGGTTAGTAGGATTTTAAAAAAAAAACCTCCTTTTCTAATTATATAGGTTAATAATAGTTATTATAAAAAAACTTCCTTAAATGACAAAAAGAAAAAATTAAATCACTTGAGATCACATCACTCTGACTTAACCACTGTTAACATTTTAGTTCATGTATTTAGAGATGCTGTGCTGTGAAATACATTATCTACTATTTTCAAAAGCATATGACTGCATACTTGTATGTGACATAATTCTTAGATTACAGGGCTTTTACATTTTTATTATTAATTTTAGAAATACTGTCTACAAATCCATCTTGAATGAAAGTATGAAAAAAATGTCGAATCGTAATACATAGTAAATGATGGTTTAAAATTATAGAGTAAGATTGGATTTTTTTAATATGATGAAGTTCTCCGAAAAGCCTATTTCTGTCCTTTTCTGTGCCGAGAGTTCAAAAATCATCTGTCAGCCACAAATTGCTCCCAAGATGGCCATACCCAGCCACCTGCCCTGGTGGGCTTGTTTGGGTCGGTCAATGGCAGAGGACGCCTCCCGCAATAGGCTTGCGCTCATCTCCCTCACGGCCACACATCCAGCACCGGGCCTGGCACTTGAGGCCTGACGCAGCAGCAGCAGACCCAGTTTCTGCCCTCCCCTTCAGCCTCTATAGCCAGAAAAACTGAACTAATTGGGCCCGAGTAGTATGTCATCTTAAAAAAATGAGAGTCGGGGTGCCTGGGTAGCTCAGTCGGTTAAGCGGCTGCCTTCGGATCAGGTCATGATCTCAGGGTCCTGAGACCAAGCCCCGCATTGGGCTCCCTGCTCACCGGGGAGTCTGCTTTCCCCTCTCCTTATGCCCCTTCCCCCACTCATGCACTCTCTCTCTCTCTCTCAAATAAATAAATAAAATCTTCAAAAAAATAGTGAGAGTCCTCTCAAATAAGAGAGGGTCACTTGAGACTGCTCCGTAAGAGCGTACTTCCAGAGATAAATTCCTCTGCTGTCCGAGGTTAGGCATGTATATGCCCACCATACATTCAGCTTGCTGACACGGTGCAATCTGATGTGAAGCCTCTCCCTGAACTTTTCCTCTACTCCGCCTTCCTCTAGAATTGTTTCTCCCCCACTGTCCAGTTATTTTCCTTTCCCTTCTGTGCATTTTCATGGTGTGGACAGTCATGGTTCCAATCCCGCTATCACTAGTTATGTGACCTCAGACACGTTATTTAGACTCTGACCCTCAGGTTTCCTAATCTTTATTCGGAGATAATCCTTGGCAAGATCATTTTCAGGATAAAATGAAATCATCAGGATCAAGCTCCTGGGACACAGGAGACTGTCTCTACATGCTGTTCCCTTCTCAATTCTCACCTGCCCTCTCACCCACCCTTCAAAGGATCTCATACTCTGCACTGAGATGTGTGGCATGGTTGAAGGACCCATGGGCCTTGATTTCAGCCCCAACTGGACACATTTTTGTTGTGGGATCCTGGGCAAGTCTTTGAACCATCATGGTCTTGGAGATTACTCTTAGATACAAATGAGGTCATAGAAACCGAATTACTTTTTATTCAAGATAAAGCTCTCCAAAAATTAGGAGAGAATGGTAATAAGAGAAATGGCCCTTGGATGAAAATGAACCTATAAATAAGATAAATCCACTGTGTAATCCAAAAACTTGCAATAAGCATTTTCAGACCATTTTGAAATAGGGAAGTTAATTGCAAAATACCCAAATCTTATACAGGATTGGCGGAAGGGAAAAGAAAAAATTGACTTGCCCCTCTCTCTTACCTTATATACAACTGAGAATGAACCTAGGCTGCTTCAATTCACCACCTTTGGCCACGTGGAATGGGTAGAGAATCACAGGGGGAAGCCAGTCCAGAGAGGGAGAGCCCAAGCTATGTGGAGGAGGTGCCCCACCTTCCCAGCTGAACAATAACGAGGCTGCCTGTTCTGATGGAGAGCACTTGCTCACCCCAGGCTTAAGGCACTGACCAGATGCCAGGTTGGGAAGAGATGCTCAGTGCTTACACAAGATGCGCCCCCACACCCAGGCCGCTCAGCTAGGATTGTTCTCTGTGGAGACAGAGCAAGGCCTGCCACAGGGCCCTTCTCCATCTTCCTCTATCTTGAGCATGGGGACTTTGGAGCTGAGCTCTTTAAATTTGGCTGAAAGACATTCCAAAATGTTGGCCACAGCCTCTTTTCATAGGAATTGAGCTATGGACTCAGCAAGGAGGAGCAATAGGACCTTAAATGACCTGAAAGGCCACTCTACATTAAAAAAGACTGGTGCCCAGCAAAGTACATTCGGAAAAGGGATGGTTTAGCATGAATCTCCTCTGGGTATGGGCTGTTTATGGGTCAAAAGTGTCTTTTCAAGGCCAGGGATCCCAAAGATGTCATCAACTTGTCCTGGTTTATGACTTGAGTTAACAGGGCCATGTGAATATTTTCATTTCTAGATAATGAGTTCAAAGCCGGCGTCCTGTTTGGACAATGAGGAGCCCACTTTGCTCTCCATCTACGTTCTAGTGGATGACAGCTGCACCCTCAAGGTGAAATTTCACAGTCTAAGTCATCATAGCAAAAGGCCAAACCTCTCAACCGCCCCGACAGAGGAGAGGAACTATCCTTTGGCTGGATACCCAAGAAAACATGGATGACTCTATCACAGCCCAGAATATATGATCTTAATAAGCCTGATCTCTTTATCCAAAGTGCACGGTAACCTAAGGAAGGTTAGGCTGCTGTTGGTGGCCTATGTAGCAAAAATATGCTCCTTCTCTAAGACCTCAGAAAGTTTAGATGGGCAAAATCGGCATACACGAGAGATTTGACTAGAATTCAGAGGGAGTAAACCAAGACAGTGACTAAATTTGTGACTGAGGAATTTGGCGATACCCCAAATCCCCATCAAAGTGACTTGACTGTGATATCGGGAAGGTAGAAATAGAATGTGATTATGACTTTAAAAGTGTAAATCTGCCTAGTTGGCTGTATAGGATGCTGTGTGCAGAAACCGGTTTGAAGAGGCTAAAGCATGCAGAAAAGAAGCCCAAAGTCTCAGAGGCTGGCAGGGCCATCTAAGCAGGGATGAGTGGGGCGGGTGGGCAGCCTCATAATTTCAGGAGTATTTCTCTTGGGGACCACACAACTAATCTCATTTATTCTAACTTTAGGCTAACTAAGCAAACATTTGGATGAAATTTGTCTTCTCAAGTATATTTATCTACAAAGGAATACTGTGCTTGCCATGACAACGTGAATTTTCTGGTCTGTTGGTCATCATTTGGGTATATACATCAGTCTCTGAGGTCTGATTAATGTGAATCCACTTAAGGAAGGACAAGATCAGGGCCTCGATGAATGTGGTGTCATTTGTGGTAAATAAGTCAGCTGGAAATACCCTTTTATTCACTCAGTATACGGTACTGTCAATAGAGTACACAACATACCCACCCCTGGCCATGGTAGCATTTGCATATGAATGATGGCAGGACCTAAAAGTCTTAATTATAGCCAAGTAAAATAATTTTTAAAGCAATAAAATCAAATAATACCTAGGAAAATACATTTGGTTTTGATGGTAGTTGTGTTTTTCAAATTTCGGCATCCTACTGATTTTTCTGAAGTAATTTCTAAAGCAGGTGCCTCTTTGAAAATTGTTTCCCACTTTTCTTTCTTTCTTTTTTTTTTTCAAATTACGTCACTCGGCAGCTTCACTAGACCCAAGCCCGACAAGGATTTTCATATCCCACCACGGAAGGACCAAAAGAACCAGGCACACTGGGGAGGAAGAATATTTGCCCAGAGTGCACCCAAATAGGGAGATCTGGGCTGCCTCTTCCCTTCCCCCATGTCTCAAAAGATCTAAATTTAGTTTACTGGATATACTGCAATGACATTAACATGTTGCAAGAACAAGAATCAAGCAAAAGAGAAAAAAAAGAAGCTTAATGTGATGCGAGGTATTTTAATACCATAGCAACTATGATGTCTTCTCTATTATTCAATTCACTTCCTCAGGTCAGGTTATTCTGCCCTCTCCTGCACTTCCTGTTGCCGTAATCAAATCAGGTCACCCGGAATTCGGGAGTCCTCTTCATGACTGCAGTCATGTCTATTTCCAGCAGGATGAATTTTTCGCCATCTCTTCCTTTGCTCCCCGGACCTTTATTTGGTGCCCTTGATGCTCCTGGTTGCTCTTTGCTGTGCACCACATGCTGTAAATGTTTCCCTTTCATGCACATCTCCTCCCCCACACCCTTCTCCTTGCTGCTCCTCTCCCTGCCCCTCCCTCCAGAGCTTCTGCAGTTGTCACTAACACAGCCACTTGATTAGTGACTCAGTAATTCAGGATCCAAGCACCTTGATTCTCCTGAAAGGCCCAGGTCTCTTTTCCTAGACTAAGATAAAGGTCTCTCTCTCACCCCCAGATCTCGGTGCTGTTAAGTTGAGATGACTTGGGTCTTGAATATTCAGTCTGTGAGAGGTGCCCTGGCTGCTTCCCCTCTCCCTTTTCTATGCATGTCCCTGGGGCTCTTCATGCTCTATTTAACTTTTCCCAGGAAAAGAATTTTTAGAGCCCACTTACAGATGGAAAAACTAAGGTCCAGAGAGCGTAATTGCCCAGTTGCATGGCTAGTTCTTGAAGGATATAAAACAAATGGGGTGAAAATTCAATCAAATTGGCGAACTTGGTGGGAAAAAATCTTGTTAAGGGGTGAGCAGCGCCAAATTAAGACTTGATGGTTATTTAAGAGTTCCTTCACCCATTCTGCTCTTGTCTCCCTGTTGGCCGTATAAGCAAATAAAGCAGAGCCAGGATATCAGCCACAGTTCCTCCAGGACACCTGAGGCGTTCCTGCCTTCCAGGATCATGGAGGCTCAGAAGACCGCCAGGAGCCCCTCCAGACCTACCAGCAGGGCAGGATGAGGGATCAGTCATCCCAGAGTCCCTAGCTCGGGGTCACTAGCCAGCACCAGTGAATCCTGCATGAGCTCCCCAACCAGTAGGTTTTTCACAATTCATTTAGTGCATAGAGATGAATTGACAGAATTGTCGCCCCTAAATGTAGGAAGGTGCATAAAATACAAGATGCCTCTAAAAGTATATTGATCGCAAGAGTTCCAGGAGTCCTGTAAGTATCATCCTTCTCTGGGGGAAAGACAGGGGCAGTAAAATGAAGAAGGTAACTCAGTATTGTTCCTGCTCACTGCAGTGCTGCGCAGAGGGACTTACGTTTCCCAAGCTGAGTGTGAAGAGAAGCGTATATCCTGGGATGCAAGGAAGCAAGACCGAGCAGCTCAGAAAAGTCACGTCTTGGTGTGAGCATGGAGGCCATCGCCCCCCCGCCCTGGCTGTCCGAGGTCCTGTGCAGCCCCCTCCTCCTGGTGGGGCTCGCTGCAACTGTGCTCTTGGATCTGCTGAGTTAGGAGCCGGGCCGCGCTGCCACCGCTGCACATGCTGATTAAGAGCTTGATTGATTTTCTAGCCCGTGACCACATTGGTGGGGACAGAGTACGACAGAGGAGAATGGCGGGGAGCCAAGTGCAAAGAGGGTTTATGACATGAGCTCTCAATGAAGGCAACTGTGGGAAAGAATGCAATGGATGCAGATTTGGGGCCAGTAGATGTGGGAAAGTAGAACAACTCAAAATTGCTCTTCAGACTTGAGCTAAAACAAAGCACTTTGCCAAAACACAGGAAGAGGATCCAGTCTGGGAGACTCAGCACTGTTTATATAAAACAAAATATTCCTGTCTGCAAAATCAGCACGGACAAGGCTTAACCTTCACTCTGTACCAGGCACCGTGTTGGGTTCTGGAGCTACAAATAAGAATCAGTCTAGAGAAGACGATCGAAAACGTACACGGAATGATTTGTAAAAATGTAAATATATCTTAAGGGAACCATAAAAACAATTTTGCCTAAACTTTGGGCCCAGAGCCAGCAAGGATGAATGGTAGAGGGAGGGGGCCTGCGGCTGTGTCCCCACCACTGCTGCCTGCCTTGTGTGCAAATCTGAGGAAGGTTCTCAGGGAACTTTCACTCCCTACAGCCCGTTCTGACAGGGAGGCCCTGGTGCTCCCCACCCCCACGCTTATAGTCCAGAGAAGGCCTGCTTCAGTGACAGGGGCCATGGGCAGGGTTCCAGGTGCTTTCAAAGTAGCAGGTGGAAAGTGAGCACTTGACAGTGGGGGGGGCGGGGGGAGGTGGGACCTCACAGCACCAAGGGAGAGTTGGACATCCTCCTCTGAACCTAAAGTTAGGGGCAGGACACTTGGGACATGATTCCTCCCCACGCCCCCACATACTCGCTCACCATAAACTTATTACCCGTGGTTCCACCTGTGTGTTGTGAGAGGCGATTTCCTCCAACCCACCTGTCCCCTGCTTTAGCTCCCTTTGAGTAAAGGAACAAATTATTTTTGCTTCCTATAGCTTTCAGCATCTTTTTTTTGCCCCCTGGTAAACTGGAAACTGGAGAAGATGAGTATCTGGTGTGTTTTTGTGCATCCATATAATACATAAGGGAGGAAATGTTATGGTTTTTTTGCAAAGGGGGAAATAAGAACAAATATCATATAACTCAAAACCAGTGAGTGACCAAGTTCAGTACCTGATAGCTTTTTAAAAAAATCAGAAATAAACTCCTCTTACTACGGTTCATGTTTGAAAATGATGTAACCCGGAGTGGCTCTTTCATCTTCCACTGCAGCAACACCTCTGTGTAGCTTTAAAGCCCAGGTATCTGCACTGGAGGACTTTCAGGAGGTTAAACTTAAGCCAGAAGACTTCAGAGAGGTGTAGTCTAAGCCAGGAGACCTCAGAGTAATCTAGCTTCAGCTGGGGTGGGACCTCAGAGTGGTCAAGCCTAGGATGGCAGACCGCTGAGTGGCCTAGACTAAGCTGGAGGGACCTTATACCAGTCAGTATAGCCTCAGCAAGAGGAACTCAAAGTGGTCTAGCCTAAGCCGGGAGATCTCTGAGTGGTCTACCCTAAGCCAAGGGACCTCTGAGTGCTTTAGCCTAAGCTGGGGATCTCAGAGTGGTCTAGCCTAAGTCTCTTATCTCCCGCAGGAGGAATTCAGGCTGGCAAGGGGAGGGGGGGCTCCCAGGGCCCCTCTGCAGGTCAGCAGCACCAGAACCCTAGTGTCCTAACTCCTGGTCCAGGGCCCTTCCCTCTGTTTCTAAAACAGTCAAAAGGAATTGAAATTCCTGGTAATGTATGGAACGAGTGTCCCTAACACTTCTTTTTTCACAAAGGGAAAACTGAATTTAAGAAGAAACTCACAATACTCGATAAAAATATTTTGCACTTAAGCACAAAGCCAAAAACAAGGCGTGGTCGCCCGGGTGCTGGAAGTACTCTGAAATCCCCTAAGTCTCACTCGTTGTTCAGAAAACAAAATGGAACAACTTTTCTTCGCTCGCTCCTGTCCCCTCCTCCCGTGCAGTAGCTGTTCTTGGCAGATGCCCAGAGCAGCACCCTGTAATTCCACGGTACATTGTGTACATTTGCATCCATTTAACCAGCTATTTACAGCCGCCCTTTACCGCCACCTGTAAGAGGCAATGCCATAATGACTCTAAGTGGCTGGGCCGGGAACTGGGTGCCCCGTGATTTTCTCCACTTGAAGAGCCCGAATCTATGGAGCGGTTGGCACTTGGAGGCACTGGGGCATCACACGTACAGGGCGGAAGGCGCGAGAAGGAGGCGCGCCAGACGGAGGTTCCTTCCTCGTTAGCTCCGCTCGGTGGCTCCTTTTCCATTACCGCAACCACGAGGAGGAACCTGCCGGGCCTTCCGTGCGGCTTGTTTCCTGCCTGATAACGAGCCCGCTGCCATTTGGATTTGCTGAATTTCTGAATCACCCGAGCCGCCTGACAGTCCGGAGGAGGGTGGGGACTCGGCGCGCTGGGGTGGGGGCCCCAGTCCGGCGGAATCAGGGCTGGATGTTACCCCCTTGAGTCCGGGAAACCTGCTCGCGGATGTGATGCGGCGACGCAGGGACACCTGCGCTCCCCTGCGTGCTGCACTCGTGCAGCTCCGGGTGGCAAACGGGGTGAAGTGGGGGCGAGGGCGAGAGGAAGTTGAGGTGCTGGAGCGTCAGAAACGCTGCCTTGGCTTCCCTTGCTCTTGGGAGGCTGTCCCAAGGCGGGGCTGGAGGGCTCTGCACGGCGGACTTCC
This sequence comes from Leptonychotes weddellii, assembly GCF_054177405.1. Classification (NCBI taxonomy): domain Eukaryota; kingdom Metazoa; phylum Chordata; class Mammalia; order Carnivora; family Phocidae; genus Leptonychotes; species Leptonychotes weddellii. Next base: position 73,720,660 of record NC_138370.1, read on the forward strand.
AAGTTGCCCCGGCACAGCAGGAGGTCGGGAGTTTTGAGCCCCCTGAGGGCGGTACCCCGGAGGTCCCAAGTCCCCACGAGAAGCCGGGTGCACAGGACGGCGTGGCGCGCTCGGAGCGCACCGAGCCGAGCAGAAGCAAAAGATAAACCCTGATGGGCCCGGGGGCTGGCTGGCTGGGGCGCAGAGTCAGCGCGGACCGGGAGCGCCTTTCGTTTTAAGGAGCCTTACTTCTGGGAAGGGACAGGGAACTGTCAATCAGCGAGGGAGGGAGCGCACCGGCGCTGGGTGATGTCAGCGGATCATCTGCTCGATAACAAAGAGAGGGTATTACAGGAGAAAGTTGCAGCGGCGGCGGCGGCCACGGCGGCACCCCGGAGCATCGGAGACGAGGGGCCAGCGGGCGAAGGGAGGAGCGGGGGGACGGCTGCTGCCGCAGCAGCTTAAGACCAAGGAATTGAAAGGGCTGTAGGGGGAGGCAGTGCGAACCAGCCCCGACTGCCCCTCCTCTTCCTCCTCCTCCTCCAAACTCGCAGGGTTCAGCCCCAGCGCTCGCTCAGCCACCGGGAGCACCCGGACGGACGGGAGGCAGCCGCGCGGCCCCGAGCTGGGCACGGTCCCCAGGCGCCATGGATAGCGACGACGAGATGGTGGAGGAGGCGGTGGAAGGTACAGCGTTTCTCTGGGGCTGGGGGAGGAGGCGCCGAGGGCTTGGAACGCGGAAGGAGTGGCGGGCTGCGACCCGCGCGGCGCCGGGCCCCGCGGCCGCCACTGTCCCCTACGCGGGTGGCCCGCTGCCCGGCTCGGGCACGGGCCGGGCGGCCACGGCCACGCCGCCGGGAGCGCGCACTGCGCGGCGGGGCGCAGGCCGGGAACGGGGTTCTGCCGGGCCGGGGCCCCCGGGAGGGTCCGGCCGCTCCAGCCCGCCGGGCCACAGCCTGCATCCGCCCTCGGAGTTGCGAACCTGCCCCGCACTCTGGCCTCCCCGCTTTCGGGGATGGGAGGTGGGGGTGCGCAGGACAGCCCCCCCGAGACCGGCAGTCTCGGCGGAGCGACTCCCCCGCCCGGTTTTGGCAACCCGAGCCCCTCTCCGGCCGCCAGCCCTTTCCTTCCGCTCGCCGCAGCGACCTGCGGTGACCGCGGCCGCGTCCGGGTCCGTCCCCCGGCGCAGCGCACGGGGCCGACTCAGGCACGTGGCAGCCGCGGCCGGGGCGGCCGCTCTTCCGAAAAGATGAAATCATTGCAGGGCAGCGCACCACGCTCCCGACCCGGGGCTTGAACGCACGCCGCCCCGGAGGCGGTGGCCTTCCCCTCTGCTGCCCCCGAGCGAACTCAGGCAAACCGCCCCTCCCCCTTCCTGCTTCCGCGCTCGGGTGCCGCCGCCGCCACGCTGTGCAGGCGCGCCGCAAGCCCTGACCGAAATTGCTGGGTGACACTTAACTTTCTGAATTCCATGCCGTTGGCTGTGGGTGATATCACCGCCTCGGTGTCGTGTTTCTCCGCCCCTTCTCTTCTAGCGCCCCTCCCCCGACTTTTCTCGCCACTTTGTTTTGCTGAGTTTCTCCACCTCTTTTTTTGCTAGTTCTAAAAAGCGAGGTGGGGACGTTATACAATCTAGTTGTTTGTATCAGGGGATGTTATGATTTTGTAACAGTGAATACTGGAAAATACTCTTTAGCGTGTTTACTTATTTGATTCCACCTCAGACAGTACGTCGTGATGTTTTGCAATGTTGTGTGGTATTATTCCAGAATATTTTAAACCAAGTGTCCAAGTAAATAATGTTAAGCTTTTGGTTGAAGCTGGTTTCTATCTAATTTGTATAAAGAAGCGGTTATAAAAGGTAAAGCAAAATAAAGTAGCAACACTGAGCAAATGCATAAGGATATATAGAGAAGAAATCAATTTTTATAAAACATAATTAGTGATCTTGAGGTCTTACGGTGAGATTAAGTATAATAATAATTCTGAATTCTCTGGAAGATACCCATCCTGATGTAACTGTTAAAACTTATTTCTCTATCCAGCTTCAAAGAGTGTCGGTGGTGGTGGTTGTTTTAATTTCACAGTGTTGTGAATTCACAGAACTATTTAACTAATAAGCAAATTTGGGGGCTTCTGGGGACCCCAAAGACAGTGATTGAGAGGGTCCATTGGAAGCCTTCGTTTAATTTAAATTATTGACTTGTGCTTTCGTGTTATGAAAAATAAATGAAAAATGTGCTCTTTTCAAATTGTTAGGGCTTGTTCTCATTCTTCAAAGTTTACTTTTATTTGTAAAAATTTATTTGTAAAAATTTAATGCAAACCCTTGATCACAGGCAGTGCTCCTCAGGTTAAAACCACATTCCTTTTTGAAGCTGTTTAGAAACCTAAGGCCCCGTTGTCCGTGATCCCTGGGTTCCTTGCAGAATGTGAACAAGCAGCTTTAGAAATATATCTGTTGTTTTTGAGGTTGTCCACTGGATAGTTCCTTATACAAACAAGGAAGAATCTGATATATAGGGCAAACCATATACATTATTGTCCCAAATCAGAATATGCGTGAGAGTGAGAGGGGTCACTATTAATACTCATGCTGGCACAACTAGTTTAAGCCATCAGTGTCTGGGGGCAATCCAGGACACATGGTCACTCACTTGCACCTGACAGTAAACAAGAGTAGCACAGACTCTTTTAGAGTCTTTAAAAGCATCTAAGGCTCGAACTCCCAGTGTCTAGAGCTTGCGTGTGTACACGAAGTGAACTGTACCAGTGGGCTTTTCTCTAGCCATTGTTGGCCTTTTTAGTGCTGTCTGTAACAGTCTTTGCTTATCATCTAACATGTCCTTGGGAGACTGGTAAAAGGCTAGTTTGAATATCTTGGTGTTGAAGTATCACCTACCTCTCTCCATAAACAGAGCCTCTGGTCTCCGCAGTTTAGTTGTCTTCACTATTATGATCACTGCTATAATTGTTTAGTTCTTACTGTGTTCAGGCTCTGGGCTAAATGTCCCACACACACATTATCCACTCAGTCTTATGAGGTGGGCCCTAATATTATCCTGATTTTACAGGGGAGGGAACTGAGGCATGGAAGAGTTAAGAACGAATCCAGGGACACTCAGCGAGGTAGGGGACAGGCTTAGACCTCCAGAACCTCATTCCACCATACCAGACTGTCTCCCTACATTTTTCCTATTTTTTTTTTTAATTTTTAGTGAGTCCGTCAAATATATGAAATACTTGGTAATTGAGTTTGGAAGCAACAGTTAAGTACTGTGTCAGTATCAGTCTTTATTGCTCTAGAGTTTGATTCTGACAGTTCAGTGACTGTCAGAAAAATGTATTTGGGGAAAGAGAATTTAGCTTACAGCCTCTCCAACAGACATCCTTTTTCCTTTTTCTTCCTCCTTAGCAATTTACCCTGGGGAAGAAATTGGTCTTTGCAGGACTAGAGTTGAAATGTTGGTTCTCTGTCAGGGTGGAACCGTAGCCTGGGTGAAGTTCTAGGCTCTGAGTGGATGAATCCCGAGGGGAAGTGGACAGTGGAGGGAGTAACTGTTTCCTCCTGCTGACTGTGCTCCTTCGGGAAGGCAGCAAGCCCTGGGCCTCAGAGGGCCCGAGAAAGCCGCCTGAGATCCTGCTGTGGCTTTTTAAAAACTCTTCCAGGCTCATTGGTTCAGGAGGAAGTGGTGTTTATTACTAGATTTATTGCTGTGTCTACCCATAGATAACAAAAATGAATACAATGGGGTCCCTACTATAATTTTAAATAGGTCTGTCATATCCAAACAGATGAATTATGGTGGTTGAGAGGAAGTAAAAATTACTTCCAGCTTGGGGAGGGAGATGGAGAAAGATTTCCCAGAAGAGGTGGTATGGAGTTGATTCTAGTTGAGATGGGGCCTCAGTGAGTGAATACAGAGGTTGGCACCTTGTCGTTAGGGAGGCACATTCAGAGACTAATCACTTGGCTCTGCCGGAACAGGGGGCCTAGGAGAAAAGTGGAGGGTAAGACAGGGGAAGAGGCCGTGTCACAGGCTGAAAATGTGGATTGTGTATTGAAAGTGATGGGAGGCCACGGGGGCTTTTTAGAGCTGGGAATGACAGGATCAGAGCTCTGTTCTGGGAAGATGAGCCAGCAATGGTGAGCAGGATAAGGGATCACCGAGAAGGTTCTTTGAAATAATTCAGATATGTGGTTAAGCAGGCAAGAAAAAATGGAAAGGCTTGGAAAAATATAGGAGACGCTGAGGAAAGCTACTCAAAAAAAAAAAAGGAAGTATCAGAATGTCTGGAAATAAGGAGCCAGAATGAAAACAAACAAATCAGTGTTCCACTACCCCAAGCTCCTCAAAATATTAAAAATATTTTTAAGTCCCCCAAATATCTTATCCTGCCTGTCTCTAACAAGGCTGGCTCATGCTCTGTACTTAGGAAAAATGCATGCTAGGTACACGGGCACCACCCCGTCCCTGTGGGCCACGCACTAAAATTATGACCCTCACAACTAATCATTGAGCTCTCACAAAGAATTACTCTCAAAAATGAAAGTATGTTTTTAACAACCAGTGTAAATGCATCATCGTGAGGGCATGTTTTTTGCACTAGACAGAATCAGTTCGCCTTTTATTAATATTACTTTTTTAAGCAGCTCTATTCCATAAAACCAACAATGCATGTAAGGGTCTCTTGTTCTGAAGGAAACACACTACACACACAAACACACACACACACACAGAGGCCCTACTCTCAGATCTCCTGTGGGTCTCTTTTCTGAGGGAAACACACTACACACACACACACACACACACACACACACACACACAGAGGCCCTACTCTCAGATCTCCTCTGGGTAAGCCTGAGGCAGTCAGCAGCCGGGTGTCTGACCCAGAGGGAATTTCCTTCGCAGAGATGGACCAGCACTGCGCAGAATACAGGCCTGGCTCTCATCAGGTTAAGAAAAAAAGCTCAGAGGTAACTTGAGGGGGAAATTTTAACTTGCTATCTGTTCAATAGATAATGATCTTTAGAACAAAGTGAAAAAGTAAAGGTATGAGACTGTTATATTTTTTTCCTTCTCTAACCTCTGTAAATATTTAAAATCACGCTGGGGACCGATCTACAACACATGAGCTGGGGCAGCATTATCAACACCGAACAGTCATTCAAGTGAATTTTCCTGTTGTCTGAGTGGTGTTCAACCTCTGTTTAGTGGGAACTGGCCCAGAAGGCTGTTGGCTGACTTGGAGCATTTTACAAATTGACCTCAATCCAAGCAAGGAGGACTAGTGTTTCTCTTGGAGTTAGGTAACACTTGGAAGGGATAGGAATTTGCTGTTGGAGATCCTGGTGGTTTTTTGAGAACTACCTTAACTCCAAAGGCTTCTTCCACTTCTCTTCCTGGGTCCCCAGGATACCTCTCTCTTTAGTGATACCTTCTTCCATCAGCAGCAGGGAAGAAAGGGCATGCTGCTAGTTTGCCCTTATCTGGAGGGAAAAAGATTGAAAGAATTGGGGAAGGGGCTTTCAGTATTCATTAGCACGTTCGGAGTGGCTAATGGGTTTCTTGGGTGCAAGGCGTGGGCTTCCTCAGATGAGGAAATAAGCTTGGAATGTGGGGGCTTGTTGGGAGGTTTACTTGAGAGAACAGGAAAGGATGTTACCCATTGCCAGATGTCTAATAGGTATGCAGACTTTTTTCTTCTCTGTATAGCAGCAGTATTAAGTGACTAATACTGACCAGACAACTACTCCATGGTGCTGTTATCCACGTGGTGTTTGAACAAGAGCTATACCAGAAGATCATCTATAGAAGCACTAATGTTGAAAGGAGGTGTGAGGGCATAACAACCGAATCTCTTCTCTTCCCTACATTGCTTTCTTTGGAAAGTCTCTTTGTTGTTGTTATTGCTTTGGTTGTTGTAGATACAAGGTTCTACTGCTAGGAAAACCACTCCAGGCTATTAAATATTCAGGGTAGAATTCTCGAATGATCACAACCCTTAATTTCTTGCTCTTTTTAATTGATCCTGTTAATTGATAACATCGTCCTCCTTTTGGAAAGATGAGAGGAAAACAAAACAAACAAGCCAACAAGAGGGGGCCTGCTGTGGACTGATAGAGGGAGAGGGAAACAATGCACATCCGCATCTTTCCAAACACAGTGTCACCCAAGAAATGGCTCGCATTCTCTGTGCCTCTCTCACTAGAGACTAAGTAGGTGATGGGACAACTCTTCACTGGCCTGTTGAAAGACCCATTGACACAAGCATCCTTCATGGAATGGGATTGACGTTTTTGCTTTCATCTCAGTTGGGATCAGTGCTGTCCTTCAAGGGCTTTTAGCATGTTCCATGCTAAGTGTCCACATGACACTTTAAATTTTCTCTAATTTTCCGCTGCTGGGGATGTACCTGCAATGTTTTATTCAGAAATAGGACAGGACTGCTGTGAATGAGGGACGGTGGAATTGAAATTTCTACACTGGATTTTTTCTCCCTTAGTGCTCATGTTTACCATAATAGTTCTCTTGATCTAAAAGTACAATAAGAAATTTCATCAAACTTGAACTTTTTCAAGTCTGAAATATGTGAACTGTTTTCTGTGGGGAAAACACTTTCAACTAATTAGTGAGCACTTCAATATAAGGCTAAAATGATTATTCTGATATTTACACCTAAATTCTAAGTAGAATGCTAAATTCATAGAAATGTTAATCCCAACATTTCATAAAAGCAAGCTTTTAGCTATACACGGGGTGGGTCTTTTTATGAAAAGAAAAAAGGTATATTTCATTTATTTCAATGAGAGAAATGTCACCAGTACCTACTTAGAAAATAATTGTCCAAATGATTTCATATGACTCAAGTATCATTGAATATGCCATGAATAGTTAGTTTTTGAGTTAGAAGAAAGCAATTATGGCCTAGTTGCTTTCTAACCATTAATTTCCTGGTCCTTTGTAGAAAAAAATTTGTGTTAAGAGGAAAGGAGCCATATTGATTGTGATTTAAGTAGTCATGTTTTACTGTAATATTCTAGGTAATTCATTCTATACAGAGTCGGATGTAGCAATAAAATAGTGTATTTGTTCATTGTTATTTTATGTTTATGTAATCAATAACACAAATAAAGAGCTTTTTTGTTCTTCATAATAACACTTAACCTCTCTTCTAAGGGATTTTTTTTTATTTAATCATGTTAGAAGAAACCGTTTTAGGAGACTAAAGCATTCATTGTGGTGATATGGTTTGTGTTTTCTTTTATGTCTGTGAGCCATCTGGAAGCCTCATTTAAGTGTTTAATGTTCCTGCATTGCACACCGTGTTTAATGCTTTCGTACCTTTTACATCCATGACCCAGGTCGTTAACCCAGGAAAAAGCCAAGAGATTAACTACTGCCTTCATTTTCACCCACTTCCATAAAATTAGCTCACCAGAATAATTGGGGAGATACCAATGAGGTGACTTCTGGGTTTTGTGAAATACGTAGATAATAATAAAAACCTAAATATTGACTATAAACATAAATATGGGAATATACCGGTCTGTGACCCAGGAAGAACCAGCAGTTTAAAGATCACAGTCTAATAAGAGCTGCTGATGTTCAAAATCACTGTTGAAATGGCCACGTGGATACTTGCAGCTGCATTAAAGCACAAACCCTCTGAACGTAGTGGTAGAGGGTATATGACAAGGTTATTACTAAACATTCAAGGCTGAAAGACATTGTAAAGGAAAGCAGTAAGTTCAAGGTTAAGCTTAAGTTCAGGCTTAGAAGGACTATGAGTTCATGTGTGAGTACAGTGTGAGGTGTATAAATATTAGGGCAGTTTCAGAGACGTGGCTGTGTCCCTTGTTGTGTGAGCATACAGAGCAAAGGTTTTCAGAAGTCACCCGGCTAGCAGTCCTCCACATCATACTATATAATGATTTATAAAATCATATTGTATACTGAGTTCTACAACTAGATAACTTACTGCAAAGACAAAGTACCTTACAATAGACTATAAAATGGTGCTATCTCAATCACATTTCAATTAAGCAAGAGAGTTGGGGGCATTGATTCCAAATATGAGCAGTGCCATGTAGGGAAGTACTTGGTAAATGGAAACATGCAGATGTTATTATTGGTAATAACTTGTAGTTCCCAGTAAAATGCAAGCTCATTTTTGGTCCCTCGTCTGAAATGTGTTTAAGTCCCTCTACTGTGGCCCCTGTCCGTTCACAAAGTGTACATAACAGACAAGTTGATACTGCTGATGCAGGCACAGAACGCTTGGCAGGCGCTCTCCCCCGAGAGGGGGCGGAGGGGGGGGCTTTGGCTGCTCAGGGAACTTGCGGGCAGGATCTGAGCACAGACATGTCAGTGGGAACGTGTTGACGATGTTAAGGTTTGCCTTGTGATTCCCTTTCTCCAGGGCACCTGGATGATGATGGATTACCACACGGCTTCTGCACGGTCACTTACTCCTCCACGGACAGATTTGAGGGGAACTTTGTTCACGGAGAAAAGAACGGACGGGGCAAGTTCTTCTTCTTTGATGGCAGGTAGCACTCACCGTTTTGTTTTTTGTTTTGTCTTGTCGGGGGGTGGGTACCAAATTACTTCACTTGAAGGAATGATACAAATGAAAGAATTCAAGTGGATGTTTTGGTCCCACTTATAGAAAAGGCAAAAGTCACCCCAACATGTATACACTGCTCTGGGGACCAAGGGAGTCACTCAGGCTGCTCTGGGGAGCCAGCCTGCGGCTTAGGTCCGTCATCACTGCCTCCTAGGCTGTGCTTACCACAGCTCTCCTGTCACGCCCGAGTCAGGGAGCTCCCATTATGCACACGACAGTTACGGGGCTCACCCAGTTCTTTGATGGATTTCACCTGCTTGTCCCCGTGTCCTCAGTCTCCTTGAAGTCACACAAACGGGGGTTGTTTTTGTCAGGGGCCAGTTTGGGCAGCTCAGATTGTGACTGATTCTCACTGCTTTTCAAGGATAACACCCAGTCACTCCAGTACATGGAGCCCTCTCTCTCCCAGTTGTCACGGTCTGGCTCCTCCATACCCTGAAGGATAGTGCGGCCACCTTGTGGGTTCTGCAGCTTCATTTTCTCAGCATTTTCCCCGTCCTCACGAGACAGGTCAAGAAAATATTTAGCAAGGCTCTCCCAAGCTGCCTCAGCACGGTTCAAGCAGGGAGGCCCGGGACAGGTGAACGTAGGAGGGGTTCAGCTCCAGATTCACGGTGCGTGGCAGGCTTACTCTTTGGGATGACTGTCACTCTGTGTGGTACCTTCTTGCTGATATCACAACTCGTACTGTCGACGTTCTACCTCTAGCTAAAATATGTTCCCCAGCAGGGTTCTTGTTACTTTGCTTTCACCTCCCGTCTGAGAATGCCATGAGGCAGAAGCTCCTTACCCTCTTGAAATAGGCGGGAATGACCCTCTTGAAATAGGCGGGAATGACCCTCTTGAAATAGGCGGAGAAATGACTTTCTCTTTCAGGAAAAGATGGCATTGTATAGGTGCAGCTTTCCAACCGCGACTTTTAAACCATGTCGGTTTCAGAAACAGAGAACGACCGGGTGAATTTCTCAAGCATTTGGAGGAATTCAGAGGCATGGGGAGGCCGGCTCTCTTTCTGCCCACTTGACTGGGGAATAGGGAACTGGACTTAGCTAAAGCAGGTTATAGGATTCTGTAGGGTAGAGCACTGCTTCTAAGCTCTGGACATGGGTAATAAGCCGAAGCTTCCTAAGCCACGGAATTCCTCTGGGAAAGGGAAATGTCTAAGCTGACAGTTCAAGGGTGACAGAGGGACTGGCTTGTGACCCAGAAGGTCTTTTCTATGGAGGGAGTGGGTTGTTTTTAAAGTTTTTCACAGTTCTTCAGGCCCTCCATTATCTGATACAAGGAGAAGTGAGGAAAGTAATAAAAACCCATCATAGGGCGCCTGGGTGGCTCAGTTGGTTGAGCGACTGCCTTCGGCTCAGGTCATGATCCTGGAGTCCCGGGATCGAGTCCCGCATCGGGCTCCCTGCTCGGCAGGGAGTCTGCTTCTCCCTCTGACCCTCCTCCCTCTCATGCTCTCTGTCTCTCATTCTCTCTCTCACAAATAAATAAAAATCTTAAAAAAAAAAAAAACCCATCATAGAACTTTGGTACAATTTCGTTTTCATTATTAATCCCAATCTTCTCTTTCCCATGTTCCCTAACCCCACACCACATCTCTTTTTAGCAGAGCTTTGCTTACAAACTGTATATATATTTTTAAAGATTTTAAGTTATCTCTACACCCAGTGTGGGGCTCAAACTCAGAACCCGAAATCAAGAGTCTCACGCTCCACCGACTGAGCCAGCCAGGTGCCCCACAAACTGTACCTTTTAAATGGCCAGATATTTTACTCCCTTTCCTTGGCCCTGCTGGGGATACCTGGTGGATATCTGAGTCCCACACAGGACTTGCAAGATTTGGTATCAGTGCTTTCTTCTCTCATGATTCCTTTAACCTGTCCAGAGGGAAACTTTTCCTGCCTCATTCTCATAGCAGTTTATTTATACCTCTTTTCTGGAAAGTGTTACTTCTTACCTCATGCTGCAGTCATTCTTTTATTCATTCAACAAATGTATATTTGTGCAAATGTCTTATTTCCCCTATAGGACAGAGGTTTCCTTGAGGACAGAAGCTGATCTGCTACGCTTCATGGCACTTTCCCTTAATTTGATACTAAAAAAAAAAGAGGTCTTGCTAAATGAGTATGGAAGCAGAAAGAGAAGGTAGAATTCACTCAGAACACCCACTCCACCCCCACCACACACACACACACACACTCTCTCTCTCTCTCTCTCTCTCTCTCTCTCTCTCATGCTTTAAAGCGGGTAGTTTGATGATCATACCCGGTGATTGACTTGAGGGAAACAGTGCAGCAGGGTTGGCTGGTTATAATGTTGCTTTCTTGCTTCCCAGACCTGACATGCAGTGTTGAAGGGCTAGACTGCTCTTCCGCACCAGTGTGCTAGGAATGAGCTGTGTTAGCTCCAAGATACTGATCCTGTTGGCCCTGGGGGGAGCTGAGTGGGGCCTGACACTTCCCAAGCACCTCCCTCCCTCCGTCAAGCTAGTCACTTCTAGCTGCAGGTAGCTTTACCCACTTCCTCTTGCAGTCCTGCGCATGCGTGGCACCGGGGGGGGGGGGGGCAGGGGAGAAACTGAAACACTGGTCAGGTTGAAACAGGAGGCCAGTAACTATCAATGGAATAGAAAGAAATTCATTGGCTTTTTTTTTTTTCTTTTTGAGGCACTAATTCACTAGATTTTATATGTACCAGTCAAACATCTATAGAGACTTCGGTCAGATAGAATCAAAGAATGATGGTATTAGCACAGACCTCAGGAGGTCACCTTTGTACCCTTCTTCAGATAGATTGGGGCTTAGAGGGAAGAAAGTCAGTATCACTGCTTTTATCATATGTGATGTAGCGGTGTGGTGACAGGTTCTCAAAAGGTCACTGTCACCTTCTTTCTTCAGCCCAATACTGAGCATATTACGAGGCATCTGCTGAAAGGATTTGCTATAAACATTAGTGAGATAATCTTATGACTGAAAAAAAAAAGGCCGTGGAATCTACTAGGTCTTTTTAAGGAGGGTGCAGGATGTGGTCATGGAGAAGTCAGCTGTTTCTCCATGGAACAGTACCTTAATTTACATTTGTCAATTATTAATTTTTCTCCCTATTACCTGCTCCCAATTTTTAGGGTCTGATGTATTGGGTAAAACAAAGTGGGGACCCCATGCTTTCAGTGCCAGTCAGGAGGCTTTAGCCTGAAAAAAAATCCCCCCAAAAAGGCTGAAATCAAGGTTTTAAAACAACAGGTGAGGAAACAAAAAGTTTCTGGGAGAGTTTTTAAAAGCTGTCCAAACTTGTAACACAGGCTTGTGCTCCCATCAGAGGGTTTGTTTGCAATTGCCAGAACCTGTCTGGAAAATTTCAGAGTGTAGTGACAAAAGATTTAGCCTGGTGCATTCTAATCTTATATGACACCTGAACCTGGGTGTCGGATTTCTGTAACCCACTTTACTGCGGTACAGTTCACGTACAGAAAGCTGTCCATATTTAACATATACAACTTGATGAATTTGGAGGTAAGTATATATTCATGAAACCATTACCACAGTCTATGCCATAAGCTATGTATGTGATTTATGAGAGGGTTACAAACAAATATAAATTTATATCAGGGAAATTCTAGAATCACTTTTCTACTTTATGTAGACTGTGATAATCCTGAATAAGAATTTTAAATATTCAGATCACCAGGAAAAATAGCCCTGTTAAGTTTTTTAGCCAAGTTCCTAGATAGAAGCAGAATATTTTTAAATTGCACATAGAGCAGATACTTGGTAGAATAACAGACTTCAAGAAATACACCAGTGTGGGGCGCCTGGGTGGCTCAGTCAGTTATGTGTCTGACTCTTGGTTTTGGCTCAGGTCATGATCTCAGGGTCCTGAGATTGAACCCCAAATGGAGCCCTGCATTGGGCTCTGCACTCAGCAAGGAGTCTGCTTGTCCCTCTCCCTGTTCCACCCCCCATGCACGTGCACTCTCTCATAAATAAATAAATAAATAAATAAATAAAATCTTTAAACAAACAAAAGAAGAAAGAAATACACCAATGTAAAAAGTGAATATGCCTCCCCTTTTTCTATACCCTCACCCCCCACATCACAGAGGTGAGCACTGTTCGCAGAGAATTTAAGCATCTTAATTAAACATATTCACGGTAAAATAAGGAAATAGCTATTTATTTCTAGATCAATTTAAATAGCCAAAATGTACATTGTACATTACTATTATCTTAGCCTCAGAATGTTTGCTAGTTTTGAGATCTTCATCAACAGTGGGTCTCTCTCCTTTATTCTGGGTGGCTCAGTTAAGCATCTGCCTTCGGTTCAGGTCATGATCCCAGGATCCTGGGATCGAGCCCCGCATCAGGCTCCCTGCTCAGCGGGAAGCCTGCTTCTCCCTCTCCCACTCCCCCTGCTTGTATTCCCTCTCTCCCTGTGTCTCTCTCTGTCAAATGAATAAATAGAATCCTTAAAAATAAATAAATAAATAAATAAAACCAGCTTAAGTCAGAACCTTAAGTCAGATCAGTCATTCTTTACGAGATAATTTATCCCAGGAATTAGGAACGAATGGGAAAATTGACCTTATTTTTTAAATTGTCTTTTCAAGCTGTTACTGTTTTCCATTTTCTCCCCCTTTGTAAAGAATGAAGAAAATGCCCTAAGACTAAGATTAGGTCATTGGGACTTAGTATCTGCTCTGGTCCTGAGATGAAGGCATTGATGCAGTGAGGAGAAAGGGATCTAGAAGCTTCATTGCTGTGGCTCTGGAGTCTGTCTGGCACCACTGGACTGTGGTGGGTACATATTACGAAAGTATTTAGTATGCAGAGTACCTTGATATACACATCTCTCATTTTTACATTAATCCCCAATTCTGGATGCTCATTTTAAGGCATTTTTTCCTTAATTGTTCTCATTTCAACCAAGATTTATAGATGCAAAGGTAATTTTGCAGAACTACTTGAAATTTTAGAATGGTAACAAGAAAGGTATTTCAATGCAGCTTGGCTTTGGGCTGGGTAATATTAGAGAATTGTGTGGTTTTTAGCCTGACTATGAGGTAAAGGTAAGTTAATTCATTTAGTTACATATTTTTTATATTATTGATGCTTCCCCTTGACATGCCAATAAGATTTCAAAGTATTATTTACTACTCCTAGTGTTGATTGCGACACTGATGTGTCCAGCTAAGAGGTCTTTCTGTAGTTTATCATTGGCCAAATAATCTAAGCAAGGCTGTCCATTCGGTGAGCCACTGAGAAAGGCTGACATTTTCCAGGTGACGGGCCCATGCACCATTCCTTGTGTTTGGTTTTTAGAAAATACTTGGTCACATTTCAGGGAGATTGGAGTCGGAATGGACTTCTGAAGTCATGTATTCCCAGCCTCCCACACAAGGCAAAAGTCCTTTCTGTGTTCCTGATAGTCATCCAGCTTTTGCTGGAACCAGGCTCAACAAATACATTTGTCTGTATTCTAATGAACTGTTCTGATTAAGGCAAAAACTTTTGTGACATACAGAAGGAAAGGAAGTGGGGGGGAAAAAATGAATAACTTTGAATACCTATCATTTGTTCAACCCTGGACATGTTTCCTTCAGAACAACCTGTGAAGTAGGCTTTATAATCCTATTTTACATATGAAGAAACGAAGGCACAGAGTGGTTAAATAACTTGCCCAAGGTCACCTAATCAGCTGGAGTTGAGATTCAAGCCAAGGTGAGCTCAATTCCAGAGCCCTTCTCTTCTCACTACACCTAAAACTCTCCTCTAAAAAGAAGCAAGGAAATAGCTCTGACCCCGACTGCTTTCTTGCTTGCTTTAAGTTTACTTGAAGTCACTTGTTAGCTATAATTTGTGAAGAGTTCAAAAGAGTGCTGGGTTGAATTTATTTACTGTCTTGTAGGGGCTTGGCAAATTGTTGGAAGGTTTACTTGAAGAATCAGGTCTGAAGAACTCTGATCTGTGAACTTATTTCCTCATTTGTAAAGTGCAGATAATTATACCGACTCCTCCAAGTTACTGTGAAGATTGAATGAGAAAACCTGTAAAGACCTTGCAGAGTGGAGGGTTCCTAGGAGGCACATATGGGAAAAAATGGATTTGTTTCCTATTACTCTGTATCTGTATTTTTCCAGCTTTATTGAGATATTATCAACATATGATATATGTAAGTGTAAGGTATACAACATGATGATTTGATACATTTATATAGTGAAATGATTACCACAGTAGGGTCAGTTAACACCTCCATCCCTTGATATAATGACCTTTTTTTTTAATGGTGATAATATTTGAGATCTACTCTCTTAAGAACTTTGAAGTACGTAATACAGTATTGTTAATTATAGTCATCATGCTGTACATTAGATCCTCAGAACTTACTCATCTTATGGCTTGAAATTTGTCTCCTTTGACGAACAGCTCCCCATTTCCCCAGCCCCCAGCCCCTGGCCACCACCATTCTACTCTGTTCTATGAGTTAGGCTTTTTTAGATTCCACATATAAGTGAGGACATACAATATTTGTCTTTGTCTGACGTATTTCTCTTAACATAATGCCCTCAAGATCAAGGAGGATTATTATTATTATTTCTCACTATTGCTGTCGCTATTATTTGTTGATAATGATGGCTAGGATTATTTATTTATTTATTTTTAGACAGGGAGAGAGAGGCAGAGGGAGAGGGAGAGAGAGAATCCCAAGCAGATTCCCCACTAAGCACAGAGCCGAAGAGGGGCTCGATCTCACAACCCTGAAATCATGACCTGAGCTGAAATCAAGAGTCTAACGCTTAACCAGCTGAGCCACCCATAGGATTTATTTTTAGAGAGCAAAACTGAATTTCACTAATTGCTATTCAATACTGTCATCTTGAGCCTTTATAATAATCAGATCCTACAGACTCACAGATCTTCTACTAAAGGATAAAAAAAAACTTTAAAGATAGACAGCATACTCTATTACATGGAAGCATGGTAGTGCTCCATTCAGCTTGCTTATCACCCCTTGTAAGAAGTTGAAGTTTCTCTCAGATAGAGCCCGAGCAGATGGTTTGGGTTTGTGGGAGATGTTCTTCTTTTTCTTTACTTAGTGTTCATCTTTACTTAGTGTTCAGTATTTTAAAGAGATAATGTATAATATATTACTATATGTCAGTTACATCTCAATTTTTAAAAAAAGAGATAATATATATTGTCACATAAAATAACTGTTTAAACGATGTTTCAGTACCAAGAGTCACAATTTAATTCGGTTAGAGGTGGGAATTTAAAGTAGAATTATGATTCACTTAAAATTTCCCTCTTGGTTCTTGTATTACAACAGCTGACGAAAGGAAGGGAACACAATGGGGGAGGGAACAGAGTTTGTGCCTCATGAGGTGGAAAGCCTGAAACATTCTGGACCCCAGAATAACAAGGAGAAGCCCAAGCTGTCATATCTCCTAAGAGCACTTTTGTGTATTCAGATATTAAAGAGAATTTTAAAAAGAAAATATAATAATATTTGAGTAAAATGCAGATGTGTCTGTCTAGGTAAATAATTACAAAAATTCCCAGTTTCTTTTTAAGTTAGATTTCCTAATTTAATTTATCACTGGAAATTTAAGTACAAGAGCTTTGATAAAACAGGTAACAATGGTCTCTGTGTATATGTACAGAAAGAAATTTAATTAAAGTTGATGTTTTAATTTTCTCCACATTTTCTGGTTACTTGATTCAGATGCGGGTGCCAGAAAAATCTAAGTCGAAAGACCATTTTTGAAGTTTCTTAACATACTAAAGAATCTGCCAAGATGTTGAAAGAGACTTCAGGAAATACCAGTCAAGAACACTGTATATAGTATGATACCATTTTTATTAAAACAGAAACAACAAAGGTGGGAAAGTGCATGATGTATAAATGGGGAAAAAGTCTTAAATGGTGTATGCCAAATTGAGCGAGAGGACTGGGAATTTCTACATTCTACATTTTTGTAGTACTTGGTTTGGTTTTTCTTTGTTTTACAATGAATACGTGTTACTTTTTTCACTTAAAGGAACATTTATTTCATCCTTTTGCCGTGCAATGGGTTGCTCATAAATTATTCCAGACAGAGGAACCTTTCTTGCCTGTTTTTTTTTTTTTTGTAAATTTAAAGCAGTTTTGGTAAATGTCTTTGACTATTCCATTATCTCATAACTATTTCCCTGATGATGTTTTAAGCCCAGTTTCTCAGTAGAAAGCTCACCATCATAACCATGAGTGTGCATGCTTAATAATAATAGCTATTACTTATTTGAGCAATCAGTATGTCCTAGATCATCTTCTAAGCACTTGATATATATGAACCCATTTAACCCTTATTATAACCCTATTAGTAGCTACAGTTTACAAATGAAGAAATGAAGCAGGGAGAGTTTAAGAGACTTTCCTGATTAGCAGACTCTATGCACATATACTGCATAGAAAGAGTACTCCCTGCACTTGCATAACATTGTTATGTTCCCTCTTAATTATCTCTTCTCAAAGCAGAACTAGCCCAGTTTCCGTTTCCATTCTTTCATTTAGGAAGTACCACTTGAAGATAGGCTGTGTTCCTGTGTTAGGGAGGGATACGTGGATGGATAACACCTAACTTGTTCCTACAAAGGGCTTAGAGTCTAGTTAGAGAAATGGGACACATAAGGTGACCATCAGTAAAGACATGGAAAGCTCTGCGATGGTTCGTGATGAGGCTCCAGTGAGAAATATGGACTGGTTGCGGAGCTCAGGGTAGACTCTTGGGGAAGTAGGGTGGGTAGGCTCCGGTTAAGCCAGTATGAGCAGACTTCCTCCAAAATGCAACTCTCCATCCAGTTTCAGCAAGAAGGATGAGAAAGCTACTCGTACGTAGCTACCTCTCCAGTATTCTCTGATACTAACAGTTTAGTGGCCACAAAACAGTGCCATTTTCTCAGCATATTTCTTTTTTGAATAGAAAAATGCCAGAGGCTTGAGGATAGTCATTATTATCCCCAGGTTATTTTTGCTTTGAATAAAAAAAAAAAAGGAAAGAAAATGTGACCCACAGCTTTTTTCCTGAATGTGTGTCCTCAGGGATTTAAACCATTTGGTTACATATGTTTTAAAGGCAGAAGCAAGGATGCCATAGTTTGGGAGCTAAGATACAGAGAGGTGCATGTGCCTGGGGCCAGTGAATAGACTAACGTGAGCAGGGGACTCTAGAACAGGGGTCAGCGAACTTTTTCTGTATAGGGTGAGATGGTAAATACTGTAGGCTTTTTGGGCCTACAATACAGGGGTCAGTCTTCCCTCTGCAACTCTGCTGTGGTGACATAAAGGCAGCCACAGAGGACGCGGGGAAGGACTGTGCGTACAGAAACAAGGAGCAGGCCGTGGTTTGCCACCCTCCTCTGGAAGAAAAGTTAGAAAGAATGGCAGGACCTTTGACCCCAGACTCAGAAGCTTTTATTTTATTTCTTCGGTGCCAGAGGATGTCAAAGCCTTACCATTTTTCTTGCCCTGGAGGCCCCCAGTTCATGCAATAACGTGCCCCTTTGGTCGTCAGATTTCCTCCAAGCTATCATACTGATTTGCTGAGAGCATTAACAGTCTTCCTCAAGCAGGTGCTGAAAAATAATGCAGTCAGTTTTGCTCTTCAGCTCCTTAAGAGTTTGCATTTGTGCACCCTGGTCATTTGGGCAAAGAGGGAAATAGCTATTGGTTCTTAGTGTTACGAGACTAATAGGGATGGGCTCCATTGTAGGGGACGATGGGACAAGCTACTTAGGGGGAAATATGTGCAAGTCCATATTACTGTTAAGTGATTTGCAAGACCCAGGCCTTGTAGATTTTATCATAACCTGAGAAATATTGGCAGACGAGACTAGTGTGTCAGGGGAGAATTCTGCTCAAACACACACAGGAATGTTTTGAATGTTCCTGAGAACTTAGTAAATAGGGTTGCCAGGCTGAGCAAATAAGAATCCAGGGCACTCACTTAAAATGGCATTTCAGATAAGCAACAAAAAATATTTTAGGATAAGTGTGTGTTCTGCTCAATATTAGGGACCTGTTTATACTAAAAAATTATCTGCTGTTTATCTGAAATTCAAACCTGTCTGAGCCTCCTATATTTTATCTGGCCAGCCTAAATGGGAAGATAGGTGAGTAAGTAGTTTTTTGCACTATTGTATCATTACGTCAGTTGATTAGCTATCCTTCCCCAAGGTTGTTCTTATTTTTATTTTTTAATTTTTTTTGGTCATGGGTGGGGGGAGTCCAATGACAGTCGAAACTCACTAATTCCAACCTCATTGATACAGAATTTTGATTATTTATGCAAGGGCTATGCTAAAGTGCACTTTATTCTCTTCATGAATTTATTCAGCCTATTTATCATTGGTAGTACAAACAAAACTGAAAGAACTGTTTCTTACCCATAGTGTAAGTACAGTGTGATCAGCGGCTACAGTTACTTAGATTGTGCTTTTCATTTAACAATCATAGATCATTCTATCATTCAGTAAGCAAGACCAGACTTTACCAGGCACAACCAGGTGCAGCCACCTCAGTTCCCACGGCCCCCTTGGCATCCCATCTATCCACATACACAGTGTGTGCCTGCCATGCTCTCCTTGTGTTCCTCGTGCTTTCTAGAACCTCCCACAATGCTCGCTACTTACGAGGCACCCTATAAATGTTTGTTAGGTGAATTAATGGGTGAGTGCTATCTGCAGATGTTAAAACAAACTGTCACCATTGCTAAACATCTTACATTTTAAATTTTAAAAAATTATTTGAGGTACTCTTTCCCTTATTCCAAGTTGTAGTACATAGAGGGAATTTTTGGTAAAGTTGGTTTCGTTGCACAATGGCCCTTGAGAAGCTAATCCTGAAAACAGATTGAAATTCCAAAAGTGTTCTATGAAGAGGGAGGGGGAGGTTCTTATAAATTCACCATGAGCAGCACCCCTGTGAGTTTCGTCTGTTGTGGAAGGAGGGGTCTCAACACTATCAGGCTGCTAATGATATTAACAAGGTTCAGCCTGCAGTCTTCCTTACTTGTCCCCATTTGCCCTGATCATGTACATACACACACACACACACACACACACACACAGGTGCGCACATGCATATACTTAAGTAAATCCCCATATATCATCCAAATAAATGGAAGGGGTTCTTTTGACTGGATATCGATTATGGTTGTCACCCATAGATAATGCACTAATGACCGGGCGCCTGGGTGGCTCAGTTGGTTAAGCGACTGCCTTCGGCTCAGGTCATGATCCTGGAGTCCCGGGATCGAGTCCCGCATCGGGCTCCCTGCTCGGCAGGGAGTCTGCTTCTCCCTCTGACCTTCCTCCTTCTCATGCTCTCTGTCTCTCATTCTCTCTCTCTCAAATAAATAAATAAAATCTTAAAAAAAAAAATAATACACTAATGACCTAAATAAATATGTAGATATTTACATTCTAAACCACTATTGTGGTCCTTAAGGACCACTATATACAAGCCATCTGAAAGAGCTTGAGAACCCAGTGAAGTCTGGACCAGTGTTGAGGGAATTAAACATGAGTGGTTTATATGTGAAAAGGGTAACACCACCATTTCTATTGCCTGGTACTGGTCAGCATCTTAGCCTTGAAAACATATTCAGATGAGGCTTGGTCTCAGTTTCCACCTGTGGCTTTATTCTTCTCTATTTCTGCTAGCAGAGAAAAAGGATGAATGGGAACCGGGAAGTTAAGAATGAAATCTCCCTCTGTCCCTAATCCTACCCAAATCACGGGAGTATTTTTCTTAGCGATGTAGGGAATCCAGGAGGTGCACTGAATACAGGTCAGCAGCAAAACAGAGCGTTGCCTGTGATCCTTTCTTCTAAGAGAGTGGGGCCATGGTCTGACTATTCCCTTCTGTTCTCCCTTCTCTCGCAGCACCCTGGAAGGGTATTATGTGGACGATGCCCTGCAGGGCCAGGGAGTGTACACTTATGAGGACGGGGGCGTTCTCCAGGGCACATACGTAGACGGAGAGCTGAATGGGCCCGCCCAGGAGTATGACACGGATGGGAGATTGATCTTCAAGGGGCAGTACAAGGATAACATTCGGCATGGAGTCTGCTGGATATACTACCCAGTAAGCCTGGTGACTGTTCATTTTGCTGGAACGTAACATGGGTTAAGCCAATGCTTTGGCTCCTGGCAATAAAGAGTAAAATGTAGCCTCTGTGTTAGAAAATGTGAAGCTGTGAAACTTGAGAGTCACAGGAGCTGAAGCCACCAGCTTCTGAGGTGTGCCCCTCACTGTTACTCACTATCCTCTTAGATTGTTGATCCTCACAGCTACTATTCATTCCTCCTCGGTGTTGTTTTGGAAAGGAATGGATAGTCATGATTCAAACAAATTGGGACAAAATGGCTTTATTGTACCACTAATAAAGACAAAAATGTATGCTTTTTAAAAATATTCTTTTGGGGGGCACCAGGGTGGCTCAGTCGTTTAAGCATCTGCCTTCAGCTCAGGTCATGATTCCAGGGTCCTGGGATCGAGTCCTGCATCGGACTCCCTGCTCAGCGGGGGTCTGCTTCTCCCTCTCCCCACTGCCTGCCGCTTATCCTGCTTCTGCTCTCTCTCTCTTTCTCAAGAAAATAAATAAAATCTTATATATATATATATATATATTCTTTTGGTATATAGAAAGAGTTGGTGGAATATTCCATTGTGTTGCTATTAATTTTATTCTGGTTCTCATACAGGAGAACTGATCCAACAATCTCCCATCTTTTGGGACTTACTGCACTGTTATTACTTGATTTTACAACCCTATTCCCTACTTTATAAGTGATTTATGGCTTATGTTGCTTAAATTAAGGTAATTAAAATTAACTTGCCTTTGAGTATTTGATAACATTTTCCAATATTTCTGGAGTTTACTAGAGCAAATGATGTGGCAGAACCCATTGGCTTGGGAATTAATGCTCTAATTGTTGTTTGCATTTCAAATATCCCATCTGTTATTAGTGAATTTTCAGAAAATATGTCAGAAAATAGACCTTAGAAAATATTTTATCTACTATTTTATTTTGTCCAGGGCACCTAGCTCATTGTGTCAATAAAGCATGCAGCTCTTGATCTTAGGGTCATGAGTTTGAGCCCCGTGTTGGATATAGAGCTTACTTTAAAAAAAAACAAACTAAAAATAACAATAGTAATATTTTATTTTGTCCAGAGCTTGAGTCAAAATACAAGACAATTTTTCTTACTCTGAACCCTATCTTCTTATGATTAAAAAAACGTTAATAAAAACAAATGATCTATTGCATGTGTAGTAAGAAAAGTAGCCCCAGCTAAATCTACTTACACATTATTGTTCTTTAAAAACAAGTTATACTCTAGGAACAGGGCTTAAGGAAAGAATACTGTAAAACATTTTTAAAATAGTTACCAAAGCAGTTACATATCTTCTTGGTAGGCTCTGTGATAGATCAGGAGTCCTTTGGGTTACTGCCCATAAGGCAGGCAGGAAGAGGGACGTTGTGGAGGTACTTACCAGCTTAGGAAGACTGAGACTTCTGTTGCCTCATGAGTAGGCCGGTTGAGCATCTTGCTGACTGGGACTGGGGATCTGCTGACATGACAGTGAATCATGAAGTCAGAGAAAGTGGAACCCTCTGCGGGAGGCTGGGTATAGGAAAGAGGCCTCCTCCTACCTGTCATCTTCCTTGTGACTATGATCAATTAAAGTCTCTAGAGGAGATCAAAGATGCACCAAGGTGAATGGCTCCATTTCACTCTGTAGTTGCATCTTGACACCTAAGTGGTGCACCTACATTTTATTTTAGTCTTTGGTGTTCATTATTATCTTATTAAATGCCAAGAGAAGACTCTGCCTTAGGAAAGAAGCACTAGGGAGTTATGAGCTTCCAAAATTAACTTGGGATAACACTTGCTTTATATATGGTATCTGTTGGCAGTTGAGGGGGCTGATCACACCCCTCTTCTCTCTGGATTCAGAATCAACTAAGACACCTATGTCTCCAGGTGTCAGAGATCAAGATGGTTATATTATAACAGTAGTGGGGGTTTGGAGATGTGATGTGGACCCAAAGTCAAAATGGGCTTCTGTTCTTTCCCCGTCTGAACTAAACAGTTGGACCAGCGGCAGATAGAGCTCTAGAAAGTTGCAGGCTGCCCCCCGGGGGAGTAGGGCCTGCCTGGGGAGCTTCCCCAAAGAGAGAACAGGAGAGGGCAACAGGTGCAGCCTGCCGGACCCGCCAGCTCCCAGGACAGCGTGCGTGAAAATGTCGCAGGACCTCTGGGAGCAGCAGGCTTTATCCTGCTAACCCCCACCCAATGAAGAGATGGGTGTCAGTGGGTGTCAGACTCTGCCTTCTCACTAATCAAAGGAATGATTCCTTCTCCCATGAAGAGGAGGCACTGAGCAGAGGAGAGAAGGTAGCAGCTTCCTCCCCGACACTCCCTGACACAGCAGACAAGGACGTTTTTGTGATACAGAGTCAAAGCAGGAACAAGAAGAGGGAAAATAATGATTCGCCTTATACTATTTATAAGCTTACTCTCAGGACAGCTTATTTCTTTCAGAATGATGTCACTTGGGTGGCTCCGTTAGTTAAGTGTCTGCCTTCCACTCAGCTCATGATCCCGGGGTCCTGGGATCAAGTCCCACATCCAGCTCCTTGCTCGGCAGGGAGCTTCTCTCTCTCCTCCCCGCTTATGCTCTCTCTCACTATCTCTGTCTCTCTCTCACAAATAAATAATCTTTAAAAAAAATGTATACCTCCTTTGGGAAATAAAAGAAGAAACTCTGCTTTATCATACTAGACAAATAGATTCATCGCCTCCCTGACCAAAAGTTTAAAGTACTTAAGGAAAAAAAAAAACCGTGAGAGCCTAGAAAGACAGAATTATGCACAAATAAGTCGAGACATTGGCTTACATTAGTTACGGCATGTTAGACGCACAAATGCTCTAACGCCCTTCAGCTCAGTAATCACCACTGAAAGCTTGAAGGCAGATCTCGCAGAAAGTATCATCCCCATTTATGCTGGCTTATTCAGAATTAACTCTGGGAGGAGAAAGAGCAATCATATAGCTCTAAGGCACTTTCTATGCGTTAAAAATGCTGCCAAGTATTTTTCTGTCTATGAAAATGCTGTGGTTCGTTTTTAAACTTATAAACTTTTTCCTCCAAAGAGCAATTAGACTATGGTGAGCTGTAGAAATCAGGTACCTGATGTTATTTATTCCTGCTGTCTCTCAGTAAGCAGCATTTGAGATCACTCAGAAGTCATCCTACACCATTGACTTTGAGTAGCTGTTTCTAGAACCTTTGATTTGGAGAAATAACCAAGCTTTTAGAAGATGTCATGGCATTAGTATTGTTATATTGAACCCACATAGGTCTCAGATTTTCAGTTATACCATAAAGACCTTCTGCATGGGGGGTGGAGGAGGAAACATTGCTTGTACCCTAGATCCAATTATTTTTTGATTATTTATTAGATTATTTTTTGGTATCCCATTTCAATTCAAAAGTCATTTATGGATCACCTGCCGTGTCCCTAGCACTTACCAGGATACAGAATTCTTTTTTTTTTTTTTAAGATTTTATTTATTTATTTGAGACAGAGAGAATGAGAGAGACAGAGAGCTCATGAGAGGGGGGAGGGTCAGAGGGAGAAGCAGGCTCCCCGCCGAGCAGGGAGCCCGATGCGGGACTCGATCCCGGGACTCCAGGATCATGACCTGAGCCGAAGGCAGTCGCTTAACCAACTGAGCCACCCAGGTGCCCCCAGGATACAGAATTCTATCAGAGCCTCTGCCCTAAAGTATTTAATGACCCTTAGGAATGAAAGCAAGTGACAGTTAAGCAGGAAGCACAGCTGGCTTCGCTCCTGGAAGGAGACAGAAGGAGCAGTAAATAAAAGTGGGAAGAAAGAGATGATGGGGAAGGGAATAGAATTTAGCTGATTTTTTTTTTCATTTTTCCTTGTAATGCCATTAAAGTGACGGTGTAAGATTCTCGGAAAGGCAGTGTCCACAAGTCCTTTTGTTTATCTCCTAGAACATGCAGACAACTCTCTTTAGTCATGTACACTAAGTTAATTCTTGAATACATTTGAACTAAAGATTTTCTTAGTAGACCAGAAATCCAAAATCCCACATGGAGAAGAAGTGAGATGGTATGAAAGCGGGTAAAACCATCTTGCTATAGATCCTCATCACATTGGAAATGGGCCCACAGTTTAAAACATAGTTACATTTCCTTTAAATATTTGTAACTAATATTACAAATACAATGCATTTGCTTCTTAGATAACGAACCAAAATAGAGTAACTTGTCAGGATTATAAAGTGCGGCTCAGTCTCTGACTCCCTAAATCAGGCTTCTGTGCTTCTATGAGTGTAACTTCTAGCAGTTTATTTGTATGGGGCTGCATGGGGAGGTATGCATCATGTTGTTCTCACATGAAAGCTTTGAGTTCAACTGTTAATGTTAGCGCTATCAATGATGGGAGCACGCAAGAAAAAGTCCTTGAAGTCGTGTCATATAGATAAATACTACATATAATATTTTCTGGCTTTTGGTTTCTCCCATCAGGATGGAGGCAGCCTTGTGGGAGAAGTAAATGAAGATGGGGAGATGACTGGAGAGAAGATAGCCTATGTGTACCCTGATGAGAGGACAGCACTTTATGGAAAATTCATTGATGGAGAGATGATAGAGGGAAAACTGGCTACCCTTATGTCCACTGAAGAAGGAAGGCCTCACTTTGAGCTGATGCCGGGAAGTAAGTTGGATCTGCTTCAGATGGGCTGCTCCAGTTCCAAAGCAGGCTGTTAGGGCATATTTGAGAGAAATTTATTTGTCTAGTCCACTTGAATCGTGTATTAATAATCAGCCTTGCTGCATAATAGACATGTCCTCGAATACAGGTCTGCTGACGAGCTGTACTCAGCTGGGTCAGGCTGGGCTGGGCTGGACATGGCTGGACTTGAGAGGCTTCTTACCTTATTATGCCTTATAGGTCTTAATTCTGGGGCCCAGTCTGAAAGGACTGTGGTGACCTAGGTCAAGATTTTCCCAAGTGGGTCCAAGAAGCCAGAGCATGAGTAGACACCTAAGCTGCTTCTGAAAGCTTAGCTTGAAATGGACATGATGTCACTTTCAGGCACTTTTCATTGGTCAAAGCAGATTGCACAGCCAAGCCAAATATCAGTGAGATGGGGAAATAGATACCATGCATTTCAGTAGCAGATGCTAAAAAGTCACATGATAAAGGCATAGCTATATATTCTAATACAGGGAAGAAGTGAAGAAATGACAGCAGTAATTCAATGCATCTCAAGAGGTTGGATCTCAGAAAAAACTGAAATACAGTTTAATGATATTAAAGAATCAAATTAGGTAGATCTCCAGGTTGGTACAAATTGTAAAGCTGATTCAGCCTGAGCTCTGATTTGGAAAGATAAATGCATGTTGGCATCCCCTGCCTTCTTCAGAGCCCAGGATCTTCACGGGGCACATACTGGATACATGAGTGAGCCCAGTGGAATCCATATTAGAAAAAAATCCTTTTTCCTTTTAGAAGTACAGTATGGCATACTAAGCATTTTTTTTTCTGAGTATAAAATTATTTATTGGGGGCTTCTGGGTGGCTCAGTCGTTAAGCGTCTGCCTTCGGCTCAGGTCATGATCCACAGGGTCCTGGGATCGAGCCCCGCATCAGGCTCCCTGCTCCACGGGAAGCCTGCTTCTCCCTCTCCCACTCCCCCTGCTTGTGTTCCCTCTCTCGCTGTGTCTCTCTCTGACAAATAAATAAATAAAATCTTTTAAATAAATAAATAAATAAATAAATAAATAATTTATTGTAGAAAGTCTGGGAAGAAAACCAGGAAAAAAACCAAGATTTTGTATTTTGGGTAGCATAACAAACGAAATCTGTTTAAATTGGTCTCATTCCTTGAAAGCAATGTGTGCATATATGTCCCATCTAAGTTAGGTTATACGGAGAAAAAAAGCAGAGAAGATAATAAATCTATGCTAAATAGTCCTAAATAATATTTAGCTATTTGTGATCTGAAGGAGAATCTCCAGAGGAGAATGTCCAAAACTAGGAAATCTAGCATTTACACTTAGGTCTAACTTGGTTGTTTTAAATGTCTCAGTTTTTGTTTTCTTAAGTTAAAAATTGAGGCAGCCTAAATGCAATGTGGGATTATGGATTGGATCCTGGAACGGAAAGAAGGCATTAGTGGAAAAACTGGTGAAATCTGAGTAAAGTTTGAAGTTTAGTTAATAGTAACGTATTTATGTTGGTTTCTTAATTTTGACAAACATACCATGTAACATTAAGAAGTTACCATTACAAGAAACCGTGAGGAGTATTGGGGTGCTCTGTACTACCTTTGCAACTTTTTTTTTTTTTAAGATTTTATTTATTTGACAGAGAGAGAGACAGCGAGAGAGGGAACACAAGCAGGGGGAGTGGGACAGGGAGAAGCACGCCTCCCGCCGAGCAGGGAGCAGGGGCGGGGGAAGGGGCAGAGGAAGAGGGGGAAGCAGACTCCCCCACAAAGCAGGGAGCCCAATGTGGGACTCGATCCCAGGACCCCGGGTTCATGACCTGAGCCGAAGGCTGACGCTTAACGACTGAGCCACCCAGGCGCCCCATCTTTGCAACTTTTCTGTAAATCTAAAATCATCCCAAAATGAAAAGTTTTAAGTGAAACAGTCATCTTTGCACTTCAAATTCTACTCTCTGTGCTCTTCACATATGTTCTGAACGGAGACAGTGCTACCGTGTTTAGCAGTGAGGGGCCCCAGGCCAGGGGAGGATCCCAATGGGTGATGCCCATTTTAAAACTTAAGCAGTGGCAGCATGTTTTAGTGGCAAGAGCCACGTGAACTTGAGAGTCACCTGATTTGGGTTTCAGCTTCAACATTTACCGTACTATGGTCTTGGGCAAGTTATTTATCCCTTTGGAACCTATTTCTTCATTATAAAACACAGATATTGGCACCTTGAGCCACGTTGTCCGTATTTTAGGCTTTGTGGGTCTCTGTTGCAACTGCTCAGCTCTGCTTTTGTCACCCCAAAGCAACAGCATAAGGGAAGTTACTGTTCTCTTTACGTTCTTCTTGGTGTGAGTAAGCAACAGATTTTGGGAAGCGAGGGTGATAATTCTCAAAGGGTTATTTTTCTTAGAACTCCTGGTTGTGGGACACCTGGGTGGCTCAGTCAGTTAAGCATCTGCCTTCAGCTCATGTCATGATCCCAGGGTCCTGGGATCGAGTCCCACATTGGGCTCCCTGCTCTTTTGGGGAGTCTGCTTCCCCCTCTTCCTCTGCCCCTTCCCCCGCCCCTCCTCATGCTCTCTCTTACTATCTCTCTCTCTCTCCCTCAAATAAATAAATAAAATCTTAAAACAAACAAACAAACAAACCTCCTGGTTGTAAATAACAAACACCCTCTTCACCTTAACTTAAGACCACAAAAAAGGTGGGGAGGAGGCACATGATTCTTGGCAAGATTCTGGTAGGACTGTTAATTTGAGGACATGTTGAGCAGTTTGGGTTTCACAAGCATCAGGAAGCATGGCTGCTTCGGGTGCCTGGGAGGAACATGGGCCTTCGGTTTGGGGCACTTCTCGCCTACCCCCCAGCCCCTCTCAGTTACAGTGAGTGAGCTGTGGACCAGGCCTGATGGGGCCCTGCCACCATCTGGTCCGGCGTGGGGAGGAGAAGGAAAACGTAAGGCAAATATCCCAACCTGCCCCTCGCTGACCTCTCCCCACACCCTTTCTCTTTGTGCTTCTGTAACCGCAGACTGTTTCTAGTTATCCACTCCTGCATGCTGATTTCCTCGTCAGGGCTCAGGCTGGACTTTCTTCCTGCCTCATCTCTTTCCCTCTCCGCAGAGGAACTCCTTTCTCTGGTAATTCCTGTGCTGTCTTTAAGGCTTAGAATTCATGTCTGTCAAGGAAATGAATGAATTCTGGTCTGGCGTAGTATAAATTACAGAGGAGAGGAGGATAAGTAAAGAGTGTGCTCCGTGTGCCCAGAGCCTTGGCCCATTGGCCAGTGGGGGAAAAACAGGAAGGGACAGCGTGTGTCGGAAAAGATGGCGTCAGCTCCTTGAAGGCAGCCGGAGATGTCCCTCCTGTTTGCATCTGTACCGTCCCTAATGCGGGGCTCTCCATGTAGCTGGCCCATCATTACATTGTGATGACAGGTTTAGTCTAAGGAAGGGAGGGGGAAGTTCAGAGGAGATTTTCTGCACAATAGAACAAGTATTTCACAGATAAGTCTGGTTAAAAAGTGTGGGTTTTTTCTTTTTTCAGCTAACTTGCTTTAACGGATTGTGCGTTGGTCCATTACCAGTTTGCTCTCAGATGCATTTCTCGTCCTTCTCTTGCCCTATTTTATTGCAGGGGGGCTTCTGCTCCTTGAAGGCCACATTGCCTAGGCCCTTGTGTGTTGGCTTCTGTCTGAGTTTGGCCACAGGGAGGCACTGGCCAGGGCCATGGAGAGGAAAGGCATGAGGAAGAAGCTCTCTCTCTGTGTCCAGCAGCATCTCCAGCAGGGGCCTGTCTCCTGACTCCATCTCCCACCAGGAAGGTCCCCCCACATCCCAGCTTCCCTGGGCCGGTATACCCCAGCTCTAGAGGCCCGGGCACACCACCTCCACCTTTGTCCTTCTGGCTTAGGGTTACGTGGCTTCAGCTCCTGCCAGTCTCTAGGCTCCTCACTGACCCCTTCGGCTTCTCAGTTCCTCTGTGCTCCCTATAACCAGTTCCCTAAGTGAAATTCTCTCTTTGAAATACACAAGTGGTCTGTTTCCTAGCTAGACACTGACTGATCTGGATTGCTTTTTAACTTTTCGTTTGAGACACTGATTTGGGTTTTGTGATTGTACGAAACAAGCAAAAACCAGAAGGAGGACCTGGTAACCGCTGAGGAATTGCTTAACGGGATGATTTGTGATGCCTTAGTGCCTAAAAGAATTTACTTTACAGGAGTAAGCCCTTCGGTTCTAAAATGTGTTTCTTTGCTTATTAGGCATTAGAGCATTGGTTGTCTTCATTGCACTTTGGGAAGATTCTTGGAGGCTAATCCTTTGCAGAGAACCAATGTTAATTCTAGAACAGTTGTGTACCTTAGTTTCTGAATAAATTACTGATTGGCGTCTGAACCACCTTGATAGAAATAAGAAGACTTTGTTTTTGCTTTATCAAAAGCAGTTCTGTTCTTAATTCTGGTGAGGCAAAAGTTTATTTTTAGCGAAGGCGACAGTTGCTGGGGTTGGATGGTTGGAGTCTACAGCCCCTGTGTCTAGTAGGAAGAAAATCACAAGAAAAATTTAAAACCATCATCCAACCCGATCTGACCAGAGAGATCTCAAAATTTCATGACAAAGCAGGATCTTGATTAAAAAATTTTAATTACACAAGCATTTTGTAAACCATTTGAATAAAGAAAATTTAAAGGCAAAAATGGGATTTTAAGAGATACATCTGATGGCTGTTCATTAAGACCTAAAAATAAAACTCAAAAGCAAATCTAAAAACTGTTCATTTATATTGGAGAATTTATTCTAGTCGGTGTAATTTGAATAACATTTTTCATTATTTAACTCCTGCTTTAAAAGCTCTCCCCTAACTCGGTAATCTCTAGATTGAGATGTTCGCTTGCTTTTCAGGTTCGGTGTACCACTTTGATAAATCGACATCATCTTGCATTTCTACCAGTGTTCTTCTTCCAGATCCATATGAATCAGAGAGGTAAATTTTTTCCTTGTGGTTTGAACGACATTGTTTATGGGAAGTTAAATAACCCTCATGGTGGGAACTAATCCTCCTTTGTAGCCCCCTGAGCAGAAGAAAATATTCATATATTCTGAGGAAGAGTGTTTTTATGCTTATATTGCATCTGTCGCTGTGAGAGAGTTTCTCCACCCATAAAGCACAGAACGACCATGTGTCAGTCCCAGAAGGAAACTTCTACATATAGAGAGCCCACTATGCCCTGCCCCAACGTCCCCTTTCTTGGGGCCCTGGTGCAGTTGATGCTGCAGCCACGTGCTGGCCTCTAGGGGAGCATTTCGTACTCCTTAAAACTCTAGCCTGGGCAGGAACCAGAATGCCTCCTTTACTCAGCCCTGCCGAGCGGGTCTGGAACACAGGACAATTTCTTGATTCACGAAGGGAGAACAGCAGCGAAAGAAAGACTATAAGAAGCATAAGAAGCTTCCAGTGTACAAATGACAAGCTTCTGATTCTATAAGCTCGCTCCCCAAGTGTCAAGTCCCGTTCCAGTCCATCTTCTCTAAACTCCAGCTCTCCGTTGTTGGTGTGGCTTTCCCTGGTACTCTGCCCGAGACTTTTATCCCCTAGCAACTGGCCTGTTGGTGAGGAAGAGAGCCATCTGCGGTTGGTTTTCTCTTTGCCTTGTTCTTTGTAAGCGTGGCTTGCAAAGCATAACTTCCACTCACTTTCTGTTCTGTTCCCATCTGAAAATAGGCCTCTTCCCTGGTTGAACTGACAGGGCTCACACCACAATGTCACAGTGAATGAATGGCCTCTTTCTTGATGCAGAGCTCTGGTCCATTTACAAAGGGAAGGGTTCAGTGTCTTGGGAGCCCTGAAACACAGTAGCGCGATAATCGTATATATCGGTCTTTTTTGTTACTGGTTGTGATGAGGCTGTAGAAGGATGCCCTCAAAACTCGCAGTGGTTTATGAATGCACACATTTTATTTTACACTCGTGGTTCTGTAAGTTAGCTGAGGTTCAGCCACTTTTGACTGGGCTCCACTCGGCTCCCCTTGGCTCCGCTGGACGAGGCTGGACTCCAGATTGCAAGTTGGGCTCTTCTGGGCTCATATCTGAATTCCAAGCCTGAGGCTAAAGGAGGAACAGCCACCTGGGGCATCTTCTTCCTATGGAGATGAATGGAAATTCAGGGAAGCTGGCAGAAACTCGCCATGCCTCTTATCACCTGAGACCTGGCACGCAGTCCTCCTGCCCATGTTCAGGTAGCAAAGTAGATCCTACGGCCAAGCCCACAGGGATTGAGGCAGGGGTACATCTCGTCTCCCCACTCTGAAGGAGGCACCGCAAGGTCACGTGGCTAAGTAGCAGGACGTTTAATTCTACCACAGGGAAGGAGGAAAGAGTTGGAAGCAATAATTCAGTCCCCTAGTCTACAAAATAAGCCTAAGATCCATGTAACAGAAACTAAAGATGACCAGTTCCGCCAGAATCATTGAATCCCAGTGCCCAGAGAACTGAAATAGTTGTTGATGGGGTGTGTCTTCTCTTATTAAATCCAGTTCAGTAGTCATGAGTGCTGTTTTCCTGTAAATCCAGGGATTGGCAAACTCTTTCTGTAAAGAGCCACGTTGTCCGTATTTTAGGCTTTGTGGGTCTCTGTTGCAACTGCTCAGCTCTGCTTTTGTCACCCCAAAGCAACAACCAACAATACTAAATAAATAGGTGTGGCTGTGTTCCACAAAATTTTATTTACAAAAGGGCGCAGCTGCCAGATGTGGGCCTGGGGCCATAGTTACTAGACCCGTTATGAACTCTTTTGTTGGGAAGTGCTTACTGGATATGTTTTGTTAATTGTTTGTCACTCTTTCATGTGAAAGATTCATCTTGGAGCTTAATTAAAACAGTCTTTCCCTCCTATTTGGCATTGACAAACTTGGGTATAGCTTTAATTACTTTGGAAATGTTTTACTTATCCAGGAAGACAGTGAAAATACTCATTAACTAAAAATATAAATTAAAAAAAAATCTTATATCAAACATTGCTTTATGAATACAGTGAAACCTTGAAAAACACAGGGGTTGGGGCATCGACCCCTATCCCTACCCCATGCAGTTGAAAATCCACATGTAACTTTTAATTCCCCAAAAACTTAACTACTAAGAGCCTACTGTTGACTGGAAACCTCACCAATAACATAAACAGTTGATTAACACATATTTTGTATGTGATATGTGTTATACACTGTATTCTTACAATAAAGTCAGCTGGACAAAAGAAAATGTTATCAAGAAAATCATAAAGGGGGGGTGCCTGTCCGGCTCAGTCAAGTAGAGGGTGCAACTCTTGATCTTGGGGTTGTGAGTTGGAGCCCCATGTTGGGTGGAAAGATTACTTAAAAATAAAACCTTTAAAAAAAAAAGAAAGAAAAGAAAGTCATAAGGAAGAGAAAGGACATTTTCAGTACTGTAAAAAATCTGCATGGAAGTGGACCTGGCAGTTCACACCCATGTTGTTCAAGGGTCGACTCTATATAATAATCCCCATATCAGAGAGCAGATTTTAAACACCACTCCTAAAGATACATGAGTACAAGTTCTTCAGTTTTCAGTGCCAAATACTGTGGTTTAACTTCTCATCCTCCCTTCCTTCCTTCCTCACTGGATTACTATGAACTGATGCTTCGGATTCATTAGCTATCCTGATATTTTGGTGGTTGATATAAACAGTGACATATCCAACTAAAAGAACCATCATTTGGTCCTTTTTTCTATTTAGGGTTTATGTTGCTGAATCTCTCATTTCCAGTGCTGGAGAAGGACTATTTTCAAAGGTAGCAGTGGGACCTAATACTGTTATGTCTTTTTATAATGGAGTCCGGATTACACACCAAGAGGTGAGCGGGGTCTAAGTGGAGGATCAACTTGATTGGTTACAGGGCTTGGTTTCAAACACTCTTAATTTTCCTGTTAGCCCCTTTACTTCAGTATTCGCTAGAAATATGAAGGAATAAACAGTCTTTTTTTTGTAAAATTGATGGGATATTGTCTTATAGCAGTCTTCAGATTTCTATAGCAAAAATACCATACACTGGGGGCACCTGGGTGGCTCAGTCAGTTGAGTGTCTGCCTTTGGCTCAGGTCATGATCCCAGGGTCCTGGGATTGAGTCCCGCATCGGGCTCCCTGCTGTGTGTTGTGGGGGGTGTCTACTTCTCCCTCTCCCTCTGCCTGCCGCTCCCCCCGCTTGTGCTTTCTCTCTCTCTCTCAGTCTCCCTCTCTCTCAAATAAAGTCTTAAAAAAAAATTACCGTATACTGGGTGGCCCATAAACAACAGAAATTTATTTCTCACAGTTCTGGAGGCTGGACGCCCAACTTCAGCGTGTCAGCAGATTTGGTGTCTGGTCAGAAACCACTTCCTGGTTCATAAATGGCTCTTTTCTCTCATTGCAGCCTCACATGGTGGGAGGGACAGGGGATCTCTCTGGGGTCACTTTTAAGTTTCACAGCTACTTTATAGAAAGTGGGATGGCACCCGTCCAGGAGACAGCAATTGCTTTGTACCGTACTACACCCGGTTTCTGAAAAATTGAGACCCAGCTGGA
Source organism: Leptonychotes weddellii (assembly GCF_054177405.1). Classification (NCBI taxonomy): domain Eukaryota; kingdom Metazoa; phylum Chordata; class Mammalia; order Carnivora; family Phocidae; genus Leptonychotes; species Leptonychotes weddellii. Next base: position 73,754,658 of record NC_138370.1, read on the forward strand.
TTCGGTCAATAATTAATTTATGATCTTGCACAGGCTACTTTCTGGGAAGGCTCCCTACTTCTGTTTGTGCAAAAGTCATACAGTAGCCTACATCCAGCCAGGAAGGCTTCTATTGCCCAAAAAGCTGAAAATAAAAAGTTAAAGAATAATCACCTCTTGCCTTTAAAATACAATCTTTGATCAGGCGCCTGGGTGGCTCAGTCGTTAAGTGTCTGCCTTTGGCTCAGGTCATGTTCCCAGGGTCCTGGGATCGAGCCCCACATCGGGCTCCCTGCTCGGCGGGAAGCCTGCTTCTCTCTCTCGCACTCCCCCTGCTTGTGTTCCTGTTCTCCCTATCTTTCTCTCTCTCTGTCAAATAAATAAATAAAATCTTTAAAAAAAAATACAATCTTTGATATATTTTCCAGAATTCAGAGGTGTTTTTGTTTTTGCTTCTTCACGTCACAATTAACTTCCTTACATGTCCACTTAAGGGCAAAAAGTCTGCTGCTTGAGCCTGGCTTGTAGTCTCCATCTGGTCTCACTTGCATTAAGGGTGTGGGACTTGGGCTTGTTGCTCATATCCCTCATTCATGTACTTCCCTTTTTCACTTATTGCTATGGAATGCTACGGGGGAAATGCCGTGAAGTAATCAAGTGTTTGCCCGTTCAAAGCCGTCGTACAGACAAAGACGGCTTGGCGCTCACACTGAGCCATGGTCTGGCACGCGGTACCCCTAGTGATGGCCAGACCTCTGTGTCCGCAATCCTGACAGTCCAGGAAATTCAGCATATGAAAGGTGGCTCAGGATATTGATACACTATCTATCTATTCTAACATTTTACAGATAACAAAACTGAAACCCAGAGTGGGTGAGCCATTTGTCCGAGGTCACAAATACAGTTATTAGCAGAGTTCAAGCAGGATTTCAAATAGAATCTGGCTCCCGGCAAAACTCACTATATGCTGTGCTGTGGAAATGAATGGGGCACCCTCCTTGCCTTCATGAAATTTAGATTCTGTTGGGGAGAGGTGCCTGGGTGGCGCAGTCAGTTGGACTCTTGATTTTGGCTCAGGTCCTGATGTCGGGGTCGTGGGATCAAGCCCTGCATCAGGCTCCGTGCTCAGGGGGGAGTGTGCTGGAGATTCTCTCTCTCTCTCCCTCTGCCCCTCCTCCCACTCTCTTTCTAAAGTAATAAATAAATTTTTCGATTCTTTTGGGGAGATAAGAAAAATATACAAGTAATGGCAACGTAAGGTAGATGGTCCCAAGTACCATATATCAGTTCATATAACAGGGCTGGAATATTAAGATCCATGAAGATTTTTTTCACTTTCATCACTGCTGTATCCCCTACACCTAGAACAGTGCCTGGCGTATGATAGGCACTCAGTAAATATTTGTTGAATGAATATCAGAACCACATAACAGCATAATTATAATTTAGGGGCAGGAGAGGCAGTATACCTCTGAGAGTCAGCAGTTCTATATAAAAATGTGGTCCTAGGGGCGCCTGGATGGCTCAGTCGGTTAAGCCTCCGACTCTTGGTTTTGGCTCAGGTCAAGATCTCAGAGTTGTGGGATGGAGCCCCACGTGGGGCTCCCTGCTCAGCAGGAAGTCTGCTTGTCCCTCTCCCTCTGCTCCTCCCCCTGCTCTCTCTCTCTCTCTCTAAAATAATAAATTCTTTAAAAAAATTTTTTTTTTTTATTGGTCAGAGAGAAAGCACAAGCAGAGAGAGCTGCAGGCAGAGGCAGAGGGAGAAGCAGGCTCCCTGCTGAGCAGGGAGCCCCATGCGGGGCTCGATCCCAGGACCCTGGGATCATGACCTGAGCCGAAGGCAGACGCTTAACCGACTGAGCCACTCAGGCACCCCTAAAAAATTGTTTTTAATGTAATCCTGTTTGCTCCAAAAAACTGCTCTGCTGACCTCAGCAGATGCTGGGGTGTGGGTTGGAGTGGGGCGGTGGGCTGGAGAAGTGAAGACTCTTGGTGCCTTGCAGAGAGTGAGTGCTTGTTGTAGGTAAGAGAGCACACTGGGAATGGGTGACACCATCTGCTGGTCACACTGATCCCCCACTTGTAACAAAGGTGAAGGACTCCGCTTGAAGCACAATTTTGCATTCCTCATAGTTCCGGTTCCATTTGACGTTCTTGTGTGTTTCTTTTGCCTCATCTTCTTCATAGCGGGGCTTCCAGGGATCTGGCGGTTGGTCAGAGCGGCAGATCCGACCACCGGAGTCAGTAAGCCACAACAGGCTTCCCTGGCACGGGGCAGTGCTTGGACAGGGGGGCAAGAGAGGGGACGTCCTGCCAGCCCGAGATGGTCCAGAGGCTTGTGGCACAGGGGCCACCATCCGGAGCAGGAGGAGGGCAGGGAACTCCCAGGAAAGAGAGGGTCAGAGAGGGGGCTGATGTGTCTAGGTGACGTGTAGTACAGAGAGGAGTCTCTGGGCCACAGAGCTCCGAAGGACAGAGGCAGTCTGGAGGCTTTGTGGTGCTGGGCTTTCTCTCACGAATCTGCTAGCAGATGTGGGGTCAGGTGTCCCAGGGGAAGCAGGCCCGAAGTGGCTAAAGCTCCGCTTTGTTTGGGCTATTTAAAGAACAACTGGATGTGTAAATTTGAGTTTGGTGCTGGAGGGCTTTGGAAGTAATAGGTCTTAGCCTGCAGTGAAGAAATAAACCACCTAGGGGCATCGGGTTATATTTTTGTGTGTCTTTGTCGGGAACTTTCAGTCCTTTTTCTCATGTAAGATGAGGAAAAGTCAGTGCGTAAGAAGTTGAGCTGCCTGATGCTGCCCACAGATGGCTTTCGCACCATTGATGTGCGGAGGGATGCCTCTGGTTCTTTTCATGCATCTAGCACTCACACAGCAAAACGGAAGGAGAAATGAGTTAATGTTGCTGATGTTCTCTGAGATTTGGGGAGAAAGGCCCTATCTAACGTGCGCTTTCTTGTTTTCTGCAGGTTGACAGCAGGGACTGGGCTCTTAATGGGAATACCCTCTCCCTCGATGAAGAAACGGTCATTGATGTGCCTGAGCCCTACAGCCACGTGTCCAAGTACTGTGCCTCCTTGGGACACAAGGCAAATCACTCCTTCACTCCAAACTGCATCTACGATATGTGAGTATGACACCCAGCTTCCAGGGTGGATCCGGGCCCCATCTGCCAGGGCCCCGCGACTGACGAGGGCCTCTCAGAGCTGTCATCCTGCCCCAGGTGAAGGACGCTCCTTCTGGGTTCCTGAGGCTCCTCTCCCAGACGTCTCCTGGTTAGGACTTGACACTCGGAGTCTAAACAGCCCCTTCCCTGGCCTTGGTAACTCAGACAGGGCAAAGTGCTTGGAAGGGTAGAAACGCTATGGAAATGAGACACTTCTTGGTTGCTGTTTCGTCGATGCTTTTTTGTCCTTCAGTGGTCTCACTCTGGAAAATTAAGGATAGTGTTATTTGAAATATTAGAAAAATTAAAATTGTTCTGCACAGTGAAGACTCGTGAACTCTTTTATGTTGTGAAAGGAAGGAAGAAAAGAAAATGCCAAGCCTAGAGCACAAGGTCTTGGTGCTGGAAAAGACGGATTAAATCAGAGTCCCCATTATTTGACAATAAAGAGGAAAGAAATACTGACACATGCTACAGCGTGGATGAGCCTTGAAAATATTATGCCAAGTGCAAGAAGCCAGTCTCATAAGACCCGATAGCGTATGATTCTATTATTGATAGGACTTGGCCATTACAGCAAAATTCATAGAGACAGAGTACAGATCAGTGGTTGCCCAGGGCCCGGGGAAATGGGGTTGCTGGCTAATGAGTATGGGGTTTCTTTTGAGGGTACCGCACTATACTAAAATTAGATAGTGGTGATGGTTGCCTGCCTGAAACCCACTGAATTGCATGCTTCAAATGGGTGAATTTTTAGGGTATACGATTTGCATCTCAACAAAGCTGTCATTTTAAAAAGTCAAATAGTCCTGGGTGCTTGGGTGGCTCAGTCGTTAAGCGGCTGCCTTCGGCTCAGGTCATGATCCCGGGGTCCTGGGATTGAGCCCTGCATTGGGTTCCCTGCTCCGTGGGAAGCCTGCTTCTCCCTCTCCCACTCCCCCTGCTTGTGTTTCCTCTCTTGCTGTGTCTCTCTCTGTCAAATAAATAAATAAAATCTTAAAAAAAAGAAAAACACTCTAAAAAAATAAAAATAAAAATAAATAAAAAGTCAAATAGTCCTACCTCTCAGAGTTTGAGCCCTCCCCTTCCAACGGCTCACTGAACCTCTTCTTGTAAACCTCCATTGATGGGGAGCTTACTGTTAACCACGAAGGCAGCTATCTGGACAAACTGACATAGATATTGTTGTGAAATTAACTTTCAGGCTCAGATGATTAAAATGTTCTTTGTATGAAGCCCAAATGGGTTTCCCTATAACATCCAGCCCTTTGCCCTAATTATTCCCCTATGCACTATGCCAGTCTCTCTTCGACATAGTAGCCCTACAAATATTTTAGAAGCTTTCATATGCCCCCTGAATGTTCTCCTCCCAAAGTCAAGCGTCTCTGACTATTCCTTGAAGAGTACAGTTGGCATTCCTTGGATCATCATCATTGATCTCCTTAGCTCAGCCAGAAAATGCCTGTTCGACCTGGGAGGCAGGTGGCCACATGCCACCTTTTCTGCTCAGTTATAGCTCTCAGTCCCCCCTGTCTATTGCTTGTTAACAGAAGCAGGATCCAATCATGTGCATTTAATCTATAGGAAAATTGCCAGGATATGAATGTCCCTCCTCACATCCCTGAGATGGCTTGGAAATTGCTCTGGCAGGGACTTGCTTTCCTTGGCAGCCAGTACCAAGTACTGCAGCTCCGACTTCTGTTTAAAGGGCAGGTAGAAATGGCAAAGGACATGTGTCATGTGAAATGAAACCGACACTGTTATTAACTCCAAGGCTTTCGCGGCCAATGTGAATTAGGCCAAAGCATCGTTCCAGGCTGCACACGGCTTCCCAACAATCTTTTAAAGCAGTGGTAACTAACAGTAACAAATGCTACTTCAACTTCTCTTTTAACAACTACTCTTTTAAAACAAACGAGTTCTGTGATTTCACTGCAAGGACATGGTTTTTCTCACCAAAAAGAAGAGCGCACAGGAGACAAGGGAGAGGTCCATTTGTGCAAAATCAAGTCCCCAGACTCGTCAGGGTTATTTCCTTCCAGCCCAATGTGAACAATTAGTTATTTGGGGTAAAGGGAAGACTATCTGAAAAATAATAAAATATAAAATTCAGATACCGATCCATGGCATTCATTTGCTTCTAAAATTATTGGTATCATTATGCACACTTTAACATCAGCAAAGCAATATCCCTGTATAAGCTGCAGTCCGGTACAAAATCCAAACGGACAAACGGACACGAACCACTGCCCTAGTTGTCAATAGAGGTGACATGTCGCCAAGGGCCCAAACCACTGGGTGCAGAGAGCTTTGCTTTGCCCACTAATCGTGCTACTGGCATTGATTGAGCACTTTGGGCCAGTGCCATGCTAACGCCTTCTCATGAATTCTCTCACTCAGGCCTCCCAGGACCTCTGTGGGGCAACCTCCGTTACCTACCCCCGCCCCCCATCAGGACCTCTGTGGAGCAACCTCCGTTACCTACCCCCGCCCCCCCATTACAGACCGGAAACGCGGAGCTCTTAGCCGCAGTGGCTGAGTGTCCTTAAGCGTCATGCCCCATGCTGCCTGGGAGAATCAGCACCTGAAATGGAGTGCCTTCTTTTCAGTCTGTCCTTTTTCTACTCTTTGAAAATAATAAGCAGGAAAATGAAAATAAAAGAAGATTATACCGCAAGTCTTCGGTTTCTCATGGAATTTTGTCAGTGTGCAGTAAGATTAGCTAGAGCTCCGTTTCAGGGGTATTATTTTTTTAATGCAGTATTTTAATTTAGAGACAAAGAGCTGTGATTTTATTATTTTTTTAAAGATTTATTTATTTATTGAAGAGAGAGAGAGAGCACAAGCTGGGGAAGAGAGAGAGAGAGACAAGCAGACTCTCCACTGTGTGGGGAGCCCCACGTGGGGCTCGATCCCAGGACCCTGAGATCATGACCTGAGTCGAAACCGAGAGCCGGATGCCCAACCGACTGAGCCACCAAGGTGCCCCAAGAGTTGTGATTTTAATAAGGACTTCCCGAATCCCTGGTGCAGGGATGTCTGTGGTGGAGCACAGTATGAGAATTCTGTGCACACGCACACTCACTCACAGATGTGCGCACATAGTCACTAGTAGAAGCTGAGTCCTCACTTTGTGCCAGGCCCTGTGTGAGGTGCTTCCTATAGGGGACCCTATTTTGTCACAGTGACAACTCTTAAACGATTAGGATTGCTAGTATTACCATGAGGTGAGGGTGAGGAAAGTGAGATTCAGAGATATGGAAGTGAGCTTTCTGAGAGGGGGCAGTAATAATGTGTGGAACCGGGACTCACGCTAAAGTCTCTGACCCCAAGTCAAGCGTGCTTTCCAGAAAAGATGACACCCAAGTGGGGTGGACATAGAGGCCCCTTGGAGTGTGGGTGCGCACTTTGTCCTTTGTCCTTCACGTAAAAGATGTCCCTAAACCACAGACACACTCCTTTCCCCACCACCAATAGAGGGAACCAGCCAGGTCCTTGCTATCATGCCCCATGTGCCAATCTAACTTAGGGCCTGGAAGCCTCTCCTGTGGTGTCTCCATGTCCTTTGCTCACAGTGTGACGATAAATGAATGAGACTGATTTGACCAGATGCATATAGAGATAAAGCGAATTTCTTTCTGGCCATGCCTTACATATTTCCGTTCTGGGTTTCAGAAGCTGTTAGGTGAGCTAAATCTATTCCTTATTTATCTCCTGTTCTCCTGCAGGGGTCATAGGGGTGAACCGGGTTGGGAGCCTTTGGCAGAGGAACACAGTCAGAGCGTTAGCCCTGCCTCGGGTTCCGAAAGGCTCGAGGCTGCTCCCTTCACAAGATGCTTCAGGGAAATATTTAAAAAGCAGGTTGGCAGAGAGGTCTAGGCTTCGCTCCTGGAAAGAAGTCTTCATCTACTTTTATGCTAGAAAATAATACTTCCTCTGTCTGTAGAGGGTGGAATACAGTTTTTCGCTTTGGAAAATCCATGGGGCTCTTCCTTACACCTCCCAAAGTGTCCTGGTAAAGCCTCGCCCACGAGGTACAGCCAGGTAATCTGATGCCACAGGCCAGGTGGGCTGAAATGCCGACCGGCTGCACTGGATCCAGTTTCTCATTAAGGATAGATTTTTGTTGTTGCCCATGTTGTTGGTTTAAAAATACAGAGTGCCAAATATGCTCAAAGAGGAAGCTAGAGCAGTGCTTTTTAAACTTGAACGTGCATATGCATCACCTGGAGGTGTTGTTAAAATGCAGACACCAAGTCAGCAGGTCCGGGTGGGGCTGAGATTCTCGGTGTCTAGCAGCACCCAGGTGAAGCTGATGCTGGCCAATCTGTGGGCTACACGTGAGGGCCTACCAGTGGTGCCCAGGGAAGAGCTCCTGGGTGATTCCTACCCCCTCCACCCCCCCCACCCCCCTCCGCCCCAGGCTTTGCTTCTAACCTCCCGATCTGACCCAGGAATGACTGTGCGCATCTTGATGTCTAGGTTTGTCCACCCCCGTTTCGGGCCCATCAAATGCATCCGCACACTCCGAGCCGTGGAGGCTGATGAGGAGCTCACCGTGGCCTATGGCTACGACCACAGCCCCCCAGGGAAGAGCGGGCCTGAAGCCCCGGAGTGGTACCAGGTGGAGCTGAAGGCCTTCCAGGCCACCCAGCAGAAGTGAAAGGCTCAGCCCTGGGCTTCCGAGACCTGGAATAGAAACTTGGATCTATGCACTACGTTTTCCGACAACGGGACAACCAGGGACTGCTCATGCTGTGACATCACATCCTCTCACTCCACGTTAGCAACGACTTTCTTGCATACTAACTAGGTTTGACTATATTACTCATACCAGATTTAAAATTAGCTAGCCTTGCAACAACGTCCTACTGAGAGGTATTGTCGAACATTTGACACAGACAGCGTGATGTTCTTGGGTGGCTCAAGTCTAAATCTGTACCACACTCAGAGATGCCAAATGATTAGACTGAAAAAGGGAAAGGGGGCTTCTCAGTCATTTTTAGTCTGTGGTTTTTCATGATATTTTTTCCTATGGCCAACATAAAATGTGTATTCACACTTGCATACGTGCCGTACGGAGGATAGAGGATTACTACATTTTTATTCTCTAAATGTAGTATAATTTGCCTTTTAACCTTTGATCTGTATCTTGCAATAGAATGGCTTTGTTTTTTTTTTCCTAGCAAACAGAACCCCACTTTTTTGAGTCATGTCACCCCTCAGTCCCATTCTCTATCTTAGATATCTTTTACAAGAGAAAAAACTTCCAAATGGATTTCGTGTCAGTGCCAGTGCGTAGGTCTCTCTGGCTCTTTCTACATTGTTTCATTATTATGTCCTAATATAAAGAACTGGCTCATAGGGCCGGGGTATTATTATAGAACTATTATTCTCGCATGTAAACAAAGATACCTTTGCTTTAAGATGTGAGAAGAAATGAATTTACTTTGTTTGCATTAAGTTATGGGAGAGTTGTAATATATACTTTAAGAAAGGAGAGAGGGAAATTAGTATTTCTAAGCAGTAGCTGTGGCAATTTTGCAATATCTTCAATAGTGCTAGTAATTTCTTCTCGGGTACACATTAAATGTACATAACATAGAGCAGTCTGGCTTGTGGCACAGTGCACTGAATTCAAAAGTCAAATAACAACGTAGAATTCTGACGCAGAATTCTAAAGTTGGGTTTTTTTTTTTTTTAATTGCTACTGTTAGGAGAGACATACTGATCACTAGGTGCAAATCAAACCTTAGTGCTAAAACTCTTCATTGTCATTATTTCCAAAGCACTTAGCTGCTTCAAAGCATTGTGAATTAAGAGTAACACCTGTATAGTTTAAAAGCAACGATATCACTAGCATTTCAGCCATTTTGCAAGCCACGTGTAATCACAACTGCAGAAATAAGGAGAAAACCCCCGTTTTTTTAGTTTAACTGCTAGGTAGGTGTGTAGTGTACCTGAGATGGCTCTGAATGATTTCTGTGGGCTCGGGGCTTTTGTAGGCACCCTCACCCCATGCCGTAGCTGTGGCTTCCTCAGATGCCTCGACAAGGCTGCCGGAAGCGGTGGAGAGCCCCAGCTGCCAGTGGGAGCACCTGTCGCCTGAGCCAGTTTGGCCTTGAAAGCTAGCGCCTTCCAGGCCACAGCCCATAGGGAGCTGTGGCCGAGCAGAGAAGAGTAAAGAAACGGGCAGGAAGGAAGTTTGCTATTTCTCGTCAAGGTACTCGTCGCTCTTAGGAAGAATTTAACAAAAGTGCTTGACCGGGGGCTGCTCACAGCTGTCTGTTCGGGTGGCCCCTGGGCACAGGATTCAGCCCTCAAGACAGTGACAGAAGGGGGCCCTTCCCTTCTTTGCAGGGCCAGGCTTCCCGGAGCCCCTCCCTGCCCCCCCGCCCCTCCCCCCCCGCCACGGTGCCAGCGCACATGGCCAGTGCAAGGCGTGCAGCTAGCTGGCAGTGGTCTCGGGGGGCGGTGGGGGGGGGGGGGAAGCTGATGGTTACCACGTGAGAAGTTGTCAGGGCTGCCAGAAGGATCTCCCACAAAGGGAACCGAGTAGGGTTTTTAGATGATAGGATAGCTTCTGTTCTGTAGAAAGAGACGGTTCTGTAAACTGTGACAGATGGGCAGTCTCGGGACTTGTATTCTGATGGGTGCTTTAATTCAAATGCGTCCCAAAGCAAGTGCCTGTCTTCAGGAGAAAGATGGCTTTAATTAAAGTAGCCCCAGTCAGTTGGGTCGTGGAGCCAGGTCAGTGAGCGAGGTCAGGATGGAGCAGGTCACACTTCCAACACAGCTATGCTTTGAATGATTTCATTCCTGGTGGTGGTGTCATTCTTGTTGAGGCTGCAGTAGGGGTATCATTTCTGTCCTCATGGGTTACTCTGATTACCCCCCACTCAAATGGAATCTTTCTTTCTTCCTTTCTTTCTTTTGGTATAGGGATTGAAGAGTTGTAAGTAGTAATTAACCAACTAATCCATTTTTCAAATTAGATGCTGAATGACAGCACTCGGTTTAAAACCCAGCAGTGTGTCTGCGACCTTCAGACAAATCAGAGGAAACAGGACACCCAAGCTGAGCCTCTCTTTCTCCCTCCTCTCTTCTTGCGTCTTCTGGCTCTTCTTTCCCCTGTCCCATCTCTTCCCGCTTTCTCTCTCGTCTGTGAGAATGTCTTGATGTCCCTGTCCAGCTGATCTCTTGCTCTTTTCCGCCCTCTCCCTCCCCATTCTGAGTGTCTCTCCTCTCTTGCTCTCCTCTCTTGTCTCTCCTCTGTGTGCACCTCTGTGCCTTCACTCTGTGTCTCTGCCGGGCTTTGTGGCGCCTGCTCCCCCCGCCCCTCCCCCACTCCCAAACGGAAGGCTTTGCCACAGAGCGGACTCCGAGGGGGGCTTGAGATTCACTGTGTTCCGCGGGTAGGCAAGGACGTCGCGGGCGTTGAGGTTCCATAAGGAGGTAGCTGGTGAGGAAGGAAGGGTTTCTCCTTCTTCGAGCCGAAGCCCCGGGTGGGGGCGGGGGGGGGAGAGAAGCCTCAGGATGTATTTCTCTACTGAGTCTTTCTATCCGCTGTGGAAGGAAACGTGTCAGGAGGCAGCCGAATCTGGTAGTTCTGTGAGCATGATGACCGCGGCGCAACCGCGGAAGATTCCGTGTGGTGGGGAATAAAGAACGCAGCTCACGCTCTGCCGAAGAGCGCCGGCGCCTGCGCCTGCGCGGGTGCGTGATGCCATAGTCCCGAGAAGGTTCTCGCCGCGCTGTCTCAGCCCAACTCCTGCATGACTCGATCTTTCCTTAGCAGCTTTTCTCTGACAAGATATTATCTTGTGTTAGAGCTAGGAATAGGAACTAAGCTGTGGCACTGTGTCCCCGCGTGGACGTTTGGAGGGACTGACAGAGACCGAAGCGCTGTAAGGACGGACTCTGACACAAGGCAGAGAGGAGATTAAGAGGCAGCGGGCGGGGAGGACTTGAGTTTTGCAGAACCTATTCTCGTCTGAACCTGCTTCGCCCCTGGTCTACTTGAGCCATGAAGAAGGAAATTGGTTTTTCAAGACCTCTTTGAACCTGTCTGGGGCGTAGCTTTCAATTTATTTGCCTTCTGGGGGTTCTTCACGCTTGAAAAAGGATTTCCTTATCACCAACAACCTGGAAAGGCCAACATGGAGGCAAGTGTCGCCATTTACAACATGTACTGGTAACTATGAAAATGGCAGTAACTGTGAGCAGTGAATTCAAGGGTTGCCTTCTTAGTGAGACAGTGTGTGGCACTTTAGAAACTTTCCTTTCATATATAAAATTTTAAATCACTCACGGCAAAGTGCATCTAAGATCTTCCAAGAAGGGATAGTTTTCTGTTTTGCCTTGTTTTAAAAAGCGTTGCCTCAAGTTTCTGTCTTAAGAGTAGTGATTTAGAATCCAGACATCTTTTCTTTGAGAAAAACAAGCGAAACTATGTTGCAAGACTGATAGTTGTAATGTTTATTTGCCACAGATCAAAGGTTCACAAAATATCTTAAATTTGCGTCTACTTGAGGTACCTTGATAGACTGTTTTTTTCTTTGATCTTTCCCTTCAGGAATTTGGAGCCTTGGTGTCACTTTTTTATTTTAAAAAAGTACTAAATTTTAATAGTTTTATTTTGCCAAATGTGTGCATACATATTCAAAGCAATGAAACTATTTCAAGCCATACAACCACAGGGGTGGAAACCCTTTTCACAAATTTTAATGTGTTTGTATGTAAATAGATGTTTGTATGAAATATTTTCATGGTAGAATGAATATATTTAAATGAAGTCGAATTATTCCAGTGCTATTTAAACAAATTACAAAATTCTTGGTGAGAATTATCTGAGTCTATTGAGCTATAATGCAGATCAATTTTGATTTTTAAAAATCAAAAGCCTACAAATAACTCTGACTCATGGCAACTTCCCTGCGTCGTTGCATCGGACACGGAGAGAGCTCATAGGCTTCCCCAGTGCCTCCGCCGCTTCCTGGTGTAAGTTAGGTGCTCATGGAGGTGTGTCCACCTTTAAGTGACATCACTCCCGGCCTCCGAGGGCCTGCGAGTGAATTAGAGGCATTCGAGACACTGGTGCAGTTATCCAGAGCACAATTCCTTTGCAGGGCAGCAGAATCAGAAGCCACGTGGCCGCGCGACCCTCGGAGCTGGGTTTTCTGGCCACCATCAGCCGCCACCCTTACTGCCTAGTCACACACGTCAGGGAGGCTGCCCTCAGTGGAGTTGGGGTTCAGACCCCAGGGTGGAACTTCACGGTTTTGCCAGCAGTCCCGGCCTCCTGGCCTCCACCTCACAGAGAGGAAGGAGGGAGGGAGTGGCTGGCAAGGGGCCCATTTCTCAGCACAGTACATTTCCTGTCTCAGCTCTGGGAGACTATGCACCTAAGCACCAAGCTTCCAACCAGAGAGAGACGTCCTCGGATAACGCAAATCCTTGCTTCCTCTGTCTGTGACTTTACACACTGTTGTTAGAAGTCTTTGTAATAGCAAGACCAATCGCATCTCTGGGACATACCTCCCAACTCTCCTGACTCTTATGTTACTAGGACACTCCTTTATAATGGTATTCAACTTGAGTGGGTTGTTTTGGTTTGTTGTTTGGGGTTTTTTTTTTTTCCCCCTCTGCTTTGGTCCTGGATATAATGAAATGATAAATATGACAAAATTTTCACTGTGTCTACTAGCAATATGTACACACATGCCAATGTATCTTAACATAGCAACTTGGTTATATTTTGGGTTACTATAATTAACCTCGATTCTTGTATTGGGAAACCACAGGGATGTGTAATGCCTGCTTATCATGGAAGAAATTAGGTTCATGGTCTGAGCTCCCTCCTTCAAAAGGTTTCCTCCTGGGTTTTCTATGTTCTCTTTTTATCCTGAAATGCATTTATTAGGTTGTGAGGTATGTTTAAGGATTGGAACCTAGGGGTAGGCTTTCAGCATTTATTGCAACAAAAAGTTAACCCCATCACAGTTAACAAAAGATTGGTCTTTTGTGGAATTTGAACTAAATCTATGAGCCTTATTCAATATCTATAATTCTATGATTTTTTTAAATTATGGGAAATTAATGAAAGATGTTTACATGAATAATGTTTGCCCTTACTGTGTTATGAATGAGTTTTTTTGTAGTGTGTCTGGGTGCATGTGCAAGAGAGTAGGAAAAATGTTTCTGAAACAAAACTTGACAAAATATTTGTAATGAAAAGTAAATTTAAAGATTGCTATAATTGCGCTATAGAAACAATGCAAGTATTAAACAAAATATACAATCATCTCTCATTGTCTTCCTTTGGTCATTTAGGGCAGAAGGGCAGTCACTTTTTTCTTTATAATTTTTAAAAGATTTATTTATTTATTTGTTTGTTTATTTATTTATTTATTTCAGAGAGAGAGAGAGCATGGGGGGTGGGGAGGGGCAGAGGAAGAAGCAGACTCCCTGCCGAGTGGGGAGCCTGACTCAGGGCTCCATCCCAGGACCCTGAGATCATGACCTGAGCCGAAGGCAGACAGACACTTAACCACCTAGAGGCCCTATTATGATATGTCTACCTATGTGTTTAAATTACTAAGCAAACTTTACATTTTGAGTTTTGGGTTTTTGTGTGTGTGTGTGTGTTTTTTAATTAAGAAAGTTGGTCTTGGGTTGGTTTTTACATACCTTTCTGATCTATTTTTTTTTTAAGATTCTATTTATTTGACAGAGAGAGACACAGCGAGAGAGGGAACACAAGCAGTGGGAGAGGGAGGAGCAGGCCTCCCGAGGAACAGGGAGCCCGACGCGGGGCTTGACCCAGGACCCCGGGATCATGACCCGAGCCGAAGGCAGACGCCTAACGACTGAGCCAGCCAGGCGCCCCCATTTTGAGTTGTTTTAAAATGTTATTAGCTATTTGCCATTTTCAAAGCATGAGAGGAGGGGTATGGAATGGCTAGGAGCTTTACATTTATTTAGCATGACTCCACATACACCTGTGAATCCAGAAGAATCATCAACATCAACCCAAAGGGTCTAGTTGATTACGTAAATGTTAAGGGTATTGAATATAAATGAACTGATCAGGGGAAGTATCTGAAGGACGGGAAGCTTCAGCTCATGGTTTAAAGAAGATAATAGGAATTTTATTAGATGTGGTAGATTTGGGTGCTCTTAGGACAGCTTTGAGCTGAGGAAACCAGGAACCCCTTGTTCCTCCCCAAATCACAGCTCACATTCCCAAACTCACCCCTACAACATTCCCAAAGAAAAAAGCCAATGACACACATGTAAAAATAGTACTCTGCTACCACCTGCACCTTGTGCCCAGGGACCCAAAGCAGTGGATTCTAGTAAGTGGGGTGTTATTAAGGGAGGCACAGTTAAGCATCAAACTGAAGCAGGTGTGAGACCTCCTGCTTGATCTTCCCTCCCTCAGTTGACCAGTCTTTGATTTTCTCACACTTCCTTCCATCCAAGGAAGGAAAGGGAAGCAAATAAGATGACTAATCCAGACTCTGATGCTGGATTAGCTTCATCACCCGGATGGAGACACATCCATATCTGGATCTTTAAGACAGAGTTTCACCCACTGACACACAATATTAGTATTCTTCCTCCTTGCGGGAGAGACGGGGATGAGATTAAAATTTTAATGCAAATTGGGTGACTCTGAGAAGCTAAAATCTCAAAAGGGAAGGATCAGGCATCTTTTTGGGTATTAAAATTGGTGTGGAATCAAGGGTGGTAGAATAAGGTAAGGTGAGGAAGACTGAGACCAAACTATTTTAGTCTCAGTGATCATCCCACATATACCTCTCACTAAATGTCTGCCTTGAGGTTTTAATGCTCCAAACTGTTCTGTCTGCTGGTTCATGTTACACTTGAAAGTATTTCAGTGGCCATATCCAGAATTAGATAAGTCATTCAGAAGGATTTTATGCTATGCTCGACATTTATTTTTTTAAAAAGATTTTATTTATTTGAGAGATAGCAAGAGAGCACAAGCAGGGGGAGCAGCAGAAGGAGAAGGAGAAACAGGCTCCCCACTGAGCAGGGAGCCCGATGATGTGATGTGGGGCTCCATCCCAGGACCCTGGGATCATGACCTGAGCCGAAGGCAGACGGTTAACCAACTGAGCCACCCAGGCACCCCTGTGCTCAACATTTAATTTCAGTTCAGCATCTGACTGATTTGGGGTGGTTCAATAAGAAAGTTCTGCCCCAAAACTATTTTAGAAAACAACTGTTGCCTTTTATATAAAAACATAATGCTAACTAACTCTACAGCAACATATTGGTATATGTTTTTCTTAAAATTTTGTTTCTTTGTGAAAACCAAAAGCCATGGTTTTGGGAAATTAGAGCCTCACTTCTTATACATAGAAAAAGATGAATGGATTTATTTAGCTTGCTACTAAATTTTTTTTTTTTAAAGATTTTATTTATTTGACAGCGAGAGCACAAGCAGAGGGAGAGAGAGAGAGAAGCAGGCTCCCCACCGAGCAAGGAGCCCGATGTGGGACTCGATCCCTGGACCCTGGGATCCTGACCCGGGCCGAAGGCAGCCGCTTAACCAACTGAGCCACCCAGGCGCCCCTGCTACTAAATTTTTACTTCAAGTATCAGAATGCTGCCAGCTTCAAGAAACATAAAAACCCAACTCAATATGGCTTAAGCAGTAAAGAAAATTTATTACCTCACATAATAAGACCCTCACATAATGAGACACTGTTGAGTGACCCTGGAGTTGTTAATTCAGCAGCTCAGCCAGGTCCTTTCCATCTTTCTGCTCCGCAATTCTCAGCTTGTCAGGTTTGCCCTCAGGGACCAGCCCACCTCACATTCACAGTATGGCTGTTGTAGTTCCAGACATCACAGCCAGCATCCAGTGGGTGAAAAGGAAAGTCTCTTCTCTGTACCACTGCGGAAACCTAAATGAATCACTTGCAAGGGCCATGGCGGTGTCGTGATTATCCGAGGGAAGCATAGGGCTTTGTGGAGAAGAGTGGGTGGCCCAAACAAAGCTAGGGTTTTCCCAGCAAGAAAGAAAGAAGAAATGACAGTTGGGCTGACTATCCACAGTATCTGCTTCATCTGCAACACAGGTTTTGTTTTATTTTCTTCAGAGAAGAAAGGTTAGTCTCTTTAAATAAATAAATGGATTTTTAAATTAATTCACATCAATTTAGAGAATTCTCAAGTGGTGGGTATGGGAGAGGTTCTACAAATATACATTTATGTAGAGTTTATAAGGTGGTTTTAAATATTTAGATGATTTCTTAACAGCCATATGATATAGGTACTGCTATTATCCCATTTCACAGAAGGGAGAACTGAGGCATAGAGATGTTAAGTAACTTGCAATTAAGTAATAGTCATGGAAGTGGTAGAGGCAGAGTCTGAAGCCAGACGGCTGGGCTCCAGACTATTCTCTTAACCACAGTTGTGGGAGCTCCTATCTCCTCCTGACCTTGACATGCTAAGGCCATCGTTAATATCCTTAGTCCTCCTTTCCCTTGTTCATTTGCTTAGTGCCAATCAACTGATCTCGCAGACTGTGGTCCCTCCTCGAGCCGTGGGACACCCAGACCAGCTTCCCCTACTTGTATTCTCACCACTTTCTGCCCGGATCCAGAACTCCCAGACCCCTCTGCCTGGATTTCAGTCGTAGCTTCTCCATCGCATCTCATCTTCCATTCCTCACCAGCACCACATGAAGCTTCCTCAGTGACAAGGCTTCCCCGTTCCTGCTGGTCCTTGGTGGCACTGGGAGGGCCATGTGCTGGAAAGGAGCTGGGCTCCACAGGCAGACTGGTTTTTTGCTTTGTATTTTTGGGTTTTTTCCTACTTTGCCCATCCCCTGCCCTCTTCGGGCAACCACCAGTTTTTTCTCTGTGTTTATGAGTTTGTTTCCGTTTTTTTTGTCTGTTTTGTGTGTGTGATTTTTTTTTCTTAGATTCTATACATAAGTGAAATGAAATGGTATTTGTCTTTCTCTGTCTGACTTATTTCACTTCACATAATACCCCCTAGGTCCATCCCTGTTGTCCCAAGTGGCAGGATTCCATTTTTGTTTATGGCTGAGTAGTATTCCACTGTGTACATATACTACCTCTTATTTATCCATTCATCAATCTGTGGATGTTTATGTTGTTTCCATATCTTGGCTATGGTAAATAATGCAGGAATGAACATAGGGGCACAAATGTCTTTTCAAATTAGTGTTTTGGTTTTCTTCGGATACTCAGAAGGGGAATTGCTAGATCATTTGGTAGTTCTCATGTTAATTGCTTGAGGAATCTCTATACTATATTCCATAATGGCTGCACCAATTTACACTCCCACAGTGCACCAGGGTTTTCTTTTTCTCCCCATCCTTGCCAACAGTTGTTTTCTCTCATCTTTTTGATATTAGCCATCCTGATAGGTGTGAGGTAATAGCTCATTATAGTTTGATTTGCATTTCCCTGATGCTTAGTGAAGTTGAGCAGTTTATCATGTGTCTGTTGACCATCTGGATGTCTTCTTTGGAAAAATGTCCATTTAGGTCCTCTGCCCATTTTTTAATTGGATTGTTTGCTTTTGAGTAGGCCTGGGTTTAATCGGCTTTGCCGCTGTCTTTGTGACATTGGGCTATAGGTTGGACTCTAGCAAATGTGGATAAAACCTGCTGCACAGGGGTGCTCTGGGATTGAAGAGACTGAGTGATGCTGCTGTGCCCCCACCCTCTTCCTTCCTCCAGTGCAGTCACCTGCACTTCCCTGTCTTTTGAAATGCTGGGCTCTCACCCCCTCGAGACCTGTGCATGTCTTCCTCCAGGGCAGCTGCCTGGCTCCCTCCCACCTTCAAGTCCTCACTGAAATAAGCCTACCTTGGCCACCCCACCTAAACTGCAACCCCCTTCTCCCCCCAGAATCCCCAAACCAGTTTGCCTTCCTTTCTTTTTCTCCATACCACCCATCACCTTCTAACTTACTATCTAATTTAGTAATCCATCACGCTTGTTTATGGTCTCCTCCCACTAGACTGTCCGCTCCAGGCGGGCAAGGATTTCAGTCTGTTTCATTCACTGGTGGGTCTTCAATAGCTGACGCACAGTAAGCATTCAAGAAATTCAATGAAGGAATGGGACAGAGTGGATCGTAATGGTTAAGAGAGCTTTGGCAATCGCCTTAGGTTGAAAACCCAGCTCTGTCATGTCCTAACTGTGGACATAACTTCTTTGTGCCTCAGTTTTCTTTATTCGTAAATTTGTAAGTTTTACAATTTTTGTAAAATTGCACGAATAATGATACCTGGGGAAAAAAAAGAAAAGAAAAAGCTTGTGTTTGAGGTGTGGTGCAGGTTCACTAACCGTGGCCCTACTACTTCAGAGTGCCGAAGCCTGCCTCCTTCCGAGAAGTCCCCAGTGAAGACGCCTTGCCCGGCAAAGCTCCCCTGACTCTCTGGGCCTGCCCTCACTGGTCCCCCCTCTCTGCACCACACGGAGGCCAACAGGCCACGCCAAAGTGTGCGCTGCGTAGACTGCTGAATGAGTGAAGCATCCAGCTCGCTTCTCACTTACATGACAGGCTTTTGGGAACCAGCAAGTGTTTCTTCCTGGATGCATATGAAGCAATCTCCAAATATTTGAGGTAAGAATGACGGGGCTAGAGTGTCTTTATTTTAAAACTCATGTTCTCTATTTGCTCATCCGTTCAACATCGATTTCTTCAGCCTTACCATCTAACGGTCACTATTCTAGGACATGAACAACCCAGCAGTGAACAATAACAAAGTCTCTGCCTTTGTGGGGACACTGGCCAAGGAAATGCTGCGGGACAGGGGAGGGGGAAGGAGTGTGGGAAGAGATGCTCAGGGGCAAGATTGGGGAGCCCTCACTGAAGAAAGGAGAGCACAAATCAGGGGGCCTGGGGAAAGTTTCCAGATGCAGGAGGGGCTGCAAGGAGCCAAGCCCTGAGATGGGAACTTGCGTGGAGTGTCCAAGGACAGCCAGGAGGCCAGGGTGGATGGCGAGGACAGGACTGGGTGATGTGCTCAAAAGAGGAGCAGGAAGCCAGACCGGTGGGGCCCCCAAAGCCATTTTAAGGACTTTGTGGATTAACTCAGAGTGTAATGGGAAATCAATAGATGATATCAAATACTTTTGTCTGTTTTTCAAAACAAACCAGCTTTGTCTAACTTTGTTTACTATTTGTTCCAAAAACACTTGTAAAATTTTAATTGCTGTTAGCCCACCCATTGGAGTGCTCTGAACAGAAGAGGGTAAGAGCTGCTTTCCTGCTATCCCAAGATCACTCTATCACTCTCACTGTTAACAGGTGGAGAACAGACTGCAGTGAGTGTGGGGCCAGGTGACAGCAGGAAGGACAAGATGATGGTGGAGGCAAACAGAAAGGACAAGGAGAAGTGGCTGAATCTCAGACATGCCGTAAAGCCAATGACGATAGAATTTGTAGAGACGAGATATGGGGTTCTTTTCAAAGGTGTATATTATTATTATTCAGGTATGGTGAGGCCAGCACACCAGGAGACAAGTGCCATTGAAAGACAGTTGGCTACCTGGCGACTCACCGTTCCCAGAGGAGAGGGCACCATGGTGGAATTGGTGCTGGTGGGAGGGAGGCGGTACGGGGAGGTCACATGGGGAAATATGAATGTCAGTCGCAAGCGAGCAGGGGAAAACGTGGACAAGGACCTTTATTATGATCTTGGGGGAAGGAACAGGTGAGGCAGGGTAAGCAGGTTTAGGATTGATTCCTTTGAATAATTTCAACAGGCTCTCGGGTGTAGAGGGGTCTTTAGCTGCCCGGTACCTGGCCCTGGGGCGATATTGGCCTGGCGAACAAGAGCCTGTAAGAGCCGTGTACAAAGAAGCTGATTGTGGTGTGGGCTCCACAGTGGTTGCTGGGCATGTAAATGGCATGAGATATTTGCTCTCTCTAAGAATTGGTAGCCCAGGGTCAGTCAAAGTAACAGAATAAAAGGACAAGCTTAATAGGTTGGGAAGTTAGAAAAGTCAAGGCTAACTCTGAATTTTGGTATAAACAACTGCAAGAATGGGGTAATCACTTGAGGAATAACTTTTGTCTCA
Organism: Leptonychotes weddellii; assembly: GCF_054177405.1. Lineage (NCBI taxonomy): Eukaryota > Metazoa > Chordata > Mammalia > Carnivora > Phocidae > Leptonychotes > Leptonychotes weddellii. The sequence continues at coordinate 73,774,903 of NC_138370.1, forward strand.
ACAGCTCCTACTGACGGTCTTACCTCAAATCACATGCACTCGCCCTGTTTTTATTTCTAGTTCCAAAGCAACCCATTAATTCTTCATGGTCCAGCTCCCTCTTGTGGTAAGGATCTGGTACTGTTTCAGACCTGGAGCTCTAAAACAAAAAGAACTTCAGCAAAAGGAAGATTTAATACATTTCAAAGACAAACATAAACGCTGTGCTGAAGTTTACCCCCATCATCAGGTGGAACTTTGATGAACCAACTGAAGACACCACTTTCAGGACTTTTTTACGTTTCAAATAAGCCCAAATTTCAAAAGAGCCAATAACACGTTTGAAGCCTACGGTAAACTAAGTTGAACAGAACTTGTTTATTTTTCAAAACAAACCAAAGCATTTCACATCATATAGCTCTTTAAAATCTCTATCTGGCTAGAGCACAGTTTTCTGCAAAACATGGGTTATAAATTCATTAGTCCTGAATTAATCTAATCCTGTACTTCCCTAACCTATCACTTCTTTTTCTTTATGAGTCAACATGAGTGTGAGAGAGTTGTGGATCACCAGGGGACATTACCTTCTAGTTAACCTTATGCACAAACTATGCAGAACCAAATGCAAGTATTTAAGATACCTTCACCAATGAGCAGCTTCCCGAGTTTCTTCTAATCTCTAGAATCTAGCTCATAGTTGGGGCAGAGGGATATAGTTTCTCCAAAACAAGAGAATCTTAAGTAGCTTAAAATAAAAAATGGAGTCATATTCAAGCTCACCATGTGAGCGGGATATATACTGGGGGGAGCTCTGTTCCATCCATACCTACCAAAATTGTCCCTAAAAGGAAAATAACTTATCCCAGTAGAATGGAGGTATCAGAGAAATTTCTCAAAATTTCTTTACACAGTAGAGCTATCCAAAATTTAGCACTTGGCCTGTGTGTGTGCATGTGTGTGTGCGTGTGTGTGCGTGTGCATGTGTGTGTGTGTGTGTGTGTACTGGAACACCACTTATGTAGGGAAGATCTACAGCCCCATGACTATGTGAAACAGCCAGAAATCTGAAAGCATGTGATTGCTGAGCAGCCAATAGCTATTTCAAAGTTCATGCCCTTTGTTCTGTAGAACCTCCCTGACGCAACCACCATGGAATGTCAGCCTTCCAGCCTCAGAGCCTCCGACCCGTGAGAGGTGGGGGCCAGCAAGAGAGAGCAGAGGGAGTAGCATTAGAAAATGTGGCTGGTTTTCTCGGCACCATGGCTCAAACACCTATGTACTTGAACAGCCTCTGACAACATGCTCAGCTATTGCTTTTCCAACTGAGCGGGCAGAGTCACCTGAGAATTCGCTAACCGCGCAGACTCTCGGACCCCAGTGGCAGAGATCCGGCACGTGGGTTGAGTCCCTGGGCAGAACATAGGAAGCCTGGCATTTCTGCGTCACAGTGCAGTCTTGTCAGAGATCTGAGAATGATGCTCCTGTGTAATTAAGGAAAGATAAAAGTAAGTGGAATGTACTCTGCCTGATGATAATGCTAATTGTTGTCAGAACATAGGCTTCCTCCAAGAACTCAAAAATGGCTCTTTGGGAGCCATTTTACGATCAGAGCAGAGACATCTACAGTCACCAGAGAAAGAATAACATGGCTATCAAACCAGCAGGACTTGGTTCCATAAAATATCTTAAGAAACAACCAGGATTTTGGAACTTACTTCAAATTCCAATACAAGAGGTAGAGAAAGGGGATGGGGGTGTAGATAAAACCAGTGTGAATAATGACCTTGTGTGACTAATGATTGAAGTTGGGTGATGGGTGCCCGGCGGGGGAGGGGGGAGGTCATTCTTTTATACTGTGTATTTTTATGTTTCCAAATCTCCACAATAAAAAGATAAAGGAAAAAAGAAATTTTAAAAAGTGAAAGTTAGTGACCATAAACATATCAAAGAACAAGTGTCCCAGAGGTCAACATTACCCATCCTAATTCTGTCCAAGTAATTGCCTTCCTTGAATTTCCTGGTCCCACTGGCCCAGTAATTGCTGTTGTGAATGGGTCTATCAGACAGCATTAAACATTACATGGAGACGTGAGAACTCCCCTCGTTCTGATTCCTCGTGCACCAAAGCAATCCTCTGATTGTCAGTCTGCCTTCAGGGAGATAGTGCTCTGATTGTGCCAGCACAAATCCCCAATCCACGTGATATTCTTCATATTCTTCATTGGTTGTGACTAGTCTAGGATTCTGGTTATCCGTCAGTTGTCTAATTAGTTATCCATTAGTTATGTCACTGAATTTTCACAACAGAAAACACGGGGTCATGTCATTACTTGGAAAAGATCACCATCCTAACTGGTTAAAAGGGGGAGAAGGACACAAAAGAATGCATGAAAGAGATTGTTCCTTAATCTGGAAAAAATGTACCTGTGTTAAATACTCATTGCATATAATCTGTAACGCCACATTCTGGCTGCAAGGTCATGTGAAGACATATGTATGGTTATTAGCCATTGTTTTTCTGAGTAGAATTTCATTTATACTCCCCATCGCATCACAAAGAATTATAGTTTACCATTTAAGACACTATTACTGGCAAATCCCCTTAAGCAGGCACTTGTAGGCACATACTGTCACAATCCACTGAAAGGGAACGTGTCAATTCCTGTATTAAATATTAGCAGTGCTAACCCTCCATGTCTGTGTCATCTATAGCCATACAAACACAAGATGTGAGTGTCCTTCCCACACTCCAACGGACTGTCTTCCACACCCCGTGGGATGTCTCGACCTTATCCTTCTGTTCGGTGGAACAGTATTTCCGGGTATCATCCAAGATCATATTTTTTCTTTTCGTTTTTAAAAGGGCTTCTCTCCATTCCAAAGTCTGATCTGATGGCCTGGCCTCCTCTCGGTGCCCATCCAGCCATGATAACTGCTCAGGGACGCTGGACGTTAAACACTGAGTTGGAAGAATCTTTCACCTGGAGACACGGCAGGAGCTGTGTGACTAGGGTCGGCCTTTTGCAGAGCCCAGAAAAATGAAAGGTAGTGAGAAGAGCACATTGAATTTGAGGTCAGAAGCCTGGCACTCAAGCCCTGTGAGCTCTGTGTGTTTTAACACTGCTTCCCCTTTATAAACGAGCCCAATAAAAATGGCCCCACCCATGTGGCTTGTTTTAAGTATAACGCAGACGACCCCACTGGCAGACACCGGATTGGCTACCCAAAAGCCATTCGCAAACCATTGCTCCCTTTGCCTTCCTGTGCCTAAAATAGTCACCTTTCAAGTATCTCTTGCAGCTAGGGCTGACCACCTGACCAATGGGATGTCAGGGGAGGGTGGAGGGTCACTGAGTGGAGCCTCCGGGAAAACTGTGTTAAAAAAAAGACACTCCCCAGGCATGCTGCCTTCATCTCTTACTCTCCCACCCACTTTTCACACAGTGACCTAAGTGATCTTTCAAAATAGTAAAGCAGATCATGCCGTTGCCCTGCTGAAACCTGCATGGACTTTTCACTGCAGTTAGAATAAAATGCAAACTATTTGCAGTGGTCTGGCTCCCCCGCCCTTCTCCAGTGTCATTTAGTCCGTTCTCCCGTTCACTGTAGTCCAGCCAGACCTTCTGTTCCTCAAATTTGCCAAGCATTTTCCCGGCCCCAGGCCTGTGCACCTGCTGATTCTTCTGCCCAGTGCTCCCCTCCCATTCTTTATATGGTGCACTGTCTCTTTCAACTATCAGCCCTGAACTCCGGTGTGTGTTGGAGATGCTGTCCCTGACCATTCCGTCTCAGAAGTCCTGCCCATTTACCCCCTAGCTCATTACCCAATTTGTTTCATGGTTATCCCTTATTCCAATCCACAGTTATTTTGTGTATTTGTCTATTTGCTCGATGCTTGTCTTCTATCACTCGAATGTAAGCATCAGTGGGGTTTGTCAGTCTTGTTCATTGCTATATCCCTAGCCCCTTGCATGGTGCCTGAGACATAGGAGGCTCTCATTCGATATTTGCTGAACAAATGAATGCATCTTCCCTGTGGATTTCCATCTCCTATTTATTACTTCTTCATCAAAGGAAATGAGAGGCTAAACAAGAGTTTGTAGCAGGAATAACAAGCACTTAACACAGGATGTGTAGGATGGTGAGATGATTTTTAGGAAGTGGTAATCAGGGGAGCCAACTTGGTAGCAACAAAACAAAACAAAAGGAAGGGAGCACTTGCGATTGGCTTGAGCGTGGCATGCAGTGGGAACCACCGTGTGGCCCTCATCAGCCCGTAATTATCTGGATTGCCATGGCTATAGACACCCTAGGGAGTCTTGAGAGAAGACATTTGGATGTGAAGGTGACCCAGGCAGCGAAGGTGGAATGCCTGCTTCCCACAAATTCCGCATCATATGCCGGGGGAGGGGGTGCTCACTGTCCACTTAAGTTCCCATTTCTCTTTACTTCCTCTCCTCACAGTCTCCTCTGTTCAAATCAACTGCTCTGATTCATCCTCACAGAGTTCCCTTTACTGGAATAGATTTCAACCCGAGGAGAAGGCGGCAAAGATTTCTGGGGAAAGCAGAGCTTGCAAAGTTAGACAAACCTTGCTCAATCCCTTTCCAGCAATACTATTTTAGAAAAGTTACTTAGGGGCACCTGGGTGGTTCAGTGGGTCAAGCACCTGCCTTCCGCTCAGGTCATGATCCCGGGGTCCTGGGATGGAGCCCCGCATCAGGCTCCCTGCTCAGGGGGGAATCTGCTTCTCCCTCTCCCTCTGTGATCTCTCTCTCAAATAAATAAATAAATAAATAAAATCTAAAAAAAAAAAAAGAAAATTCCCTTAATTTCTCTAAAAGAAGCAATAATACCTACTTCATAAGGGTTATTGTAAAGATTAAATGAGGTAATGTATAAGGCACCTGGTCCAGTATAGAAGAGAATAATAAAGTTATAACTTTAAAACAAGCAGGATGGGCTTGAGGAGGATTTAATGAGGAAAAGGGTGTATGTGTGTGATATTGTGGTTTATAATAAGAAATATGTATTGGTCTTTATCCACAGCTCCTGGCCCAAGCTCCCCAAACCCTTGGAATTTCCTACTAAGAACAAAGGGAGTATCTTTTGTTATAATATTTGATCTCCTGCCCTTAGTTCTTGAAGTAGCTTCAGAGCAATAAAGGTGAAATGGGGGGCCTTGTTATTAATAACAGCCCCTTTCAATCACCCCTCATTGGGTTAATGAGGTTACTCTTGGAAAGCGCCTCGGTAACCTGAGGGTAGAGGCTGGTTGCCCACAGAACCAACCAGGTGATTAGAAGGTTGAAACTTTCATCCTCACCCCCTGACCCCTAAGGAGGCAGAGGGGCTGGAGATTGAGTTCCATCACCAACAGTCAATGATTTAATCAATTATGTGCTCCTATAAAAGTCCCTGACCTATGGGGTATGGGAAATTTCAAGGTTGGTGAATGAGAACATGATGTATGCACGTGCCCAGAGGGTGACCCACTCTAAACTCCAGAGGGACAGAAGCCCCCATGTTCAGGACCCTTCTGGACCTCACTCTGGGTGTCTCTTTGTCCAGCTGTTCACTCGTATCCTTTAATATCCTATGATAATAAATTAGTAATGAAGTGAGTAAACTGGGTGTAGAGATTACTTAAAAAATTAGATCTTAAAAAAAAATCCGGGGTACACCCAGCCAGTATCTGCTGAGAATTGGTGGTGTTCGAAAACACATGTCAGAAAAGGTATCTATGAAAAACCTACAGCAGACCTCATATTTACCATTTCTCTTTAAGATCAGGAACAAGATATGTGTGTCAGCTTCACCGCTCCTATTTAATATTGTGTTGAACATCTTGACTGGTGCAATAAAACCAGATAAAGGCAAAAACTGTATAGGAATTAGAAATAACAAAAAAAAAGTGCTCTTATTTGCAGGCAATTGATTACTTATGTAGAAAAGAATCTACAGGGCCCCTGGGTGGCTCAGTTGGTTAAGCAACTGCCTTCGGCTCAGGTCATGATCCCGGAGTCCCTAGATCGAGTCCCGCACCAGGCTCCCTGCTCGGCAGGGAGTCTGCTTCTCCCTCTGACCCTCCCCCTCTCATGTGCTCTCTCTCTCTCAAATAAATAAATTAAATCTTTAAAAAAAAAAAGAATCTACAAATAAATAGAATAAATATTTCACTTGGTTCCTAGGTAAAACCAATATACAAAATCAACATAGAAATCAAGTATATTTCTATACATTAGCCACAAGAAATTAGAAAATGAAGATTTGTAAAGATATCTTTAAAAGGTAACCAAAAGAAAGTTTTTAGAAATAAGTCCTTTAAGAAGAAAATTATAAAACTTTATTCAAAGACATTGAAGAAAGAGTAAATAAATGCAAAGATTTAACATATTCTTGGGCAGGAAGACTCAACATTGTTAATATGTCCATCCCCTACACTGATTGATAACTCCAAAGCATCTCAGTTAAAATCCCCAGCAGGATTTTTCATAGAATTTCTCAAGTTAAATCTAAAACTTAGGTAGAAAAACAAAGGTTCAAGAATAAACAAGACTCTGGCTGAAGAGCAAGGTGAGAGAATGTCTCTGTTAAATATCAAGATATAAATTAAAGAATGTGTTGTATCAATCTGGGAACAAATAAACCAATGGAATAAAATAAAATAAACCAATGGAAACATAAATGCATAAATAGTGCCTTCATTGATAGAGTGGTCACTACAGATCAATAGGAAAAGGGTGGGCTACTTTAATAAATGGTGCCCAAACAATAAGATATTCATATGGAAAAAAATACAAAATTGGATCCTTACCTCATATTATACATAACTCAATTCTAGGTGTATTAAAGACTTCAATATGAAAAACACAACCATAAAACATTTAGAATAATATAAATGGAACATCTCTTTTTACTTCAGGATAAGAAAAAAATTTAAATCAGACGCAAAAACACAGTATAAAATGATGGATACATTCAGCTACATAAAAATGAAGAACAACTGTTCTTAGAAAAACACCATAAGAAGAATAAAAAGACAATCCATAGAAGTGGGAGAAGATATTTGCCTCACACATAATAGGCAAAGGAGCCATATCCAGAATATATTAATAACTCCTACAAATCAATAAGAAAAAGACACCCCAATAGAAAACTAGGGAAAAGGCTTGACAAGAATTTCACAGAAAATGAGGCACACATAGCAAATAAATATATGAAAAGTAAGCAGGGAAATACAAATAAGTATCATTAGAGCACATTTTACTCTCACCAGATTAACAGCAACAACAATTTAGCTGGACAGTATCAAGTTCTAATAAGTCCTGCCTCAGGGCCTTTGCATATGCCTTTCTTTGTGCCTGGAATACTTCTCTTTCAAATCTTTGTATATCTTGTTTCTTCACTTCACTCTTACCTGGTTCAGATGTTACTATTTCAAGAGGTTTTTCCTGACCATGCTATCCATCATTCTTTATCCTCTTACCTGGTTTATTACGGTCTTCAAAGCACTTGTTAACATTTCACCACATTGATTCTCTCTCTCTTTATGTGTGTGTGTGTAATATATATATTATATATGTGTGTGTAGCATGTATATATATATTTATACACACATGTGTATTATCATTTTGCATAACATTTTGAAAGCAGATGGCTGACATGCTGAGTGATTCTCAAATGGCAAACACCTAGGGGAAGAGGATGATTTTGTAGGAAACAAATGACATTCAAATATAAGAAACTGACCACAAAGATGTGGAAACTATTATCCATAATCAAGGCTACTATGAGCAGAATAAATGAGACTATTTCCTCCTCCTTTCCACCATATAGTTGTTATTATTTTGCAGAACATTTTGAAAGCAAGGACACCACCCCTAAATACTTCCGTATGTCTCTCCTAAGATTCTCCCACTTAACCTCAATACCATCCACACAACTAAGAAAATTAACAGTCATTGACTAATACCATCTAGCACATAGTCTGTATTCTAATTTTCAAGCACTCAGTCTTTTGAAGGTCTCACTACACATCATATCAAATATACTAAAATGTACACACAGTACTGGTTTTCTGGAAACTTTTAAAAATGATTTAGCTACAAGTAAACCATTTAATTTGCAGCCAGTTTCTCAGCAAAGGGAACTAACCTGGGACACCTGGGGGGCTCAGTTGGTTAAGCCCCCGACTCAGGTCTTGAGATCATGCGCAGTGGGGAGTCTGCTTGGGATTCTCTTCCTTCTCTCTGCCTCTCTCTCTCTCAAATAAAAATAAATAAATCTTTCAAAAAAACAAATAAAGGGAAATAATCTAACCTACTAATTGTTTTCAAATTTAATTACCACTTATATGAATATTAACATTTATCGATTAATGTCACATTATTTTTAGTTTGTAGACATTTAATTAAATGTTTCTTAATTTTGTTTTTTATATTTCGAGGTCAGTCCTTTCTTTTTGTCAGGTCTCAAAAATGTTCATAGGTTTTCAGGAAGCTCCTTGGTCCTAGGCACGGTGCAGAAGCTGTCTAATGGATAAGAGAGCTGGCTGGGGGCTGGGGCAGGTGAGGGTGACTCAGCGGGCAGACTCCAAAATAGAAAGGACTTAAGCCCAGAACCTCCTCCTCCCCGAGGCAGCGGCTGTTGCCCAAGTTCCAAAAACTGGGCCGAAGTGAGAAGTCCTGAGTCTGAGACAGGAAGCAAAGGTGAGGAGAAAAGCAGCTTCTAAGAGACATCGGTTTCCTGCCTGTGCAGCCCAGCATTCTTGGATCACCTCTGAGGGAGTCTTTAAGAAGTAACAAGAGGTAGTCTGAGCAAGCTTCTGCGCTGACCAGGAACTCCAGATCGGGGCCGCCATTTAGGAGAGTTCAGTGGCTTTTTGATCATTTTTGTTTCTAATTGAAATTGAGGGTATCTAATTTGAGTTCAGGTCATAAGGCCAAAAAAGACTCTGGCTGTAGGAAATTTGAGAATGAAGGGAGACAGAAAACAAAATTGAAGCTTCTATTAGAAGCTGCATTGTCAATTGCAGAATGAAGTCCCACTTACGTTTCTAAAAAGATTTCATTAGTATAAATCAGTCCAATAATAACTGTTTTAAGGCATAAAAGGGGCAGGTTTTATTGACCCTGTTTTGCAGATAGGGAAACTGAGGCCGGGCAGTGTAACATGGCTTGTAGGAGTCTTGCCAAGATTCAGCTGGCCGAGTGGGACCTTGCTTGCCCTCAGGATCCAAGAGACAAAAATGAGGACTTCAGTACTTTCAGTTCATGATCATCTTTAAATTAAGAAATGCTGCTTTGTTTTGTTAAGCTTAGCAAAGGAATTAAAAGCAGAGTGACTTCATTTTTACTCTCATGAAACAAAACTCCCAGAAGGCACATGTTCTCGGCAAATGTAATGCAATGTTACTAGAGCGCGTGCTGGGAATGAATTGCTCATTTTCACGAAGCATGACTCAACCATCACATCAGGAAATTTTTTCCTCTTGAAAGCCCTTGGAGCCCAATTGTGATAGAATCAAGAGGAATCACTTCAGCACATGAGTGATTTCCAAATGGCGAACACTTGGGGAAAGAGGGTGGTTGTGGAGGAAACATGACATTCATAGGTACTGACTGCGATGTTGTGGGGACAATCATACGCAATCAAGGCGGCTACAGGCAGAATTAATGAAACGTGTTCCTCCTCCTTCCCACCAGAATGTTCTAGGGAGGAAGGGAGCGAGAGGACGACGCTCAGCACGAACCCTCAAGCAGTGGCTGCTGACTCTGCCCCTTTTGCACACAGTCAAGGCTGAGGATGCCGTGCCATCTGCTGAGGCCGTCTTCCAGCCCGCGACGGAGTGTTCCCGTCAGTGGTCTTCCAACTCTTTAGGCACGATGTCCTTATCAGGAGAAGAACGTGAGCCGACACTTGCAATGCATGCTCACTGCTTCACCTGAAATTATCATCACAAACTGTACTGATAATACTCAGGAGATTAAGAAACATATGCAAAAGAGAAATTGAAAGGATGAGGTGACATAAAGAATATTTTTCAACAAGTATTTTATTTCTTTTCACTTAATTCTAAAAAACCTTTTTTTCCTCTGTCACACACACACAAAGGCCTATTTTGCTAATAATAATAATAAATGCTTTATTATTCTGAAAATCTTTATTTAACACTTCATGATAAAGCAAGGCGAAGGTCCAGTTTGTTGATACTTGCATTTAATGACTATCAAAGATGGAGAGAAAAAAAAAAGACCTCACAAAGAATCTTGGGTCCAAATAAAAGAACATCATTGACCAGGCTTATTAATCCTTGGTACCGAGTTTTCAGTTCCACCTGTCAACTATGCAAAGGTTTTTACTGGAATTCATTTGCTAAATTTCCATCTCCCCACTTTGTTCTTGCAAACTACTTGAATGTTGCATTTATATTTTTAACAAATGGGTCCACGGTGTAGTGTAAGCCCTAGTTTGGATGATTTTTTTTTTAAGATTTTATTTATTTATTTGAGTGAGAGCACGAGAGGGGGGAGGGTCAGAGGGAGAAGCTGACTCCCCACTGAGAAGTGAGCCCGATGCAGGACTCGATCCTGGGACTCCAGGATCATAACTGGAGCCGAAGGCAGTCGCCTAACCAACTGAGCCACCCAGGCGCCCCAGGAAGATTCTTATACAGAAAATTCTAGCTTTTTAAAATGGAAAATTCTAGCTTTTAAAATGATTACTGGGCAGAGAACCAGTTCCAAATTCACGTTTGGTTACTGGCTACTCCAAAGCCAATACTCAAGAGCCTGGTTGGTGGGAAGGTTTGCTTTCTTAGGAAAGACGGTGGGCTAACAGCCCATAGACCATCTTCCCAGTCCAGGTGAAGCAGAGGGTGCTCTTTTTTTTTTTTTTGAGAGAGAGATGGTGAGAGAGAGCACACGAGTGGGGAGGACAGGGAGAAACAGCCTCCCGAGTGAGCAGGGAGCCCGATGCAGGGCTCGATCTCAGGACCTGAGCCAAAGGCAGACGCCCAACTGACTGAGCCACCCGGGCGCCCCAAGTAGAGGGCTTTTAAAGAGGAAGTCGTGGGGAATGGTGAAGGGGCCACGTGCAAGAGAAGCAAGTGCTCAGCAGTTAATCATTTGTCCTGGCAAGCCTTCCAGATGACTCCGCTCCGCCAGGAATCAAAGCTCCCAGGCCTTTCTCAGTAAAGGCTACCTCGGCAGCCCAACTAGCAGCCTCCCAGCAAGGGAGTCCAGACCTCCCCCTCTTCCCCCGCACACCAGGAAGCAGGACTCCAGGTGTCTCTTATGGAGGATGCCATGGCCAGTGGCAACTCTTTTGGCAAGTGCGGTCAGGCCTTACCTTCCCAAGAGTCTGGCTCTTTATTCCTCAAGGCCAGCGGTCTGCCGGCTCTCAAGGGAAATACATCAGTCCTGCTACAAACTGTGGGGTTTAGGTCAGCAAGCAAGAAGGGCATCGGCTTGAAGCCAGTTAACCCTTAAGACCCGCTGGAACAAATCCGATAGCATTTTTACAGGTGACACAGACTTTAGAAACAAGAGCACATCAGTTGGAAACATTTCCAAACACCAATCGGGAAGAGAAATTGAGAGTGTTGGTTTTCCTAAAAATAGCTATCAAGTAAGAAATGTGTTCCTTAGTATGAAATACATTGCAGACGTTTGTGCTATAGAAGCGACCAACAATTTGAACCATGTCTCTCTGTGAAAGAAAAATGTGCAGCGCATCTTTCAGTTTGATTAAGTCTTTTAATTACTGTGCCGTGAAGATAACCACTGGATCATCCGCATGGCACAGAACATTTTTATGGTCGCTCGCCATGATGGTTTTTTTAAAAGCCCACGAGTTTTTCAACAGGCCTCCCTGCATGGTTGGAGTTCCCACCTCCTCCCCTGGAACCCAGGCAGGCTTTTGTGATTGCTGCTCAGGTGGCTGGAGCAGGACGCCTGAGCTAAGTTACAAACCGCCTGGGGCTTCTATAGTTCTGTCTTGGGCCCCTTGCTCTGGGGTGTGTCCAGCTACCGTATAAGAAGTCTGGCTACCTTGAGGCCACCGTGCAGAGATCCCAGAGAGAAACAGATGCCAGAGGAGTACCAGTTGCCAGCCCCAGAGAGGTCCCCGTCCGTCCCCCCGCCCGCCCCCCGCCCAGCCTTTAGAGAGCCCCACTCCAGAACTGCCTGGCTGGGCACTCCCGCATTCCCCACCCGCCACAACAGTGAGAGGTCATCAGTGATTGCTGTTCTATCTACTAAGTCTTGGAGAAGATGGTATGCAGCAACAGACAGCACACATTATGAACTCATTTCATTCTCACAGTAACCTTTTTGTCATTGGCAGCCCCCTTCTAAAGAGGAGAGGACACGCGGCATTGAGAGGTTTCACCATGAGAATTTCTGGGATTTGATCCCCACGTAGCTGGACCTCACGGTCTACCTGCAGCGTCCACAGCCTCTCGGGAAGAAGAGAACCAATGCAAGGGGCAAAGGCAGGGCAAGCAACACATCTGGGTGGGAGACTCGATGCGGGAGGTGCGGCAAAGGGGAGCCTCAGATAGAACCTGGAGGTGTGGAGGAAACACAGGAAGAAAACTAAGTTTAGGGAGGAGGTTTATGAGTTTGGATTTGGCCATGTCTATTGGGTGTGCCACTAGGTACCTCAAAAGGTCTTCAGGGGCCGTCAAGGCCCTGGAAAGTAAGTTGGGGAATCAAGTGTTTCCTGAGGATGAGATCATAAAGGGAAAGGCCGTTCAGCCGGAAAAAAAAAGAGGAAGAAGGACTAAGGCTTAGGGAGTGCCTCCTGGTATGGATTATGATACACATGACCTTACGTGATTAAGTTCCCAATATTTTCAGAATTTACAAATGTCCGCTATACTGTTGGTGGGAATGCAAGCTGGTGCAGCCACTCTGGAAAACAGTATGGGGGTTCCTCAAAAAGTTGAAAATAGAGCTACCTTACGATCCAGCAATCTCACTACTAAGTATTTACCTAAAGAAGACAAAAATGCTAACTCAAAGGGATCCATGCACCCTAATGTTTATAGCAGCATTATCTACAATAGCCAAATTATGGAAACAGCCCCAGTGTCCATCAACTAAAGAATGGATAAAGAAGAGGTGGTATATATTTTCAATGGAATATTAGTCAGCCATAAAAAAGAATGCAGTCTTGCCATTTGCAACAACATGGGTGGAGCTAGAAAGTATAATGCAAGCGAAATAAGTCAGTCAGAGAAAGACAAATGCCATATGATTTCACTCATATGGAATTTAAGAAATAAACAAGCAGAGGAGGACAAAAGAGAGAGAGGCAAACCAAGAAACGGACTCTTAACTACAGAGAACAAACTGATTTATTAGCAGAGGGGAGGTGGGTGGGGGAGGGGTGAAATAGGTGATGGGGATTCAGGAGGGCAGCTGTCGAGATGAGCACCGGGTGTTGCATGGAAGTGTTGAATTGCTGTATCTTACACCTGAAATTAATATTACTCTGTATGTTAACTAACTGGAATTTAAATAAAAACTTTTAAAAATGTGTGCTGTATTGCATATGTAGATGTACAGTGGAGTAACAGACTCCCAGGAGCAGGAAACATTTATTAATCTTACATTTGCATAAGAAGTTTATGGAATATCACAAATGACCACATCAGTGACAATCTCTCTTTTTTTTTTTTAGATTTTATTTATTTATTTGACAGAGAGATAGAGAGAGACCACAAGTAGGCAGAGAGGCAGGCAGAGGGAGAGGGAGAAGCAGGCTCCCCGCTGAGCAGGGAGCCCGATGCGGGGCTCGATCCCAGGACCCTGGGATCATGACCTGAGCCGAAGGTGGACGCCCAGCGACTGAGCCACTCAGGCGCCCCCCAGTGAGGATCTCTTTAGTTCACACTCCAGACAGACTTCCAAAAGGCACAGAAACACGCAGCATGCTCTTCCCAGGGCAAAGCTCTCCCAGGCATCAACCAGCACCCCTTTCTGAGGCAGAAGCTATGACTGGCTCACACAACGCTTCCCAGCCCTGCTCTAGTGCTTTCCTGTTGTAGAGCCTAGAATGCTCAGATCTGTAGTTTTCAGACTTCTGTGCAGCTTCAGCTCGGGGTGTGGTCTGGGTTCTGCCCCGCAGGCTTGCCATTTGGGAAGGGAGGGAACATGCAGAAAGAGGGTGACAGGGAGAATGGCCCTTCCGGCCAGCGTGATGTTGGAAGTCTTCAGCTCTTCCAGAGCAGCTCTGGGGATGCTTTGGTGTCAGATCTTGAGTGTCACAGGTGCTGAGGGGAGGTAGTATGCAGTGGACCTTCTGCCACACACCCGGGCATTTCTCTTGGCTCTTGGTTTTCCTGTCTTTATAGCATCCAAATCTTAGATCCAGGTCTTGGAGATTCTGTAAGCTACCTCAAACCCTCTAAAAAGTCCTTTTCACTGTAAATAAGCTAGAAGAGTTCCCTAATGTCTACCAATTCCATATCAGACTTTAATACAAATATTGTTTTACATTCAAAGGTAAAATTGTATACCATTAATTTTATCATGGACTGACAAATTTTAACAATTTGAAGCTAGATATACTTTCTTGGGGTAACTTAGATGAGGAATCAATTAACCCCAAATAACATTGGCTTAAACGAGATAGAAGTCTTCTACTTGACTCTCATGCAGTAGTCTTGACATAAGCAGTCCAGGGTTATGCTGGCGGGATCTGGGACCCAGGGTCCTTCTGGTTTGTTGCTCTGCTCCTCCTGGGATGTTGCCTGGGAATAATAATATCTGCATGGCTCACGTGTTTTCCGCTAAGTTCCTAAAAGGGTATTTTTCCGTGGGGCAGGCTTGGAGGGCAGCAGAATGGCAGTGACTGAGACTTTCCCAGAAAGTTCCTCCCCATGAAGGACTAGTGCACCAGGACAGCCTGTGGCCACCAAGTTGGCTCCCTGCCTACCCAGGGAGGGAATTCCTAGAGTGGGTTAGTGTAATCTTTCTTCAGAAGCCTTAATCCCTGTGTCCCCAAGTCTCCTTCACTCTTCCACCTAAAGTGTCCTTCCAGCTGGGGTTGTGTTAAGCTACATGCAGCTGAAACCTCCCCTGAATTGGGGTTATTTTTCTCACCACAAATCATGAGGTAAGTAGCCTGAGCTGGAGTAGCTTTTGGATGCTATGCTCTAGACCATTTTTTTTTTTAAATGATAAGACACCTATACAAACTCCAGCCCCTTTCACCTGCCATACAGGAACAAAAAAGGAAGCAAACAGGAAAGGATAGTCCTCTTTACAGGAAAGCAAGACTTACCTGGGAATCCCTGGCAGGCACCTGCTTACATCTCTTTGACCAGAACTATGGCACATGACCATATCAAGTTGTAAGGGAGGCTAGGATTAATTAGGGGCATACATGGCCATGCCAAACTTATTCCTCTTACCTTCTTTCTGGGATTGCAAGTCCTGTGCTGTCTTTTGTCCAGTGTCTAAAAACTGGCGTTTCATATATTTCGTCCAAAATTCTAATTGTTTAGGACTAGAGACTATCAGGACACCTGGGTGGCTCAGTCAGTTAAGCGGCTACTTTTGGCTCAGGTCATGATTTCAGGGTCCTGGGATCGAGCCCCACGTCGGGCTCCCCGCTCAGAGTGGAGCCTGCTTCTCCCACTACCCCTGCTTGTGTTCTCACTCTCTGTCAAATAAATTTTAAAAATCTTAAAGAGACTGGAGACTATCTGGGTCCAATTTCTCCATCTTGACTAAATGTGTAGAATAGTTCTGAAATGCATTTTCAAAGCACCTAATAATCCCCAAAACATAAATTTAAAAAGGGCAACAAAAAAGATAAAGTATCAAAAATAAACCTCTCAAGAAATGAGGGATATCTATATATAAAAAAAAAAATCTCTAAATGCTCCAGAGGGATACAAAAGAACAGTGGAGCAAATGAAAAGACCCACCATGATCTTGAACAGGAAGCCTCAAAGCATAAAGATAGCAATTCTCTTTAACCCTGACATTGAACATGGATTTAATAAAAATACTAACAGGATTTTGCTGTTGTTGTTCTAGGCTTTAGACCTTAAACCAATTTTGAAGTTCCAGTGGCAAAATAAGCAAGAACCATGAAAACTTTGGAAAAAGAGAGTAAAAACAGAACTAATCCTACCAGATATTAAAGCAACAAACTATAATTATTAAAACAAATGGCATGTGAATAGATAGATTAATGGAACAGCAGAGAAAATCCAGAAATAAGTCCAAAAACATACAGAATTTAGGAAATGATCAAGTTGGCACCTCAAGTTCAAGGGGAAAGGATAGATTATTCAAAACATGGTGTTAGGTCAAGTAAGTGTCATCTAAAAAGACAAATTTGTGTTCATATCTCATATCTTTCATTGAAATAAATTTCAACTAGATCAAAGATTTTTATGTGAAAAAAAAGAACAAACCATAAAAGTACTACAAGAAACCAAGTGAGAATTCTTTTTTTTTAAGATTTATCTATTTTTATTTTAGAGAGAGTAAGTGTGCGAACGGGGGGTGGGGGTGGGGGCAGAGGAGCAGGGAGAGAGAGAATCCTCAAGCAGACTCCCTGCTGAGCGGGGAGCCCAAGTAGGGCTCAATCCCAGGACCCTGATCATGACACCTGAGCCAGAATCAAGAGTCGCACACTCAACTGTCTGAGCCACCCAAGTGCCCTAAGAAACCACGTGAGAATTCTTATGTTACCTCAGAACAAGGAGTATCTTTCTAATTGTGACATAAAACTAAAATCATAAAAAAGATCGTTAGGTCTGACAAATTAAAATTATTTTCATGCCAAAACCATTACAAAGAGTCAATTGGCAAAGAATGCACTAGAAAAAATATTTATAACACCTATAACAAAAAAAGGTTAACTTCTCAAATGTATAATGTATTCTTACAAATCAGTAAAAAGGACAAAGGATACAGACAATTCAACAGAAAAGGAACTACAAATGACCATTAAAAAGATGCTCAACCCTATTCACAATAAGAGAAAGGCAATTTTTCACCTATTGATCTGCAAAGATCAAAAGCTTTGATAACACTGCGTTGGTGAGACTATAACGCAACAACACTCTTTCCATCACCAGCACAACCTCTGAGGAGGGCAATTAGAAACCCCACTCACAAATGCACGGACCTTTCATCTAGCAACGTCATTTCTAGGAATTTGCCCTTCAGACATATTCACACATTTACGAAATGATTTATGTAAAAGGTTATTCATCTCAATATTGTGTGAAATAGGAGAAGACTGTAAACAACCCAAATGTCCACCAATAGAGGGCCGTCTAAATAAATTATGGTCAACTAAAGGAATTCCATGAGGCCTAAGAGAAAAATGATGCTTACATATTTTAATATGAACTCATCTTCAGGATATCTTGTTGTTATGTACAGAAACAACAAATTCACAATCCTGGTTGGTTGTGGTGGAAGAACCAGGAAGCTGAGAGGAGTAGGGAGAAGACTTCATTGTTTATTCATCTGTACATGGTCCAAATATTGAACCATGTGAATATACTTCCTACACAAAAATGTAGTAAAAAAAAAAAAGCCCTATTATTTGTCATATTTTATAGATAAATAGACCTCTCAAAGGACTGAAGAGCCAACAGAAGTAATGAAATGCATTTATATACTCTAATTCTAAGGAATGAAGGCTCAATATGAAAATTCAACTTTTGTTTTAGTACCTAGTGTTCCAGAACTTCAAGAAAAATATACAAAATCTTCTGTAATGAAATTATTTAAAAATATTTTAATATCTAATAGCATTAGGGAATAAAAGTTAATAATTTTAAATGAGAAGCTTCAGATGACTCAAAAATTTTGAAAAACAAAGATGGAAATGACAGATCACAGGAATCAAACTTTTGGTATAGGCAATTTAAAGCAATACAATAATACAAAAAATAAGACTAAAAATATTCATTTTAAAAACATTTAGCTACATCCATGAGAGCAGTGTGTAGCCCTAAGGAAGAACCATACTAACTGTTTCATGAAATTAAATTTCTGACCTTGACCTTATCAATTTGTATTTAATTCGTCTCCAGCTCCTCAGGATTTTAACCCTGACACGTCTCCAATCCATATTCTTCCGCCAATGTCCCAGTGAAAGCTTTCCGTAGGCTCTTACGCTAAGCCAACTGGCCACCACAGTTCCATTCCTACATACCCTTCTCATTGCCACTATTTCTAGCATAAATCTGATGGTCCCAATCACCACCTTGCTTTAACACTTCCATTAGTTACCCAAAGCTCAAATGTTTTCATGTGGCTATTCTTTTTTTCCTTCCCTCCTTCAAAATTCTTTTCCCCCCAAATGTGGAAATTGCCTTTTTTTTTTTTTGGTCCTGAGCTGGGCATCTGACTCTAGCCAGGCCAAAAACAGTCCATGCCAGAAATTTTGAGTCAGGACTGACAATCTGTTCATTTGTCTCTGAATGTCTGCAGCACACAGAAGTTCAGAAGCAGTCAGTGGCCACATTTTCTGCCACCTGAACTAGAAAAGGGGAGAGAAATCCAGTTATGAAAGAGACAAAGAAGGAAGATGTGCAGAGAAGCTTAAGCCCAGTTAGGAAACTGAGTGCCCAATCCCAGCTCTTCTTGGAGTCCAGCTGCATCCTTGTCCTTGGAGTCCCATAGGACGAGTCCGACCCTCTCAATAAATACCCCCTTAGTAGGCTGGTTCAAAGAAGAGTTTGATTCCTCTACCCAAGTCAGTCCTAATCCCCCCTCGTATATGGCAACGTGGCAGCTCAACCACAGCCTCTCTTGATAGCCTCACTTCCCATTATTCTGACCAGCTAGCTCTTCATTCCCCTGTACTCACTCCCCTGCATCAAGTCAAAGCATGACTCCATGCTCTCTGCTCATTGCCCTAAGTATTTATCTCCTTGATTACATTTACCATATTATGTTGTAGAATTCCCACTTGTTTATATATTATTTTGTAAGTTCTTCAAGGACATCGTCTTACTCATTTATGTAGCTCACTGCCTAACACAACTGGAAAACACATGGTGGGCACTAGACAAATGTTTGATAAATCAGGTTATTCCAATTAATTAATTCTTGCCACACAGGCTCTAGCAAATTTGCCCTCAAAAGACTTAAACAATTTCTCCCAAATCGGAGGGGGAGATGAATCATGTATGGACTCTGAGAAACAAACTGAGGGTTCTAGAGGGGAGGGGGGTGGGGGGATGGGTTAACCTGGTGATGGGTATTAAAGAGGGCATGTACTGAATGGAGCACTGGGTGTTATATGCAAACAATGAATCATGGAACACTACATCAAAAACTAATGATGTAATGTATGGTGATTAATATAACAGTAATAATAAAAATAAAATAAAATAATAAAAAAACTAATGATGTAATGTATGGTGATTAACATAATAAAATAAAAAAAAGACTTAACCAACTTATTATCTTAATGTCTGATTAAGAAAGCAGTCTTTCATGAATAATGTAATTTTGTGTTTGAGCAGAAGAGTAACTAACATGTGAAATAAATGGATGGGGCAAAGCAGTATCAACTTCTGGGGCCCAAACTCCAATCCACACTCGTAAAGGGCCCGAATCAGCAACATGAAGGTAGAAATTGCGATCTTAGACCTGCAACGTAATTCCTTCTCTTTATTGTCATACATTTTATAATTATTCATTTTGTTAAACTGTTTTACCTCTAAATCTGGAGATGTCAACCACTCTTACAGTATTTCTGTTTGCCCTGAAGTACTCTTAAACAAGCTGATTACTCAGCCACACAAATGAAAAATCTACCCTTATCACCTAATTTTAATATTTAGGTTTTTTTCCGAAAAGTTCTTTAACCCCAAATGTATTTCCAAATAGATTTGTTTGTTTGTTTCTAACATATTATACATTACCTGGAAGGCAGAGGGGAAAAAAGATGTTTTTGTTTTACCCTGTAATCATCCTAGTAACCAAAGGGAATGAAACACAATTTCTTTATGGCAAAGCTGGTTTATTGAACTTCATAAGGGAAATGTTACAATGACACTATTCCACAATGAAATTATTTAACTTTAGATTTCATGAGGAAACATATTAGCAATATACTGTCAATAAAGCATTGTCATTAATAGCTAACTATTAGATTCTGGATTAGCTTCCTTCGGTTGTTCTCAAATTAAGACTTTCCCAAAAGATACCTGATGTTTTCAGTTAAGGATCACAATTAAAATAAATTCACACAGGAGTTACAAAATGTGTGACTTGTGCTTTAAAAATTTATAATTATTTGTTTGATAGCCACCATTCTGGAAGTGATTTCTCAACAAGGAAGTGTTTTATAAATATTCTTGAAAATATCTAAAACCTTTATCCCCATTCAACTGATAAGTATGCTTTTTTAAAAAATAAAAACATGTAGAAAAAAATTAAAACAGTAAATCATTACAAATGAGATACAAAGATTTTAAAATTAATAAATATTAAAGTGAAAAAATAAGTTCTTTCACAGAACTGTAAAGGATACCTACATTATGTTCTTATAAAAAGAAACAGTTAAATTATTTTTTTAACCATTATTAACAGCACTTAAAAACATAAATGTGCTTGGAAGGTTTGTAAACTTTCTTCCCACACTTTAGAAAATGTTTTAAAAGCATCAAACAGATTCCCTTCTTTAAAAAACTGTTACACCCACCACAATTAGCACAGTTGTCATTGTTTTACTACAAAAATAGTTACAAATCAACAATTTAAATTCAAACCATTTTTAATTCTAGCATGATAGGAAAATTGGATTAATCTCTGTAAACACAGATAAAGCCAACTTGTTTTTCCTTAAGCTCTAATATTTATAACTGAATAATTATTTCCTATAATTACTTCTTTCAGTTCATTTAATAGCATTACCTTGTTTTTATAATTAAATTGTCCAATTAGGATCACCATGATGATTAAACAAAACTCCTAAACTAGATTAGATTACATATCTGATTTCCTACATTCTGAAAATATTGTAAGTATAATCATCTTTTGGCTTAATTACCTCTAAAATTAGGAATGACACCGATCTATCAGAATTAGTGAATGTGCACCCTTCAGTGAAAGTTCATGGCTTACGTTCCATTCATGTAATAGCTTTGTATACAAGCTTACTATTTTCTATGTGCAAAGTCTTAAATTCAAAATAAACATACTTAGGGTAAGAAACTTCTTGAACTATTCTTTACACCACTGAGGGAGATAGACAAGGTATTTCTCAATATCTACTTTATTTTTCATAATGAGGAGGAATAGCTTGTTGTGACCATAAAATTTAAAGATTTTAAAAACTGATACACTGTAACACAATACTATTACAGAAATATATGTAGACTCCTAGGAATTAGAGGTACACCTTCAGAGCTACAATCCAAATAGAAGTTGATTTGTTAATTCAACCTTTAGTCATTAAATTGACTGACTGTGGGGGACAGCAAGAGGTACTATGCCAGATACACAGCTTGAAATTACTAAAAGCTAAGAGAACAGGTCTCCTGTGGTAGCCAGGAACCACATTTACCTATTTTCCCCCAAGTTACAATTCCTCCAAAGCTTTCAATTGGTTTTTCACTAAAGATATCAAAATAAAATATAAAGCACCTTATTATGTCACTTCATTTACATTAAAGTCAGACTTGCTTTTGCATATTCTAATAGAATTTAGTAAGAAAACAAATTATTTTTCTAAAAATAACAATGACTTCTGTAGATCTGATATATTGATTAGAAATATCAAGCATCTGGGATCACTGGAAGTCATTCTTTATGCGCTGAGAACCAGAAAATATTCTATGCCTTCTCCCCACACTGGAACTAAATACAGTCTTGGCTCTCAAATGTACCAATAATAATGCAATTAAATACATCAATAATACAAAGACAGAACTCCAGGGAGAGGCAAATACCAGTTTTGTCCTATTGAGAACACTTCCCATTCAGAGGACATACCTAGTAAGTATGTCCTAAACCCTTAATTTTTTTTTCAAACCCAGAACACAGGATTGAACAGTCATTTACTCCTAAAATACCATCGTGCTCTCACTTGAGGCCTCCTTCACTGGGCTCTCAATGGGAAGATGTTCTAATTCATCCTACCTTTACTTCATTTTTAACCTCATGTGAAAACCAACTTTTGCCCTGTGTTGTCACAATGACAAATGTAACTAAGTAGATACAAAATACAAAAATTAGCATGACAATGATAAATAGTAAAATGTCAGGATGATCCATTATATTTGAGATTAAATCTTATGACTTATCACTGTCATACTTCAAAAGCATTTCTTTAGTCAAAATTAGATAGTATAATAAAGACTGTTACTTAGCACCAGCATGTCATTGCAGGCTTTGGTTCAGGCTTCAGAATAATTCCGTTATCAGGGGGTTGACTAAGCATTAATGGTTTGTGGCTCTTAAGTTTATGAGCCAAGGTCATAAATATAGCTTCCACATGGTCATTATCATTGGGGTTTTTCGCAGAGGTTTCAAACAAAGGCATACTGTGTGTGTCAGCAAATTTCTGTGCCAAGTCTGTAGGTACTTGAAGGGCACTTCTCAAGTCACATTTATTTCCAACTAGAATCCGTGGTATGTCACTGGCTAGCAAATGTTGTTTGCATTCTTCTATCCAAGATGGCAGGCTATGAAAACTAGCCATGTTAGTCATATCATACACGAAGACAACAGCATGGACATTTCTGTAATAATGCTGTACCATGCTCTTTCTAAATCGTTCTTGTCCTGCTGTGTCCCATAACTGGATCTGAAAATGAAAAGAGAAAACTGAAAATTTCATTCCAATTATACATATTGAAAATTTTAATCAACCCCGCATGGTCTTTAGTACTTCTTCACTTAAATTACTTTGTTCTTGTCCATAATGCCTTTTCAGTGTAATTTATGAGATCCAGACTTCATGATACTATAGTTACCTCATAATTAATACTAGTGTCAGAACAAATATTTCAACTCAGCACTTAAATTTCAGTAAGTTAAATTTGTTTGGATGAAATTACACCTCAAAAACTGATTTTAGGGATGCCTGGGGGCTCAGTCAGTTGGGTGTCTGCCTTTGGCTTGGGTCATGATCCCAGGGTCCTGGGATCGAGCCCCACATTGGGCTCCTTGCTCAGCAGGTTGCCTGCTTCTCCCTCTGCCTGCCGCTTCCCCTCCTCTTGCTCTCTCTCTCTCTCTGAAAAATAAATGAAATCTTAAAAAAAAAAAACCAACTGATTTTAAAATATTAAATTGCGGGCGCCTGGGTGGCTCAGTTGGTTGGGCGACTGCCTTCAGCTCGGGTCGCAGTCCTGGAGTCCTGGGATCAAGTCCTGCGTCGGGCTCCCTGCTCAGCAGAGTCTGCTTCTCCCTCTGATCCTCCTCCTCTCGTGCTGTCTCCCATTCTCTCTCTCAGATAAATAAATTTAAAAATCTTAAAAATAAAATAAAATATTAAATTGAGACGCCTGGGTGGCTCAGTCAACTAAGTGTCTGCCTTCCGCTCGGGTCATGGTCCCAGGGTCCTAGGATTGAGCCCCACATCGGGCTCCCTGCTCAGCGGGGAGCCTGCTTCTCCCTCTCCCCCTGCTTGTGTTCCCTCTCTCGCTGTCTCTCTGTCAAATAAATAAATAAAATCTTTAAATAAATAAGTAAAAATGTATCAGGTTTTAACATACATGTTAAGTATCTAATTGCTTTTTTTTTCCTTTAAGATATTATTTATTTAGGGGCACCTGTGTGGCTCAGTCGGTTAAGCGCCTGCCTTCTGCCCCACCCTGCTCTCATGCTCTCTCTCTCTCTCTCAAATAACTAAGAGAGAGAGAGTGCGCACAAGCAAGGGGAGTGGCAGGCAGAGGGAGAGGGAGAAGCAGGCTCCGCACTGAGCAAGGAGCCCAGCGCGGAGCTCAATCCCAGCACCCTGGGATCATGATCTGAGCTGAACTGAGCCACCCAAGCACCCCCAATTAAGTGTCTAATTCCTGTAAATTTAATTACTATATGCCCTTCTCTACCTTCCACTAGACTAACTTAAAATAGTAGACGTAAGACAGATGTTAGGAGTCATTAGGTCTAGTCCCCAAACATATACATATACATATGTATATATATATATATATATATATATATATATATATATATATACACACACACATTCTATGAAATCTATGAAATCCCCCTTGAAAATCTTAAAAGGCTAGAAAAATCACTTATTTAACCTAAACATCTCTACCAACAGGACTATTCCAATATCTCCTAACTGAAATATGGGGGGGGGGGCGCGCTGAGGAAAATAATATCTAAAGGTAAATATAAGTCATGTGTTATGAATCTCTTAGAACACTGAATTCCCCTGCCTTTGTTTACTTCCTAAAAAAGTTAAGTGATAAGGGTGGAAAGATTAGAGGTAGATGCT
>NC_138370.1:73799434-73875503 GCF_054177405.1 Leptonychotes weddellii
AAAAAAAAAAAATTTAAAAAGTAAGTAGGATATAAGATTTATAAAGTGCTCAGAATATGGCAGCACATGGTAATTACTCAATTAAGATGTAATAAATGAATAAATACATTTTTAAAAATGTGATTAGAGATGAAAATATTGATCACCAATCTCTTCCGTGGTACCTGAATTAAAAAAAAAAAAAAGTTTTTTAGTAATCTCTACACCCAATGCGGGCCTTGCACTCACAACCCCAAGATCAAGAGTTGCATGCTCTTCTGACTGAGCCAGCCAGGCACCCCCATGCTACCTTAAATTTTATCAGCTCTGATTTTTTTTTTTTAGTAGTTCTTTTTAAGACCAAATTTCTCCATTTTCTTAATATTCTCCCTTTCTTTCTAATTAACATAAACCAGATTCTGCTCCAGACAGAGAATATAAAATACTATACAAACTTGATCTCTCAGGCTCTCCTGGAAATAAGGGAGGCCAAATGACATAGTTCTAGCCAATAATTGGTAGACAGTCTTTCAGTGGGGTTTTCCGGGGAAACTATGGATATGTGATTTTAAAAAAGATAGAGCATTTGGTACGTGCCTTTTACACCTCTCTCACCCTACTCTTTCTGCCTGGAATGGGATATAATGACTGGAGGTTCAGCAACCATCTCATGAGCATGAAGAAGGCCACACACAAGAATGGCAGAAGTCTACGTAAACCTGGAATCCTGCTGACAGGGTACCATCACACAGACTGCTGCCTCTGGTCTCCTTATAACATGAGAAAAATAAAACCTCACACCATATATAAAAACTTATTCAAAATGGATAAAAAAAAACTAAATTTAAGAGCTGAAACTATATAATTCTTAGAAGAAAACATAGGGATAAATATTTGTGACCACTGGGTTAGACAATGGTTTCTAAGATATGATATTTAAAGCATAAGCAATCAAAGAAAAAATAGATAAACTGGACTTCATCAAAATTAAAAATGTTTGTGTTTCAAAGAATATTATCAAGAAAGTAAAAGTCAACTCACAGAATGGGAGACAATACCTGTGAATAATAGCTGATAGGGGTGTACCATCCAGAATATTTAAGACCTCTTATAACTCAATAATAAAAGGACAAATAAACCAATTTAAAAACTGGCAAAGAATCTGAATAGACATTTCTCCAAAGAAAATATACAAATGGTCAATAAGCACATGACAAGAGGCTAAACATCATTAGCCATCAAGGAAATGCAAATCAAAAACAAATGAAATACCACTTTACACTCACACCAGGATGGCCATTAAAAAAACAATAAAGATGGACAGTAACAAGGGCTGGTGGAGATGTAGAAAAATTGGAATCTTCATACATTGCTGGTGGGGATGTAAAATAGTGCAGCCACTTTAGAAAACAGTTTGGCAGTTTCTCAAAAAGTTAATCAGACTATGACTTACCCACAAAAAGGAATAAAGTACTGATACATGCTACAACAAAGATGAACCTCCAAAATACACTAAATGAAAGAGGCCAGACATATATTCTATGGTTCTATTTATATAAAGTATCCAAAATACAGAAATCCATAGAGATAGAACACAGATTTGGTGGTTGCCAGGGCTGGGGGATGGGGAGACTTGAATGGGGGAGGGGCTTTACTTTGGCGTGACTGAAATATTTTAAAACTGGACAGAGGTATGGTTATACAACATTATGAATCTACTGAATGCCACTGAATTGTTTACTTTAAAATAGTTAATCTTATGTTATCTGAATTTCACTTCCATAAATTATTTAAAAAAGAAAAACAAACAGAGTTGCTACATGACCCAGTAATTCCACTCCCAGGTATGTACCTGACAGAACCGAAAAGATGTTCACACAAAAACTTGTACCCAAATGTTCATAGCAGCAGTATTCGTAATAGCTAAAAGGTAGAAACCAGGGGCACCTGGGTGGCTCAGTTGGTTAAGTGACTGCCTTCAGCTCAGGTCATGATCCTGGAGTCCCTGGATCGAGTCCCGCATTGGGTGCCCTGCTCAGCGGGGAGTCCGCTTCTCCCTCTGAACCTCCCCCTCTCATGCTCTCTCTCTGTCTCATTCTTTCTCTCTCAAATAAATAAACAAAATCGTTAAAAATAAATAAATAAATAAATTTTAAAAAAAGGTAGAAATCACCCAAATATCCATCAACTGATGAAGGAAGAAGCAAAATGTATGTCCTTATAATATTGTTCAGCCATAAAAAGGAATGAAGTACTGATACATGCCACAACATGGATGAATCTAGAAACATGATCTTAAGTGCAGGAAGCCAGACACCACAGGCCACATATTGTAAGATTCTATGTCTGTGAAATGTCCAAGATAGGCAAATCCTGAGACAGAAAGTAGACAGTGCCTGCCAGGGTTGAGGGAAGGGAAGGAATGGGGAATGACTGTTAAAATGGGCATGGGGTTTCTTTTCGGAGCTCTGGAATCAGAGAGTGATGAGAGTGAATATACTAAACCTTGTGAATATACTAAAAACCACTAAATTGTATATTTTAAAAGGGTAAATCTTTTTTTTTTTTTTTAAAGATTTTATTTATTTATTTGAGAGAGAGAGACACAGCGAGAGAGGGAACACAAGCAGGGGGAGTGGGAGAGGGAGAAGCAGGCTTCCCGCCGAGCAGGGAGCCCGATGCGGGGCTCGATCCCAGAACCCTGGGATCATGACCCGAGCCGAAGGCAGATGCTTAACGACTGAGCCACCCAGGCGCCCCTAAAAGGGTAAATCTTATGGTATATGAATTATATCTGTTTTTTAGAGTGACCCAAAAAAAGAAAGAAAAAAAACCCAACCCCACTCCAAACTGTATCCTTAACATTTAGAAAGATATTTGGGGAATAACTTGGATGACCTATATAAAAGCTGTCCAAAACACTGGAGCTGATCTTTTCTCTTTTAATAACATTTCGTGTAGCTCAGGTATTCAAAAACCATTTCATCAATGAAAAATGATTTATAATGTTTTAAGCAAAGAATATTTGTAAGTTAAAAACAAATAAATGAAAAGCACACGAGGAAATAATACCAAATAACCACGGTTGTCGTTAAGGCAATTTCCCCTTTTATTTCTACTTTTCTGTTTTCCATAACAACCAATCACTTTTTCTATAAAAACAAACTAAACTCTAAAAAAAATAATAATTACATAGAATTTAAACCTGCCTCAAAGAACTGTGAAAGTCCCCAATAACAGTGGTGATGATGAGGCTGTTTATCCCTAAGAAAACCGTTCATTCATTTGTTGTTTTAGGATGGGATGGACTCAACAATACTTGGTTTTCCATCAATCCTGTTCAGAACTATGCATTCTATCCTTATTAAGACTTGCAGGAAACAAGAGGTATGAAATAGTAAATTTTACACCATAAAGCCATAAAAGTAATTACTAAGTTAATGAGGCATTTACAAAGGATTATTTATTTAAAGATTTAATTATTTATTTGTCAGAGAGAGAGAGAGAGAGCACACAGGCAGGGGGGTAGCGGCAGAGGGAGAGGGAGAAGTAGACTCCCTACTGAGCAGGGAGCCTGATGTGGGACTCGATCCCAGGACCCTGGGATCATGACCTGAGCTGAAGGCAGACACTTAACCAACTGAGCCACCCAGGTGTCCCACAAAGGAGTATTTAAAAAGACGCTTCAAAATTTCACTGACGGAATTGCTGAAATAGTGAAGGCTCAGGCAAAGGCACACAGACATGCTGTCTGCAACCTTCAAGCCTGCATGAGACACTGAGGCTAGGGCAAGGGGACTGGGGATGAGCAGAGAGAAACTCAGCAAAGAAAGGACGGCACAGGAACATGGCTTTGGTTCAGTTAGGAAGTATTTTCAGAGCAGTTTTTCCCAATTTAACAATGTTTTATAAAAAAAAAAATGGTTAATACATGCTCCCATAGATATTACTCCCATTTTACACATTATAAGGACAACACAAAGTATACTTCAATAATATTTCACAAATCTCAACTTTAAATTCTAATACGAAGTTCCAACAAAGACGGCAACCTAGCTATTTGCTAAATCCCAACAGGAGATTCTTATTGTTGATGAAATCTCTTTTAGTAGTTTTATGACCAAAATGAAAAATGATCTGGCTAAACGGACTTAATACTGTTTTTGCTTGACTGAAAATGATAAAGGTATTAACCCAAATGATCAGCTATCAAATTTCCATTAGTTTCCCTTATTACCTCAATTCTGGATTTCCAGAGTAGCCTACCAATTGATCTCCTTGTTCCATACATTTGATATGTATCCCCTTAGCACTACCTAGTTTAGAAACTGAGCTACTCAGAGAAGTCCAAGGCATTACCAGACATGGATCCTGCTCTAAGTAAGGCTGAAAAAGACTTAATAGAAGAGGTAGAGACACCTACATAATACAGTGAGATAAGAGATCATTTAAAGGCTCAGGTAAGGTGCTGGAGGGTGTTTATAGAAGGAATACATAGAATGGAGAAGGAGGGATGGGATATTTTTGATAGACACACTGAGTTTAATAAGGAAAAATTACATGTGGTGAAATTTGAGCAGAGGGAATATTCCAGGCAGAGTGGGGCATGCAAGGGGAAACACAGGGATCGGCAAATAAGCAGCTAGACTATAGGGTACCCGAAGGAAATTAATGGGAAAAAAAGTTTAAAAAGCAATCTGGAGCAAGATGAAGGAAGTCCGACATTAATTTTTAAAAGCTGGAATTTTACAACATAATGGAGAAATACCCAGGGCATCTGAGGCAGGGGACATTAATCTCCCTAAAGTGGAACACTATAATCTGGCATTTTGGCAATAATGTACAAAACAGGCTCACTGAGTACTGGGCATGAGATGAGCTGAGTTGCTGCAACAGTTCACAGGGAGGTAAGAAAAGACCTGAACTAGGATTTTGAAGAAAGGATGGATGAGAGAATCATGCATGTAGAGAACCAGCTCGATTTAGGTACAAAAGAGAGGGACAAGGCCTCGAGGATAAGGAGGACGCCATCATGACAACCTGGGCGATGTGGGGAGAAACAGGAGAAGCAGATTTGCCAGGGAAGATGAACTCACTTCAGACATTCAAGGCGAAGGAGGGAATATCCAAATAGCCATGTCCAGAAGATAGTAGGAAATGCAGAGTAAGATGAGGAGAGAGGTGGGCTAAACAAAGATCTGGAAGTTATCTTCATGGACTGACAGCTGACATCAAGAGACTACCAAAGGAGAGAATGTAGATAGAAAACCAGGTCAAGGGGTAGACTGAGTCTCACTCTAGATTCATTCTCAACTGCTGCCACATTTATTTTCCTAAAACACTTGGACTTTTTACCAAGCATACAAAATGAAGCCTAGACTCTTTAGCTTTGTTTCTCAAACTCTTCACAAATGTTGCTACCAACGCCTTCAAATTCTTCCCACTTGCCACCTTTCCAAAGGAACCTCTGATCCTGCTGGAGTATCCTGCTAATGGTCCTCTTCAGAAAAGCCCTCTCAGCTCTGCCTTCCCTCTGTGAAACCTCACCTAGCACTCCAAGCACAAATGATTCCTCCATCCACATCCAAACAATAACTTGGCACTCATTCATCGCCTGATTTTAATGGTCATCTTTTTAGATATATAAATCTTCCCCCAATCTAGGACAACGATTCATCTATGCACTATAGCAGGGTCAGCAAACTTTTTCTGTAAAGGGTCAGAATAGTGAATATCTTAGGCTCTGTGGGCCTAACAGTGTCTGTCACAACTACTCAACTCTGCCACTGTAGCGCAAAAGCAAGCACAGTATGTGAACACAGGAGCATAGCTGTGTTTCAATACTTCATTTACAAACACTAAAATGTGAATTTCACATAATTTTCACCTGTCATGAAATCATATTCTTACGATTTCCCCCCCAATCATTTAAAGAAGTAAAAATCGGGCGCCTGGGTGGCTCAGTTGGTTAAGCGACTGCCTTCGGCTCAGGTCATGATCCTGGAGTCCCGGGATCGAGTCCCGCATCGGGCTCCCTGCTCGGCAGGGAGCCTGCTTCTCCCTCTGACCCTCCCCCCTCTCATGTGCTCTCTCTCTTTCTCTCTGTCTCAAATAAATAAATAAAATCTTTTAAAATAAATAAATAAATAAATAAATAATAAAGAAGTAAAAATCATTTGTAGCTTGCAGGCCATATAAAAACAGGCAGCAAGCCATATTCGGCCCTCAAGCGTGGTTTGCCAACCCCTATGATGTATCATAATTCGTTGTGACTAACAAAAATGTCATCTTTCCTGCAATTACTCATTAAATATTTGTTTTACCAATGGGGGAAGAGGTGTCCCAATTATGGTCCTTTAGTTAATATTAATATCTTTTATTTAACATGGCAAAATGTCATACCTCTACAATTGATAAGTAAGCAATCCCAATGTTCAAACAGAAACTGCTGACCCCTAATGAGAAGATGGATTAAATGCAACATGAGGCTTTAATTATTCTGTCGGTGTCTGCCATTGTAAAATGCTTGTATGAAAGGAATATAGCCAGTTATGATGGGGATACACATACAAGGAAGGAGCATAAGAATTAGGGTTGAGAGAATTTAAAAATCAAATGTGTTTTTATTTAAAGAATTCATTTTATAATTTTGTTCAACTTCCAAAATTCTGCAAACAAGATTTTCCTTTTTCAACCATACATATATAGTACTTAGGAACAGATGAACAAATATAGACTTTGCCACATTTCATAAAACATTTTAACTGATTCTGAAAGGGCACTGCCCTAAGACATGCTTTCTGAAAAACTTACAGTCCACAATTAAAAACATTTAACACAGGGCACCTGGGCGGCTCAAATGGTTAAGTGTCCAACTCTTGATTTTGGCTCAGGTCATGATCTTGGGGTGGTGGGAAAGAGCCCCGAGTTGGGCTCCCCGCTCAGTAGGGAGTCTGCTTGAGATTCTCTCCCTCTGCCCCACCCCCCACTCACGTGTGTGCACGTGAGCACGCATTCTCTCTCTCTAATAAATAAATCTTAAAAAAAATTTTAACATAATATCTCACTTTTACCAAACAAATAAAAATGTCCAGAATGTCATGTTGTTACTAAAGTAACATAAAGCTTTCCAGCTTTCACTTTAAGATGAAAAATGAAAAGACATGTCATTTCAGATGAGGCTAAAAATTTTCCAAAGAGAAAATACATATGGACATTTCAGCAGCACTTAAGATATATTACAGGTTAACAACAAAAAAGCAGAAGCAGGACATGGAATAAAGCTCTTCTATATTCATTTTTTTTAAAGATACTAAAAAAGTTTTTTTTTTTAAAGATTTTATTTATTTATTAGAGAGAGGGAGAGAGCAAGAGCGCATACTTGGTAGAAGGGGCAGAGGGAGAAGAAACAGCAGACTCCC
The DNA here is from genome assembly GCF_054177405.1 of Leptonychotes weddellii. Classification (NCBI taxonomy): domain Eukaryota; kingdom Metazoa; phylum Chordata; class Mammalia; order Carnivora; family Phocidae; genus Leptonychotes; species Leptonychotes weddellii. The sequence continues at coordinate 73,806,835 of NC_138370.1, forward strand.
CGATGAGCAGGGAGCCCGACTGGGGGAGGCTTGATTCCAGGACCCCAAGAACACCACCTAAGCTGAAATCAAGAGTCAGATGCCTAACTGGACTGAGCCACCCAGGCACCCCTAAAAATAGTTTTTAAAAAAAAATGTCCTGGGGCACCTGGGTCCTGAGATCGAGTTTCCCATCCAGCTCCTTGCTCAGCTCCTTGCTCAGCGGGGAGTCCCCTTGAGATTCTATCCCTCTCCCTCTGCCCCTCCCCCCACTCACTCACTCTCAAATAAATAAATAAATCTTAAAAAAAAAAAAGTCCAATATATAATGTATGGCTGTTTTGGAATGTCTTTGTTTCTTAAAACTTTGTGAAAAAAACAATGTCCAATATAGTCATGTCTTTTTCTACTACAGAAATCTCAGAATATTTGTTAGTCTTTTCAACCACAATAAAAACCTTTCAAGTCTTAAAAGTTGGAGGTACCAGTCAGGTGGCTCAGTCGGTTAGGCGTCTGCCTTTGGCTCAGGTCATGATCCCGGAGTCCTGGGATCGAGGCCCACATCAGGCTCCCTGCTCAGCGGGGGGCCTGCCTCTCCCTCTCCCTCTGTGTGCTCTCTCGCTCTCTCTCAAGTAAATAAATTTTTAGGAAAAAAAAAAAGTTGGAGGTACAAATCAATGGCTAAGGCCTTAGAAGAAAAAGAAACTCAGTATCCAGGTCTCTACCAATCAAACAGGTTAGGCTAAAGCTCAGAAGGAATAATCCCAGAAAAAAAATATTTTCTCCTTACTGCTCTCAATCAGAACAATGAACTCTGTGCTCCCAGATTCATCACATTTATGGTTCTGGTTTACTTATCACCTCCAGCACTTACCCCAGTAGTTAAGTAGTCAGCTTAGATACTGGACATGTTTTATATTTTTTCAATATAAGTATCTCTTAAATTTGCAACTGATTCATCTGAGATGTTCAAGTACAAATGGCAACCCATAAGTAGGTAAAGGAGGAAAATCCCAACTCCTCCTCTGCCTCCATTCCCTCTACTTATTTCTTTTTTTTATTTTTTTTTAAAGATTTTTTTTATTTTTTATTTATTTATTTGAGAGAGAGAGAATGAGAGAGAGCACATGAGAGGGGGGAGGGTCAGAGGGAGAAGCAGACTCCCTGCCGAGCAGGGAGCCTGGTGCGGGACTCGATCCAGGGACTCCAGGATCATGACCTGAGCCGAAGGCAGTCGCTTAACCAACTGAGCCACCCAGGTGCCCTACTTATTTCTTTAAAATCATGCTTTTAGGGTAATTTCTCTCACCTTCAGCTGTCTGCTTATGCCCTACTTTACCTCTACTTCACGCTTTGGGTGCACAGCCATAGAAATGATGGTGCCAAAGAGGGATAATGATGTTAAGCCACCAAGGAAGAAGAATCTTCTTAAGATTACCAATTATGAACCAGGTGCTTCATATATGTTCTCATGTAATCCTCTCATCTAATCTCATATGGTATTATCATCCCAACTTTTTCAGAAAAGAAAAAAGTCTCTGAAAGATTAAAGAACCTGCCTTAGGACTAGAGTAACCAACTACCCCAGTTCACCTGAGACTGAGGGGGTTCCTGGGATGTGGGAATTCCAGTTTTAAAACTAGGAAAGTCTTGGGCAAAATTGGTCACCCATCTAAGGACACACAGCCCATCCTTACCCTTTCGTAGGTTCAAACGTGAGCCAAGTCAGTTGGGCTCCAAAGCCCATGCACTTTCTCCCAGGACTCCTGCTTTTCCCAAACTAACCTCCTTCTCAAACCTCAGAAGCCCCTTTATTTCCCTCACCCTCAGGATTCTGGGCCTAACCTAATTCTGATGAAAAAGATTCAGTCTCTTCTTATTCTGTCTTTTCCTCTGTAATATATACAGATCTTTCTTAACTCCCTAATACAGAGTACCCAAGGGACCACCACTGGCAGCCTGAATGGAATGATAAGATTAAAATAAAAACTAAAAGGTAAAAGGGCCTATAGAAGGCTGATTTCTTTTCAACCCTATTTCTCCTTTACATCATTAGCATTTAAACCCCTTTGGGGATGGGGTGGGGGAGGACGGTGGTTGGAGAATTAAAAAATAAATTGTTCTTGCCTCAAGGATGTGAGGGTAGGAATGAAGAAATAAGTCTGCTTTTTCTCCCACAGGGGGACTGAGGTAAAGATGAACATCTTAATCTAAAGCAAAGAAGTAAACACTATAAGGAAGGCAGAGCTTTTCCTGGGGTCTGTATGTTTTAAGGGGTAGTATTAGCCAGTGGCTGCAGACTTAGTGGTGGTCTGGAATGAAGAGTGTGTCTAAGGTTTATACCAGCACAAGGTCTCACCTTGTCACCGATCCTCATTTTCCAATGTACCCATTCCAACCCCTCAGAACCCTAATCTTGGCCTTGGGCCTACTACCTTTTCCACTATAATTGAGTCCCTAGTCTCAGGAACCACCAATAAGAATTAAGAACTGGGATAGGGTGGCGCTAAGAATGTGCTTTCGGCAAACCAAGCAGGAACTATTCATGTATAGAATGTTTCTGCAGGAAAACAGATTTTTCTAAACAACTCAATGTCATACAGAAACTTCTGAAGCAAAACTGCATGCAAGAGAACACCTAACTACTTCCTCAGAGGCAATAAGGTTTTACTTCCACAGTATCAAGGGCAGTGCTCAGATAATTGTTTAATAAATGATATTTATTAAATGTTTTCCACGCTTGAGAAATTTCACTGTTTTTCCTTCGGCCTTACTTCACTGACTCCCAACACATAAGACACTGCCAATGAGTCCATGGATACCTTCTATACTCTGTGCTACTCAATGTGTGGTTGACGGACTAGTTCCATCTGCATCACCTGCGACCTCACCAAATTAGAATCTGCATTAAAAAAAAAAAAAAGTTGCCCGGGTAAATCGCGGGACATTAAAGTTTGTGGAGCACTGCCTTATAAGTTTGCTATATATAAATCCTTCCAATCCCCAGCTCCCATCTCTACATCAGCTTGAGAAAAGACGAAGCGCACACGTTGCACAGGGCCAGCGATTAACCTACGGTGGGGCTGGGACCTGTCATCCCAAGGCATCCTTCCTCCGTGACAGTCATTCCCACCCCCACCCACCCCCGCTCACCTTGATGCGCTCCCCATCTATCTCCACAGCACGTTCTCGGAAATCCACCCCAATAGTAGCCTCGGTGCGGTCGGGGAAACGGCCGGCGCAGAAGCGGTAGGTTAGGCACGTCTTGCCCACGTTGGAGTCACCGATCACGATTATCTTGAAGATACGGGAGCGAGCCGGAGGCAGAAATACTGAAGCCCCTGACACCGCACCGCTGGACGAGAAGCTTGCCTCGAGAGACGACTCCATCTCCGTTCTCCGGACCCGCCCCAAACTGAGGCGGAGAAAAGCAGACGAGGAAAGACTTGAGAGATTACGCCACCTCGAGCGAGCGCGCCCAGCCTGCCGGCTCGGCTGCGCAACGTCGCAGGAGCCACCGCCCTCCAGCCCAGCAGCGCGCGTGCGCACCTTCCCGCCCCCGCATCGCGCAGGTGCGGCGCCCACCAGCCGCGTCTCGCTGCTCCTCCCACCTAGCCCGCGGCTCCACCCCGCCGTCACTGCGGGCGGCAGCAGTCTACCTGGAAAGGCTTGACGGCCGCGGGGCCCGGCGGGGGCTTGACGGCGGGTGCGGAGGGCTAGCCCACCGAGCAGCCAAGCAGAGCGCCCCAGGCCCGGCACCCAGGCTGGCCCGGCCTCGCCACGTCCAAGGCTCCCGCCCTCCGGAGGAAGCCGCGCAATCACTCTGGGGGCGGGGAGAGAAAGACAGCTGAAAGGAAGGAGGTACCACCAGGCACTCTCTCGCGAGAGGGCCGAGGAGCCGCCTTAAACGGGGGCGTGTGCCTGGTGAGGGGCCGTAAGGTCTTCGGAAGGCTGGGATGTAGGGTTCGGCGCCGTTGTGGACGTTGGTGGGGGTTCCCCAGACTTGCAGGTGGAAGCGGGTTCTCTTGGCTTGCGGCCGGGGGCTGCGGAGTCGGCTGTGCCCCCTGCCTCCTCCGGGCCCTCTGGACCCCAGGAGCTGGGACAGCAACGAGGACTGGAGGAGGTGGGGCGTGAGGCGCCGCCGGAAGGCGCGGGACGCTGGTGGAGGCGAGCTCCGGGCCTTGCGGAGTTGGGCAGCCTTGGTCTTGGCAGGCTCTTGGTTGACAGTGAGCAGGTGGGAGGTCGAGGCCGCCTGCCGCCGTGGCACGGAGAATTTCCTGGGCGCCCCCTAGGCCATGTGAGGGTATCCGCGGGACTCTGGTGGTGCCCAGGGCTCGTCTGGCTGATGCCCCAGGCCCAAGTAGAGCAGATCACATGTGGGCCACTTAGGGGCATTGAACCGAGAGTTGTTACCAGACGGCCTCTCTTGGGAGAATAAAACCCGTTATGCCCTAGTTATGTCTTAATGCCTGGGTGACGATGGTGTAGCCGTTCAGTATTCCTGAGCGCACGCAGAAGTTGTCTTGGCACACTATTTAAGAAAAACATTAACAGACGAGACCACCCAACCTTAAAGAATCTTCTCTGGATTACCGTGAATTCTTCACGTGAAACCTACCATACATTAACTCACACAAAAGGTCCAAAATGTGCAAACTTTGTTTTTTTGTGAAAAGTTGTTTTGCAATAACAAGCCTGCATTCCTTTTTTCTGTTTGAGCAAATGGTTATGCTACTTGTAAAGTCAAGGGCTGTGGAGAGGAGGACATGGTAGGCTTTAAATAGAGTGAGGGGAACAGTAGAGCACTAAAAGTTCTAGGAAAGGAGATAAACTGCTTATTCCATTAGGTAAAATGAAAATGTAGTCAGAGGAAATTAATGGTAGAACCCGAGACTGCCCAGAATTAACACGAATTTGCGATAGCCTTAATATACAGTAACTTACGTTGCTGTAGAAAAACTATACAGCTACTAATATAGCAAGTTATGTTAGGGGAAAAAGTTTACTCACCTGGTTGAATGTGTATGCCAATTACATTTATTCCGTATCCTGTTAGAGAAACTAAAACATGGACTGGAAAATCCTAATTGTTTATCTGTGAGATTATTTCTATGAAGATTGATCATCCCGGATACTATTAGAGAGCCTTGGAATATATTCCTCTAATTTACTCTATCTATCCCATTCAAAGAAGCTGATGATTTAGGACAAAAACCAGTTGAAGAATTCAAAGCTCTGGATAATCAGGTAATTGCAAAGGATGAGTAAAAAAAGCATTAGCATCCTTGTACCCTAAGACCCTTTCTCTTGTGTAGTCTAGCATTTTCAGTTTAGCTCTTACTAAACTGTATCAGAAATTAATTTTCTTGTATGTTTATCCAAATCCTATTCATATGTCAAAAGTTTCACCTCTGTAAAGCTTTTCCTGATTACTTCAGTTCAGAATGTTCTTTGCTTTTTGGGGTATTGTTTATTGGTCTTTGAATACGATCTTCACTGTTTAAAGTTCATAATTATGTGTTGTGTCTTACCAGCCAGATTGTCAGCTCTTGACTACTGACGGAAAGCTCACTGTTTTTCAGCTAATGATGAATAAATGAAGTGAGAAAATTTCTTGCATAAAGTTTGTCAATTTGAACTCTTTACCGATTATACACATTTCAGCACTACTTAAATAGAAGAAATACTATAGACACTTGACACTGTTATGAAGAGTTTTGTGTTTTCAGCTTGCAGTTTGAGATAGACTCTGTGTGACTGAAGTATGTCACTCTTCTTAACTGAATAATCCCAGAACCTCCAGGTTTGATACTTGGAGATTCTGCTACTGGGAAGAGTGGATGGATTATGCAGCCCTGTTCTGAGAATTCATTTTGTCCTTGGAATCCTTCACTAGCTGTCACTACCACTTGACCTCAAAGTATCAGCATGTTAACTTTTTCTTAATACTTTGCAACATAGCTGAGAAGAGACTAAATTTGAACTTTTAGCAATACAACGTCAACTGGAACATTATAAATGGTTTAGGGTACTTATTTAGGTTTATAGATTTATAATTTATTTAGGGTATTTATTTAGATGTATATTTAAAAATACTTTAATAGAAAAAAACAATATTAGAAACACAAAATAAGGGTAATCTTATGTACAAAGTATAATTACTTATTTTCAGCCTTTTTTTTTTTTTTTTTTTGCTGCAGAGATGCCACTTCCCTGTGGCAGAGGCCATTTTTGAACAGATCTTACCATGGAATAGCTCTTAGGCAATTTCACTCATATGTTCAGGACTGAGCAGGGAGGACAAAGGAGAGTTCTCTTGCATGCCCAAATAAAGGTTTCTCAGTTTCAGCCCTGATGACATTTTGAGCCAGATAATTCTTTGTTGTGGGAAGCTGACCTGTGCATTGTAGGATGTTTAGCAGCATCCCTGGGTACCACCAAATATATGTCAGTAGTATTCCACTCCTAGTTTTAACAAACCCTCTGTAGACATTACCAAATGCCCCTGAGGGGAAAATCTGTGCCCTGTCCCTGCTCTCATTGAAAACCACTGGCCTATATCTGGACTCTTCTCACAATTCTGGTTACCTGTCCATCCCAGGTGATGGTAGGAGTGCTCCCTTAAAGAGAGCACTCTTAATTCCCCAGAGAAGTACAGCATTGGTCTTACTGGCCTCCACCAGATTAACATACCACTGTGTTTAATAGTAACCCCAAATATCATAAAAGAGATATTACAGTATAAATAGTAGAGTTTTATTTTGGTACCTAAACAGTAAATTACTGTCATTTTATAGGTTAGCTTACTGAGTTTTACAATTAAATCCAGAAATACAAAACAGATCAAAAAAGGAAAGAGCTGGTTCTTTGAAATGATCAATAAGTATGACAAAAATAGCAAAGATTTTTAAATCAGAGAAAAGATGTTAAGAATGAAAAAGGAGTTAAACTCAGATTCAAAGGGATTTTTTTTTTTTTTTAAGTAAGCTCTACACCCAGTGTGGGGCTTGAACTCACAACCCAGAAATCAAGAGTCACACGCTCTACTGACTAAGCCAGCCAGACGCCCCCAAAGGGAATTTTATTTTTATTTTTTTTTAAGATTTATTTATTTGAGAGAGAGAGCACCTGTGCGAGCACAAACAAGGGGAGGGGGAGGGACAGAGGGAGAAGCAGATTCCCAGCTGAGCAGGGATCTCAATATGATCCCAGGACCCTGGGGTCAGGACCTGAGCTGAGGACAGATGCTGAGGACAGAACTGACTGAGGCACCCAATATAAGAGAATATTATGTATAACTCCATGTATTCATAAAAATATTTTATTGAGCACCTACCACATGAAAAACAGGCACTATGTGAGTTGCTAAAGATACTATGGTTAACAGACCCAATTTGTGGAACTTGTTTAACAAATACCAGAGAAAAAGGGGGCTGGCACCTCTAGCCCCTGCATTGTTTGAGCTTCTACTGTGTATCTTACATTATATGTGTTGTAGTATGATATTATTTGAAGGTAAACTGGTAAGTTAAAGATTCATACGGTAAAACTTAGAACAACAGCTACAGTCATAAAACACAGAAGCATAGCTAAGCAGCCAACAGAGAAATTAAAATGGAATACTACAAATAAGTCCAAAAGAAGACAAGAGGAAAAAGAAACAAAATTAGATTGAACAGATAGAAAACAATATATCAAAAATTAATTATAAATGGTCTAAACACTGCAATTAAAAGGAAGGCATCATCAACATAAAAGACAGGTTCAAAGTAAAATGATGGAAAAAGATATGCAAACAATAAAGCTGGAATATCTACTAATGTTAGACAAAGTAGACTTCAGGAAAAGGAATTTGGCCTATCTTCAGGACGAGATAAAGAGGGACATTTCATAATATAAAAAGGTCAATTCATCAAGAAGAGAGAGCAACAAAGCTTAAAATTACATGAAGTAAAAACTGACAAAAGAGAAAAAAAATAGACAAATCCAAAATTATAGCCGAGATTTCAACATCACCTCGGTATTTGATGAACAAGTAGATTTTTTTAAAAGATTTTATTTGACAGAGATAGCAAGAGAGGGAACACAAGCAGGGGGAGTGGGAGAGGGAGAAGCAGGCTTCCTGTGGAGCAGGGAGCCCTATTTGGGGCTGGGACCATGACCTGAGCCGAAGGCAGACACTTAACAACTGAGCCACCCAGGTGCCCCGAACAAGTAGATTTTTAAAATGTGTAATGATAAAGAGGACTTTAACAATATTATCAACCCACCTAACCTAATATACAGAGAAAATTACATCAAACAGTGGCAGAATACACATTTCTTTCCTTTTTTTTTTTTTTTAAAGATTTATTTATTTGAGAGAGAATGAGAGAGCACATGAGAGGGGGGAGGGTCAGAGGGACTCCAGGATCATGACCTGAGCCGAAGGCAGTCGCTTAACCAACTGAGCCACCCAGGCGCCCAATGCACATGGAACATTCACCAAGATAAACCACAAACTGGGAGATTTTTTTTCCTTTTAATTCTTTTTTTTTTTAAGATTTTATTTATTTGTTTGATAGAGAGCAAGACAGCAAGAGAGGGAACACAAGCAGGGGGAGTGGGAGAGGGAGAAGCAGGCCTCCTGCCGAGCAGGGAGCCCGATGCGGGGCTCGATCCCAGAACGTGGGATCATGACCTGAGCCGAAGGCAGACGCTTAACAACTGAGCCACCCAGGCACCCCTTAATTCTCAATTTAAAAACAACTGAAAATTGTATAATTCAAGGTCCAGTCAGGAAATAGAAACCACATAGTAAGTTGGCTGTGTAATGTTTAATATAAACAATTATTAACTATGATGGGATTGCAGGAACAAGGGATTAGCTGGTACAAAGTAAAGAGAACTCTAAATATTATAGGGATATCAGATACAAGAAGTAGTTACTACTAAGTGGAGATAGACTCCCCACAGCAACCCCCCTACACACACCCTGCCCCCAGCTCCAGGCTGAGATCTAGACCTTGTTACAGAGGGCAAGGCCCTGGCTTAGTGACTGGTAAAGAATTTGCTGTGGTACTGTGCCAGTGAAACATGATGGTAATCCACCCTTTGGAACTTGCTGAAAGTCCACCCTTTAGGGTGCCAGAGAAAGCTGTTCAGGGGTAGGTACCTTGCAGATGCCACTTTGCTACAAAACAGTCTGAAGGTGGATCTGGGGAAGCCGCTGTGTGCTGGAGAAATTGCCCATACCAGGAGCCTGGTGCCAGGGAAACCCCTTGCACTGCAGGAGCCGGGCACTAGGAAGCCAGCTGCAGGTACCTCAGGAGCCAGGCAAAGGAAAAGTTGTAGGCAGTGCAGGATAGGGGGTGCTAGAGAAGCTATGTGCTGGCAAGTGCCAGCCAAGAAAGCAAGAACTAGGAAGGAAAATTCTTTTCAGCATCCTCTACTGACAGAGCTTAACACTGTGCCAGCTGGCAAAGGAAAAATATTTAAAGAGCTTAGTTCCAGTTTTAGGACAAACAGTGAATCTAGGAGATAGAACAATTCTTAATAAAAGCTTAGAGGAGAAAAATGTGTCATCATCTCTACAGATGCTAAAAAGGTATTTGATATAAAATTTAACATCCATGTCTAATTTAAAAACCCTTGGTAAAGTAGAAATAGAAGGATAGTAATAAAGGATATCAAACATTTTCTTCTAGAAGTATGGCTGGTAAGGTTTTTTGAGGAACCCTGCTGCCAAACAGCTATAATCTGCATGAGACATGCTCTACAGGACATTATTGGTCCCCAAGAGACTGAGAAAGTCCTAAGGAATCCCCACTACCATCCCATACACACAAACCCTTGGCCCAGGCTGATCAGCAAGCAGACAGGAGGACATGTGTCTATAGCAGTTGCAATCCAGATACAGAACCCTAGAGTAGCTGCCAAGTTGAAAAGCCATACATAGGATTTCCCCACCCTCCCATAAAGAACTGAATGAATATGAAGTCTGTGTTGCTCCCTGGCTACAAGCAGAAACAGAAGCAAAACCTCTCTGGAAGAAAACATCCCCAATTTAGGTCAAGAGGACTTTAAAAATTAAGGTCAAGCAATGAGCTCACAAAGACAGATACAGAGTATAGAAAATCTATGCTCCAAATGTTGCAAAAAAAAGTACAAGATGTAGAGACGCCTGGGTGGCTCAGTCTGTTAAGCATCTGCCTTCGGCTCAGGTCATGATCCCAGGGTCCTGGGATTGAGTCGACATGGGGCTCCTTGCTCAGCGGGAAGCCTGCTTCTCCCTCTGCCTGCCGCTCCCCCTGCTTGTGCTCTCTGACAAATAAATAAAATCTTTTAAAAAAAAAAGTACAAGATGTAATCACAAAGATGAACAAGAGATGACCAAGAAAGAACAGGCAGATTGGGAGGCAGGTGAGACTTTCTAGACATGGAAAATACAATTATTGGAATTACAAAACTCAGTGGAAAGGTTAAAGAATAAATCAGATACAGATGAAGAGAGAATGAGAAGATATATGTGAAGAAATTATCTAGAATATACTAGAGAAAGACAAGGAACTAAAAATATGGAAAAGATATTAAAAGATGGAGGCTAGGGGGTACCTGAGTGGCAGAGTCAGTTCAACGTCCAACTCGGTTTTGGCTCAGCTCATGATCTCGGTCACGAGGTGGACCCCCGTGTCAGGCTCCATGGTCAGTGCAGAGTCTACTTAGGACTCTCTCTCCCTCTCCCTCTGCCCCTGCCCCCCACCTTGCTCACTCTCTCAAATAAACTTTTTTTTCAAGATTTTATTTATTTATTAGAGAGAGAGAACAAGCATGAGCAGCGGGGAGGGACAGAGGGGAGAGGACAAAGCAGACTCCCCACCAAGCAAGGAGCCCAATATGGGGCTTGATCCCAGGACCCCAAGATAATGACCTGAGCCTAGGCAGTTGCTTAATCGACTGAGCCACCCAGGCATCCCTCAAATAAATAATCTTTAAAAACAAAACAAAAAAAAGATGGAGGCTAGGATGAGAGAGTCTATCACATAATTGGAATCAAAGGAGGACAGAATAAAAGAGAAGCAATATTTTTCAACATTTTGCAAAACTTTAAACATAAAGTGGAACAAATTTTACAGCAAACATTCATATCCACCACTGAGATCCTAGAATTAACATTTTATTTCATACGCCATATCATTTATCCATTCTCGTACCCATCCATCAATGCATCATATTTTTTGATGCATTTCAGAGTATATTGCAGGCATCACCCTTAAGATGTTTATCATTAACTAGTGTCCAATATTGTTTTATAGGGTTTTTTCCTCCTAGGTAAAATTTATGCACAAATCTTAAATGCATCATTCACTGAGCTTTTACAAGTGCATATACTGGTGTAACATAAACTCCTATCAAAAAATACAACATATGGGGCACCTATAGTTGGCTACTATAGTTTTCAATTCTAAAATAACCATTTGGTTTTCATTATGTTTTTCATATCTTTGCTGATACTTTATATTTTTTCATTGGTTTCAAAAGTGCTTTTGACTGCTTATAAGAGAATTTTTAAAAAAGATTTTATTTATTTATTAGACAGCACGAGTTGGGGTGTGGCAGAGGGATAAGCAGACTCCCTGCTAAGTGAGGAGTCCAGTACAGGGGCTCAATGCGGGGTTCAATCTCAGGACCCTGAGGTCATGACCTAAGCCAAAGTCAGACGAGCTTAACCAACTGAGCCACCCAGGCACCCCACTTGTAAGAGAATTTTTATAATAGTCAAGAACTTTGAAGGGCCTGAGGTTTTACCTTACTTGCAAATTAATGTTAGGCTGCCCATAGTTTCATAGACAGTGGCAGGAGACTCCTGGGTCAGAAACAAAAAACAACCTATTACCCACAGCAGTAGCAGGAAACAAAGTATCAGCATTTATGCCAGTTTCCTGAGTCCCAGTTTCCACAGAGTGATGCCTTGAGGACAAGGTGGATACCTGTGCATGAAGTGAGTTGCATTACAAGAGAGGAACTCTATGGGAAACTCCCCTAATAAGGGGCTAGCAAACCTATCCAACTGTGCCCTGGAGAGAGACATGATTTTTTTTATCCTGGACAGCAGACAAACCTACTTTTATCCTCAGAGGAAGATGTCTGTTTTTCAAGGATGTTTGCTATACAAGCATCCCTGAAAAGACAGTTCAAGATAAAAGCTGTTAATGCCTTTGCCCAAAAAGACATGTGGAAATACAAGAGATCAATGGAGAATTACCTCCCAACAAGTAACTGCTTTAAGGCTTTTCTCACATAATTCCATCATCTCTGTTCTCTCAATGTTGGCATCTTTTTTTTTCCCCATGTAAATTGAAAATTTCCTGGTTCTTAGTATGCTTAACAATTGTGGATTGTATCCTGGACATTTTGAATATTCTGTTTTGAGATTCTAGGTCTTGTTTAAATTCTATTGAGAATGCTGATGTTTTTGTTTTAGCAGGCAATCAACCTGGGTAGGTTTAGAGTAGCCTCCTGTGGGCAGGAAAGGGCATAGTAATATAAGTATCTAGCAAAAAAATCCCAATGTTTATTACATTCCAGGATAATAAGCCTACAGATGCCTTTCTCCTCTCCTCTAGAGGAAATTTTCTTGCATTTCAAGATAATGAGTAATCTCTCCTAAGGGGGGGAATGATCCAGTAACCAGCAGCCTTGATAAAAGCTTAGACTCCTAAATTCAGATTATTCTCCTGTGATGCAACCCACTGCACATACATCTGGCCCTCATCCTGTCCACCCGTGGGAACTGAGACGTGAGGAACTGACTGATCGAGGTCCTGCTTCTCCCTCTCCCTCTGCTGCTCCCCCCTGCTTGCATTCCTTCTCTCTCTCTAATAAATAAATAAATCTAAAAAAAAAAAAAAGAGTACTGTGGAGGAAGCCATGTTTTCAGGAGATGGCTAGGTTTTTGGTTAGAGTAAGAAGATAAAGGGAATGTTTAGAAAAACTGTTAAAGATATAGGGCATTTGACTGATCTCAACACAACAGAAGAATCAAGTAGATTAGAAGAAATGGGAAGTTAGGCTATATTAGAGCAAGGCATTTTTGGGGTTAAGAATCTGTAAATGGACTTGACCTGTAAAAAGGCAAATAGGCATATGAGATATGATGTGGTTATTTATAATTTTTTTAAAGGAAGGTCTAATTATAGCTTATTGAGATTGTTCTTTAAGCAGTTCATAGCCTGTAATTAATCTCTTGAGATTGTTCACTTAGGCAGTTTATACTGGCAAAGTGGGAAGATACTGAGATCTGAGGGGTATTACCAGGAGCACACTGAACTCTGTGCCTCTAAAATCTGGTTGGGATTTTGGCTGAAAGGATCTCTGAAGGTATTACGTAAATCCAGAAATATTGGGAACCCTGGAAGCTCCCTTTATAGACTAAATCTTTGGTGCTGCTGATGGACAATCTTCCAGGGATATGTAAATCTTGCTGTGGGTAAGAAAGGGTGTAATGACATAAATATCTACCTGAAAAGCCCAAGAAAAGCAACATCATTTTAGGTCTTTTCTCAGACTTGAACTTCTCAGAGGAGGCTTTTTTGAACACATTATCTGAAATAGTATTTGTCACGGTCACTTTTCATCCCTTACTATGCTTCCCCCAACTTCTTAGCACTTATCACCCTGTCATATATTTATTTGTTTAGTACTTCCTCTCAGTAGAGTATAAAGATCTTAAGAACAGACTTTTTTACTGCTTATTTCCAGGACCCAGAACAGTGCCTGGCACACTGTAAACACTCAATATTAACATTTATAGAATGAGTGAATGGATAAATTAAAGAATATTAGGACAATTAAATGAGTTCAGTAATGAGGCCAATTACAAAATCACGAATCCTAAAATTAACAGTAATTTCTATAAACAGCAAAAGCCATTTAAAAATACAGAAAAAGATATTAATAACAAAAAAATAAGATATCCAGAAGTAAACTAAATGGAAACTAACATTCAAATTTTACTGACAGAAGAAGTGAATACATAAAGAAGCATACCATGTTGCTGAATAGAAAAGCATATTGTAAGGATGCAGATTCGCCCCAAATTAATCTATAAATTTAACACAGTATCAATTGAAATCCCAACTAAAGTTTTAGGGGAAAGGGAAGGCAAAACTTGACAGAAAGATTTTAAATTTCATCAGGAAGAATAAATGCTGTAGAATAGTGAATTAAATTCTGAAGGAAGGTACTGATCAGGGATGGTATTCTACCAGACAGGAAAACATAGGAAAAGACAAATTGTATCAAAAGCTTAAAAAAAAAAAAAGTGTATATCCTTTAACCCAGACATTCCACTTCTAGAAATCTTTCCCAAGAAATAGATAATATGGCAAAGCTGTTTATCAAAGTAATGTCTGTAATGCCAAAACAACAGAAACCATCCGTGTTCCACAAGTAGAGGATGGTTCAGACAAATCACGGCTTAAAAAACAAATACCTGTGGGATATCACAGAGCCTTTGAGAATTATGTAGTGTAGAATTACATTAATGACTATGGAAGGTGTTTGCATATATTCCTATGTTAAAGAAAAAGCTGATTATAAAACAGGATATCTAATAGTATCCTCATTTATGTAAAATTTAAAAATTATAATTTACATATAGAGGTGAAGAAATAATCTGGATGGAAGGTTATACAGCAAAATGTTAACAGTAGTTCCCTTGAAATAAGAATTAAGGATGATTAAACAATTTTTTGTTTGTTTTTTGAATTTGTATACTGAAAAATTAGTGAAGTTCTCCCCAGAATGGGAGAGCAGTTAAACTCTTCACTGTTGCCACCTGGTGGCTACCACACAGAGGTTTCTTTCTTTTCTATCACCTGAAGAAATAATGCACACATCATAAAGTTGTAAAGAAACCCGCAGTATCACCTAGTTCCAGCCATCATTTTATAGCTGAGGAATTAAAAGCAAAAATTTGAAGCCACTTGTCTGAAGTCACGCTGCTGATGAAACTTATTAAGAGTAACATATTTGTTGAGCCCTTCTTCTAAGTACTTTACATGGATTATCCCATTGTATTCTCATAGGAACTTATGAGGTAGGTCCTGTTTTTACTCTCATTTATCCCCATGAGGATCCCGAGGCACAGAGAAAGTGAGTGAGTCACACAGCCAGGGCAGAGCCAGGCATTCTGAGGTTCACCGGAAGCTCCTCTATCCCAGGGCCTCTTCCTTCTGTGCTTTTGGTGACAGCTCTTAGCATATCCCCAATGTCACGTTCCTCATGGATATAAAGAAAGTACCAACATTTACTGAGAGGAATATTAGGAAACAAAGTAACTTGACCCCCAGAACCTTGCAAAGAATCTTGTCCAGATAGGGAACAGACTTCCTTTGAATTCTTCCAGGATCCAGATAGTAGAGAATCTTCTGTCAGAGATTTGGGACTATGGATAGGTTTACCTGGGTTCCCCTGTTCTAGTTTTATCCATGCTATACTCCCTGCTAAAGTTTTTGATGACCAGAGCTTAGAGTTAACATCACTAGGTCCACTTGTTCATGAACTTTTCCCCTCTCTCTTTTAGCTCTTGCCCAAATTCTCAGGGGAAACAGTCTCCAGCGCTGCATCTATCTTTGTGCTCAAAACCAAATGGCGTAAGTGCTAATAAGTGCAAAAACTGTACTTAGTGATCAATCTTTTAGAAGTGAAATTGAAAGTCTGAAATAACTAGGGCCATTACCCTCTGAAGCCCTATGAAAACCCAAAAAATCTTTCAGAATTGCTCCTAAAATGAATATATACCTTTGAATTATCATCTAATTAAAGCTGCTTTTTCTCAAGTATCATCTTACTTGAAAATAAATTAAAATTTAAAATTTGTACAGTATTGTAAAAGTGTTTTATTTTTCTGCTTTATATTTTTAGAGGACAGTGTAAGTGTGAAAAGACCGTAGGTGTTAGACAGTCTGGAGTTAAAATTCACATATTAGCTGTCACACATTAACTATGATTTGAGTATATTACTAAATTAAATTTTAAAATTCTTATCTCTAAAATTAAGGATCATAGCATCACCAAAGGTGGTAGATATGACATAAAAAACTAGGACATATGGGCATCTAGCAAATATACATTTTCCTCCCTTCTCCCTGCATTATGTACTAATCCAAATGTTCTTCACATACCTGGGCTAGGATTTATTTGAAGCAATCATTTATATCTTAGCCAATGTTCTATTTGAGGTGTTTGAGACACTTTTTTCTTTTCTATCCCTTTTTCAATCTATCAATGAGTCCTGTAGGCTTCACTTTCAGAAAAGATCCCAAATTCAACTATTTCTTATCCCTCCATAATGACCATTCTGGTCCAAACCATCCTCCTCTCTCATCTGACTGGTGCAGCAACTTCCTAACTGGACTCCCTGCTTCCATTCTTCTCCCCACCGTCTCCTCAACGCATGCAGACATTATTCTTCCAAAAAATTATATCATGTCACTTCTTTTTTAAAAAAGTTTATTTATTTGACAGAGAGACAGAGAAAGCACAAGCAGGGGGAAAGGAAAGGCAGGCAGAGGGAGAAGGTGAAGCTGACTCCTCACTGAGCAGGGAACCCGATGTAGGGCTCGATCCCAGGACCCTGAGATCATGACCTGAGCCGAACAAAGGCAGACACTTAACCTACTAAGCCACCCAGGCACCCTATTATGTCACTTCATTGCTCAAAATCTTACAAGAGATCCTCATCACTCTTAGACTAAAAATCTAAAGTCCTTACCAAAGGCTACTAGACCTCTGTGATCTGGTTCCTGCCTACCATCTTGTACCTCTCCTCTCCCTTACGGTGCTCCAGCTGCACCCTTGCGTTCTTTGCTGGTGCCAAGCACACTCCTTCCTCAGGGCCTTTTTATCTGTTGTGCCCTCTGCCTGGAATGCTCCTCCTAGATCTACCATGCCTCACTTTCTCATTCCTCACCTCAGAGAGGCTGAACCTAGGCATTCTATTTAAACAATACTCCTCCAAAACACTCTCTCCTTATACTCATTTTTCCTCATAGCATTTACCATACCTTGGCATTGTAAAACACACACATACACATATATATTTATTCTGTCTTCCCACCTGAAATTAAGTTCTAAGAAAATGAAGACTTAATTTTGTTCTCTGTATTGCTAGCATCTGGAACAATGATTGGCACACGCCAGGCATTCAAAAATATTTGTTGAATGAATACATGAAAAAAACCTTTAACTTCCTGCCATCAAATTAGCACTTCTAGAGCCCTCCTTTCCCCTCTTCTTCCCTTTAGGTAGAAGAGATGATTTTTTTTTTTCCTGTCTGAATTTATCTCCTATATGTTCTGCCTCCTTAATGATCTTGACTTACTTAGCCTTTATATTCAAATCTCTCTGACTACAGACATTTTTCTTAGCAGGCACAAGTCTCTCCCGTTTTAAATAAAACTCAGAAGAAAAAAAAAAAATCCTCTGTATGCATCTCCGGTCAGCTGCCAATCTCTCTCTCCTGCTTTTCAAAGCCAAACTTTTTGAATTTTTTTTTTTTTTTAAGATTTTATTTGTCAGGGAGAGAGAGAGCAAAAGCAGGGGGAGGGGCAGGCAGGGAGAGAAGCAGGCTCCCCACTGAGCAGGGAGCCTGATGCGATGAGGGACTTGATCCCAGGACCCTGGGATGATGACCTGAGCCAAAGGCAGACGCTTAACCAACTGAGTCACCCAGGCGTCCCGAAATATTTCTTTACCCTCTTTGCATTGCCCCATCTTTCATTCATTCTAGTTTTGCCAGAAGTCCTTAGAAACAGCTCACTCCTGCTTTGTTAATTTTTTTTCCTGAGCTTTTCCAAGACATGCTTCTCTTACTGTTTCTCTCCTACTTTCCTGACTGCTATTCTTCTTGTCCCACCCTTAAATTCTGTGTATCTCAGGTTCTGATCTGGGTTTTTTCTTATTCTACACATTCTCCCTTGGCAATCTTTCCCATGTCCATAGCTTCAATTACCACCCAAATCGGCATGCCTAGCCCACATCTCCCTCTGTTGGGCTCACAGTTTACATGACCTAGTGCTTACTTGATCCTCACTTGGATTTCCACAAGTGCCTTAAATAAAGATGTCATCTTCTTCTCCAAACTTATTTTTCCTCCATTGTTAACTTATTTTAGTGAATGGTACCATCACTCTCAACCAGGTGTTCATGGATTTTATTCTTGGTTTCTCCTTCTCCATCAACTTCCCCCACTCCCAGTCCAGCCAGTTATCAGGTTCCATTAATTCTATATTGGATCAAACTGTGCCCCCCCCCCAAAGGTGTCCAAGTTCTAATGTGTCTTTACAGATAGGATCTTTACAGATGTGATTAAGTTAAGGATCTCAAGATGAGATCAAATGACTGGTATCCTATATGAGAAAGAGGAGGAAGGAGAGGGAAAACTGAGACCCAAAAGCAGGAGAGAAGGCCCTGTGCAGGCCCCTGAGAAGATCGGAGTCATGCTGTCAAAGGCCAAAAAGCACCAAGGACTGCCAGCCCTACCAACACCTTGATTTCAGACTTCTGGCCTCCAAAACTGTGAAAGAACAAATTTCTGTTCTTACCACCAAGTTTGTGGTCATTTGTTATGTAGTCCTAGGAAAACTAATATATATACCTTCAAAATATCTCTTGAAACCCACCCACGATTCTCCCTCATCACTGCCCCTATCTAATTTAGGCCACAATTACAACAATCTTCTGCCTTGTCTCCCTGCTGCTAGTCTCGGCCCATCATTCTAAAATGCATGAAATTTACCCTCCTATTTACCATCTGTGAGTGGTTTACCAATGACTCCTGGATTAAGTCTAAATGCCTGGTATCATGGTTTACAGGACTTCCACTTTGGTTTTTGCTTATTCACATAGCCTTATTTCTCACCTCTTTTCACACTCACCCTCAGTTTTATGCTCTAGGCACAGTAATAATTTCTGATATTTATTGGACACTTTGTTCAGACACAGCTAAATCTCACGACAACCCTATAAGACAGGAACAAGTTTCTTTCAGTGTCTCAGCCTTTTTTCCTCTTGCTCTGGGGCTTTGCATATGCTGTCCTCTGCCTAAAATAACCTTACTTCCTCTTCACCTGTTTTCTGCCCCTTCTCCTCATCTGGCTACTTCACACCTACACTTTAGGACTCAGCTTATTCAGCATTCCCTCCATGAAGCATTCCTAGATCTTCCTAAATCCGGGTTATGTGTCCCACCCCAATTACTCATAGTCCCATTACACCCTGCACTTCTCCTATCATAAGATACAATTGTCTTATATTTATATTTTTTCTTAGTCCATTTGGGCCTACTCTAACAAAACATCACAGTCTGGGTGGGTTGTAAACAACAGACATTTATTTCTAACAGTTCTAGCTGAAGTCCGATGTCAGGGTGCCAGCGGTGGGTGAGGACCCTCTTTTGGGTTGCAGACTTCTCATTGTAAACTCACATGGTGGAAAAGGTAAGCAAGCTCTCTCCAGGGCCTGTTTTGTAAGAGCACTAATCCCATTTATGAGGGCTCTACTCTCATGAGTAATAACCTCCCAAAGGCCTCTCTCCCAAATTCTATCACCTTGGGGATTAGGATTGCAACATATGAATGTGGGTGGAACACATTCAGACCATTGCAACTGGCCTGTATCTCACACTATTTTATGCGCCCTGTGGACTGAGGCTATTCCTATTGCTTACCATTGTAACCCCACCCCTAGAATCAAGCATCATGCCTGACACATAAGAGATGCTCAATCAATGTATGTTGAAGGGGCGCCTGGGTGGCTCAGTCGTTAAGCGTCTGCCTTCGGCTCGGGTCATGGTCCCAGGGTCCTGGGATCGAGCCCCACATCGGGCTCCCTTCTCAGCAGGAAGCCTACTTCTTCCTCTCCCTCTCCCCCTGCTTGTGTTCCCTCTCTCACTGTCTGTCAAATAAATAAAATCTTCAAAAAATATATATATGTTGAATAAATGAAAGAAACTTGAATAAAGGTTGCTAGTAGCATTATGTCTCTAACACCAGCTACGATAGAAAGAGATGTATCCCCAGACTTGGTTGCCAACTGTTCCCGTCCTCAGAATTGATGCCCTAGGCCTTTGCCTTGGGCCAGTTCTCAAATACCATTTCATAGGAATTTCCTGAGACCTGTAAGGCCCATTAGTCCTCACCTCCCTATCATACTCAGCACTTCCCCAATGCCAAGACTCTCCAGGTGGCCATCCTCTTCCATTCTGCTCTGCAATCCTCCCAAACCCTTCCTCTTCTTGCTCTTTTTTCCCTGTGTCCTCTGGAAATCCTGCGTATTCAAAACAAACTCACCCATTTTCTCATCCTTCCAACAAAATACTCCATCTCCTGGCTTTTACATGGAAAACGGCTTTCCCTTGAGAAGACCACCTTTTCTACTGCTACCTTGGTGGTCCTATTGGATCGATTATTCTTTCAGAACCCTGGGATATAATTCATCTGGTCCTTGAGGTTTGAATTCAGTTCTGACCATTTCCAAGTATTGGCTATTACACAGAAGAATTAGAGGGGTCTATAAGGACTTGAATACAGCAGTAAAGATGTTTATTTTGGAAAGATCCTGTAACCATGAATTGTTTTAAAACTTTCACTGAACCTAACCAATAGCCTCTGAATTTCCCTCACAACTACCAAATTCAAAATGAAAAACAAGTGGCGCTTGTACCTTGGAGACTACAGAAACACCACATACGCTGCTGATACTGCTCCTTAGCTAACACGTGGTTTCCTCTAGGTTGTAGGATCCATGGCCCATGACATACAGCTACTATAAGTAGGGATGGAGTCTTATCAATGAAACGTCTGGCCTAGAGCAGTACTCACATATTGATTTAATTTCTAATGGCCCACAATATGGTTGATTTTGTGGCAAATTCTAAAAAGCATTAGCTTTTTCTTTTATAACTTATCTAATTTCTAACCTTATGTGAACTGTTAGACTTTCCAGCTGTTAAGCTCCAGCAAGAAAGCTCCTATAGTCCAAAATGCAAATTGAAATGACTGATCTTTTTTGAGCACTTTCTGGTCTCTTATTCTGGCTCACTGAGCCATCTTCTGACCCATGACTTGTTTAAAGTGGATTAGTCAGGGGCGCCTGGGTGGCTCAGTCGTTAAGCGTCTGCCTTTGGCTCAGGTCATGATTCCAGGGCCCTGGGATCGAGCCCCGCATCGGGCTCCCTGCTCTGCGGGAAGCCTGCTTCTCCCTCTCCCACTCCCCCTGCTTGTGTTCCCGCTCTCGCTGTGTCTCTGTCAAATAAATAAAATCTTAAAAAAAATCCAAAAAACAAAGTGGATTAGTCACCCTGTATGACGACCTTTCTTGTGGTAAGTTAATACATTTAAGCTGGCAGTCTAATTTATTCAGATGTTTGTGTGAACTAGTCTCCCCAAGCTTTATTACCAGTAGATAAACTTTTTAAAAGAGTCCCTGAACCTGTGCTTTAGCCGTGTATCAGGCCCGACCCTGTTGTCTAACATAATATACTACTAAGTGAAGCAATCCATTAGCTGGTCATACACAAATTGTAACGTCAAGTCATATGGAAATACGATTCTTTTTGGTATCTTACAGGCTGATTTTGATGATGGAAATTATCTACCTTGTGCTAATCAAGTTAAGGGCATATATGAAGTGTTCATAATACATTTCCAGGTGAGATAAAACTCATTCATTTAATAAATATTCAGTAAGCATATCCTTTGTGCAAGGCCTTATGGTCGGGGTAGTAAAGTATATAAGAAAGAAAAATACATGGTGCCAGGTGCAAAACCCAGTTTGGTAGCAAAGGTCTCTATAAATAAAAATGCCAAGTAAATTGAGAACTAAATACAAATTTGAGCTGTGACAATCAGATGTTCTCATGTGAATAGTTAAGACAGTAGTTGAATTTCCAAGAAAGGAGCATCACTGTGGCTTAAAATGGCGAGGGATGCTTCACAAAGAAAGTGAAAAATATGTTGGGCTTTGGAAAGGAATGGGAATTGCAAGGCTTTCTTTCTTGCTAAAGTATTATAATTAGAAACCAAGAATATAGGGTCTATCTGAACTTACCTTACACCCCAATTACAATATTATACTTTAGGTGAAAGAGTGACTCCTCTTGAGTAAAATGAGGGAAAACATTACCATTACTGAATAAACACAAATTCTAATGTTTGTTAGATTTTGCTATTAGATTAGTAAAATTAGTTTCCACAGAGTGGTGGGAATTGAAGCCAAGGAACAAGCTGAACAAATGGGAGATGAGGACATAGACTTCAAGAGAACGTCACTCTTTCAAAGTGCTTTGGAGGTAAGATGGAAAGGAGAGATAGAGGACAGAAACCAGAAGGAAATAAATGGTAAAAAGAGAGGGGTCATGATATTTGAGAGATCTGAGCATGACTGCAATTTGAATGAAAAGGAACTTGTAGAGAAGGAAAAAGAAAATTGATGGAGCCAGGTCCCAAAGGAGACAGAAAAGGTGGGCCTTGAAAAAAATATTTTCTCAGAAACTAAGGGAGTAAGGGAATGGTTATAAATAAATTTATAGCTGTGAGAGGTTTTTTTGCTAAATGGCCTCATTATTTTTTGTGAAGTAAGAAATAATAACTGATGTTATTGTGAAGTAGGAGGGAGTGAAAAGGGGGTTTAAAGAGAATGGAGACAGTTTGAAATAGATCACGGACTAAGACAAAAGCATTAATGGTGGTGTTAACTACCAAACTGAGTTTGGAAATAATGAAAGTATAGTGGTTTTATGATTGTTTCTAGTATCTTAGCTGAATGGCTTATAGGGCCAGGCATATTATAGGACTGATCCAGAATTGTGAGTTGGATAACAGATAGAGGAGAAAGACAAGGAGGAAGGGAGTTGAGGGCATTGATGCCAGGCAGAATATAGCACCGTTCTAGAAATGTGCTTTGGGAGAGAGATACCAGGAAAGGAAAAATACAGAAAGGGATGGAAAGCACTGGTGAGAGAGCAGGTCATGTGACCAATTAAGAGATCAAGGCCAGATATGGAAGGAAGTGGGACCAAGAATAAACTGGAAGGCAATATTACAGGAATAGAGCTCTTGATGAGACTCTAGATCAGGCGTACTGGGGGTAATATGGATGGGAGAAGGGTATTGAAATCACTCAGAACTATTTTATAACAAAGTAGGGAGTATGGCCAAGGGAAATGGGTTGAAGTGGCCTTGGAACTGGGATACTTGGGTATTTGACAGATCATCCACATGAATGTTGAAATCTCCTAGAAAATGACGAGATAAATTGAGATTTGAAGGGTTAACATGATCCAGGTACAAAGACAAGAAAGCCTGGCAATCTCTGATAATCAGTACATCTATAACATACAGCTCTTGACCACTTTACTACTGGCCTCTTATCCACTAGAGTGGTTTCTTTTGCAGGACACTGTATTTCACTTGAGGGATACAGGGATGGTAGTTCTAATTCATGGAATTGGTAAATGATCTTAAACACCTATCTTCACCATCTTAAAGATGCACTTTCTCACTGCAAAAGGAAATCCAAATGCCACCATAATAGGGGTTTATGGAAAAAAAAAAAAGATGTTTGAAACATAAAGTTCTGTCAGCATAAAGTATGTTGTATCTATCAAAAGGGACAAACAGATACTGTATAAAAATGCATAGTTTAGAAAACACCCGTACTTCATTTCAACAATTCTTTCTTCTCAGGGAGGTCTAAATAACACAAGACATTTAACTTCACTAATAGCTCTCTGAGCAAAACAGTAGGATCCAGGAACACACCATACATAGTTTTGTTTGCCTTGAAACAAAAAACCTGGGTTCAAGTTCCTGTTCTAACATCTACAGGTCTGTAACCTGAACACCTAATGCAGCGCTCGCACTACTACCAGCTGGGTGCCCTTAGCAAGTCATTTAACATCTCTGAGACCCGTATCTTCATCTGTAAAGAAGGAATTTTACCTATATATGAGTAATTACAAAGGGTAATAATGTTTTAGATATTATGGGAGCCACTTTTCCCCCTGAAAAATTATGTCACATATCCTGGTGGTCTTCTCTTTATTTTCTCATTCTTAGTAAATCAGTAAAAATACCAAAGAAAAATTTGAAGCACCTGGATGGCTCAGTCAGTTAAGCATCTGACTCTTGATTTCAGCTCAGGTCATGATCTCAGGGTTGTGAGATTGAGCCCCATGTCAGGCTCTGCACTGGGCACGGAGCCTGCTTAAGATTCTCGCCCACTTTCCTTCTGCCTCTCCCCCCTAAAAAAAAAAAAAAAGGAAATTCTGTTTCAGTTGTGGAGGCATTTTTATCTACCTATTTTTTTAGTGGGGTATAAAAAATAAAAATGTTTTATTTAACTTTAAGAAAGTATCCTATACAGACCCAAAATTAACAAAGACATCAAAACTTAATTTTGCCACATTTAAGAATATTTTTGAAGAAATAAAAATTATAGGCTACCTATGTGCCTTTCCCTCCTATAGAGAACCTCTGTCCTGAAGTTTGTGTTTATAATTCCCAAACCTGTTTTTAAACCTTTATATTATTTTTTTAGAGATTTTATTTTTAAGTAATCTCTATACCCAACGTGAGGCTCGAACTTACAACCCCAAGATCAAGAGTCACATGCTCCACTGAATGAGCCAGCCAGGCACCCCTTTAAACTAATATATTCATAAACCACACAGTACTGTCTTACATTAATAAATGTACACTTAAGAAATATAATATGCCATTTAACTTCCCTTTTTTTTTTTTAAATCACCACATTCTTGATTCACTTAATGCTGGCTTATTCATTTTAACTGTACAGCATTCCATTAAATGAATATAGCACAACTTACCCATTCTTATGTCACACTTTATTTCCAAATTTCATTATTATAAATAGTGTGATGAACATTCTTCCATGTCTCTCTGGCAAATATGTAGGAATGTTTACAGAGCATCTATATGTGTGTGTATATATATCCTAGTGGAATTGCTGGTTCATAGGGGTATGCACACGTTTAATTTTAGTAAATGAATATTGCCAAATTGCCCTCATAATGATTATATCAATTTATACTCCAGAAGATGGTACCTGAGAGTTCTATGTTATTTTTCAACATCCTCACCAACATCTGATACTCAGACCTCTAAAATGTTAACCACCTTGACTGATGCAAATTATAATAACTTGATTTGACCCCATTGATCCTAATTGTTGGAGAACTTTGATTCCCCGACATTATTATCTTCTACTTCTCCTAACTTTCTGACAATAATAATTTCTTGGTCTCTTTTGCTAGCTTCTCTTCCTCTACCCACTTCTCTTGGCATTTGCAAGTCATCATCTTTGTTTATTCCCTTTTCAGCAGTCTTGTCCAGGCTATACTACTCACAACTAATTCTTCAAAATCTATAAATCACCTCTCTTCTAAATTTTAGACCCATATGCCTAGCTGCCTACTAATCTTATGGGACTTACATGTCCTATAAACACCTAAAATTCATTCTGAAAAGACCTCTCTTTCCCCCTCAATTTCTTCTTCCCAACTCTTACTGTTTAATGATACTGTCAAAGACAAAGTGTTTCATGCCTAAACCCTGGACATCATTAACAAAAAAAACTTCTCTATGCACTGCCCTCTCCCCTCCAACAAGTCAGCTGATCTAGTTCCCACCTTTTTTTTTTTTTTTAAGATTTTATTTGAGAGACAGAGAGACTGAGAGAATGAGTGGGGGGAGGGGCAGAGGGAGAACAGATTTCCTGCAGAGCAGGGAGCCCGACATGGGACTCGATCCCAGAACCCTGGGATTATGACCTGAGCCAAAAGCAGATGCTTAACCAACTGAGCCACCCAAGCACCTGGTAGGTCCCACCTTCTTAACATCTCTTGCACCTTGCTCTCCTCCCCATACTTATTATTGTTGTCCTTACCACTTTTTGCGAGAGGTTATAGTGATCAGAAGCAAGTACTTTGGTGTTAGACACACCTGGGCTTGAATGCAGATTTTTATCACTTATAAACTGTGTCACCATGAGCAAATTATGATCCTCAAGTTTTCTGTTAAATGGGAACGATACCTACGTCATGTGGTCTCTTCAAGGATTAAATGAGCTAACAAATGCAAAGTGCCCACTACACTGCCCAGCACATAGTAAGAGCTCAGTGACAGCTATTCTTCATTAGCTCGAGTGTTGTGATTAGTTTTGGTGCCTCCAATCTTTCTCCCCGCCCTCATGATCACATTGCTAGCAGAATTCTCACGTACCCTTCCCTATTTCTTCAATAACTGTCCTCTGTTTATACAAAGCCAAATCAAGTCTTTTAGTAAGTCATCTAACATACTTTAATCTGAGCCCTAGCCTCATTTCCTAGATTCTATTCTCACTAATTTACATAGTCCCTGAATATATGTTTCATGTATCTGTGCCTTTAGGTACATGCTATTATCTAAGAAACTGGTCCTTCTCTTTCCAAACTCTAGTGAATATTCTGTCAAGCTTTCCTAGTCCATCCAAAAAGAAATGAGTACTGACTCTAGGGGTTTATAAATTGCTGCTGCACTCATTTCTTGATTTGTCTGTCTCCTTTACTAGCCTGTAAAAAATGTGAGAGCAAGGTCTATGTCATCTATTCCCAATATGAAGCACAATTCCTGGGGGGTAGTAGGCATTCATTAACTACTGGATAGATAGAAGGAAGGACACTGGGACTGGCCTAATTCCACATCTTCTAAATAACTTTAAACCGTAGCATCAAGAAATCTGTCAAGTTCGATAACACTAGTGAAAGTTCCCATGAATGTCAAAATGATCATTGAAGGATGGAGGTATTACAGGTGGTTTTCTCTACTGTGAGAAAAGGCAAAACAATGTAAAGTTCTCCCGAGTGTGAAGTAAAATACTAGGGAAAAAAACAAAAAAAAACTGAGCTGTTAGTATCTAGGAAAAGATTATAAACTATTTCCTGAATATGCTGGCCCCATGTACTGCAGTCAACAAATAAGGATAACCAAGTCGAATACTGACAAACAGAAAAGAACATCCTTTTGCAAATACGAGTATAATGAATGCTTACCATGTGTCAGGCCTTGTGCTAATCACTTTCTACACAATATCTATGTTACTTAATCCTTCCAACTATGAACTAGAAATTCTTATTATCTTGCCTAAGGGACCTGAACCAGGAGTTAAACCTAGTTCTGTCTCACCTAAAAGCTTATGTTCTCAACTACATCACACTATTGTACCAAGCCACAAAGTGGGCATTTAGTCACAAGGATCAGAGAAAAGTAACTAACGCATAAGGCCAGGCTTCTATGTGAAGAGACTAACACAATTCAGATTTTCCAGTTTGTGAAGGTGAGGGAAGATCATCCATCTCTATGAACTCAAGAATGGCGACAAACAGTATTAAAACCAGACTCATTTATCAAATCCTTTAACCAGCCAAGAACAAGCTAGACAGAATTGAGGCTTGTCTATAAAACAATTCCTTTTTTACTACAGAAAAACACTAGATTGGATAGATTTGGGATATCTACCCAGAATATTATTTCAACAGATCTCACAAAGCAGGTTATAGTTTGATACAGGTTTGTGTATTATGTAAATCTCCTTTCCAGGTTCTACACTAACAGGCCAACATTTAGCTTTGAATTCTGTCTTTCCAAGAACCATGGTTCCTTTCACATCCGAGATCTGTAATAGTAACCCACTTGTTTATATAAAATGCAGTCCTGTAGGGACATGTATTTGATTGGGGGTTCGGTATGCATGGATTTCCAGAGAGTACTATCTAGCACCCTTCTTATTTAAAAGCCTATGCTTTGCTTTGGTACTCATCCACTCAAAAACTCAAGCATCTATCTCTCCATGGCAATTATGTTTTAGGAGTTGCTTCGAAGGAGACAAGTTACCAGGACATCCAACCAAACTATGAAGTGATTTTTTTTTCTTCGAATGCTAGCATCTCCAGTAGTACAGCAGCAGCATGGTTAAGTAGGAAAAACCATGGACTTTGAAAATAACCAGAAAGCTCTTATGGAAAATTCAAACCTAAGTTCTTCCCCTTTAATGTAAGATGGGGAAAGTTAAATCTTCTCGCATTTACATAGTTGCTTGCTTCTTCAAACTAAGGAAAAAACTCAATACTATAAAATATTTTAAATTTCATCAAGGACAGTGGGCCTCAACTTTGGATACACCTTAAAATCACTGGGGTTGGGCGCCTGGGTGGCTCAGTCGTTAAGCGTCTGCCTTCGGCTCAGGTCATGATCCCAGGGTCCTGGGATCGAGTCCCACATCAGGCTCCTTGCTCGGCAGGAAGCCTGTTTCTCCCTCTCCCACTCCCCCTGCTTGTGTTCCTGCTCTCACTATCTGTCAAATAAATAAATAAAATCTTAAAAAAATAAAATAAAATAAAATCACTGGGGGTGCGGGGAAAAGGAGATGATGACCCACGCCCGGGCCTGACTCCGCATCATTCAAATCAGAATCTCTGCAGGTAGGCCCAGCTATTGAGGGTTGTTTGTTTTTTAAATAGCCCCTGGGATTTTAATAAACAGGGTTAAGTTTATGATATAAAAGGATTCAATTGCCTATCCTAAATAAAGATCAACTATGGACAACAGCTTCTGGTTGTGATTAATACTGGCTATACGTCATGTGTCTAGAAATGACCATTGCAGACCCTACCCCAGTGTCTCCTTACTTGTAATCAAAGTAGAGATGGTAGGCTATAGATAACAGAGCTTTCTAGGTAGGTGGTTGGTATGTGTGTTACCCCTCAAACTGTTGGAAAGATGAAAAGCAACTACTGAATGACAATCTCTGTAGTGACTTAATTCCACTGGCTGTGATATTACCTGGGTGGCTGGTTGCTAAAGACATGAAGGATGAGTAGATTCACTGCCAACTTATGCGACAATGAACAGGCAACTGAAAAAGAGGATGGTCCTCCAGTCATCTGCTTCCTACAAGGCCAGTCACAACCATTCCATTGACAAACTACAGGGAAAAAAACAAGAATTAGATGTGAGAAATGTATTCAACATAAGTAAAATATAATGGATCTGTGGTATTTTGAGGAAATTCCTGAAGACCAACAGAGGCACAAGATGATGAATGGGAATACTCTAAATCAGATCTAAGCAAATTATGCTAACAGTAAACAAGGCTAGCTGAATACATGTTTCTGAATACTTCTATTACTGTTATTAATGCATAGTAAATTTATTAAAAGTTAATGAAGGGAAGAATTAGTATTTTGTATTTCATAGTTCAGTACTTAAAGGATCTGGGAGATGTTTATTATTTACTTCTTTAAATGGCTTCCTTTTCATTTTTAAAGATATCAACCAGCAGTCTGACTACTTGAAGGCAAATAAGTAGTTTGAAAGAAAGATAAAAAGTGGTAGGTAATTTAATTATTATTAATGAAGAAACATAGAGTTTTGGAAGAACACTTTAGAAAACCCAGCACCTATCTCAATTGTGATGAAGCATCAAGCACTAGGCAATGGACCTGATAAACTTGCAGATGAAGTAAACAAGTGGCAAGTTCATAAAAGCCCATTAGGAAACTAGACTGGAAAGGTAACAGAATGGTGTGGAGAAAGGCTTCTTGTTTGTTAAGACAATGCACAAGGCGGCAAACGTAATTATTAGCTGAAAGCAAGCCAGGGGACCCAAATCATATTCCAAAAATCTCTTTGCTCCTATGCTGTTTCTAAATAAGAGGATAATTTGTACTTACTGAGAGCAAGTTGATTTAGCAACAGCAGAATCTTCATGTATCACAGGAAAATTTTATCACATATTCAAGATCACTATTTTTAAGAATTGTACCACTTGTGTGAAATAATAGACTGTTAAAATAGACACAAGGCCTAATATAAAAAATATAAGAACTACATTACAGTCTTTGTTAGATTGCCAAATGTCAACTTTACTTTTGCTTTACAGGCCACCTTGAAACAAAGTCTATATTCTGTTTTTGGCATCTAGAACTCTATAGCACTGAACATTAATACTGCAAGCTTAACTATCATTGACAATTTAGTAAAAGTTCTAATTTAAACAGTACCGATTTTTTCTTCTGGCTACAATTCCAAGATGGTGTCATTTCAAAGGCAACTGAATAAACTAAGGCTGGAAACCTTGAAGACCTGCTTTCTACCACATACTGCTCCCTTTCCGCCTGCCCATCTTTATGTCATCATAAAAGGAGTAGGTCTTGACGGAGGCAGCAGTGTTAACTCAGCTGTATAACCTACAGTACGTAAGATACTCTTCTGCTTTATTGAAGTCACCATTTTCTCCAGAACCTCCTGCACACTACCAATACTTTTAACATCCACCCTGTAGGTTGCATACTAAAAAAGGTTAAAGTGCAATTCAATAAAGAACAGTAACCTTTTCCAAAAATGTTTTATTGCTACAAGTAGTGAGATTTCTAATCATCAAAATTGGAACAAAACTTAAGGTTTCAGCTCCCTATGGGGCAATACAGCCATTTCATGTGACTTTGTTTTTAATTTAGTTTTGGCAGTGGACTCAACAAAGTTTAGATGATAGCTGGATGGCATCAAGAAACCGTGCCTGTAACTTAAAGTGGCGCATGAGCTAGAACAGGAAGACTACCTTCCATCTGACAGGTCAGTCTTTCTTTGAACTCATTTCTTAGTAAGAGTTATTTCAACATTCAAGGCTAGTAATTACTAAGTATATATGTATCTCGTAAGAAAATTTAACACTTCACTTTTTACCTTTTCCCAAACAGACGCTACACACGGCAACTGGAATATTCCTAGAAATTGTGCAGGAGAGAGAATTCCCTGAATTTATCACCACCTACCTGAAACTAGACCACATTTTTCTGGCCTCCTCTTACAATCACAGCTTTCATTTCACAGCTCTAACAGCAACACACCATGGAGTACAAACATCACTGGAAAACAAGGGCCTGATAAAACCCACAGAAAAGCTACTCACTAATATTGGGACTACTTTTAGCCATGCTGTTATAGATCACACTTTATTTTTGTGCATAATAAATACAGAAGAATGTTGAAAATGTAGGACTCAACTATCTAATTAAAGCTGAGTAAACTAACCTAGTCAGAATTTGTTTTTTAAATGAGAAATGACAAGAGTAGTAAATACAAAGAAAAACAAAAATAACTTTACTTTCCTATGTTAATACAGGTCAAGGGACCCTTTCTTCTGAAAAGGGTTGATAACACCAGTTCTCAGCAATAAACATAATAAGGCACTTGTTTAGAATACAACATCACTGCATTTTTTCCCCCACTTGTTTTTCTAACCCTGTTTTCCCCCACAGTATCATTTGGAATTAATAGAGTGATGAGGCAAATGTGAGATGACCCAGTTGATACTACTCAGAGCAAGACAGTACAGTACAATGTTTTAGGGGTGCTGTCTGGACACAAAACGAACCCTGTCAAGGTCCTCTGACACCAGACAATGTATCCACTATCAAGTAGACCTGAAAGAAAATAAAATATTTATTCAATAGTTCCAGTAAAATTGGGTTGGAGTACAATATACATTTTAGGAATTTAGCTCCTCACGGGTGGCATCTGCATCAAGAGTTCTGAGTATTTACGAATTTTCATTCTAAGACAATCTACATCATTTGAACATTATCAAGACAAATATATGAATTCCATTTCAATATACAGTAGAGTTTAAACATAATTCACACATACACCCCCTATTATATGGCTGGCGCCTCCTCCCAACACCTCAGTAGTGGCAGAGGTAGCACTAGTGTTCTTTCCCAACAATAAGAACTTCAGTTGCCACTCACAGGAGAAGTTGAAAAAAAGTTTGTTTTTTTGCCATCTGTTAAGATGTTCCTGAGACAGGGCCGGTTAAGAAAACAGAACAAAGCACTGGAGTTCAGTTTGTACTTCTCTTTACGTCACTAAATCGTTAGACTGGGACGCGGAAGGCAGGTCACGTACTATGAAAGGTTGAGTTTAGCACAACTGTTCAATCAGTAGAAGGGTACGGTCTCCTGAAAATTCCCTTTAGAATATACGTCCTATAAACTAAAAGTACCACAAAAAAAGGTGAATTATATATACAACTGATTATTCACTTTACTTAATTTGCTTAAATCTTGCAAATGCAATGAGAATATTGAGCCGGAGGCCAGTTCTCAGGATACAGGTTTAACATTTTAAGGCTCATTTTCTCCATCAAAATTGCAGTTTTCAGCTTGCCTTTCAAATGATGAGTTAGGAATTACATTCACCTGCCACCATCCTAGCCCTCAATGAAATCTTAGTGCAGGAACGGCACTACACCTGCATTACGGAGCTCCCCTGACATCGGCACTCAGCCCATCCTGAACGCTCCCATCGGCACTAGCTGTACAGCACATTACATTGCCTCTGGCTTGCACCTCTGTTTCCACCTGTGTGTTTTCACAGAAGCCCAACACAGATTAGTTGAAATATTCACACAACTGTTTTTCAAAACAATTTATTGCATCATATTTGGTACCTTATGTTTGACAACAAAAAGGAAATTACATCTGTAACTGCAGGAAAAAGAAGCTGGTCTGTTATTGAAAAAAAAAAATCTTGGGCCCTTTAAAAATTACAAAGTCTTGGGCTTGCCTGAAACAACTGAGCAAGAAATATATTCTTAGAAATGTAGGGCTTCAAGTATTACAAACCTGTGACACTGTGGAAAAATTCCAGAGGTATCTAAACTGCAGCACTTTTTTTCTGCATATCGTGAACAAGGCCTGCTGAGGTTTTTAACTATTAGTCTCTTGATCAGTCATAGAATGGTAGTCAGGAGTTCTGCTCTTTAACTTCAAGCCATGGTAGATTTTCTTTTTTCACTCTTGGGTGAAAAAATTCATGCGTGCTAATTAGTTGGTGCCACATCACAGTGCATTTGGTTCTTGCATTACAGTTTTAACAAGTTTGGCCAAAGACAATGCTGAAGGTTTGCATTGCTATTTTAGT
Organism: Leptonychotes weddellii; assembly: GCF_054177405.1. Lineage (NCBI taxonomy): Eukaryota > Metazoa > Chordata > Mammalia > Carnivora > Phocidae > Leptonychotes > Leptonychotes weddellii. Next base: position 73,839,837 of record NC_138370.1, read on the forward strand.
TCTTCAAGTTTTAGTTAAAATTGAGATTGTTCCAACTGGTTCCTTCAGTTAAAAACTGTGGTACAAGAACACCAAACTGATCATGTACAGTGAATTTTGGAAACACAACAAGCGTATTGAACACCCTCTAGGTTTCTTATAATTCTGCTTGGTATCTATATGTCCCAGCTTCTACAACATCAAGCATCTGTTGTAGGTTTCTCTGTAAATAGTGATTCACATTGCATACTTCCTATGGTCAGAATCAACCCCGTAACAGAATCAGTCAGATGCTAAAGCCCCAACAACTCTTTGTGCTCAGTGAAAGAATCCAGTGCTAAAACAGCGTTTATGCTGTCTGAGATATAGTAAAATCTCACAAGACAAATTTTAAAGTAATATTTCTGCCACACACCTGCTTTGTTAGCTGTAACAGCCTCCAGATTTTATATAAATTAGTTAAAAAACATGGGTGGGTAGGTAGGAATAGAATAAGGTATCTTTTTTTAATCCCTCAATTTTAGCAGCTTTTAATTTTTTAAGAAACTGAACCTATATCCTGTAATATGTTAGATATTTTATATATACTTTTTCAGCAGGATAAAAAACGTAAAACACTATTTGAAGGCAAGAACATTTACTCTTCTCATTCTGTGTAAGTTAGAGTAATGCAGCAGGTGCGTGACAAAAATATTATACACTAGATATGGTCCAAAGTCATTCCATTTGCTTGTTTAATGATGTTCAAATTTCATTGGCCAGTTCTTCAGTTTCTGCAGAACTATCTCCATTAACTGTGATCTTCATATCCTCTTCATATCCAGGAGGCATGAAAGCCAAAGCATAAGGGAAAAGCTTATGACAATTTGCTCTATAAACTTCAGCAGCTTCTTTACAGTCTCCTAGGCTACCATCACACAAGGCTTCTAATACCTCCATACATGTCTAAAGAAAGAGAAAAGGTCATGTTAAAGTTGTCAAAAAATAAGTTTTTACTGTGAATTCATTAGACATTTCATTATCCACAGATTTTCTAAACAAAAGGCAAACGTACGTATTTAAGATACACAAAAGCATTTAACTCCCACATATACATTCCATAAGAATTAGCTTCTTTGGAATTGCAGGGTTTACACAAAAGGATGAATTTATAAACAGGGCCAGGACTAATGATGGGCAAGCAAAGTGGTAGGGTGCTGCATTTAAAGACACACTCACTCTGAGCAAGTGCTCGACCCTAGGTTGCAACGCTGCCTCAGCCCCGGCTGGTGCTGTGTACAAATGTCAAAATTTCTATGGTAACAATCAGTTACTTAAACCTTTTACAGTTTTGTTTTGTTTTTTTTTTAAGAGGCTTAGAGACAATTGGCAATATCAAACATTGCTTTTCACCCTTGTATTCAAATTGTAGGTTTCTCCACTAACTAAGCAGGAAAGGAAGTCTCAAACCAAAGGGCATAATGCAAGAAAAATTTGTTCATAAAAATTGGTAATTGTTTCAACCAAACCCCTCAGTATATCTTCTATTTGAAAATATTTCATGTTGACTTGCATTTCCCATGTTTTATTTATCTTTTCACTTGGAAAACATTATGTAGTTTGCAGACATGTAATATCCAACACCTTTGCCAGTCTAGAAATGTTCTAATCTAAATGATGTATTAATTAGCAATCAACAAGTCAAATGTTTCTTGAAGATATTTCCTTCTTTTGCTATTAAAGGAATATATCAAATGCTTATTTTATCTGGCCAATTATCACAGGAAGTAGCACTATGTCCTTTGTTTTTAGTCTAAACTAGAATCTGTATTTTGCAACACACCCATATATCTTTTACTCTACTTAATCTCATGTTACATTGCAAGTTATAAAATGAGTGTTTTAATTTGACCCCTGGCATATACATCTTCAATATGTCAGAATCTTCACTGAGGAGGCGCCTGTGGTGCAGTCAGTTAAGCGACTGACTCTTGGTTTCAGCTCAGGTGATGATCTCAGGGTGGTGATATCCAGCCGTGCATGGGGCTCAGTATGAGTCTGCTAAAGAGTCTCTTCTTCCTCTGCTCCTCCCCAGCCCTCCTGCATGCATGCATGCGCACTCTCTCAATCAGTAAATAAATAAATCTTAAAAAAAAAAAATCTTCCTGGAGACCACTGTTTGCTCAGAAATGCACAGATATGGAGGCGCCTACGTGGCTCAGGTGGATGGGCATCCGACTCTTGATTTTGGCTCGGTTCAGGATCTCGGGTTGGTGAGACTGAACTGCCCTGCGTGGGGAGTCTGCTTGGGATTCTCCCTCCCCCCACTCATGCACGCCCTCTCTCTCACTCTCTCTAAAATAAATATTTTTTTAAAAATGCACAGATATGAACTGAAATCTAAAATTAACTGTGGAATACATACATGATTTTACTAAAACATATTTCTAGAAAAAAATATAAGTAAGAGATGTGGAACTAGTTCTTGAATGCCAAGGAGCCTGCTGTGTATGTGTGCACACACAGACAATCCTAAATAAATTTAAGATAAGGTTAGTTTCTGATATGGATTCATAACTGTTTGGTAAACAGTACGCATAAATAACAAAAACAATTATTTGATGAAAATTATTCTCTTCGTTTAAAGAGAAACTGAAAGTAGTCAGGTATTCTTAATAGAGATTATGAGAAACTCTTTACCTGGAGGTTTCTGTTAGTGAGGGATTCATCAAGTGTTGTTGCCAACTCTATAGCTCGCTTCTGACTAGAAGGATCTAAATAATATACCATTTTGGCAGCTAAAGGAGAAGAAAAAAGGAAATTTGTTTTTATTTAAAAGTAAAACCAGCATCTTATCCTCTATCCATTCAAATCTAAATGTAACATATATGGCACTTTATTAGAAAAATGCAAACAGCCATTTGAAACACTGTTTAAAAAAATAAAAAACCCTGAGTAGACCAAAAATAGCCTAACTACAATTAAAGTAAAAAAAACTGTGAAGAAATAAAATATTCTAATAATAGTTGTCTTTGTGTAGTGGGACCATGGATAGTTTTCTTCTTTCTAAAATGAACATAATTTGGGGCTGAGGGGAATACTCCACTAAATGTGGTTGGGGTGAGGATGTGGGAGGAGGGAGATACCCAACCTTGATGGTATGAGCCAAAAAGCTGAATTCAGAATTCCACAAAGGCATACAAAGCTGCTGGGCTTCTTAGCCAGGTATTCTAAAAGCATCCTACTAAAGCACTACCCACATGGTCCCATCAAGTCCAGACTTTGGACTGCTAGCACAGACCCCTGCCTGTGAAATGGTTTCAGGTGCTTTGCACTGTTCAGTTTAATATCTTATATAAGCATGAGAAATAGAAGATGATGGTCACATCCAAGTGAATTTTAAGAGCATGCTGAAGGGAGAAAGAAAAAAAATAGAAAGCTCCTCCCTCCTTCATTATATGTAATATACAGCTAAACGCAGTATACTTGCTTTGTTGTAAAGACTATGCTGAACCAGGAGAAACTACTGACCTTGTTTCACAGTAATAATTTTGTCTAAGAAATTTAAAAATTTATAGGAAGCATATTTAAGCTGCCTATTTTCATAAGATCAAAATGTGAGATAATCACAATGCCTCTTCCATGTGAGAAATGTGTAACCTTGTCACTGATCCATTAAGATAAAAACTGAAATTGTTTTAGAAGGCTAAGATAAAAAGAAAATAAAGTGATTACCTGATAATCTGTGTGGCAATGAATCAGAATTCCTTTTCAGAAAAGTTTCATTAAAATTCTTTGGATTCGTTGCTCCAAAAAGACGATTCATTTCTTGTTTTAATACTGTTCTAACTGTATCAGGTAAATCTTTACTTTCACACACTGCTGAACAAATTAAAAACAAACTCAATTAGTAGATACTCTGATACAGTTTGCAGAAGTTAAAAAAATTATTTACTTGAAGAGTACAATGAAATAATTATATGTAAAAACTAGGTGAACCTACTTATAATTCAATATTTAAAGAGCTTATTATATAAATGTAAAGAATGTGTGTCAGCAGAATAATCTAATGATTTTCTACTGGCATTCAAAGACATTTCATTGATAAATGATGCATTTTCTGGGAAAAAAAAAAGCAAAACAGATAATGAAAGATGTTAATTCTGTAGCCTTCTAAGCCCCTAGGGGCTGCCCCCCTCAACTTTAAATCAAGTCTGTAAACTAGGGGCTTTGATGACACCTACCTGATAAATACTGTCACAGTAATTATGCAGTGCTGAAGAAAACAGAATTTTCCTCACCTCCATCTTCTATACCCAAGTAAGGCATTACAAAATTTATCAATTTTAAAAGAAAACGTGATTGACTTCATTGACCTTTATTTGCAGGGGCTATGTAAACTGAGTTATCACTATATAGTAAATTCCAAAGGACCACCAAAGTATTTTCCTGTAAGGAATACATGCTAGTAATCATATTCCCAGAGCTTGGGATTTAGAGATGGAAAAGCTGACCCCCCACAAGCTCTCTGGACTGAATTTTAGTATGCTTTTTTTTTTTTTCATTATTATTTTGGTATAGAGAGACAGTCTGAAGCTTTGAGCCAGACAGACCTGGGTATGGATCTAGGCTTGGACAAGTCACAACCTCTGTGAACTTACTTCTTGATCTGTAAAACTGAGGAAATACCCAACCTAAAATGATCACAGTAAGGAAAAGTTATATATAAAAGAGCTAATTATATAATAGCTAAATATATAATTTGATAAATTGTTAATTATGGTTAGGAACCATGGTGGTCACTTTCAAATGTTGTACTGATGAATATGTATCCTATATATACATAACTCATCATGTGAAGCAAAAGTTGCACAGAACACTAACCCTAACTTTGTGCTATGCATTGTTATTTTCTACTCTACTCTATTTTACATTTTCAAATGGTAGTAATGACTCACTAAACTGCCTTCATTATCTCCCCAGTGGATCACTACCCTAAGTTTAAAAAACACTGAACTCGGGCGCCTGGGTGGCTCAGTTGGTTAAGCGACTGCCTTCGGCTCAGGTCATGATCCTGGAGTCCCTGGATCGAGTCCCGCATCGGGCTCCCTGCTCAGCGGGGAGTCGGCTTCTCCCTCTGACCCTCCCCCCTCTTATGTGCTCTCTCTCTCAGTCTCTCTCTCTCAAATAAATAAATAAAATCTTAAAAAAAAAAACAAAAACAAAACAAAAAACACTGAACTCTTGAGTAGTAAACATCTGTATGAAATATTCTACACATAATTATTATGTACCTGAATAATTGATTGATATGCCCTTTGTTGGTTAAATAACATTTCCTCTATCATTCTATAGAATTGAGTGGTTCAATTAAATGAGGTAGGTTTTTTCCCCAATTAAGTAAGTTATTAAAGAATTTAGCTTAACCTCCATTACAGCTGTACTTTCAACTTGGCTTTTGCAATTTATTAGTATTTGTTTTTCAGGGGAGGCAGGAGTGCAGAGAGGACTGAAAGAAAAGTTGGTAAAATAGATTACAGCCAATTACAATGAACATTATGTCAAAACCACAGGTTTTCTATAAAATATGTTATTTCCACAAGCCTTGTTGGTTTCCATGAAGTGCTTTCCGGACACTATATGTAGGTGGGAAAGTAACTGTATAGTTACATTAGAGTTGGTTATAGGTGGAAGCTAAGCTTTTCATGTTTTTTATTACCTTTATTAAATTTGTTTTCCTCAGATTAAAACAATCTCCCCAGAAAAATCAAACTGCTTTAAAAAAAAAAAAAGCCCACACAATTAAAAAAAAAAAAAAATATATATATATATACACACAGGATATATAAAGAGGAAATATTTATGTAACTCCTAACTTCCACTAATAGCTACTTCCAAAAACATTTCCTCACTAAATCACAAAATGTTAGAGGCTGACTCTGTTTGCTCCCCTACATTATGTAGATTGGAACTGTAATTTCTAGGAAGATACTAACTAATTACAACAACAACAAAAAATCTGCTGCAGTGTAACTTAGGATGCTGTATGGAATTCTACAGAATGCAATTTTACCTGTATGTTTAAGGAACGGAGCAACCTCAAATATCACAGGTCTATTAGATAAGCTTTTATTGCTAAAGACTAGTGGGCTGTCGGATCAATCTAAAAATCCTTTGAAAGTGATTAACAAAAAATACTGAAGTCTCAGGAAAATAAAAAATCCCAGACTATTTATCTTCCTTGTTATCTTCTGACACAATGTCTTGTGAATCATGAAAAAGTAATACTTGACTGAGGGAAGGGTAATAAAACCTTCTCTAAGAGGCTTTTGATTGGAGTCTTCTGACATCTTAAAATTAATGTTTGGTTCATGCTATTAGCTTACTGCAGGTTAAATTAATTTAGTAATCATCAATGGTTTAAAAGTCGCACTGAAAAGGGGCTGATTCTTAGCAAAAAGAATTTCCCTTGTTCCTAGGCTAGCTGGCATTTTTATTAATAATTTGGGTAGAAAATGCTCATATTTTGTGTGAGATAAAGACTACTCACTACTAGGTTAAAGCACAACCTACTAAGTGATTACCACTCAAAACAGTGAAGTAGGTAAATGAGAGTATTAATGAAGTTTTTAGGAGAGAAATGCATAACTACAGAAGAAAAATAATCTGCAGATAAAAGAAAGGAGTTTGTACAAATGAGAGAGGAAAAGACAAAAGATTCACTGCAGAACAAGATGACCAGTTATTTTAAAAGCATTGTAAGCGAATAATAAAACTGAATACCTAAGCTCCTATCTTTTACTTAACACTGAACAGAAATGTAGTTTAAATTGCTCTAAGTCCTACAACTTAAAAAAAAAAAAAGAATAATTTGAAAATCATCTTCGTAATTAAAAGGGGGAGAGGAAGATGACCTATCTGGTAAATTACTTTATGTAGCAGATACTAATTACACTGGTACTATAACAACATTCTGAAGATTTGGAGGGTACTCATAACCAGACTAAAATGAGTATATTTATTTAGAGAAGTTTCTATTATTAATAAAATAGGTATCGGCGCTCCTTTTTATACCCATACTTCCCAGAAAGGTGTTACTGTGGGAATTTCTTTGTAAAGAAGGAGTTAGTACAATATAACTTGACATGACAAATGTGTTCTTGAAAAATTACTTCAGGGGCACCTGAGTGGCTCAGTCATTAAGCATCTGCCTTCGGCTCAGGTCATGATCCCAGGGTCCTGGGATCGAGCCCCACATCGGGCTCCCCGCTCAGCAGGAAGCCTGCTTCTCCCTCTCCCGCTCCCCCTGCTTGTGTTCCCTCTCTTGCTGTCTCTCTGTCAAATGAACAAATAAAAATATAAAAAAAAAAAAGAAAAATTACTTCAAAGTTAATTTTTTTAAAGTACCAAATATATTAGTTAAAGGAACCCTGTGGGGTATATCAAAGATGCCCTAACTCTGTGCTTCTGTAGTTTCACAAATAGCTCTATACAGTACACACCTGTTCTTAACAAAGGTAAGAACCGTGCATCTTTATCACTCCAAATTATCACTTCACTTTACTGCCTAAATTTAGTCAAAATAAGGATTACTTTGTAACTCCTGACAATGCTGTCAGCTAAACATGTGGAGCAATGCGCAAAGCTGAAAGGGACACTAAATAATTCTACCTCTACATCAGGACCATCCTGCCTTTGTTCTTCTGAAGTCCATGAGCATTTTAATTCCTGAAACAACTGTTCCAAGGAAACAGTTGTATGTTCATCAATCCACACCCATACTATAAGCAAATATATTTAGATATGCCACTTTTAATTCCTATTTCAAAGGGAAATCTCCAAATCCAGAGGATCTATATGTATTATTTTACTACCTTTTAGGAAAGAGTTGATTATACAAAATAAAGTGTGTATTTTAATTTTGAAAACAGCTTAAGTGCACTCCATCCTAACCAAGAATGGATTTAAGACCATTACTCCTGGCCTTCATTTTCTGACTCATGATTTCAAAAAGAATTTAATACATAAAGATGAGAAACAAATTTTTTTATTTTCTCTAAATATAGCAATTCTTTCTTCTATTTTCTATAAGGTGGTTATTTATTACTTCCATAATTTAAGACACTGAAAAACATCTCTATGATTCAGTATCTATAACAGGAATCTTTTTTTGACAAGCATAAATATAAATTAAGTAAGGTTTTACTTTTTCTTAGAAGTCAAAACAATGGTCTTAATCAGGACAATTTAGCATTTTTCAAAAGACTGATTGCGATGCCTGTTTTAATCACATTATTTAGATATGTATGGATTCATATGTGGCTCAGTATTCAGCAATGAGATAGGTAATTTAACAGTATTTGCAGATTGTTCTATTAAAGATTCAATATCCCCTCTCCGAAGAGTCACTTAAAAATCAAACCACCACCACCACTTGACTACAGGAGTACTTTAAATTTAAAGGTCTTGTAGTATAAAGAACAATATGAAAACCTGAGCTATCATTCCTGCTTCATTACTAATTATTTGTGTTACCCTGAATAAGTCATTTAATCTTTTAAGGTTCTAGATTTCTCAACTATAAAATGAAAAATAATTGGCATAAAATTCCACCTTTTACACTCTAAAATTCTGTAGTTCTACTTCACATTAAAAGTAACATATGGATCTTACTATGAAAATATTTGAAAAGTAGTGATTGCCTTAAAGTTCTTTTAAATCTGTATTTAGTAACAAAACTTTTATGACTCCAAGAATTCTGAAGACAGATAAATAAGGAGATAGCTAGTCAATTTCAGAGATTTTTCAGTTTTAGAAGAATTTATTAAAAAGCTTTACACAATGAGTATGATTCAAAATTTCAACATACATGTAACTTTTTAGAAACAGAAACAAAGGTGATTCTCAAATATTCGGACTGAACAATTCTGTATCAAGATCAAGTAACATTTCTAGCCTTAAAGACCTTCATCACAAAGAAAAGAACCCTGCTCTTCCCCTTAGCTAATTTAAAATGTAACAGCTTTAAAATGATCTGAGTTTATGACAAACTTATATAGATTACTTATACAGTCACTATCAACTACTGTAATCAAATACTTAAGTAATGTAAAACAAAAAAACATACCAGTACTAAAGAGTCGAATCATACACTCATGAAGCCAGGGATGACTAGAATCAATAGCAAATGCCCTCTTTACTGATTGTAGCATCAAAAGAAACTTTTCTATAAAAAGAAAAAGTAAGATATATTTTGATCATTTGATAAAATAAGCTGCCCTCTTGGAGGACTAATTTAAGAGAATTACAAATAGAGAAACTAATTTAGAGTCAATCACATCTGAACTGCAACATGAGTGAAGCAAATGATTTCCTCAGATTAGCAACATTAGCTAATATTTTCCACACAACATTCCTTAAGAAAAAATGTTTTTAAGAAAAAAATATTTTATGAAGTACAAAAAATTTAGATAGCATTCAACAATATTTGAACTAATGCCATATAAACAAAATTTGAAGCCATTTCATTTCGTAACCTCCTTTAATAAAAATAAAGAGATTTTCTGCACTACTTATAAAACTTCATTGTTTATACTTCAAACTAGTTCCTTTCTTGGATTTTGAGACATTCACGTGAAATGGTTTCCCTCCTACTTGAGTGTCTTCTCCTAATTAATCACCTGGTTCCTCTTCCTCCTCAAAAGGTACAATATTCACCAAGGTTATGTTTTCAGTGATTTCTAGTATCTTTCCATATTATCCTCACACTCACACCCCCATGTTTCCCAAGCTTCAGTAGTGTTTCCACCTGTTGAATGGAAATGTCACCTGATTAAGTCCCATCTAAAACCACCTCTTTGTTAAGACTTCCCTAATTTGGTACCATTCTCCAAATGACAAAATTCAAAACTCCAGGCTCCTCTGACATTTCTTTTTCCCTTACTCCCAACACTCAGAAAGCTAAAAATACTGCCATACTCTTTGTTACTACCCATTTCACACAACTACAGTGAATTCCAAATGCTGAAGAGCCCTTGAGAGGTTAGCATACAACTAAGCCAACTGTAAGGAATTTAGATTGCCCTTCCCCACTTAAAGCAGAACAGCTTTTTTATACTTCAGGATTCCATTTAAGAAGATTTGTTGTATTGGGGCATCTGGGTGGCTCAGTCGGTTAAGTGTCTAACTCTTGATTTTGGCTCAGGTTATGATCAATGGGCTCCACTTGTGGAGTCTGCTTAAGATTCTCTCTCCCTCACTCCCCCCAGCCCCCCCAACTGTGCCCACGCTCTCTCTAAATAAACAAAGAAAGAAAGAAAGAAAGAAAGAAAGAAAGGAAAAGGGGAGTTGTATTAACTTTTCTTTAAAAGAAATTACTGGACTCTATTAAACTTCTTTTCCAAATTATAACACAATCATTTTGGAAAACAGAAATATAATGGAAACCATTGTAATCATTCAAATCCATCAAGAGACCATCGGTTATTTTTTGATCTATTTCTTCCTGGCCCTTTTGCTATCTTACATACCCATGTAAATATCTTAATAAAAATTAAACTATAGTTTTTGTGTCCTATTTCCAAGCAATGCTATATAGCAACCTTTACCTGACATTATTAATTACTTTGGATAAACATGATTTTTTAATGGATACTCTACAGAGGTACCATTTTATTCAATCTCTTTTAGAACAGTTACACTGCTTGGAGAAACAACCTTCTGTCAGATCTTACTAACCAATTTCTCTTCCCTTCAATATGCATCACCTTAATGATACACTTTTTTTTTTTTTTCAATGAACCACCTGAATTACAGCAATTCAATACCACAAAGTTTTAGTATCTATATGTAGTCTAGGCATTCTAAACAAGACAACCAAGACCTTCCATTATCTTTTACCTGACTCTGGCAATATAGACAACCTCAACATTATTTAAGCATACTTGTGTTTTCTTAATGCATCCTCTTCCTTTCTATGCAACTTTTCTTTTAGAAATATGATCCATCTTTCAAGATACACCTTAAGCACCACACCTTCTAATAACAGCTAATAATAACCAACATTTATTCAATGCTCCCTTTGTATCAGGCACTAATCAAACCTCTGTTATCATTAACTAATTTTATTCACACCCGTACATGGTAACTACTATATTTGACCTTATGTATGAATATCTATCGTTGATTTTAATGTCCTAGGAGAGATAATAGTATCATTATACCTCCCCACAATATCTTGTACATATAGCAGGCATTTCTGTGAGAAGCTACATTGGGAAAAAATCCTACAGTGGTGAGACTATTGGATTTGGGTGACTACATCTAAGAAATAACAGTGATCAATTTTATCAGGGCCACTATACCCTAATTGCCTACCTTTCCTAAAGTAAATCTCAAAGGCAAAAAGATGCGTTTCTATCTTGTTCTTCACCAAGTTCTTCAACGGTGTTAAAAATTTAATAGCTTCTTCCAATGGAGTTTCAACCTAACAAAAATAAAAGATATTATACAAGCGGAAGCAAGATGGGGGGGGGGGAAGGATGTGAATAACACTTCACTTTCTGGGTTTTTTTTCTTTTTTCTTTTTGGTAAAAATCACTTACCCATTACCCAGAAATACTGTCATATTTTAACCTCCCATAATCTAAAGGAAGGGGATTTTGAACTCTACAACTCTTCACTGGTTTTTAACCATAGATACTACATTATCTCTGGATAGAAACTATCCAACAAGTGAAGCGAAAGATAAAACAGAACCAGGGAAAGACAGTGAGATGAACAGGTTAAGATAGCCAAGGGGTAGGGCGGGGGGAGGACAGAGAGATGTTAAACAGGATGAAGAGGGATTAAGAAAGAGAGAGAGAATATTATAGAATGAGTCAACATTCTTTTTAAATTCAAAGTGAAGTATAATCAAGTTATTAAAAAAAAGCAGTACAATATCCATTCTATCTTGCTTTTGTTCTAATACAAAATCTATAGTATCCATATTTATTCCAATGCCACGGCATTTAAGAAGATTTATATTTATCGAACTGTCTCTACCACCCTTTATTAATTACATAGATGTCATATTAATTACATACTTGTAGTAATTCCTGGGCAGGTATAATATTTACTACATAACTGTGTTACTGTTACATTCCTAGACTGAGTATCTGGACAAAATTCTTCTCTGTAGACTGGGATGGGGGTGGGGAGCAATACCATATTTATCAGAGGCACCAAACATCCATGCCTGTATTTGCCTTGTCTCATCACAGAGGTAGTAACAATTTATCCTTGATGGAATTTGGATTTGCCATAGCTGTACAACATGTCTCTGCTAATACGGTAATTGTGGTTTTACCAACACAGATTCTGGCTAAGGAAATTACTTCACAGCATTAAAAAACAAAACAAAAAACAAAACACCTTAAGCAAAAAAGTGATGTCTAGGAGTTTTACCTTATACTAGCATGTAAACCAGCTGGCATTATTCTGAAGAATACACGCTCTAAACAAGAAATCAATATATGGCACTGTCACTCTACTAGCTGTAGATACCAAGAGACAGAGGGGAGAGAGGGGCCCTCCTAAGGATGCCTTTCTCACACATTTGTAAATATTTTGCTTCTTATTCCCACGATTCTATGTACTACTGAGTTGGGATTTGTGGTATACAGGGGAAAAATGTCTACTAGGGAAAGGTAAAGAACTGGAAACTGAAATTGTAATGAAGCTGTATCAAGTTTTTCAAGACTTTCAAAGCAGACCGAAATGAGGATCGCTGTATTGACCAGGGTAATTTACTACCAGGGAGATAAGGCTGCTGTCACAAAATGGAAACAAGGAATACAGGGAAGCTAAGGCAATACAAGCATTATACTTACTGAAATCAAGTATTTAAACTTGGAAAAAGAAGAGAAATTCTCCCTGCAATTCTAATAAATGAGAACCTATGCCTCCACAAAAAATCTGGATCTGTTGTCCCCACGTTTCTGTGTGCCTCACATAGATTTAGCCTGACAAAAATCTTACATAGCTAAGTGTTTAAACATATGTACATAACCACAATAAAGCTAACTACATTCTATATTCATACATACATAATGAAGTATAGAGTTATATATACAAAAGCATATAAACAGGGATGAGTTCTATAATCAGTGCTTAAGATTAAAAAAAAAGGAAAAAGTATCAAGGGGAGCCTGGGTGGCTCAGTTGTTGAGCGTCTGCCTTCGGCTCGGGTCATGATCCCAGGGTCCTGGGATGGAGCCCCACATCAGGCTCCCTGCTCAGCGGGAAGCCTGCTTCTCCCTCTCCCACTCCACCTGCTTGTATTCCCTCTCTGGCTGTCTCTCCCTCTGTGTCAAATAAATAAAATCTTAAAAAAAAAAAAAAAAGTATCACCAAAACTACCCTTGAAAAATCCCTAAAGTTGTAAAGACAGACACATAGAAATGAATATATTTATCACCACTTTGCATTCTGTGCATGAAAACCATATTAAGAACCAAAATGAGAATCACTGTAGCAAAATGTTCACCCTGGGAGAGGCACACAGGAACTGACATGGAATAAACAAATGGTAGTCACACTTCCTGGGTCTCATACTCAGTTGGGGTCCTGTGTTCAATGAGGGGAGTACTGGATGAATTTGCCAGAATTATGCATACTCATTTCTGTCTCTCAAAAAAAAAATTACATCTAGTCATGAAGATTTGAATTTACTTAAGTTTAAAGAGATGTAGAATGGGACTGCATTGTGTTGATGGGCAATATGAGATTTGCAAGGGCGGTTCTGATCATATGCAATTTTTAAATTTATAAACCAATGTGAAGTCTAATCCGTATTACAATATGTTGTATAAGAATACAACTCCCTATACTCGCAGAATAGCAACAGAAAGTTTAAAACTATTAAATCCTATACAGACAGAATACTAAGAACACATTGATAAGGAGGAACGTACGTGTGCACAGAAGGAAAAAAATAATCCAGCTGAGATGAATACTACCTCCTGAAGGCAAGAAGGAACATAGGATGGGTGGTACATGAGGGAACTCATAAATACCAACTACTGCCTCCTGATAAGTTGGAGAAACAAAGACTTCAGGTTTATACTCAGTTAACTGAATATTAAACTCACTAAACCTCTTATTTTCCTTTTTTCTTTAACTGGAATTACTGCTAACTTAATAATGCTTTTATTTTATTATTACATATATAAAATCCTGAACTGGTGACACTAAATATATCATTTGTAACATTAAGAATGATAAAATATAAGATGATAAAAAATCAGAATCTAGAGACTGCAAATCCAGATTTGGCAGGCAGCTTTTAAAATAGCCTACAATGCCATACTTTATCATGATGGCTTGGTGTAATCTAGCACTGCCACCACACTGGGGATACAAGTAAGTGTGGATGCTATTAGAAGGGGGCATCCTGGAGGCAGTTATCTTAGGAAGAGAAGTGTGTTAGGTGCCTAACAGGTAAGAATAGTATATATTAAACAGCAGCCTATGAAAGGGGGTACCTTCCACTGGGCTCTTTCCAAATAAAGCACTTTCTGTAGGCATTATTTTCTTCTGAGACTCTACAAACCTCTAGCTATAAATAATTAAACTATAACTTGACATCTGGCCCAAAAGCAGCTATGATAAGCTGGACACAAAGAAAACCCAATAGTCTATAAGGAGGCCTGGTATAAGAATTCTGCTCTGTGGGGGTAAGTAATCTTTATTAGACAGTCACTAAATAATCCAAATAGATCCTCTCTCTAAGAAGTATAATGGAAGATATAAAGTGTTACAAAGAAAAACGTCAGTAAGAAAAGTCATGGGCTATAGAGAAAGTATGTAGAAAGAATGGGGGTGGCAGACCATCAGTGACAGTGGTAAAAGTGGTAGTAATAAAGAAAGCTGAAGTATAAAGATGGAAGGCCCTTAAAGCCGGTATTATCCCTGAATAACTTTGCAATTCTCCATGAGGCCTAAAAGGCAATTTTCTGTGCCTCCTCACTATTCTGTATATTCTTCCAATAAACTCCCAACAATAAAAAGATAGTATCTTTGGGGCGCCTGGGTGGCTCAGTTGGTTGGGCGGCTGCCTTCGGCTCAGGTCATGATCCTGGAGTCCCGGGATCGAGTCCCGCATCGGGGTCCCTGCTCAGCGGGGAGTCTGCTTCTCCCTCTGACCCTCCCCCTCTCATGCTCTCTGTCTCCCATTCTCTCTCTCAAATAAATAAATAAAATCTTTAAAAAAAAAAAAAAGATAGTATCTTTGTCCTAGAAGTTATACAATTATTTGTGAAAGGATGTCAATATATCCTTTGAAATCCAAGCTAGATTTCTCTATGGTTCTTAGCAATACTGCTATGAGGTATTATTGTCCATCTGCTCTGATATAATCCTAAAACTATTTTCCAACTCTACTTATTAGGTATTATAATTTTTCTCAGTTCTAAGGCAGTTGATTTTTATTTTTTTAGTTACTAGTGAGGCTAATACTGAACTCTAGTGCTTACTATATTTATTGCTTTAACATAATAAACCATGCAATTATTTTCACATGGAGTAGCTGAACACCAATGGCCAGAAGTGCATAGGTATGTTATTAATCAAAATGGTTCATCTGACAATGAATACCTTGGTTTCAGCTTAAAGGTTAAAAATGGCAGATATGATTTTTGGCTTGGGGGAAAATATTTAGGGACTTTTAAAGAGATTAGGTTCAAATAGCAAAGTCCAATAAAGAAAAACTGTAAACTGACACATGGGTGAAAGATATACATATACACTTACTTTTCAATAAGCTCAATTTGGTCTAGATATAAAAAAGTGCATGTTACCACTTATAACAGATGCTACATTCTTTGCACATACAGTTCCTTTAATCCTAACATCCCTGCCTAGTAGGGATTTCTTCCTAGTCCCTTTTATACATGAGAAAACCATCAGAGAGGTGAGACAAAGTGTCCAAGATACACAGTGAAGTAGAAGCGCTGATATGTGGACCCAGATCAGAATGACTCAAAAGCCAAAACTTTCCACTATACCATACTAGATTACTCTGGATCAGGATCATTGTTCCAAGTTTTAAATGTGAAATATGATCAAGAAAGAAAGAAAGAAAGAGAGAGAGAAAGAGAGAGAAAGAAAGTAGACTAAAAATTAAAATGATTTTTCACTCTAAAATCTATAATCAAATTGGTTAAATAAGACAGTATAAAATGACAATAGCTGGTCATGAAATTTCACTCAATTGTGCTCAACACTATTATTAAGTACCTTGGCCAGTTTCTCAGGGATAAGTTCTTCTTTTGGCCCTCCAATTTCCTCATCATCATCATCCTTTTTCTTTTTCTGATTTCTCTGCTGCTTTTCTTTTTCTGCATTTTTTTTCTCTTCTTCTATCTGGGCTTTCTTTTGAGCTCTTCTTTGTTTATTACGTAGCTTCTTTAGCTCTTTGTCAGACATGTTTGCTGTAGGCAATATGTGTTAATTAATTAAAAGCATTATTAGTAATGACCAATCACTAACATTCTCATTAAAACTCCCATAAAAAATATTACATGTTATACATGTTCATGTGCCTATGTGTACCTAGCCATTTAATGGTTCCACATTCGATAGAGAACACTGTGATCTCTTCAAAAAAATGTTTTGAAACCAGGTGGAGACCTGGTGCCACAACCACAGCAAAACATAAAAGCATACAAATTCCTCCAGCAATATACTTGCAGTTCTAGAAATGTAACAAGCTGTCTCATATTTCTCTCATAATTTCTATGGCCTTAGACTATGCTTTTTCTTAGTTACGCCTCTCTAACCTTGTCAGTTATTCATTCTCTACTCAGTGCTACCACTATGACATATATTTTACTTGTCACAATACTTCATTTATACATGTGGATCTCTTTTAGACTGTGAACTCCTTGGTGGAAGAGACCCTGTCTTACTTGTAATTTTTGTATTCTCAGGGCCTAGCAGAATATACAGAAAATACTCAAATATTTGTTGATGGAATAATAAATAACTATATGGTAAATTAAAAGCTTGACACTGAAAATTAACAATAGCTTTTGTGGTATAAACTATGGAATGTCTCAAGGGAAAGACTGGAAATCACAAATATGAGATAATAAAGTAAAAAATCTATTGTTTAGTCTTCAAGCAATAAATCTGAAAGTTACATGTGCAACTGGTATTTATTTGGGCAATACTTATTGATTGTGAGAAATGAAAAAGGTCATTCTAAAATATACCACCACAGCGTGCTTTTCAAATATGCCCATAAACTCTTTCCTTCAAAAGGTAGAGCCTATTTCCCCTTCCCTTAATTGTGGCCTATACTTAACTCACTTCCAATGAATGGAATATGCTAGAAATCAAAGTGTATGACATCCAAGATCAGAACATAAAAGCATGGTGGATTCCTCTTTGCTTTCTCTTGGGCCACTCAGAAGAAACCAACTGCCATGTTGTGAAGATACACAAACATGGAAAGACCCAAGTGGCCAAGAATAGGCCTCCAGCCATGAGAGTAAGCCATCTTGGATTCTCCAACTCAAATCAACCCTTCAGAAGCAGATTCTCCAACTCAAATCAACCCTTCAGAAGCCTTTGGCTGCCATCTTCATTTCAATCTCCTGAGAGCACCCACATCTTTCAAAATCATACAGCTAAGTGACTTCTGAATTCCTGGCCCACAGTAACTCTGAGATAATATATGTCTGTTACTTAAAGCTATGTGTAGGCAATCTGTTACGCAGCAACAGATAACCAAGGCAGATTTTGGTATTTGGAAGTGGGGTGCTGCTGCAATAAAAACCTAAAATGTAGGATTGACTTTGGTTTGAGTATGGCAAAAGGTGGAAAAACTTGGAAAAAGCATTAGTGGAAGCTCAAAGGACCCTAGACTATTTAATAGAGATTGGATTTTGAAGAGGCTGCAAGTGACACATGTTATAGTCATGTAGAGGCAGAAAGTTTAATAACATGTATTTAATAACATCATAAAATATGTCAAATGAACTGAGTGATTAGCTAGAGGGATTTCCAAGCTAAAAAAAGAGGGCGTAGTTAAGGTAGCACCTGATTCCTCTTGCAGATTGTAATTAAAATGCAAGAGAAAGAAACAAATGTAACAAGGACTTGACAGTTTTGAAAATTCTCAGCCTCTTCAAAAATGGCTGCTGACCAAAGGTTAAATTGAGAGAACTGCCAAGAAAATATGTCAACAGAGAAAGCAGAGTTTGGCTTTAAAATCCTTTAAAACTCAGAACTCAGAAAGATGGTACTTCAGCAGTTACTGGTCACCCAAAAGGCTCTTTTCTCTTAAAAATTTTAAGGGTATGATTCACTGATCCTTTTTTTTTTTTTTTTTTATATGACAGAGAGAGACACAGCGAGAGAGGGAACACAAGCAGGGGGAGTGGAGGAGGGAGAAGCAGGCTTCCTGCAGAGCAGGGAGCACGATGCGGGGCTCGATCCCAGGACCCTGGGATCATGACCTGAGCCGAAGGCAGACGCTTAACCATCTGAGCCACCCAGGCGCCCCTCACTGATCCTTTCAAACAACAGAACTTCTAAGAAACTCAAGGGTGCTGTCCTCTCAGCAAAAGCTCAAGGTAGACAAAGATATTCATGCATGTGGCTTCCAGTAAGATTCACAAAAGATCCATAGGTTTTAAGAGAATTCTATGGGCAGAAACATAGCAAATTTGGACTGAAAGGAACAGAGATAGTACAAAAGAACCCCCAAATTTTGGAAGCAGACTGAAAAACTACTCAGGTGCAAACAAATGCTAACTTTTTAAAAATTAATTTTTTTAGTAATCACTACACCCAACATAAGGCTTGAACCCACACCCCAAGATCAAGAGTTGCAAGCTCTTCCAATTGAGCTGGCTAGGCACCCCACAAATGCTAACTTTTAAGAACAAGGAAAGAAGATGCAGAAGGTGGAGCCAAGAAACAACAGCATAGAACCAGGAACCATTAAGAGAGTTAGTCCTACATCATGAGTCCTAATCAAAGAACTGCTACCCTATACCCAACTGGACTTAAGAACTGACATAACCAGTAACTCCTGTGTGCCTCCCATTTCCCCTTCACCACCCCCTTTTGATCAAGAATATTCCTCTGCAATCAATTTATATTGGACATGTACTTGGCACAGGATTTCTTTAAGATTTATTTATTTGAAAGAGACGAGAGAGAGAATGAGCAGGGAGAGTGGCAGAGGGAGAAGCAGATTCCCCACTGAGCAGGGAGCGACGCAGAGCTCGATCCCAGGATGCTGGGATCATGACCTGAGCCCACAGGAGATGCTTAACAGACTGAGCCACCCAGGTGCCCCTGGTACAGGATATCATATCAAGAACTATACTTGAAGAGCTATACTAGCTATACTAAATCAGAACCATATTAAAGAAATCTCATCAGCACCAGCACCTCATACACATATATAACTAACATTCTGGACTTTGAGCTAATGCTGTAATGGAATGAGACTTTTGAAGGCCTTGGAAGGGGCAAGTGTATTTTGCATGTAAGAATAATATAAATAGGGTGCCTGGGTGGCTCAGTCAGTTAAGTGTCTGCCTTTGGCTCAGGTCATGATCCCGGAGTCCTGGGATCGAGCCCTGCATCACTCCCTGCTCAGCGGGGAGCCTGCTTCTCCCTCTTCTCCCTGTTCCTGCTCTCTATCTCCGTCTCTCTCTCTCCAATAAATAAATAAAATCTTAAAAAAAAAAAGAATAATGTAAATAATTTGTGTCAGAATGCAGAATATGGCAGTTAAAAATATGACTACAAATTGTATGATTCTTCTCCCACTCAAATATAGGTTAGACTTGGTGACTCACTTTTACCAAATAGAACATGTAGGAGGTGATGGGGTGTTATGTTGAGAGAGTAGAACATTAAAAGTGTTGTGGCTTCTTCCTTGCTCTCATGGCTGGCTACTACGCCTTGAGGAACTGAAGAAACCCTCCAGAGAGACTAACATATTAAGGCCACCTGCCAAAAGCCATGTGAGTGAGTCATCTGGGAAATGGATCTTCTAGCCCTAGTTAAACTTTCAGATGATTGTAGCCCCAATCAACATTTTTTTTTAAAGATTTTATTTATTTATTTGAAAGAGTAAGAGAGAAAAAGAGCCCATAAGCAGGGGGAGTGGGAGAGGGAGAGGGAGAAGCAGACTCTCTACTGAGCAGGGAGCCTGAGGCAGGGCTCGATCCCAGGACCCTGATATCATGACCTGAGCCAAAGGGGCAGATGTTTATCCAACTGAGCCACCCAGGTGCCCCCCTCCCACAACCCTCAGCCAACAATTTAACTATAACTTTATAAGAGACCCTGAGCTGGAACAACCTAGATGCTTCTAAATTCCTGAACTATGGAAATAGTTGTTTTCAGCTGCTAAATTTAGGGAAATTTATTATGTGTCAATACACAACAACCTTCAAAAACAAATGCACACCAGTTTCTCTTTTTCCTAGTAAAGAAGCCCTTACTACTAAAAAAGAAAATTTCAAACAAGGACCAAAAATTACATTCTCAAAGTACAAGACATTTATAAATGAATAACCACAAAAATTCTGGCCTTTTAATGACTTGTAAAATAACTGCTACCACTTGCTTCCTTACTACATACCAGATACCATGCATGCATTATTTTACTTAATATCCTCAATAATCTCATTGATTAGAGTGTAATATTATTTTATGTATGAGAAAACTGAGGTTTCAGAGGAAAAATATTAACTCAAGAGTAATAACAAAAGGCAGAACAAGGATTTAAATCCACTTCACTCTGACTCCAAAGTCTGGGCTCTTTCCTTCCACTATGCTACACCAGGAGTCAATAATCTTTTTTTATAATGGGCCAGATACTAAATATTTTCATCTCTGTAAGCCATGGGTCTCTGGTGCAAAAAAACTCAGCTACTGTAGCACAAAATTCACCATAAATAATACATAAACAAATAGGCTCAACTACGTCCCAATAAAACTTCATTTATCAAATCAAACTGCAGTACGGATCTGGTCCACTGGCTCTTTTGTGATCTTATTCTATATTATCTCCCACTGCCTTGAAAGGACTCACCCAGTTTATAATAACAGAGTTGCCATACAAAAATAGAAAAAGGAATAACCACATCAGAAGTTAATATAGAAAGTAAGAATTCAAATCCTGTTTCACTTAATGTAGCACTATTTATCTGGATAAGCATGGTCTCAACTTTACATGAATTTTTACTTGTGTGAACATAATAGAGATCAGAATTTTCACTTAGAAGGATCCAGAGAATTCTACTATGATAGAATATTGCACTATCTTAAAAATAAAAAATTGGTGTGTATATGTATGTGTATGCATGCATATATGTATATACATAGCAAACAACACCTAAACCTAGACTACTCTATACAGCCAAATCAACATTCACATAAGAAGGCAAAATAAATCTGGCCATGTTAGTAATACTCTTTTAAGTTTACTGAAAAGATAGGGGTGCCTGGGTGGCTCAGTCGTTAAGCATCTGCCTTCGGCTCAGGTCATGATCCCAGTGTCCTGGGATGGAGCCCTGCATCAGGCTCCCTGCTCTGCAGGAAGTCTGCTGCTCCTTCTCCCACTCCCCCGCTTGTGTTCCCTCTCTCACTGTGTCTCTGTCAAATAAATGAATAAAATCTTAAAAAAAAAAAAATTGACTGAAAAGATAAAAACCTAAGAAGCAAAAAATAACTTCTCAACCAAATAAAGGGTAACTACCAGATATTTACTACAAATAGCAAGCTTTATGGTGGACCATTAGAAACATTATGTCTAAGATAAAAAAGGCAGCAAGTATACTACTGTTTCCATTAATTAGCAGTTTTAGCAACCCTCACCAATGCAATAAGGTACGAAAAAGAGAGGTATAAATACTGAAAGAAAACAAACTACCAATGTTTACAGATTAATATAACAGCTAACATAGACAAATTTTTTTAAAAATCAGCTGAAAAAACTACTAAACCTAATATCAGAGTTCAATAAGGATACCAACTTGACAAAAACTATAATATTCATTTAGAATACTGTAATGGAAAAAAAAGACATGTAGAGATAATGCTAGCAGTAAATTC
Source organism: Leptonychotes weddellii (assembly GCF_054177405.1). Classification (NCBI taxonomy): domain Eukaryota; kingdom Metazoa; phylum Chordata; class Mammalia; order Carnivora; family Phocidae; genus Leptonychotes; species Leptonychotes weddellii. The sequence goes on from NC_138370.1 coordinate 73,861,920, forward strand.
ACCAAAGTTATATAATTACACAAACAGAAATAGGAGATACAATGCATTCTAGTATGCAAAGATTCGATATTATTTAAGATATCCCCACCCCAAATGGTAATCTGTATCTCAAATGCAATTTAAATTAAAAACTCCAAAAGAGGGGCGCCCTGGTGGCTCAGTTGGTTAAGCGACTGCCTTCGGCTCAGGTCATGCTCCCAGGGTCCTGGGATCAAGCGCCACATCGGGCTCCCTGCTCAGCGGAGAGCCTGCTTCTCCCTCTCCCACTCCCCCTGCTTGTATCCCTGCTCTCGCTCTCTGTCAAATAAATAAAAATCTTAAAAAAAAAAAAATACACCTCCAACTTTCCGACAGACAAGGTAATTCTACAGTTCAAATATAAAAGCAAGTTCATATAAAAGCAAGAAAATTCTAAAGACATAGTATTGGATTTTAAGAAGAGACAAAGAGATCATAAGAACAGAAACCTGTATACTAATGTCAATACCACAGTTTAATGTCTTTACAGGAATTTCTGATGTATGGGGGAACCGACACCATACCCACAACCCACTACGCTGTATTTCACAGTTTAGTTCATGATAAAGGTGGCATTTTATTTTTTTATTTTTAAAGATTTTAAGTAATCTCTACACCCAATGTGGGGCTCGAACTCACAACCCAGAGATCGAGTCACATGCTCCACAGACAGCCAGGCAGGTGCCCCTTTTTAAATCAGTGGGGAATATGACAACCTATCAAAAATACTGTTGAGGAGTCAGCCGTCTATCTAGGGGTAATAAGCTACATTCTACTTCACATCATTATATAACAATTAACTCCAGATGAGGGGTGCCTGGGTGGTACAGTCAGATGAGCATCCAACTCTTGGTTTTGGCTGGGGTCATGGTCTCGGGGTCATGGGATGGAGCCCTGTGTCTGCTAGGGATTCTCACTCACCCTCTCTCTACCCTTCCCCCCACCCTCTCAAGATAAATAAATAAATCTTTAAAAAAATTAACTCCAGATGATTGTAAACGTAACAGAATATTGTAAGGAGGGGGGAAAATCAGAGGGGGAGACGAACCATGAGAGACTATGGACTCTGAGAAACAAACTGAGTGTTCTAGAGGGGAGGAGGTGGGGGGATGGGTTAGCCTGGTGATGGGTATTAAAGAGGGCACGTACTGCATGGAGCACTGGGTGTTATATGCAAACAATGAATCATGGAACACGACATCAAAAACTAATGATGTAATGTATGGTGATTAACATAACATAAAAAAAAGAATACTGTAAGGAAACACAGAAGATAAATATCTTCTAAAATAAATACATTTTAAATTCTGAAGTAAAAAAACCTTTCTATGCAAGACTTAGAAGCCACAAAAGACTAAAGAAATTTTATCTCATATAAATGAATACTTTTCCATAATAAAAGATAGCTACCATAAAGACCAAAGTAAAACAGGAAGAAAATTTCTGTAATACATAAACAAGGATTAAAGTCCTGAACATGCAGAGAACTTCTACAAACCAAGTTGAAAAATAAAATGGGAAAAAGACATGAATAGGCAATTCATACAAGAAAGCCAAAGGCCACATGAAAACATACACAGATGTTCCATTCTTAAAAATCTAGGAATTAGGGGCGCCTGGGTGGTTGAGTCAGTTAAGCGTCTGCCTTCAGCTCGGGTCATGATTCCAGGGTCCTGGGATTGAGTCCCATAATGGGCTCCCTGCTCGGCAGGGAGTCTGCTTCTCCCTCTACCCTTCTTCCTTCTTGCGCACGCTAATAAATAAAATCTTAAAAAAATAAATAAATAAATCTAGGAATTATAGGGGCACCTGGGTGGTGCAGCCAGTTGAGTGTCTGACTCTTGATTTCAGCCTGGGTAATGATCTTGGGGTTGTGAGATCGATCCCTGAGTCAGGCTCCACACTCAGCGCAAAGTCTGCTTGGGACTTTCTCTCCCTCTGCCCCACCCCCCAGATGTACATGCACACACACTCTTTCTCTAAAAATAAATAAATCTCTAAATAATCTAGGAATTATAAATCAGATTATTTTCCCCAAAATAATGAAAATGTAAAGGATGGATAATTTTTTGTGTAAGCAATAAAGGAAAAGATAAGCTCAATAAAGTAAAAGATAAGCTCAATACTGTGGCAATAAAAACTGATGAACCTTTTAATTAAGGAAGGCAATGTGACACTATTTCAAATTCTTATACTCTTTAACCCAGTAATTTCCACTTCTAACAATCCACGCTAAATAAACAAGTACAAAATGATATACAAGGACATTTACTATAGCACTGTAATGGTGAGGGAAAAAAACCCACATAGGTTCCTACATAGCCTTTAAAATGACTGATGATTGTAGTAAGTTATGTCCAGATATGGAGCAACACTATGAAAAAATAAGTTGCAGAATACTGGAGATAATATTACTCATTTATGGGGCTAGAAATATAAAACAAATGTAAACCAAACAACCTCAAAGAACGGCCCTGATATGTGTGTGTGGAGTTTACATACACATATAACTGAAATATATAATTGTGTACAAAGGCAATTGAACCTTTTATAGAGATAGCGATAACCTTTGAAAGAAGATTATCTATGGGTATGCAGAATAGTGAAAGGGGATTTTCACATTTGCTAGTGTATTTCTGAATTGTTTTAACTTTGTATAGAGTTAATTGTCTATTATTTGAATAATGTGAAGAAGAGGAGAAAGGCAGGAGGAGTGAACAGAAAGATAAAAGAAGCCACAGGATCACAGCTCTCAGCTTCAACTGTAATTGTTTTGTAGATTCTTACTGACATTTTCTTTCTAGTTAAAGAAGCAACAACACGTAGAGGGTCAAATGAAATCTATACAAGGGTTTCAATGTGTGATTTGAAATTTTAATAAAAATTAACAAAAGGATCCAAAGGTCTTTATCAGGAAGAAGGCTACAGAAAACCACCAACCATAACTTCAGAAGAGGAATAAGCTCAGGACTGAATAATAAAATCTGACACACTTTTTCCGCCATCTCATGTAACATTTTTGCCATGAACAACTCACAAAATATTTGGATGTATATTTATATCCTTCTACATGCCTGTATCATTTTTATTCTGAGAACCTTTCCCAAATAATTATCTAAGGAAAACTATACATTCTGGCATCATGATATAAAAATAGCACTTTAAAAACTAGCCAAATGATAAATTATTAGGCAATCTTACTAGTTTAATTCCAAACTGGCGTTTAATGTTCAAGCAATTTTCACCTTTCAGTAGGTTAATTATAAATAACTATTACAAAGAAGAATAGAATAACGAGATATACTGACAGCCAACACTAATGTAGAGTGCCGACACTAACGATAGTTAGCAATTTACAGTACTGGGTAAACCAGATTTTAAATGTTAAACTCATGAAATTCAACTTCTTAAAAGCTAATGATCGGTTACAAATTAAATTCTTGCTTCACTTTTCAAAGTATAAACAGTATTTTTCTTTTATTGCTTAGGGAAATCCACAAAATGTCCATCATCATTTTCTAAGCATGTATAACATCTTCCCACAAGGTGCTCACTAAAAAGCTCAAAAAAAATCTACGCTACACAAAAATACAAAGACACATATACACACCATAGCAAATAATAAGAAATCTTTGAATATTATACCTGTATCAGCTTCATGTTCTTTATTCTCATCTGTAAGGGGGTTGTCATGAAGTTTCAAATAAATCTCTATAGCAATTCTTGCTGCTTTAAAGTAAAATGGATGCTGTCGAAGTACATCTTCTAGTTTTAGTAAGTCCACATACGATCTAAGGGTAATCTTCCTCATACAGTATGTATGAAAGTCAAACTGGTCGTCAGTGATTTCTATAAAATGCTAACGAAATTATTTTTTTTATTATACTGAAGTATAACAATGTCAAAGAAAACTACAGAAATCAAACTCTCAGAATGACTTGTTTTCCTATGCATGAAAAAATAAGTAAAATAAAAAGATATTAAAAATTACTATCACCCAATATAAATACTTTGCATATCAAATAAGCAAATATAATTGGTATCCCCTAGCACAGTATATGGCATACACCAAGCACTGAATTATTTGGTGAATGAAAAGGAAACACATGATTTGAAATATATGTATTTATTCCTTCCTTAAATCATACTTAAAGCTAGCATGACAAATCAAACATAACTTATTAATATACATAATGATGTAGTACATTTACACATTAAACATTCAGTTTTTATATTTAGAATGACCTGCAAAGACTAAATGTAGTATTTGGTAATTTTTCTAAGAATACAAATTTGAATCCTACACGATGTTATGCTGGCTACAGAAATACTGTATAAAGGATTCAAAGCTTGTATCTTAGGACTATCAAGGGTATACATCACCAATCAACCCCTTAACAAACAGCTTTCTAGGATAACTTAATGAGCTTTGTATTACTGAAGATGGAGCAATTCGAAACATTCAAACATCAATAAAAACACAGCCAAGCTACAAACTTTCTATCAAGTTTTTCACATGAAGAGTAGACAATGGGCAAGTCTGCTGAAAATGTAGTCTATAACATTTCCATCAAAAAATGAAAAAACATGACCACTGATATTTAGAAATCACTTACTGTGAATTATAAAGAAGAAAAAACTATAGTTGTCCAAAACCTTCAACATATTACAATAAAATGAGAAACTCATACATATATATGGTACTTACTCTCTCAATCTCATGACATTTCTTAAGTGCTTCACCAAATTTATTCATTGCCTTATAAGCCTGGGCACATTCTGTCTGGAACCACATGCATTGCATTTCATTCAAATTCTCTACCGCTGATGTTCCTTCCTATATGAAAATATTTATGCATTCAAGACCATTTCTTACCAAATACACCATTTCACCATAGCATTTAAGAAGGAAAATATAGTCAATTGATTTGAATTTTTTCAAAATAACTTTCTTTTTAACTGTTTTCAGAGTAAGAGGGAACTGTTATTATGTGTAAGAAACTGGAATTATATTTCTAATCACTGAAAAAAATGTACCTTTGTAAATAATCAAAACATCTACATAACTGGGGTTGGAGAATAACATAAGAAAGAGAACACTAGCACACAGCAGGTAGTCAATTAACATTAGTTCCTTTCACCCCTAAAAATTCATCTGAACATACATCAATATAAATCAGAGTTAAATAACCCACTGTACAACCAACTAAAAAGAAAATTATGTTTTATACTAATTTTGATTTCAGTTTCTTTCTCCTAAGGTAATTTAATTAAAATCCTATTTTGATACTAAAAATACTAGGAAAAAAAATTGAAAAATAAGCAAGATATACAAGTATAAACTATTCATAAGAACACTAGCTGTACAAACCCTTGTAAACTTTGAGCACATTTCTTCAGCCTCTTTTATCAGATTGGCTTTTAGCATGTACTTTGCACACTTGGAATTGATAAATCTGTCTGCTGTGTCCAAGGCCTGGGCCTCATCCATCCACCTCGCAGCTTCTCTAATATTTCCAGCATGCTTATAGAAAAGCAAAATAAACCAGTCAGTATGCTAATTTTACTATGCAGGTAATTAGTTACCTATTGATAAGTAACTAAAACACAAATGAAAAAAAAGGTATTCTTCTGATTGATCTTAAGACCCTAATCAATGTAGATGCATACATTTTGATACTTTTCTGGCCATGCAGAATACAGGCTTTCTGACAGTAAAGACTTGTTTTAATAACATTGTTTACTGTTACACCTCCCTGCCTTTATCAGTGTCTGGCACATAATGAATACTCAAAAACAATGGTTGAATTTTAAGAATAAATAATTAAAATCTTTAAGTCAGAACAACAGAAAGTTCATAAAAGGCATCATGGCTGAGTATCAGGGAAATTCTGTTAACATACAACAATGCTTATTTTAAAAAATTATTCATCAACATTGAAAAAAAAAAAAAAGGCAAAGATATTGGCTAAATTTCTAACCTAAAGCAACCAGGGAATATTACTGCCTATTACTGGACATTCCACGATGTGTTTTAATTTACATTACTAGTCCATTTGTCAAAGCCACAAAACTAATGAGCATAACCTGGCTTTGAAAAGTGCTTTTAAAATAATACTTAATTTTATTGTTTTTGGTAAATACATTTTAAGTTTATAATCTCTTCCTTAAGAGCTATTATTACTAATTTGTATTTGTATTAAGAAAAAGAAGAGCCAACTTTAAGATGATGCTAAAACATATGACTGGAGATTCTCAAGTAAGACCAAGAAGTTAAGAAGACAAGTAAAATAGTAAAATCTTCAGTTTCATTTCATTAAGATTACCAGATACTACTGATCATGGTCATACTCAAGTGTTAATAGAAACAAACATGTCGCAGCGAATTACTTTAGAGTATCTATACTGTTACTACTTAAAACCAAGAAAATAACCAGACATGTGTGTGAATGTATAAGAATATGTAATATGAATAACCACGTATCTGAATAACCATATGCATGTATGTATATCTGTGTGTATACAGACATATAAATGAGTAAATTATCATGACCATGACAAATCTAAAAGTAATCAGACTGAGAAATGTTCTATAGTTATTCCAGGTTTTAGAAGTCATCAAATATATCATTTTTATTACAGCTTTTAGAATCTACAAATTATAGAAAAAAGTTTTTATAAGACTCATCATCTTATAAAAAAGCGGGAGGGAAGATTTTTACCTTATAGATTTTAGCTTTCACAAGAAAGAGTTCTATCAATGTAGGTGTACTTTCAATAGCGGTATTTATGTATTCCAGAGCAATCGATGGCTGACCAATTTTGTCATAATGTTGTGCCAAGTAGTACTGGACCCAAAGTAATGTGGTTGGTGGTTCCTCTTTTCCATCATCTTTAAAAAGTGGGAGAGGTGGGTGGGAGAGGAAATAAACCAAGATTAATCATTACATATATTAAGAGAGTACCCACCTCCAAATGGCTTTATCTTTATTAATAAGGAAAAGTAGTTTGAACCATTTATTTATGTATCTAGCTATAAAACCATCCTTAAATTCATAAGATCTTTGGAAGGGACCATGTTGTCTGTTCTGTATCATTATAGCCCCTAACACATTACCTTGAATTTAGTAAGAACTTTATATAATAAATATGGCAGATAAATGAGATCAAAGATATAAAAAATTACCCAAAAAAAGAAACTGAAAGGAATGGGGGGGCAGGGGTGGGGGAGACAAGTTGTGCTAGTACTATGAAAGTGTAAAGATCAGGATATTATTTATGAGGGGTGAAAAAGGTATCAGAAAAAATTTTGATTTTCCATTAATGTGAGGTTTAAAAAAAAAAAAAGGCCTGACTGCTTAATTGGGTTTCTAGCTAATGTACTAAACTATACATAAATATACTTGTGATGTGGTTGAGTTTTGGGTGATTATATTAATATATTCTAACATTATGCTGATATGCAATGATGCGTAATTTAGGCTGAATAAAAACTATACCCAAAAAATGAGATAAGTAAAAATGCTTACTCTACATTTTAGTTCATAATTTAATTTTTATATACTCACAAGAAAATGTGTAAGTTAAATATAAAACCCACACATTATAAAATACTTTTTAAATACCAATATCTAAAACCTAAGAACTGTTATTTGCTTTCAAAGAAAGCAATAGATTGCTTATTTTTATCCTAGTAAAAGCAGGATGGCTCAGTGGACAAACAATAGGAGTGGAACTCACCAACTCCCGATCTGATAGATCTGCAACTAAAGTGCTGCATATTCTTGGGCATGTCATTGAACCTCTTCCACATTTGTAAAATATGTAGGAAAATGCTGATAATCAAAGGAACATCATGATGATTAACCAATGAAACCATGGTAACGCCTTCTAAAAAGTATTATTAAAATTAATCTGAGACCTAGAAACAATAACCCAAAAGCAATGAGCACCCCAGGTCCCATACTGGGGTTTCCCACTGTAAGAACCAGGGCTCCTTTGGAAAAACAATTGATTCCAGGTCTGCTATGGGCAGTATACCAGATGAGCTGGAATATCTTGTCATACCAAACTGCAAAAAAGCTATCAACTACTACACCATGGTATGTGAAGGCTAGAGCCATGTGAAACTGCAATGATTTAAAACATCAAGTATGTTTAAACCCATGAATTCATAATACCTTTAAAATATGCACTGGCATCTTTGAAGGATGCTACTAAATGAATTCATTATTTTAAAAACTGGTAAAGAACAACAACAACAACAAAAAGTAGGAGATAGAGGGAAAAGAAGCAGCATTTATCTTGCTTTTCCTATATAAAAACCAAAATACTGGATAAACAGGTAAGAGAAGGGAAATTTCTCTTGTAAGATAACAGAAGATGAATGATAGACTATCACCCGTTTGTAATTCCTGACCGTTGCTAACATACAAAACAAACACTAAATGCCTCCTGATGGAAGAATATACTACCACCCTCCACCCATGAAATAACCTTGTTCACCCCCTATATTTAAAAGGAAACAAACAAAAAAAAGTGAATCTCATTAATCCTCTACTCAGACCGTCCATTAGAAGCTTCTGCAAGGATAGAAATGTTCTGTATTTGCCCTGGCAAATATGGTAGTAGCAACTGGCTTTACACAGTTACTGAGCAGCACCTGAAATGTGGCTACTGCAACTGAGGAACTGAATTTTTAATTTTATTTAATTTAAAAAATTTTAATAGTCACACGTGGCTAATAGCTAATTATACTAGACACCACAGCTCTACATCCAACTACCAATTTATAACAAATTCAGAGGACAGAGGAATAACATGTTAAGCAACACCATGAGAGTCCATTCAGCAAAATCTGGACTGTCGAAAAACTTAAGAAAAAAAACTAATTTTTTAAACAAACTGCAGGAAAAAGAGCAAATAGAAAACCTATAGATTTTTTTATAAGAGAGTTGAGACATATCAAACTCGAAGTACAGATTTCATATGGATCCTCATTCAAACAACTTCAAAGCCAAAGAAGAAAAAAATGACATTTCTAAGATAACTGGAAATGTAAGCATAGACTTTTGTCTTTGATCTTAACAAAGTATTAATGTTCAGGTGTGGTGATGATACTTTGGTTATGATCGTTAGAATACTGAAATAGTCACAGATAAAATGATGTGATGTTTGGGATTTGCTTCAGAGTAACATGCGAAAAGAGGGAAGTAGGTAAGAATATAGATGAAATAGGTTTTCCCATGAGTTAAAAACTATTGAAACTGGATGATGGGTAAATGATGGAGGATCATTGTATGATTAGATCTAGTTTTGTAAATGTTTTAAATTTTACATTTTTTTCCAGTAAGATAGTATGATTCTCTTAACCAAATATTTTCACACTATGTGCAAATTAATGCATCTCCATCTTAAAAAGAAAAAAGTTTAAATATACTAAGCTTACTGTCTAAATAATGAATAATACGGACCTCCTGATTAAGAATTTCATAATATATTAAAAATTCCAGGATATTTTTAAAACATAAAACTTGAGCACTTACCATTAGGGTTAAATAATCGGCAGCTTTTTAAAGAGGTTTCATAACCTACTACTAATTCTTCTATGATTGCCACCTAGAGTACAAACACACAAGCACACTTTAATAAAATATATATACATGCAGTTACCATTCTTGTACAAAACATGTTATTTACTATTTTAAAGGGCTACATCAACATTCCAAAACATGCGCACGCACACATACACTCATGTACACACCCTCTTATAAAACCTCTTAACCTATGAATAAAAACTTAAAAGCACGTAAACCATACATTTTTGAAGGTATTAAGATATAACTTTCGGGGTGCCCGGGTGGCTCAGTTGGTTAAGTGCCCGACTCCTGATTTTGGTTCAGGTCATGATCTCAGGGTCCTGGGACTGAGCCCCACATTGGGCTCTGCGCTCAGCGGCAAGTCTGCTTGTCCCTCTCCCTCTGCCCCTCCCCCTGTTCGTGCCCTCCCTCCCTCTCTTTCTCTCAAATCAATAAATTCTTTAAAAAAAAAAAAAAAAAAGATATAACTTTCTAAAAACTTACTGGTCCCCTTCCCTGCTAGAAAGGAGGGAATATGCATCAAGCTGAGCTAGAAATCAGGAAAAGGTTGGATTAAAAGAGGTAATACTGTAGGTAATATTGTGGATGACTCTTATCTTGGTTCATTTTTATCTCAATTCACATAAATAACACCCACAATTAACATCTGCCCTTTAGGAATCAAGAATTAAAAACTACGTGAAAAGAGAAATTCCAAAAGTACATAATAGCATCAACTCTCAATTTTAGAATCCAAGGGAAAACATTAGTAAAACTGAAACAGAAAAGTGGGTGGGTTTCTGAAATCCAGGATAGTGAGTGGATGTCCAGGTTCTGGTTTCTCCTGAGTCATGACTATACCACTTGCTCCTGGCTTTGTAAGAGATCTGTGAATACTTTTAATTTATTAATTCCCTTCTTCACTTAATCCATCTATAATGGATTTGTTACTATAGAAGCTCTCCTAAATGACCTCAACTTCACCGACTCAACAGATTAACACCAGCTCTCTCCATTACCTCAGAAAATTGTGAGGACTGAATGGTCACAGCTAGGTTATTCTGGTGCGCCCATGTTCTTCTGCTCCCACAAGTTGAGCTACATGCTTACTAAGAGTTTTGTTTTCCCAAACCTGTTTAAATCAGTTGCATTTATTATCATTACAGAATTTAATTCAATATTATGCAAACTTAATAAACGAGAACAAAAGAAAAAACTGTTTTAAGTTGAATACCGTGGAAAGACTCAAGGATAAATTAGATACTCCTAACAAATTCAGGTTTCAATAATACAACCATAAAGGGGAAAATCATTAATATATAGGCTTCTATAATCAAGATGCTATAATCAAGCGTTCCCACGCTATTGATACTGAAAACAACAGACCCCATTTTATGAATGTGATTTATGCAATTTAAAAAAAGAGTCAAAGTCATCAATAAAGCCTATACCTTGGGCCTCTCAACAAAAGACTGGAAAATAAACACACCTTCTGTGCTTTAGGTTAAAGTGTTTAGCATGTTTAATTAGTCCCATCTTTCTGATTCTTTACTGTAACTTATTTTTTATCCAACCAACATGCCTTGATGTCACTGTACTTGCAAGCAAAATAATCTAAATTAAGATTAAAACAACCTCTTAATAAGCAATTTGAGCATTATTATACACAGCTAAAAGAGTAAGTTAACTTACTAGGACAGCAAACAAACTGCTGATAGAATTTTTTTTTCTACCAAATAAGAAAGAAGAAAGATTACTAAGCTAAGCCTTAGTTTAAAAAATCACTTCTGACTTTCACCATGAACAAAGATTAGAGAAAATACTGAAGAAATCACTACCTTACCAACTTTTCATACCTACACTGACTCAAAGTAAATAGCAGAAATAAAAGAGAAAATAAGGAAATAATAAGTTACTTGATTAAAAAGAGAAAAGGATGAAAAGTAAGAGGTACAGAAGCATTTAAACCGTGAGACAGGAAAACAGCAGATTGACAAAATGTGTACTATGTACATAGATAATCAAGAATCAACGATTCCAAATACTAAGCGGAGAAATGATAGTGGGGAAAAAGTGGTATTTGGCTTTACCTTTTCTTTATCTTTGTATAATGACCTCAAAGTATTGAAGACTGGTGGACAACCCTTGCTGAAATTCATCCTTAGAAACTTATCCAAACATTCTTTAAACTTCTCACCTTGGAAGAAAAAAATTCTGTTGATTTGCATCTACCCAGACAACTCTAAAATGCATACTTTAATATTAATATGCATACTCATATATCTAAAACCAACAAAACAAACTGTAAACCCTACATCATTTTCATTCCTTTGCAATTACTCTCACCAGATAAAAAGTTCAACGGCAGTCTTCTTGGCACCAGTCCCCTGGGATATTTAGTCCAGGCCTCCTCATAAATTTTTAGTCGTTCTAACATATTAGCTGCAAACAAAAAAAATAATTCCTTTTATATATAATTATAACTTCTATGTGTTTTCTAGCAAATTATAAATTTTTCCAAGTATATATAAATTCTTATTAAGCAGAAAAGCTGAAGGTGAAAAGAAAATTTATAATCTAACCACCTAAATATACCAACAATCATTTTAGAATATTTTTCTAATATTTTCCTATTTTAAATACCTATTATCATCTAAAATACATAATTTTCTTTATCCTTTCTGCTTTAGGTACCTTTCAGAATCTAAGGACTCCGTTTAGTTCTAAGAAAGGCTTGGTTATTATGTTTCCTTTGCTTCTCTACTATTCTCTTCAGCCTATCCTTTATTTTAGAGCTTTTGGATCTATCCCCTAATCTTCCATTTCTCCGTATTTCTTTTATATTTTCTTTTAATCTCAGTTGAAAGCTCTCCTCAGTTCAATCTTCCAGTTCACTAACTTCTCCTCAGTTGTGGACCCTCTTCCATTCAATCTATTAAGATTTTTATGTCAATAAATAGGCTTTTCGGGGTGCCTGGGTGGCTAGCATGGTTAAGTGTCTGCCTTCACCTCGGGTCATGGTCCCAGGGTTCTGGGATCAAGCCCCACATGGGGCTCCTAGCTCAGCTGGGAGCCTGCTTCTCCCTCTCCCTCTGCCTCTGCCTCTCCCCCTACTGATGCTCTCTCTCTCTCTCTGTCTCAAACTAATAAATAAAATCTTAAAAAAAAAAAAAATAAGTAGGCTTTTCATTTCCTAGATTCCTAATTGGTACTTTCTCATAACTTTTCATATTTCATGACTGCAATTTCCTTTTTTCATCTTAGATTCCTCCATTTACTCCCTTTTGCTGTACTAATGATTACCATTCCTGTGACAGCGTTCCACAGTAGCAAAATATTCTTTGTTACAAGGTTTCTCTTGTATATATCAACGTATCAGTAATGGCTCACTACCAGTCTTGAGGGAGACAGCCTCAAATCAGATCATCTTGGCTAAGGACCCTATCTGTAGATGACATGTTTCTGGGTCTGTCCTCACAAGTGGGTCCCATTCATGGGAGAGGGTAAAGGGGAGATGTGGGCAGAGTCTCTGGACCCAAGTTCATTTGGCTGATGGAAATTTAGTCCCTCTTCCCACACAGGAAACAGTACTGTTCTTTCAGCTTGGCTACATTCATGTGCCCTTGGCAGGCCATGCTGCTGTGGCCACAGAAGTTAAGCTTGCTTCTTTCCTTTAGGGAGACATCTCTGTAAGTAAGGAGACATTTCTGTCAGTAGGAATTTCCCTTTCCATTTTTTATGCTGCCATGCCATTTGTGAATTTTTAAGTTGTTTCTGAAATTCTTCTCTCAACTATTTCTATAAATGTGTAGAAGAGAGGTTTCAGAAAATGCTCAATCTGCCATATTAAATGGAAGTTTGCAACTGTACTTTTGTATTCAGATTTTGAAACCAATTCTTAACCACTGTTTTTCTAGTTATGCTTTTCAATGAGTTAATAAAATATTTATCAACAAAGGGAGCAATTAAAAACTTAAAAAGTTTTAAA
>NC_138370.1:73875603-73883315 GCF_054177405.1 Leptonychotes weddellii
TTTTAAAGATTTTATTTATTTATTTGAGACAGAGAGAATGAGAGAGACAGAGAGCACATGAGAGGGGGGAGGGTCAGAGGGAGAAGCAGGCTCCCTGCCGAGCAGGGAGCCCGATGCGGGACTCGATCCAGGGACTCCAGGATCATGACCTGAGCCGAAGGCAGTCGCTTAACCAACTGAGCCACCCAGGCGCCCCACTCCTTTTTTTTTTTTTTTGAAGTTCTTATGTAGAAATGCCATCCTCTCCACATCCTCAATTATTCAGGTACTGTCTAACTCCAGGCTATTCCCCAAATTCACTAAACACAGTCACCAAGCCACCATCTACTGCTTAATTATGCCTGACATAACAGATAATTTCACGTCTGAATTATTGACCCAATTCAACACTCTAACCTTATGATCTCCAAATCAATTATAAAAGGATTCAGCTATAGCACCCCACAGTCATGGCCACATTCAAACCTGCTTTTTCTAGCTCTTCCAACTACTAAATAGGGCACCTATCTTGCTTTAAGCTTAACTGTCTTGTTTAGCTTATTCTTGTCTCATTAATCCTAGCCTTCAATCTTAGAGAAAAACCATTCCCTTTTCTTCAGACCCTTCAGTAACTCATAGACTCATTGCTGGTTTTCTCTGGGCTGCACAGCCAATCTCATCCCTAAATGACATTAACAGCCCCAAATATCAAAATCAGTCTCAAAACCTAAGGCTCCCTTATTTACCAATTTTAAGGCCTGGATCAACCCCAAATGTTTGCTTGTTACACACCTTCTCACAAAAGGAAGCAGGTCATTAGATGAACGGACAGAGACACCAGTTTCACTAGAAATCTATGAGCTCCAAAATCAAATGAGCCTCAAACACTGCTCAGGTACACTTTTCCTTACCCTTAACAGGCTTCCATCCACCAGAGGTATTATTTTCAAACCATGCATGACTTCATCCCTGCACCCTCTGCTCTCATCAGACAATAAAAATGAACACTTACCGAGTGTTCACTGTTTGCCAGTGACTTTTAAATGTTTCACCTGCATTAAGTAATTCAACTCTCAAAACTCTATTATTTTCATCATTTTAAAGCAGAGAGAACTTAAGTAAACTTGCTGAGGGACTTTCAGATAGTTAATTGTTGGAATCAGGATTTGAATCCAAGTAATTTGGCTAAAAAAGCCCATATTCTTAACGTCTATTTCAGTGGCTCTCAGCCAAAGGCACTTTTGCCAATATCAGGAGCCATTTTTTGGTTATCAATAAGTGATGGGGTAGTACTACTGGTATTCTGATAGGAAGACGCTAGAGTATGCTGTTAAGTGTTCTACAACATATAGGAAACTTCTATCCCCAACATCTCAGTCCCAAAACAGTGCCAAGGTTGACAAACCTGCTCTAATCAAAAGCCTACTTCACTGAGAACAAAAAATCCTGCAACTTTTCTCCCCTACATTACACCCATCCAACATTTCCTTTCCTTAATTCTCTCCCACCTCGTCTTTGTAGAAGGAACTGGTGGTGTAAGAATTAACAATGAAACTTTCTGCTTAACTGCGCCCACTCACCCACTCCAGAAGTTTGCAAATTACTCAGACTACTAACAATGCCTTTATTACTGGAATTTCCAAAGATTAATGTTCTACTCTCGGTTCCTTTCTATTCTCTTTATATATCCCGTCCCCATCACCTGACTCACTCTAAGTATCAATACTTTCTGGAATGAACTGATGGCTGTTTCCTATTTCACTGAGAAAATGGAAGCAATTAGAAGAGAACTCCCAAATATCCACTACATCTATATATCTACTTGCCTATATATTCTACCCTCCCTTGCTACTATGAACTATTCATACTGTTATCTAAAGCTAATCTTTCAACTTATCCACTAGATCACATCTTCTCTGTTGTATTAAATATTCTGTCTCTACTGGATCATTCTCCAGTGAGCATAAGCACATACTGTAAAAAAACCTTTTGATTCTGTATTCCATTTCATCTAGCACCACCCCACTTATCTGTTGCCCTAGACAACAAACGTCCTTTTGAGTCATCCAGGCATGCTATCTTTAATTCCTTGACTTCCAATGTCATTTAATTCTAGTTGATTTGTTTGAGCTTTTACCACCCTCCTTCCAAATTTTCAGAAAATGCTTTTGTTAAGGTCACCAATGACTTCCAAATTCCTAAAATCCACTGATCAATTCTGAATCCTCACCTAACTTGATCTGTCATTCTTTCTCACTAATACAGTTATCAAAAGGATCAAATGAAATAATGTACTTAAGAGTATTTTGAAAACTATCATGTATTTTGATAAAGAAACCAAGGTCCAAGCCTTGTGACTGGTCATACAGCTAGTTATAGTAGCCAATGAAGGAACCCGAACTAGTTTTTCCCAATCTTGTGATCTTTCTATAAAGTAAGAAATCCCCTCCCTTTATAACTAATAGATTGTTAAGGGATGATCAACTCAAATGAAAGACGGCTGTTCTGGATCTATAGTTCACAAGTGAGCTCCAGCAGAGGTAGAGACTTCCATTTTTTTCTTGCCAGTAGCATTATCCTCTGCTGAAAGCTCATCTGGCAAATAATGGTTATATCCACTATGCAAGCTCAAGTATCGCACTTTTTTAGTGTTCAACTTCAACAAGAGCCAAAGGAATCTGAAACCAGCAAACGTCAGTTCCCTGGACTAAGCCAGGTAAAGAGACATTTCAGATGGTAATTCTTAGAAAAATACTTCTATTTTCAGTTACTTTGTTATTCTTCTTTCATTTTCTATGATCAGTTCCTCAACTTTTAAAACTGAGACTCCTTTTTCTCGGCCTTCTAATAAATGGCAGCACTGGAGCTCTTTAGGAATCTACCCCTCTTATCACAACCCACACACATAAAGCCAAATCTCTGGTTTCAATTCATATTCTTTCTATGTCCAGAAAGACATCCAGATAAACTAGAAAGACCTCATAATTGCCCCATATATACTTCAGTACAGACTGATCATCAGTAAATATTACTGTCAATAACACATTCAGATTTGTTAATAAGCTGTTCCTAAGAAATTTATTCCTGTCTTGTAAAATTAAGCAATTACCTCCTGTGTTTTGATCAAACCCTATTAATATCTTCAAGCCAAAAACATTTTATTTAAAGAAAAATATCTTGAGTCACTTCATTTAATGGTTTTATATTTTGTAATTATTCTTTCTTATATTAATATCCATTGTTGAAATGTGTATTTTCTGACATTACAAATTATTCACAGTGTGTATGAGCAAGAAACAGATTTTCTATCACCAAAATGCTGAATTATATGCAATTATCAGCAGCAACTAGATTTTTTAGTCTTGCTCTTTGTCATAACTAAATACTAGAATAAATGACATCCTTTAAAAAAAAAACACCTTTGGGGCACCTGGGCGGCTCAGTCAGTTAAGTGTCCAACTCTTGGTTTGGCTCAGGTCATGATCCCAGGGTCCTGGCACAGAGCCCCATGTCAGGCTCCCTGCTCAGCGGGAAGTAGGCTTCTCCCTCTGCCCCTCCCCCACACTTGTGCATGCGCAGGCTCTCTCTCAAATAAATAAATAAAATCTTTAAAATAAATAAATAGAGGGCGCCTGGGTGGCTCAGTTGGTTAAGCGACTGCCTTCGGCTCAGGTCATGATCCTGGAGTCCTGGGATCGAGTCCCGTATCGGGCTCCCTGCTCGGCGGGGAGTCTGCTTCTCCCTCTGACCCTCCTCCCTCTCATGCTCTCTGTCTCTCATTCTCTCTGTCTCAAATAAAAAAATAAATAAAATCTTTAAAAAAAATAAAATAAAAATAAAATAAAATAGATAAATAAAAATAAAAATTTTTTAAATACCTTTGGTTTCTTCTACAGCAAGTTTATCACAAATCTGCTTTTCATAGGTACAAAGATGTTCCAGGGCTTCTCTATAGAGACCTGCTTCCCGAAGAACTTGGTTCTGATATAAAAGGAGTTCACTATATTCATAATCCACTTTATCAGGGGATGTCTATATATGGATATAAAGAATACTAACAGTAAGAATTTTGTTTTCGTATTAGAAAACTGTTTATACACTCAAAATAGATAAATCAAAGGATAATAACTGATAAAATTCATTTTCTAAAAATTCTTAAATATCTGTCTAGAGAGCAACTAAGTAAAAAAATGACAATATTAACTTATAACTCACTGAATAAAGTAAGAATCCCTAAGTCCTTAATAAGTAAGTAGGGGAGAAAGGGAAGCTCTTACTTAACAGTAGAATGTAAAATAATAAATCTAGAAAAAATAAGAGAGTTAGAGAATCACCACTTTGCAACTATCATAGAACAGTTGATTCAGGCAAGAACCACAATCGATGAATGTTAAAATTAGTGGTAAGTTTGATGAAGAACAGGCAAGAAAATCTCAAACTGTTTACTAAATACAAAGAGGAAAAAAATAACAATTTTTAAAGAAACCTGACAGACACCACCTTAACCAAGTAATTAAATGGAACAAACAGACCTTACACTTCTCAAAGTGATGAACTGAGAAGGGATAAACATAACTCCTGTAGTTTCCTGCCAAAAATTCTTAACTATATCTAATAATGAAGAAACAGCAAAGAAATAAAAATTGATGGACATTCTACAAAGCACTTGCTGTACTCTTCAAAAATTTCAATGTCATGAAATACAAAGAAAGTCTTCAAAACTTCCAGATTAAATCAGACTGGAAAGAATTGATAACTAAATATAAAGTATGCTTCTAGTAATGGGGGGAAAAATCTTAGAAAGGATATAAATAGGACAATTAATACATTTTGAATATGGGCTGTGGATTAGATAATAACAGTCTATCAATGTTAAATTTCCTAATTTTTGATAATCTACACGGTACTGTGTATAGAGTTAATAACTATAGAGTTATTCTTAGGAAGTATCACACTGACAGATTTAGGAGTAGAAGATCATGGTATCTGCATTACTCTCAAATGTTTCAGGAAAAAAATTTAAAAAGATAAGTAGATAATAGAAATTGTAAAGTAAATGTGTCAAGTATTAATAATCAGTTAATGTGATTGAACTCCTACCTGGAGTTCTTTGTACTATTCTTGCAACTTTTCTTGAAGTTTGAAACTATTTCAAAATAAAAAGTTTGCAAGTCTATATACACTTCTTTTTTATCATTATACTTAGAATTAGACCCAGTTTATTAGGTCTGGCTTCTGGCTGTTACCTGTTGTGTTTTCCTAAATTCTTCTAAAATCTTTGCTGCCATTTCATAATCTTCTAATAAGTGGTAAGCAATAGCATAACCAATCCATGATGCTCTCTGTGCAGGGCGAAGCTGAAGTAATTGATACCTCGTTTCCTTTAAAGGGGAAAAAAACCACATTTTTTTCTTAGGTTTACAGTGAAAGCAAATGCTCCTAAAAAGATCATATTAATTTACCCAACAATGCTGAGCAATTTGCAACACAATCCTAGGAATAATAACAGAAAACAGCTTCAGACATCCATATTGTGTAGCTTCATAAGAGCAAAATAATATTTGGTAAGAAGTACAATGAAGCCTCCAAGATAATCTTGTAACTGTTTTAAAACTTAAGACCAGACCGCTTTATTACTTCCTGAACTACTTAAAAAAAAGAGAGACAGGATGGAAAGGAGTACAGCAGAAAAACTTTTTTAAAAATACAGGGCCCAACTACTGAGTTAAGATCTATAGAAAACAACTGAGCAGGTACTACACATGGCTATACAGATCTAAATTAATAGACTGATTTAAGGGTTAAAATACAGGCACAAAGAATAGTCTCAATGGAGGTAAAAAGAAGAAACAAATAGGCTTTCCAGAAAAATGTGAGAACTAAAGGTTGTATTTACATGTTACTAGCAGACAAAGGCATTGCCTATTTGAGGAACGTCAATGTTAATATTGACTGAATTAACTCCATTCTACACAGTAATCCAATACTGCCTCAGAGTAAAATAATTTATTTTAAAAATCTGATTAGTCCAGTCATAATATACACAATCACTACTAGGAGGAGATGAATAAGATTCAATTAAATTCTGTTTAAGAACGGAAAATTTTGTTTTCAGTAAGTACTCAAAAAAGTTTTAAATATTTTAATACTACTTTCCCCTTAGAATAAAAAAATTGGCTATTTTACTTACCCTGTAACCCTCAAGATCTCTCATTTGAATCTGCAGTAAAGAAAGGTCCCTTAAGATTTGAAGATTGTCTTTATCCCATTTTAACGCATTCCTATAACACTTAATGGCTTCATCATATTTCTTGTCTGACCTCTGGAGAAGGCCATAAACATGCCAACCTAAAGGATTTAGTTAAGGACACAACCTACAAGTCAAGAAATAATATTCCAATAATATTCCTCAAGAAACTCAGAAAACTACAGCTATTTATAAAAGTATAAGCTTTAAAAAAAGAGAGAGAATATAAAGATAGAAGTTTAACACACTGGAAAACAACACAGCTTTTTGAGCCAAAGAAAATATGTCTCACCTGTCTTATTAGCTGTGACCTTGGTAAGTTAGTCTTGTTATGTTTCCTCAATTATAAAATGTAAATAGAAAGTCTATACAGCATAGTTTCATAACTAAATGGAAAAGACTCATACAAAATAAATGCTCAATAAATGTTATGAATTATCTATTGAGAGTAAGTGCGCATGCGCACATGAGTGCAGGGTGGGGAGGGCGTGCAGTACGCAGAGGGAGAGGGAAAATCCCAAGCAGGCTCTGCATCACTGGTCTGGATCTCAGGACCCTGAGATGCATAAACGACTGAGCCACCCAGGTGCCCCTGGAATTATCTTTACTTTTAAAAGAAAAAAGAGGGAATGGGTATACACATGACATAATTATTTTACATCATGTACTTTTCTTTAGCTAACAAGATCCTTAGTATAGATCGCTTAGTGCAGTACAAAGTTCCTAAAAGTCAACATAGAAGATAAAAACCACATATAAGATAAAAATTCATTTAGCAAATAATTATTAAAATATCTTAATAATCAGGGTGTAGGTGACCAAAATGGACTATTTCCTGCATTCAAAAAATTTGTATTAAGGGCACAGATAAGTAAACTGCAGTTGGTTGTAAAAAATGCTATAAAGGGGGGAAATATGTAAATAATCCCACTCCCTTAATACAGGTCCTTTTCACTTTAGATCTTGATTACTGCACAGTCACCCATCCTCCCACCTTCAGTCTCTCTGCTTTTATGCTCTCCAGAGTAACCTTTCTTAAAAACAAACAAACAAAAAACCCCACAAAATCAAAAGAAAATAATTCACTTCCCTTTCAGAAACTTGTAGTGTTTCTCAGATCAAACTTTTCAATCTACCAATTTTTATACCAGGGATCCTCAACAGTCAGTTAAATACATAATGTCCAGGATGGCACATGTAACTGAAAATACATATTTAATACCATAAATTTTATTTGAAAAATCCTTGCTTTCATACTATAAATGACAAAGTAAAGCTTAACACAATCTTCTCATTTGGCTGGTACATGTTTTTAAAAGCCTAAGGGGCGCCTGGGTGGCTCAGTCGTTAAGCGTCTGCCTTCGGCTCAGGTCATGATCCCAGGGTCCTGGGATCGAGCCCCGCATCGGGCTCCCTGCTCAGCGGGAAGCCTGCTCCTCCCTCTCCCACTCCCCCTGCTTGTGTTCCCTCTCTCGCTGTTGTCTCT
>NC_138370.1:73883815-73965277 GCF_054177405.1 Leptonychotes weddellii
GGGCGCCTGGGTGGCTCAGTTGGTTAAGCGACTGCCTTCGGCTCAGGTCATGATCCTGGAGTCCCGGGATCGAGTCCCGCATCGGGCTCCCTGCTCGGCAGGGAGTCTGCTTCTCCCTCTGACCCTCCTCCCTCTCATGCTCTCTGTCTCAAATAAATAATAAAAAAATAAAATATTTAAAAAATAAATAAATAAATAAAAAATAAAACTGTCTAGGGGCGTCTGAGTGGCTCAGTTGGTTAAGCGTCTGCCTTCAGCTCAGGTCATGGTCTCAGGGTCCTGGGATCGAGCCCCCGTCAGGCTCCCTGCTCAGCGGGGAGTCTGCTTCTCCCTCTCCCTCTCCCCCTGGTCATTCTCTCTCTCTAATAAAAAAATCTTTAAAATAAATAAAAAAAAATAAATAAAACTGTCCATAGTGTTAGTCTAGTAAAATCCATCACAACCTGAACAGAAAAAAGAACCCAGCATCTATACCAAGCTACTTATATGGAATAAAAACAAGTAAAAAACCTTGTGGCAGATGAAAACACACCCAAAAAGCCTAGTGATAAAAAAGAAACATGTAATACAATTCCATCACAAATTAAAAATAATTAAATAATGCTGTATGACTTACAGTGAGGTGTATCAGTTATTTCTCAATATAACTGGAAAAAAATAATTATATACCAGATGAAGATATAAAAGAACACCTCAAATCAGATGTTCAAAATTTTAAATAATGGACAAACAACAGGAAAATATAAAACAGGTGGAGACTGAACTAAAGAAACAAGAGAAACCCAACTGCATCTCAGAAAATAGGAATACTTCTCAAGTAAGTGAAAAAGAAACAAAGGTGAAAAGAATCAAAGGAAAAGTAAAAGATAAAAAGAGGCAAAGGAGATCCAACAGGCAAAGATCATCGAAGAATAAAATAGAAGAGAACTAATAAACTATAATTCTTTTTTTAAATATTTTTTAAATATTTTATTTATTTGACAGGGAGAGACAGCAAGAGAGGAAACACAAGCAGGGGGAGTGGGAGAAGGAGAAGCAGGCTTCCCGCTGAGCAGGGAGCCTGATGCGGGGCTCGATCCCAGGACCCTGAGATCATGACCCGAGCCGAAGGCAGATGCTTAACGACTGAGCCACCCAGGCGCCCCAATAAACTATAATTCTTGAATTTAAAACAAACGTCACTCTACAACCTGAAACCACGTACCAGGGAAAATTTATCCAGAACAGTCGACACGGAGACATAATCCTAGTAAAATCATTCAATTCTACAGATAAAGGAAAAGCCCCCAGAGCTCCAAAATGAGACCAAATCATCCACAAAGAAAATCATGGTGGCATCAGCAATATACAAGCAAGAGAACAGGAGGGCAATATTTTCAAAAAACTTAAGATATACATCGAAGATTTTACATTCAGCCAAACTGTCCTTCAAATATCAAGGCTATAGAAAAACAGTTTAACCATGTATGAACTTAAGAGATTTCCATAAGCACTGCTGAGGAATCTCTAGTGGACAATGAGCTTCATCCAACCAAGGGATGACTGGGAAAACTTCCGCTAGCGGTCTGCTTGTGAATATAAACTATATTTAATTTTAGAACTATATCTAAAACAAAGGTATTGATGAGGGTGAAAGAATAGTACATAAAATTACATACTCTCAACCAAGTAAAAATAACTTTAAAATGTAAAAGGAAAAGAGACAGAGGAAAAAATGTAAAGCAGAATAAGCTCATTCGTTGCCTCACACATAGATAAATGAGACTCAGTGGATTTAATTTACAGCTAACAAACAGC
Organism: Leptonychotes weddellii; assembly: GCF_054177405.1. Lineage (NCBI taxonomy): Eukaryota > Metazoa > Chordata > Mammalia > Carnivora > Phocidae > Leptonychotes > Leptonychotes weddellii. The sequence goes on from NC_138370.1 coordinate 73,885,613, forward strand.
AAAAGCCTAAATAAGAAAAAAAAAAAAAGAGGACTAAGGGAACTTTTCAAAGGTAAAAATATAAATTTAACTGACTAGATATAAACCTTCCTAAATACCAAAACATATACAAAACAAAATAAAAATATCAAACAGAATATAAAATACATAAGGATAACATAAAATGAGACCAATGAAAAAACTAAAGTTCTTAACAGACTACACCTACAACAAAACAAGTACTAATTCACATGCTTTACCATTTGCCAGGCACTTTCATACATATCTCACTACATGACCAGTGAGTCGTGTCAAAAAAGTACGTTTTGCAAACTGAGTCTTAAAAAGAGCAAGGAATAAAACACAGCAGAGCTAAGATTCAATCCCAGAATCTTTCTATTGTTCTTTCCACACCAGGCTCCCTCCACTCAACATTGAAATTGCTTCAAAACACAAACTGAAGAAATGTGTACTATTTTGTATCCTGTTTTTAAAATACTGTCTTCCCACAAAAAATCTTTAAGATGAACTGGCCTAGGGGCACCTGGGTGGCTCAGTCGGTTAAGCGTCAGCGGGGAGCCTGCTTTCCCCCCCTCACTGCTGCTACCCCTGCTTATATTCTCTCTCTCTGTCAAGTAAATAAATAAAATCTTAAAAAAAAAAAAGATGAATTGGCTTGAAACTTTTGATAGTCTGGAACAAAGCTTCTCTTTAACAAGGAAAACACTGAAATAAATTTAAGACTTCATAGTGGCAGTGGCAACTAAGATGGCAAACAAAGAATGTGACACTATCTCAGGTCCTAAATGCAAGAAGTTCTAGCCTAGTAACCCAAATAATCACATGCCAGAGTGAAGAAGAGTTACCCAAACCTAGGCTATGTGATCACTACAACACAAAGTTAGGTAATATACAATCAGTTCTGCTATAATGCTTGTTTGGAAAACACGTTTGTTCCAACATCATTGACATATTAAGGAGTATTTTGAACACACTAAATTTCAAATTTCATGATTGTTTCTGTGGGATTTTGCCCACCAGAAGTACTAGGTGAACAAAGAAAACTGCACTCAGCTGAAACAAACCACACAGGCATGTACAGGACAGACATACACCTCAAACGTCTACCAGCTACATCAATTCTGGCTGTGTTATGAGCCACGCCCATTCCAATCTGGTGTTACAACTTTCCCTCAGATTTTAGATAACTTTCCTTCCATTACTTCAAAACAATTCACAAGCTGCAATCCTTCCGACACTCACTTCCACAAACAAACTTCTGGTCTTTTCCATGTTAAAGTGCAGTATTAATTCTATAGTATTTATGTATTTGTTAACCATTTAACATATGTAAAAATTATGCTGTCATTTTAATTTGGTTCTTACCTTTGCTTTCTTCACTAATGAAAAAAATTTTTTAAAGATTTTATTTATTTATTTGAGAGGGAGAAGAAGAGAACTCCCCGCTGAACAGGAAGCCCAATGCGGGGCTTGATCCTGGTCTCCAGGATCATGACCTGAGCCAGGTGGCCCTCACTAATGAAATTTTTGAGTGTTGTGCCTAATCCCATTTTTTCCATAAGCCCTGTGGTTTTTATTGCATGATTCTGCATAGTGCAGTGACTTTTAGGAACCCATTTGTCCTGATACAGCACAACTAACTGTATATAAAGCAATCAGAAATCTACTTTTAACAATAACATAAGTATGGACTATACTTATTACAATTTCCTTGAAGGAGAGATGCAAGTTTTACATCAACTAATGTGTAAGGAAAGCCTAGCATAAATGTGGCTCAAAATATATACTCAATAAGTGCCAGTTTACTTCATTTCCCCTCTTCTTAAAGATTCTGATTCAGTTCCAAAGCACTGATAATCAAAGATGATCTTGTAATCTCCAATGAGATCTCTGAAAAATAAAGAGTACCATATTAACTGGAAGCCATTATTATAAGGAGAAAAATAATTTTTTTAACTGGAACAACCATGTGTGGAAGTAAACAACCAACCTTAAGGGTTTTTTTTTTTTTCTAGGTCTATACTTTCAAAAGCAAACTTTCATTTCTCCTTTTATATACAAGATATGGAAATAGAACAACTCTTACAGATAACACACGGGAATATTTAAGTAATCTCCTACATAATAAAATCAAATGGAATCTTTAAGAGTTAAAATATCACTGGCTAGAGGTGTCTGGCTGGCTCAGTGGGTAGAGCATGCAACCCTTGATCTTGGGGTCATGGGTTCAAGCCCCATGTTCGGCCTAGGGCTTACTTAAAAAAGAAAAAAGAAAAAAAATATTGGCTTGAAATAAGATTATAATTTCCCCAGGAGGCTTTGACAGAAATTTCAAATTATCTCAACTGAAAATGTGTTCCTATTATACTAGCCAAAGAAAATTTCAATGGAATAGAACATATCAGGCAACAAAAACATTAACCTCTCCATTATTTATTTCCATACTGCAATTTTTATTTTACTTCTAAATAGTCAAAAAGATTGCTTTATTAAATTAAAATTTTAAAGAATTATTTTAATTCCAAATTAGTAGTGAACAATATAATTCCTATTTTACCTAAGGGGGGAAAACCATATGCAACAAGTTAAACTAGTTTTTTAAAAGTTAAAACTTCAACACAAGTTTGTACAACATGCATTATAAAACAGCATAGATGTTAGGTATACGGCTGATATTCCAGGGAAATTCCCAAAAGTCAAGAATGCAATAAGAGCATAAAATTCCCTCCTCTCCAAACCCTAATATTTATATTAAGAACCATCACTCTTTTACACCTCTTCACTTGCTCTTCTCACCATCAGCACTGGCAACTGACATTCTTTTCAAAACTATTTTTCACTAAGAATCTTAAGTTTTCCTCTCTTCAGTAGGGCTACTATCTATAAATAGACAGCAAAGTTGTATTTATATGCGAATGCTGATGGCTGGCTAGGCTCAATGATTAGTTATGTGGCTTGCTCTGCCACACCAACTTCCCAGCATACCTTTCCAATTCCAAAAATTCAACTTCATCTTTACATTTTCTGTAAAACACTCACAAAGCAACTCTAATCTACAAAATATTCCCTTCCTGTTTTATAATATTTGCACTGGTCCTCACCCCCAAATCTGTACTGGAGTCAGTTGTAGAGCTTTATGAAACTACAGATGACTGAGCCTTACTATCTGATTCAGCAGGCTCCTCACGACAAACATCCTCATTTAATCCAGATGCCATTTTTTCCTCCAGTGCTAAAACAACCAAAACAGAAACAATAAAATTTCCTCTTATTATGCTTCTGTGACTGGAGAAAGGCCATGTAAACAAACTAATACTATGATTCATCTGTAAATGAAACTTCTAAGGTCTTACCGGGTAATACAGGTTCTGCCTGATATCTTACGATTACCTCATGTAACAATGTACTCTATGATGCCAAGGCCCAGTAACTCCCTTTTTCAAAACTCTTTATACAAGAACATAATCCAAAGAGCTTTCTCTCTTGTCACTCTTTATACACTCATTTTATGCAACAAGTACTTATTCAATGTCTATTATGGTACATTATTCTAACCAATGGAGGTACAGTAATTAACAGAAAGAAGGCCCTATCATCATAAAACCTACATTTTAATTATAGCAGATGTGATAAATTACTTGCACATATATATCATATGGTAATAAAGTGATATAGAAAGAAATAAATTAAGGAAGAAAATAAGATTGAGCTGAGGAGGACTTCTGGTTAAGGAAGGCCTCTATACAACACTTAGAGAACATCTGAAGAGAATTCTAAGAGAAGAAATGTGCCAGGCAGGTATCTGATGGGAGAGAAAATTCTGAACAGTCCTTTGCATATGATCCCTTATATAACCTGGCTTTTTATGTTCAAAACCACTTTTATGAACAAAGAAGATATATTTGAATCAATGCTCTGTGAGAACTGCATTGTCAGAAGCATAAATATTAAGGGGAAATAATGCACACTAAACAAAGAGATCCCTTAAGGTAAAGCAGGTTGGCCAGTAGTTCTCCAGTCCTCCAGCCATACAGGGCACCATTCCTGCCTCTGTGGTAACTGTCTTTTAACCAGTGCTTCAAAGTAATAGTTGGGATAGCAATTCTATTATCATCAAATAACTTAGTTTGTATTATCCCCAATAATGACCCAGGACTGCAAGCCTTTAAAATACCCACAGAGGGGCGCCTGGGTGGCTCAGTTGGTTAAGCAACTGCCTTCGGCTCAGGTCATGATCCTGGAACCCGGGATCGAGTCCCGCATTGGGCTCCCTGCTCAGCAGGGAGCCTGCTTCTCCCTCTGACCCTCCCCCCTCTCCTGTGCTCTCTGTCTCTCTCATTCTGTCTCAAATAAATAAATAAAATCTTTAAAAAAAAATAAAAATAAAAAAAAATACCCACAGAACCGAACTTTAATTCAATTCCTGTTAAGAGTTTTGTATGCTTTTCTGAACATATATGTTGTACCCTACTATTAAAAACTAAACTGTGGGGCGCCTGGGTGGCTCAGTTGGTTAAGCAACTGCCTTCGGCTCAGGTCATGATCCCGGAGTCCTGGGATCGAGTCCTGCATCGGGCTCCCGGCTCTCGGAGAGCCTGCTTCTCCCTCTGACCCTATCCCCTCTCATGCTGTTTCTCTCTCTCTCTCTCTCTCTCAAATAAATAAATAAATAAAATCTTTAAAAAAAAAAAAAAACTAAACTGTGGCCAATCTTTTTTTTTTTAAACCAAAGTACTCTATTCTCCAAATAATCTGCACAAACAAGTACTTTAACCTACTCTCAACCCAAAAGAATCACTTTTGAAACATTTCAGGTTTCTAACACAATAAACAATTTAAAAAATATATGCTTTGGGGGCACCTGGGTGGTGCAGTCAGTTAGGCCACCGATTTCAGCTCAAGTCATGATCTCAGGGTCTTGAGATCGAGCCCCGTGTCTGGCTCCATGCTGGGCGTGGAGCCTGCTTAGGTAAGATTCTCTCTCAAAAAAAAAAAAAAAAATATATATATATATATATATGTATACACACACACACACACATATGTACATACACATATGCTTTGTCAATTTAAGTAAAAATGTATCTTTGTTTGTTCATTCATACTACATAACATTCCAGAAAGGATTTAGGGCAGAAGTATAAAGGAAAACAAACAAAACAGTGAATTCACCACATTATCAAAAGGTTTTTTCTCCTAATATTTTTACCGACTTTTAAAAAAAGTATTTTGTGTATTTTATAATACAGTATATTTACATTATAGCAAATTTGCATTTCCTTTTCTAGTACACTTTCAGGAAGAAATTTATTCTAGCTTAAATATCTGATTACCTACAGTGTACAAAAGAAAAGGACTTTAGGGGCACCTGGGTGGCTCAGTCAGTTGACCTTCTGCCTTCAGCTCAGGTCCTGATCCCAGGGTCTCAGCACTGAGCCCCACATCGGGCTCCCTGCTCAGCCTGCTTCTCCCTCTCCTTCTGCCCCTCTCCCCCTACTCATGTTTTCACTTGCTTCACCCTCTCTAATAAATAAAAATTAAAAAAAGAAAAATGACTTCACAGCAGGTAAAACTTTGTTTCCATTTCTTTATTTTTTCTTTGTTACATTCTGAACACATGCAGGGCAGACAAAAGCATATTAAAACCAATTTCAGGGCGCCTGGGTGGCTCAGTTGGTTGAGCAGCTGCCTTTGGCTCAGGTCATGATCCTAGAGTCCCTGGATCGAGTCCCGCATCCGGCTCCCTGCTCGGCGAGGAGCCTGCTTCTCCCTCTAACCCTCCCCCCTCTCGTATACTCTCTCTCTCTCTTTCTCACTCTCTCAAAGAAATAAATAAATCTTAAAAACAAGACAATTTCAAGGTTACTGTCCAAATTCAGTTGCAAACTAGATCACATAGAAATTTAAGTCAAAAGACCTTCCATGTACATATGGAAATTTACTTGACAATTCCTAATCTTAATTTCATCTGCAACTAAATCCAACCTAAGTATCATTAACTGTAAAAAGAGCACTTTTTTCCAAATGCAATAAATCAAATGAAATAATTTACCTACAATGTGTAGGTACCCACAATACATCTAGCCACCTACAATTACTACAACACCTTTACCTAACTCCTTCTCCCTACAACCTCCCCAACCCCACCAAAGAGATTAAACACTAGGCAGGTATGGTATAAATGCCCTGAGCTAACAAACAAAAAAACTGATTCTTGAATCTAAAACTAAGCTGTTAACCTTAATCTCAGTCTGTTTCCTTAATAAAAATGTCCCCACCTTGGGAAGTTTTAAGAATAAAGAAGGATCCACAAGGGGCACTGTCCAAAACGGCTACTGCATACCACCACAAGTGGCTATTTGAATTTAAACTTAATTTAAAAATTGAGTTCAATTGCACTAGCTATACTTCAGGTGTACAACAGTCACACGTGACTAACAACTATCATATTGGACAGAGCAGATACAGGGCATTTCCCTCATCGCAGAAAGTTCTATTGTGCAGTACAAATGGTAAGTTTTCAGTAAGTCACAAAGAGTATCATCATGCTATACTAACTTCTCTTACCACTTTTCTAGGAAAGAGAAATTCTGTCCTCTAGACTTTTAACAACATAAATCATTCAGGCAAAAGTCCAAAACTAGAGTAATGGTGTAAAATATTTTAAGCACTCCCAACAGCTCACATTACCACCTGAGAAGCAGGGCGGAGCAGCGGCGGTCACCGCCCTGGCACTACTTAACTGCAGCGCAGGAGGGGCTCTCCAACTTGTCCAAGTGGGCTAAAATCTAAAAAGGTGTGAACTTCGTTCCACTCCAGCAACTCATTTTTCCTACCTTAACCTAGATCCTAAAAAAGTGGTGTAAAGATCTGGTAATGTCCTCAAACTATTTCGATAAACAAATAGCATCAAGAGTAGGCAAAGGCACAATTTTCTAATGACCCAGTTTTCCAAACTGTTAAAATAGTGTATAATTACAACAAAAATCCCGCAAAAAAACCCACTTCTGGTAAACACACATAACTCTTCTTTAAACTAAACTCCTACATAATATATGTTACATTAAATTCATCCCCTGCCCTTTCTCTAGACAAATTATAGACAAGAAACATCCTGTAGACATTTTGACCAACTTAAAACAGTTCTTTAATCAGAAAACAGTTAAGTAATATATGAAAAAAGGGCCCAATATGCAACAAAACTGAATTTTATTATTTTTTTTAAAGATTTTATTTATTTATTTGAGAGAGACACAGCGAGAGAGGGAACACAAGCAGGGGGGAGTGGGAGAGGGAGAAGCAGGCTCCCTGCCAAGCAAGGAGCCTGATGCGGGGCTCAATCCCAGGACCCTGGGATCATGACCTGAGCTGAAGGGCAGATGCCTAACTGACTGAGCCACCCAGGCAACCCCAAAACTGAATTTTAGATATCAACTAAACTAGAACAAGCCAGGCAAATCCACTACAGAAACTTTCTGGGTTTCCTCTGAAAAATAAAGGCAAAAACATATTTCATTACTTTGAAATTGAGGTTTCAAATATTTTAAAAATACAAACTAACTTCATTTCCTAAAGGAATTTACTACAAACAAGTATTGTACAACTAACAAAGTAGCAGCTCAAAAAGTGAATACTCCTGGAATGATTTAACAGTACCAACCCAGCAACACTTGGTTACAGGCATTAAAGTATGCCCAACTTTTCGTTGGGGGGCTTAAAATCAAGACAGCTAACATACCATAAAAACTGAGGAAGCAGAAGGAATTTTTAAAAAGCAAATACTAACTATACTTTTGGTTAGCACAGTTTTCTTCATTCCTAATGTAATAGGACAACAAGAACATGCTATCCCCTTCTCTTTAGTAATTTTCACATTTTTTCTGCATATACCCTATCACAATAAACCCTTTAGCACTTCAATTTTAGCAATGAACGTAAAGGTTCTGCCCCACTATCACAACCAGGAAAAAAAAATGTGTAAAATGATTAATCAAAAAACGTTACTCTATGAATGGTTAAACTGTGGTACATCCCTATCACAGAATTCTACTCAACAATAAAAAGGAACAAACTAGTATTGATACCCAACAACTTGGATGAATCTCAAGGAAATTATATTGCATTAAAACAAGACAATCCTAAGAAGTTATATGCTGTATGATTCTTTTCAGTAAACATTCATGGAATGACAAAATTATAGAAATAGAAAACAGAACAGTAGTGGCTGCCAGAGTTTGGGGGTAGAGGAGATGGAAAGCAGGTGGGAGGGTGTGGTTGTAAAAGGCAACAGAAGGATCCTTGTGCTGATGGAACCATTCTGCATACTGACTGTAGTGGGGGTTATGTAATTACAATTGCGATAACACTGCACAGAACTAAATACACACACAAATTAGTGCAAGTAAACTGGAGAAATATGAATAAGATTGATAAAGGGTATCAATGTTATGATACTGAACTACAGTTTTGCAAGGTGTTAGCCCTGGGAAACTGGGTAAAGGGTACAAGGGATCTCTGTATTATTCCTTAAAACTACATGGGAATCTACAGTTATCTCAAAATAAAAAGTTTGATTTTTTAAAAACTGCGACCCTAACAATCGGGATAATTTCAATATGAACTGGATATTCCACAGTATTAGGGAATGACTGTTAACAGTATTATAGCTATACAGGACAATATCCTTATTCTCAGGAAATGCTTGCTGGTGCATTTATGGATGAAATATTATGTCTGCAACTTACTCTTCTGTGTATGGGAAAAGAGAGAAAGCAAATCTGGCAAAATGTTAACATACTAAATTAAGGTAAAGGGTTTATGAGTGCTCCTTGTACTCTTCTATCAACTTTTCTACTTGAATTTTTTTCAAAAAAAGTTAAGGAGTAAGATTTAAGACACATTTTTGTCCTAAAACTATGTTTCAGTTGAACTTACACACCAGTTAGTCTTTCAAAAGATTTAAAAGTAGGAGTGCCTGGGTGGCTCAGTCAGTTGGGCGCCTGCCTTCAGCTCAGGTCATGATCCTGGGGTCCTGGGATCCAGCCCCGCCCCCGGGTCCTTGCCCAGCGGGAACCTGCTTCTCCCTCTCCCTCTGCTTCCCACTCCCCCGATTGTGCGCGCGCTCGCCCTCTCTTTTTCTGTGTCAGATAAGTAAATAAAATCTTTTAAAATAAATAAATAAAAGATTTAAAAGCAAATAAATCGTTCTATTTTTTAAAAAAACCACGTGACAGTCCTATCTATACTCGTTATTCTTAAAACAAAACGGCAATAAGGATTTCAAAGGTAAAGACTCACGTGGTATTGGATGTGCCTTTCCGATAAGTTTTTCAACATAAATTGACTAAATCTGTAAGGCATATGGATATTTTTGTAAAATCAACGTTAGTTCAACATGGATTACTCTTTCCTATTTCTAGAAGACTGGATCCCCAAAATTGTTCTACTTTTCAAATAAGTGAAGCAAATTAAAATTGCAAGGGAAAACAGCTAACACTTTCATGCACACACTCCAAATTTTAAAAGTTTTAAGTTTGGCAAACAGTTAATTCTTTCATAAAGAAATGTTTGGATGAAGAGGCAACCCACACACTAAATGCCAAAACAAAAATGTGCCATGATGTATTAATTATAGCGCCAGGGCCACAAGATATATTTTACAACGTAAACTGTCCCTCCAAACATCACTGTATTTTATAGTATTTTAAAAAAAAAAGGAAACTGCACACGTTTGAAATGTAGGAAATAAGTGAGTTTGAGCTAGCGTCTATAAGATCCATCTCAAAAGTTCTTAAGTTGTCTTTGCTGCTAAATTTTTGCATCAGAGATAATACGCTTCAGTCTCTGAGAAAATCCGTGTGTAGAACGTCTTAACCAGAAACTCTGTAACTTTTCACTTCCAACCGGACCGCCCCCTCGCAGTGGGCCCCACCTCCCGAGTAGGGTATGGGGTGGGGCTGTTTCCCGCTCGGAAACTAAGAAATAAATGTCTTTTTCCCTACTCCATCCAGAAACGAAGGAAAAAGAGAGGCCGAGAATCTGCAGACTCGAGTATGAAACTAACTACAAGGAGGTAGTCGTTTAGTAAGCTTCCTTTCCTCTTCTGAACCCCTTCCTTCCCTCCTTCCAAGTCATTCAGTGACCCCGGGCCGGGCGGGGACAGGTGAATATCAAGAGAGGAAGAGGGAGGGACGGACGAAGGAGGGAGAGCCGCGCTTGGGCAATGAATGAGCTGTGCCGCATCCGCACCACCTGTTCCTTCCAAGGGTGCCACCCCGACCTGCCGGCAGTGTTACCGCACCACCCCGGCCGCGACTCCTGCCCGTGTTGCAAGCTTCCCTGCTAAAAGGCCGGGCCTGTCCTCTCCACTCGGGGCGGATGAAAACCCGCAGTCTAGAAGCTAGGAAAACGGGGCCTACTCCGGAACCACGGCCTCCGAAGCGTGGAGACAGGAGGAGGAAGCCCGTGGCCCGGGGCGCGCGGGGTGATGTGGGAACCATAGGGAGGGGACGAAGGGGTGCATTCGGCTTGACTAGGAGTATGAAGGCGGGGTTCCTGGCGGAGGTGGCCCGGTGCCCGCCGGGCCGAGGTTAGGGGTGACAGGCCCGTGTACCGGCTAAATCCTCCCCACTGCTTGCCCAGAGTCTCACACTTACCAAGATCCGCTTGAAGAGAGCGTTCTCCTTGGGCGGGAGGCTCACGGCCGGCATCGTTCCGGCTCCTCCCGCTGCTCCCGCCACCGCCCGGCTCGGTCAGTCTGTTTGTCCGACCGCCGCCGCCGCCGCCGCCGTCCCCTGGCTGCTTCAGCCTTGATTGCCCCGATCCACCGCCGCCACCAAGCCTCGAGTGTCACCGCGTCGCCCAACCCCGACACCCCCTTCCCCTCGTTGTCTTTTTTCCTTTCTCACGTAACGCTGCCGCCGCCTCCCCCCCCACGGGTCTCCGTCGGCGGTTCACGTGGTAACTGAACAGACCGACAGAGGCAGCCAAAATGGCGGACGCGGAGGGCTTTCCCACCCGGGTCACACCTCCTAGCACGCAGGCGCGATGACCTCCTTTCCCCACCTCCTCTGTCCTAGAGCTTGCTGGGAAACCAGGAGGCCCGCGGGTGGGCGGAGGCCGCGAGGGTCGCGGCAGGCCCCGCCCATCCCTCAGTCGCAGCGCGTCTTGGAGGCCCCCGGGGAGAGCTAGGGGAGAGTCGCTAAGTGCGGTTCCGGCTGTCGCAAACTCAGAAATAGCCTTTCAGCTGTTTGCTGCCAAAGTGGCCTTTCATTCATTGGGTAGATTCTCCCAGCCTGTATGATCATACTTAGAGCCTGAAGTGCTGAAGTGCAGGTGTTCAAGAAGTTCTGCGTTTGATCGTGAAGTGCCTAATTAAGCAGCAGAGGCGGAAGGGAAATGAAGGCTTCACCCCAGGCGGGGCTTGTAAACCAATACGGAAAGGAGAGGCTTAATGGAGTCTGAAAACCGTGGAAGAGTTTGACCAGTTAAATGGGCTGGCTGGAGTATCGGTGATTTAGTTTATTACTTAAGGTGAGCCTGGAAAGAGCCAGATCCTAAGTGCCGTATTTGCACTGCCAAAGAAGCATCTGAAAGTTAAAATGTGTTTTATTTCATTGTTGAGTCCATACAATGAAGGGTTCACGACTGTTTGAGTCATCTTGGAGTAGAGTTCAGGGACATTGATTCCCCTGGAGCTGGGTAAAAGCTAGTGCTTAATATTGTGAGTGTTGAACTCCCCATCGCCAGAAATCCTCAAATGTTAAACACCGGAGTATCAGGCAGGGATACTAGAGAACTGCTGCAGTAGGCAATATCAAACTAGATGCCGAAGAGGACCTTTTCCATTTATGTGTATATGTATAAGTAATTTCATGAACAACTGACAGTAAAGGGGCGCCTGGCTGGCTCAGTCTGTAGAGCATGTGACTCTTGATATCAGAGTGGTGAGTTTGAGACCCAATTTAGGCATGGAGCCTACTTAAAAAAATTTTTTTTTAATTGACAGTAAAACTATTTTAAAGCTGGCATTCCATTGATGAGCTCCAATTTTTCCCTTGTGTGAGCCATTTTTACGCTTGATTATTTTTGACGATCTCTCTCCAGATGCTAAATTCCATCCGTAGCATTCTTTGCATCATGAATCTTTGCATTATATGTGCATTAACTTTGCTCTTTTAAATGTATTTACCCAGATATTTTACTGTTTCAGCTTGCACTTCTTTAATCCTCCCTAGAAGGTGTAAGGTGAGTGAGATATTTCCCATTGTAAAAATCTGGGACTAATGCTCGGGTTTTCTAGTTGCTATCTCAAATGTCCTCTTCTTTTGCCTGGATCATAAATTAGGTTTGGTGAATCAGATCCTGCAATTCCTTCAAATTCTGTTATCTTTGTTCAAAAGTTTCATTGAAAAAAGTATCTACAGGAAACCTGTATCTACAGATGTTTCAGTTTTGGAATACGGCCAGTTTTTTAACCTTAACTTTAAAAAAAAAAAACAAAAACTAAGAACAAACATAGAATTCATAAAAACAGTTGTCATTCAATGATAACGTTTGAACTTCACTGCCCCCAAGAGGTCTTTCTTTCAACCATCTCAGCTATTAAGAAGTAGAAAAATTATCTAACTTACAGTGATAATTTTAGCTTCACTACCAACTTTGGTTGCCAAATCTCTGGCTTCATATCCAGAAGTTCCTACACTAGTATTATTTGCTAAGGTTTTCTAAATTTCTCCTTTGAATAATATACTATTTTCCTCTTGAGGGAAGAAAATTTCTGATGTTTGAAACAAACAGTAGTCCCCACCAAAGGCTGAGTACCTGAATAGATGAGACAACAATATAGTTCGGCAAATGTTACCTTCTTTTTGGCTGATAACAAATTTTTAAGACTCCGTGATTACTAGGGCGCCTGGGTGGCTCAGATGGTTGGGCGTCTGCCTTCGGCTCAGGTCATGGTCCCAGGGTCCTGGGATCGAGTCCCGCATCGGGCTCCCTGCTCAGCGGGGAGCCTGCTTCTCCCTCTGCCTCTCTCTCTCTGTCTCTTATGAATAAATAAAAAATCTTAAAAAAAAAAAAAGACTCAGTGAATACTAGTTTGCATTGACATTTATCTGAGTCATTTCCTAGTTAAAATGCACCAATAGATAACAGTTGGACCATACAGTCCATGATTTGATAGCCTGAACTCAATAATAAAATACCTGCTCTCACAGATCACCACTGTTTGACTAACAGATCCTATTTAACCTGTGTGCTGTCATTGACAGCTATGCAGGAAATTAACATATCCAAGGCTGGATGATGACAGATGATGAGGATGGTGGTGATGATGATGATGATGATGATGATGGTTATTTCATTCATCGTACCCTAAGTATTTGCATATCACTATTGCCAAAGTGCCTCTTCACAAGAAAAATTAACCATAAATAAATATATAAATAAATAACCTCCAAACTTTAACTCTACAAAAGGGATATGTAGAGTGAAAATTCTCCATCTCCATATATGTAAGATATTCTCTATCAAGACTTTTATGCCTTAATCATCAAGTATTTAAATTTTATAGAAATACAACATAAGGGGTGCCTCAAGTGGCTCAGTCGTTAAGCATCTGCCTTCCGCACGGGTCGTGATCCCAGGGTCCTGGGATCGAGCCCCACATCAGGCTCCCTGCTCCGCGGGAAGCCTGCTTCTCCCTCTCCCACTCCCCCTGCTCATGTTCCCTCTCTCACTGTGTCTTTCTGTGTCAAATAAATAAAATCTTAAAAAAAAAAATACAACATAAAACAAGTCTATATATTTGTCACCCAGATTTAACAAATGTTAACATTTTGTGATTGCTTCTGATTGTTTTTTAAATAAAAATTTGCATATACTTGAGGCGCCTGGGTGGCTCAGTCAGTCGCCTCTCCCTTTGGCTTGGGTCATGATCTCAGGGTCCTGGGATCAAGCCCAACATGAGGCCTGCATCGGCTCCCTGCTCAGCAGGGAGTCTGCTTCTCCCTCTCCCTCTACCCCTCCCCACTGCTCATTCTCTCTGTCTCTCTCTCTCTCCCTCAAATAAATAAATAAAATCTTTTTAAAAAATTTGCAGATATGGGGCGCCTGGGTGGCTCAGTTGGTGAAGCGTCTGCCTTCAGCTCAGGTCATGATCTTGAAGTCCTGGGATCGAGCCCCACATTGGGCTCCCCACTCAGCTGGGAGTCTGCTTCTCCATCTGCCTCTCCCCCTGCTCATCCTCTGCCTCTCCCTCTCAAATAAATAAAATCAATAAACATCTATGTAGTGATCTTATATTTTATACTGTTTTCAACTTTTGCTCTTCTTTAACCCTCCCTAGGAATGAGAAGTGTGAGTTGAGTAAGATGTTGCCTAGTGGAAAAGTCTGGGACTAGAACTGTGGTTTTCTAGCTGCTAACTCAAATCCTCTCTCCTTTTGCCTGGGTCATAAAGAAAGTTTTAGCATTCAAATTCTGGAAATGGTTTAATGAATGTCATGTCACAACTTCTACCAAAATATCATAGCTACTAGCTCCTGACTGGAATTGCTTCAACAAGGTGGAGTTTCACCTACAGCTGCCTACTCTAAGTGTAGGGTTCCATCAACTCTAACATGCTGAGAGGAATGTGCTTATATTTCATCACTTTCCTAAAATATACACTAGTAAAAGGATACAGGGACCAAAAGAACAAACCAACCTTTTTCCAACAGCAGTACTGAAATTAGTAATTTGCTAACTGGTTCTGTATGCTCTGACTAAATATGGCTTCTGTTTCATCTTGTTGGATACTAGCAAAAGCTGTGTCAGGACAAGCTTCCAAAGAATGATGTAGAAAGAATATTCAACTGTCAGGTTGCTGAGTGGACAAGAAGTTGAGAACCAACAACTGACTCAACATATTAGTTGGGTGGTTTGCTTACTTGAGCATGAGTCTAGGAGGCTCAAACTAGGTTACAAATTATAATGTGACTCACAGTTTAGCAATCCAGGTAGCCATAAGTTGCATGTAAAAATGAACCAGAAAGTATAGTACATTATTTTACTCTTTGGTCAATAATTTTTGGTTAAATTTTTTCCCCAGTAATATTGCTAAAAAATATATAAAAGTGGACACTTAGTTAGTAGAGCATGCTACTCTTGATCATGGAGTGGTGAGTTCAAGACCCACGTTGGGCATAAAGCTTAAAAAAAATTTTTTTTAAGAAAAAAAATACAGAGGGAGAAAAGATTTGCTAACATTCATTGTGCTTTTAAAATGATCTTAAATGGCATTAAGTTTAAAGGATTAAATTATTAAAATTCATTATTTCCTTTACTTATATAGATGTTTACATGGTCTTTAGACATCAGATTGAATTGAGAATTGAATGCACAAAATCTGGCTCAATTATGAAAGATAAAACCTATTGTCAGTACAATGTCTTTGGTAGACCGGCAAAAACGAGTTGTTTGCAACTACCAGACTCTTCGTAAGCTTCCCAAGGACCATATAGGATAGGTTTTATGTTATAGCTATAAAACTGAGGTGTAGAGAGATTAAGTAATTTGCCTAAAAATCAAAAGCTAAAAAATGATCTACAGGAATGGCGTTTTAAACTTGACTCTTTGAACCCTGTTCTACAGCTCATGGCCTCAGGGGACTGTCCAAGTCTGTTAGGTGGGCTAATGAGGATCACTAGATCTGGGGTCAGAAGACCTCAGTCTGAATCTCACCTTCCCCAGCTGTGGGATCCTGAGCCTGAGCTGGTCAGGGCACTTCCAAAACACGAAGATTCTCTTTTCCTCACAGCGTTGTGAAGCTCTACTAAGATAGTGCGTGTGAACAGACTTTGGGAGTTGTGGGAAGTCTCTTCAATATATGGTATGTCACCTTGGATGAGTAAGTTGCCTTTGAGCTTCATCTGTAAACTGAGGATAATAAGGTATATCAGGCGGTGGTTGTGAAGATGAAATGAGACGATGTATGTAAACCATATGATGGATGCATAATGTACAGTGTCTGGAACACAGAATTCAAAGCGCTAGTTGTTACTCAACACAGCACTCCATTTTCAGTTTTCTGGCTCATGTAGCAAGATTTTAGTAAATCTCAGGGGCGCCGGTGTGGCTCAGTCGTTAAGCGTCTGCCTGCGGCTCAGGTCATGATCCCAGGGTCCTGGGATCCAGCCCCGCATTGGGCTCCCTGCTCTGCGGGAAAGCCTGCTTTTCCTCCCACTCTCCCTGCTTGCGTTCCCTCTCTCGCTGTGTCTCTCTCCGTCAAATAAATAAAATCTTAAAAAAAAAAAAAAAGATTTTAGTAAATCTCTTGAGTATCCCTGGGGCAGGGGCCTGAAATTCTCATGGGACAGCGAAATGGATAAACTACCCCTTACGCCTTTTAATCATTTCCTCCCAAACCCCATTTTACAAACGGATGATGAGACCAGGAGAGCTAGAGTACCAGGCAATAACCACGATTCTCGAGTTAACACCCCTACTTAGTAGCGCAGCTGCGTAGCTAGCGAATCCCGCACTTCGTTCCGCCAGGGGGCGCTCGGATGAGCGCCGACTCCAGGGGACACGGGGTTGCGGAAAGGCGGAGCCCTGCCTGGCAAGATGGCGCTGCCCGCGTTGTTCCGCCTCTTCTCCAAGCTGTTGGCTCCTGCCAGGCTCCCAAGCGGCTGTGAGTGTCCCTCTCCGCTCAGGCCCACCCGACCTTACTGTCTGCCACTCCCAGGGTGAACCCAGCCCGCGGGGGCAGGGGGCGTCTGGGCCCGGGCTCGTTCTGCAGTGACCTTCGCCGGCCTGCGTCCCATATCCCAGCCCTGACTCTAGGCTCCCCATCACCCGCCGCCGACCCTCTTCTTAGTGCCGACAACTCTTGGTCTCTACGAATGGACTCTGGGTTCCCCCCCACCAACCCGCCGCAGGTTGGGTCCTGCAGACCCTCTTGGTGCCGCTTCCCGCCAACTCGAGGGTCATCTGAGGCTCCGCAAAAGCTGGTTTACGAGGCTTTGAGGGCGTCTTGGAGGACAGGGGCCACTCGGTCTGGCTGTGCCGGTGGCTCAGTGCGAGTTAACTTGACCTTTCTGAACCTCTGTTTCCGAGGCTGTTTAAGCGGGGGAGAGAGGGGTTGAAGAGAGAATTAAATGCAATAATACACACGTAAATGTTAGGTTTTTCAGTACAAGCGATACGTTATCGATTTACACTGTCCCCTTTCAGCTTCAGCGCGATCAAAGTTCTACATTCGGGAGCCGCCACATGACAGACCTGACTGGCTGAAAGTTGGACTGACCTTGGGCACCTCCGCCTTCTTGTGGATCTATGTGAGTTTTTTACTCCCTTGATGTCGTGTGACCCCAACACAGTGGGGAGGAGAAATGTCAGTGTGAGATTGTTGCTGAGCTTATTTCCCATCCAGTTGGATGTTTATGTAATTGGAAAGTATAACGGAAATCCCAAAGACTAAAAAGAAATATTAAAGTTTTCCGCAGCATCGAGAAAATATGATGAGGCTGAAACTTACCTCATTCATTGTTAATGAGCATGGTTTTATGATGAATGGCAGTTTTACTATTAATTGTTCTTTACTTGCTAATGAGGATGGGAGCTGGTTGGGTTTTATGAAGACACTTTTTTTTTCAGATGCCATAGGTACAAATCATCAATGGACAAGCTATACAAATTAAGTCCCACTAGACTTCCAAAACATAAGATTTTAATCAACGTTTGCATAAATACGTTGTTGGAAATTGTACTTAGTGTGTGGCAGCCTTTTTTTTTTTGTCTTTACAGTATGCCAAATGCTTTACATGTAAAAACTCATTTAATCTTTTCAACAGCACTGTATAATAGGTAATATTATTGTTGACTTTTTATAAAGAAAACGCTTGGGGAAATTAGTTTGCTAAACCCACTTCTCCCTGACTTCAGAATTACAGTATAGACCATTATGAAATACTGCCTCTCTGTAGATAAATTTTCTTGAAGTTGACTAAAAGTCTGTGTGCTATATTAGTATTTAAAAAAAATTTTTTTGTCTCTAATAGGTTAGGGGCTTTCTCCACTGCCTCCCACCTCCAATTCTTAGATCTCTTATTTTGGATTTTCTCATTAAAATGGCTTGTTGATGGGGGCGCCTGGGTGGCTTAGTCGTTAAACATCTGCCTTTGGCTCGGGTCACGATCCCAGAGTCCTGGGATCTAGCCCTGCGCTGGGCTCCCTGCACAGCGGGGAGCCTGCTTCTCCCTCTCCCTCTGCCTGCCACTCCCCCTGCTTGTGCTCTTTGTCAAATAAATAAAATAAAATCTTAAAAAAAAAAAGTTGTTGATAAGGAGTAAGAGATGTTGAAAGTCATTTACAACATAACAACAGTAACTAATTCTTTTTAAAATAATATTTGTCATAATGAAGTTTTAATTTATTTTTTTATTTTTTTTTTTTTAGATTTTTATTTTTATTTATTTGAGACAGAGAATGAGAGACAGAGAGCATGAGAGAGGAGGGTCAGAGGGAGAAGCAGACTCCCTGCCGAGCAGGGAGCCCGATGCGGGACTCGATCCCGGGACTCCAGGATCATGACCTGAGCCGAAGGCAGTCGCTTAACCAACTGAGCCACCCAGGCGCCCTGAAGTTTTAATTTAAAGTTTTCCCTAAAAAAGCTTGATTGCTGCTGAGAACTCTTACTGAAATTGGATCTTTGATTGCAGCAAATGTCACCCCATATCAACCATTGTTTTGGTTGCATATTCTGTCAGACAGTGGTTCTAAGAAAGTGTCTATCTCCCGTGACATCTAATTAATACACATATAGTTGGGGGATGGGATTGGTCACTCATAGTATCAAACTTCTAAGGTTAGAAGTATGCCACACCCAGCAACCAGCCTGGACCTCATTTAATACTCAGTTCTGGTTGGTTGTATTGGTTTAGCTCCTCTGTGGTAAGTTATTCTATTACATTAATTACCCACTGAATGAGTGCTCGCTTCAGCAGCACATATAATAATAATTACCCACTGAATGAAATAATTTATTTGGCAGAAGTTGAATTTAAAATCGTAAGGGGGCGCCTGGGTGGCTCATTCGTTAAGCGTCTGCCTTGGGCGCAGGTCATGATCTCAGGGTCCTGGATTTGAGCCCCATAGCGGGCTCCCTGCTCAGTGGGGAGTCTGCTTCTCCCTCTGCCTGCCGCCCCCCCTGCTTGTGTGCTCTCTCTCTCTGACAAATGAATAAATAAAATCTTAAAAAAAAAAAACAAAAAACCTTTCTTTAAAAAAAAGGAAAAGAAGGAAACCTGGGTAGCCCAGTCAGTTAAGCGTCTGCCTTCAGCTCAAGTCATGATCCCAGGGTCCTGGGATTGAGTCCCACTTCGGGCTCCTTGCTCAGCAGGGAGCTGCTTCTCCCTCTGCCTGCCGCTCCCCCTGCTTGTGCTCTCTCTCTCTCTGACAAATAAATAAAATCTTTAAGAAAAAAGACAAAGAAAAGCAAATCCAGGCCCCAGTGCCCCCATGCCCTCCCTCACCCCTAGAATAGTTGTAATTCTTTTACAACATACAATTCTTATTCCTCTTATATACCAAATATAAGTATCATTGGTTAGCCTTTTTAAGTTGCCAGGAAGATTACATTTCTAATTTTAATTGTTACCCACTTCTAGCTCATCAAACAACATAATGAAGATGTTTTAGAGTATAAAAGAAGAAATGGGTTGGAATAAACTATTGAAATACTAATATGGTAAGTATGCAGTTTTATAGGATTAATTAATTATGCAAGTTAATTTGACCTCTTTCTAAATAATGTATTTTGGTTGTTTTTTTTTATTGGGTTTATACTTTTTTTAAGTTTATTTTTTTTTTAGTAATCTCTACACCCAACATCAGGCTTGAACTCACAACCCTGAGATCAAGTTGCATGCTCCTCCAGCTAAGCCAGCCAGGCTCCCCTATTGAGTTTGTACTTTTTAGCACTGATATTCCTGCCTGTGACAAATTTATGAATTTTAATACCTTAGTTGAAGCATCTCTCAGCATAATCATTTTTTAGCATCATTTGTAATCATTATGCTTTGACTGTTCAAAGAAAGTTGTGTTTAAGAATGAAACCAAAATCGGGATGCCTGGGTGGCTCAGTCAGTTAAGCGTCTGCCTTCGGCTCAGGTCATGATCCCAGGGTCCTGGGATCGAGTCCCACGTCGGGTTCCTCCGCAGTGGGGAGCCTGCTTCTCTGCCTGTCATTGCCCCTGCTTGTGTGTGTGCATGCGCACGTACTCTCACCCTCTCTCTTTTTCTCTCTGACAAATAAATAAAATCTTAAAAAAAAACAAAAAAGAATGAAACCAAAATCATATCATTTTTGTAAATCTGATGGTACTCTACACGGTGACTTCATAACACTGAAGACAGGTTTGTGTATGTATTTCTTAATATCTGTTATATACGACACCTGAGTGTAAATTCCATGAGAACAGAACCCTATTTTATTAGTCATAATGTTTTCAGCAAATTGCCCAGGCACTTAATTAGCTAATCGAGAGATAAACATGAAATAAGATATGCTTTTGCTACTCTCTTATAGGTCACATAAAATATTTTTTGCTAAAACTTAAATAAAACGAAGGGTTGATACTCTTTATGGATTTGTTTTCTAACTTTCCCAGATGCCCAGAAATTATTCAAAATGGTCTAATTTTAATATTATTTCTGCTAGTTAATGCTATAGTTTTATTTTTTTTTCTTCATTATAGGTATGCTCCATATAGTGATTATACTAGTTCCTTTGGATTCACCAATCTGTTGAGTTGTAAACGTGAGAGAAAAAGTTATATGTGAATGTATGTCAAATCAGCATTTGTGTTTTGCATCATTAAATGAAAAAATAAAAATATTTCTGTATTCTTCAAATTATATATGTTGTGGCTATGTAGTGAATGTCAGTTCTAAAGTGTATTATTAGAAGTATTTTGATGTAGAAAGTACCATCTGATAACAGGGTCAATGGTAATTAAGGACACATTGGTAAGAAAACTTGTTAAGGAAATGGATTAAAAATCACCGCTGAAGGATTTACTCCTTATGTCAACTTTTTTTTTCCTTGTATCAACTTTTAATTTCTATTCCAAATATTCTTGAGTGTGTCAGGGTGATAGAACTACTTTATTATTCAAAATACTAAAGAACCTGAGGCGCCTGGGTGGCTCAGTCGTTAAGCGTCTGCCTTCGGCTCAGGTCATGATCCCAGGGTCCTGGGATCGAGTCCCACATCGGGCTCCCTGCTCAGCGGGAAGCCTGCTTCTCCCTCTCCCACTCTCCCTGCTTGTGTTCCCTCTCTCGCTGTGTCTCTCTCTGTCAAATAAATAAATAAAATCTTTAAAAAAACAAAAAACTAAAGAACCTACATACTGTTTTCTTCCAGAGAAGCCAGTCTGGTAAGTCAGAAAGGAAAGGTGAATCCTTTTATTACTAGAGTTTGTTCTCACTCCATTTCCTTGAATTTGAATGATTGCCATTTGGATGACTTTTGTACTCACCATTTACAGCACCAGTTTGTTGTTCCTTTTTGTAATATGACTTAGCAAACTCCTAAGAAAAGAGGGAAGAGGAGAGAGGGTTAGTAGACACAAAATAAAATACACTTCATTTATCCCTCATCAAAATCCTTTCTTGTGGGCGGGGGGGGGGGGAGGAGGGGCGGGGAGAGGCTTTCTTGTGTATCAGTTAAAATTTATTTATGTGCCACTTCATTCACTTGTGATTTAAACAGTGTACACACATTTGAAGATTCATTATTTAAGTCTCCATTCTGACATTAAGTGGAAAGATTTACTGCATTGTAATTGGTTTTGTGTGTGTTTGGGGCTGTGGCCAACACTTATTCTGGGAGATTCATCGCCTAATATCTTTGGAAGTCACTTCTGAACATAAATTCAGAATTAACATTATTTCAGATTATTTAATGCAAATTCAGTTAAAAGCCAGATATAATACTATGAACTTCTGTTAGTTTGGAGCTCTAGCTGATAGAGCTGGAAAGGACCTTAGGGGTTATACAGACCAATCTCATTAATTATACAAATGCAAAAACCGGAGGTGAAGAGTGATTTGCCCAACAACACTGTGGTAGATGTGATAGATTCCAGAGATGACTACTGCCTACTCTTTGGAATCTGTGATATGTTAGATTAAATGGCCAAGGGGGATTAAGATTACAGATGGAATTAAGTTTGCTAATCACTAAATTTGACACTTAAAGGGGGAGATTATCCTGGATTATTTGGTTGGGCCCAGTGAAATCACAAGGGTCCGTATAAGTGGAAGGGGGAGGCAGAAGAGTGTGTCAGTGATGTGATGTGAAAAAGACTCAGCTGGCCGTTGCTAGCTTTGAAGGTGGAAAGGGGCCAAGAGCCAAGGAATGGAAAAGTCAAATTCTCCCTTGGAGCCTCCCGAAAGGAACACAGTCCTGCTGACACCTTAATTTTAGCCCAGTGAGAACTGTGATGGCTTTCTCACCTAAAACAAAAACAAAAAAAACCTTGTAAGTAATAAATTTGTGTTGTTTTAAAACACTGTTGTAGCAGCAGTAGGGAACTAATGTCCTCACACGGTAAAACAAGAAGTCAGGTATCAACTCACAAATCAAGGCACTAAAAGAAACATTTAAAAATACATCTGCCAAAAGGGAATTGAAAACTCTAAGACGCTTGAAATTCCAGAAACTGGCAACCTCAGTTGGAAATAAATTATAAACAGTATCAGCTGTATGTCAGGCCCTGCAAACATAGCTACCCTGTGTGGACTTGCATCTTGACTATGCCTGTATGACTCCAGGGGGAGCCATTCCTGAAGACCCGGCTGTCCAAAAGAACTTTTCTGTATTGATGGAAATATTTTGTCTGCTATCCACTAGCCCCTTGTGGATATTGAGCATTTGGAATGTGATTAATGTGACTGCATTTTGAATATTTCATTTTCATTTATTTGAATAGCCACATGAGGCTGGTGGCTGCTTTATTGGATAGCACAGATGTAAATTATTCTTTGAGTAACCTAGAGTTGTGCATATAGTGGCGCTGGTGGAAATGCTTTCTAAGTTAAATACTGAAACCTAACTCAAACTGTGTGAAGCTAAAAAAAAAAAAAAAAGAAAAGGTTATGAGGATGCAGAGTGACCCACAGACACCAAAAACAGGAATGCACCTGGGCCCAGTAATAAGGGGTCTGGAACTCAAACGTTATCAAGACTCTTGCTCTTAGCCCTGCTGTCTGTTTTCTTTACCCAATTTTCATTTCTAACCTAATTCATATTGTAATAGGCCACAGTCAGTAGTTACTAGATTTACATCTTAGTTGAAGAGTGTGGTTGGACCAAACAAGAATTATTCTAATTCTAAATTCCCAAGAGGAATTGTGGTCAAATTATGGTTTCTTTAGTAATAATGTAAGAGAGTTTCCATAAAAAAGAAGATGCAGACAAAATCCTTTGTCAAATACAGTCAAGATTTTTATCAGATCAAAATCAGGGGCGCCTGGGTGGCTCAGTGGTTAAGTGTCTGCCTTCAGCTCAGGTCATGATCCCAGGGTCCTGGGATTGAGCCTTGCATCAGGATCCCTGCTAAGTGGGAAGCCTGTTTCTCCCTCTCCCACTCCCCTTGCTTGTGTTCCCTCTCTTGCTGTCTCTCTCTCTCTCAATTAAATAAATCTTTAAAAAAAATTTAAAAATAGGTAGACCTTTTTTCAGATTTAGTAGCTGTGAGGTAGTCATTTAGTCATTCATTCATTCATTCATTTTTAAGTAAGCTCTACCTCCAGTGTGAGGCTTGAACTCACAACCCTGAGATCAAAAGTTGCATGCTCTTCCGACGGAGCCAGCTAGGTGCCCCTAAATTATTTTAAGTTGCCATGGAAAAAACAGGCTATATAAACTCAGTTGCAAGTATAGGAAATAATAGGTTGAATTGTGTCCCCCAAAAGATATGTTGTAGTCCTAACCCTCAGTATCTCAGAATGTGACCTTATTTGGAAATACGGTAGTTGCAGATATAATTAGTTAAGATGAGCTCATACAGGCCTAGAGTGGATCCTTAATCTAGTATGACTGGTATATTTATGAGAAGAGACACAGACACACAGAGAGATGACCGCCATGTAATGATAGAGGCAGAGATTGATTGGAGTGATGCATCCGCAAGCCAAGGATTACCAACAAACTCAGAAGCTGGAAAAGGCAAGGAAGGATTCTCCCCTACTAGTTTCAGAGCGGGTGTGGCCCAGCTGACACCTTGATTTCAGACTTCGAGTGCCCCGAACTGTGAGAATCTATTTCTGTTCTCCTAAGCTATCCAAATTTGTACAGATTATACCCTAAGGATTTAGTGTTAAGAAAAACAAAGCTGTGAGGCGCCTGGATGGTTCCGTCGGTTAAGCGTCCCACTCTTAATTTCAGCTCAGGTAATGATCTCAGGGTCCTGGGATCCAGCCTTGCTTCGGGCTCCCTGCTCAGCGGGGGGTCTGCTGCTCCCTCTCCCTCTGCTCCTCCCCCCATTTGTGTCCTCTCTCTCTCTCAAATAAATAAAATCTTAAGAAAGAAAAAAGAAAAGCTTTTTCTAACTTCTGGTGGAGCCCAGGAAATCACTCAGTCTTTGAAAATTGCTTTTAATTTATAGCACTTAAGCCTTGAGTAAGTATGATTAATATTGCCAATAGAGGACCCTTACAATATGTTTTCAAGACTAATATCTTCTTTGTCAGCAATCACAATTAGGTGGGAGTCCATCTTAGGTAAGCCAAATTGTCCCTGACCCTTGATTCTAGTTTTCCCAACCAGACCAAGAAAAATGTCAAGGACATGCTCAAGGGCAGTATTATAAACAACGTGACCGACAGCTGGGAAATTATTGTCTGAGCTTCTCAGTCTTCTATAGCAAAGACCTATGCTAAAATTCTCTTGCATTTGGGAGAAACAGCTTGTGACAGAGTGAATTTGACAACTCAAGGACATGTCTTCTCATGTCCTCATGGGAAATGTTTCATCAAGATGTGAAGAGTTGGCCATCAAAATGGAAAGCTACACATTCTACAGGAGCAGTAGAGTGGGTAGAAAATGCCCTCTGATCCAAGAGGCCTTGAGCTTGGGGCGCCTGGCTGGCTCAGTCAGTGGAGCATGAGGCTCTTGATTTCAGGACTGTGAGTTCGAGCCCCACGCTGGGCACAGAGCTTACGTGAAAAAAAAAAAAGAAAAAAGAAATGAGAGGCATCAAGCTTTTAACTAAGATGAATAGGACCTGGAGAATGGCACTATTTAACTCATGATTCTTACCTCTCCCAGCTGGCAGGGCCACATCCAACCTAGAGGACATGGTAGGCTCCCCACTAGATCATACCATCTGATAAGAGAGTGGAAAACAATGGATCCTGGCACACGTGCGTTGAAAGGCAGCAGAATATGGTAAAAGGAGCCTTGAGCTCCAGCTGGGCTGGAAGTCAGAATCTAGCACTGCCTCCTCCAACTAGAGGAGCACATTTCATACCTAATGTGCTTTAGAGCTCACACCCAACTCTATAAATAAAGGAATGGTCCACATTTTACTCAGACCAGTAAAACAGACTAGGTATCTAGCTCCCAAACTCATACTTTTTTTTTTTTTAAGATTTTTTAATTTATTTATTTGAGAGAGCACAAGCAGGGAGAGCAGCAGAGGGAGAGGGAGAAGCAGGCTCCCCGCTGAGCAAGGAGCCAATTCAGGGCTGGATCTCAGGACCCTGGGATCATGACCTGAGGCGAAGGCAGACTCTTAACCGACTGAGCCACCCAGGCACCCCCCAAACTCATATTTTTTTTTTTTAAGATTTTATTTATTTAACAGAGAGAGCACAAGCAGGAGAAGTGGCAGGCAGAGGGAGAAGCAGGCTCCAGGGAGCCCAATGTGGGGCTCAATCCCAAAACTCTGGGATCATGACCCCAGCCGAAGACAGACTCTTAACCAACTGAGTCACCCAGGCGTCCCAACCAAACTCATATTCTTTTTTTTTTTTAAGATTTTATTTATTTGTCAGAGAGAGCACAAGCAGGGGGAGCGGCAGGCAGAGAGAGAAACAGTCTCCCTGCTGAGCAGGGAGCCCTATGCGGGGCTCGATCCCAGGACAGTGGGATCATGACCTGAGTTGAAGGCAGACGCTTAACGACTGAGCCACCCAGGCGTCCCCCAACCAAACTCATATTCTTTTTTTTTTTTTTAAAGATTTTATTTATTTATTTGACAGAGACAGAGACAGCGAGAGCAGGAACACAAGCAGGGGGAGTGGGAGAGGGAGAAGCAGGCTCCCCGGTGAGCTGGGAGCCCAATATGGGACTCGATCCCAGGACTCCGGGACCATGACCTGAGCCGAAGGCAGTCGCTTAACCAACTGAGCCACCCAGGCGCCCCAAACTCATATTCTTAACTATAGTACTGTACTACCTCAGTTTTTCTCATATGTGATATAGGGATAATTAGCATTATCCAATATCCCTTGGGATTGTTAAGAAGCTAAAGTACAAAAATAGATGAGACAATACTTTGGGAAAAGCTTTTAAAGGCCTATACATGTGTGTTATTCTTGCATCATTTAAACCAATCGGTTTGCATTGTTAAAACTAGTTTGGTTTTCACCAAAGGCCTTAGATCACATTTATTATTAATACCTGATCAGAGATTTCTTTTCATCATTGGCCCCATTGATGGTGGGCTTGGTAGCTACCTCTGAGAAAAGATGTTGGTTCCATGTCTCATTTACCTGCAACTATAACATCTGTGTGATAGCAGAAATTTCATCTTATTCATTGGAGATTGCCTTGGAACAGTGCCTAACATAATAGATACTCGATAAATATTTGTGAAATAAATTATAACTAATCTCCAGCATCTAGCATGGTCCCTAGCATCTTGTAAGCCTTTTGACAGATACTTAACAGTTTAACTGATTGAGATTGGGTGGCTACTATGAAACCTGGAGGTGATCTGGAAGACCTCAGACTATATCCAGAACAAGAATAGAACTGGATTCTGAAAAGGAGCCTAGAACAGTGTCCTAAGAGCACCATCATTTACAAATATTTACTTGAAAAGAATCCTTTTTAGGGGCGCTTCTAACACATTGAATAACAGTATAATGCATGCATTATTCATTTAAATGCATTTACTGCCTTTGACTACTTCTTCTCCCTGGCAGCCAAGTAAAAATTCATCCCCAAGTATACCAGTGAACAAATGAGATATAGTGGAAGGTAGATTTGGTTTGATTTGTCCATTGGTCCTAGCTGCTAGCAGTTCATTAAACATTTTACACCCCAGGGAGATAGCTAATCTCTAGTTGCCAGAGGATGTATACTTGATGCTGGTCAAGGTAGTAACTGCACTAACCTGCATTTTGCTACTTTCAGGAATACCAACCTCTTGGTGGAGACCTAGCCCCTTCTTGCCCTGCTTGGAAATCTAAATTTGATTGCTCATTAACTACAGATTACCTACTTGCTCTCATTCAAGTGTTTAATCACTAGGGATAGCTAGCTACTCTGATACCAAAAAACCAGTTGTGGGGTGCCTAGGTGGTTCAGTCGGTTAAGCGTCTGCCTTCAGCCCAGGTCATGATCCCAGGGTCCTGGGATGGAGCCCCACATCAGGCCCCCTGCTCAGCAGGGAGCCCTGCTTCTCCCTCTCCCTCTGCCGCTCCCCTTACTTGTGCTCTCTCTCTGTGTCAAGTAAATAAATAAAATCTTAAAAAAAAACCCAAAACCAAACCAGTTGTCTTTGGGAGGGAAAAGCAGACTCCCCGCTCTAAGCAGAGGGCTCCATGTGGGGCTTGATTCCAGGACTCTGAGACCATGACCTGAGCCAAAGGCAGACGTTTAACGGACTGAGCCACCCAGGTGCCCCTCAAAAAACAAGTTCTGACCATTGACTTTGTATTCTTCAAGTGAGCATATGTTAAATATTACTAGAATTGGGCACAGAAGTAGAATCTCTGAGCAGTGTTTATTCACATAACAAATGTGTGAATGTGCCTGTAACATGCCAAGAGAACTTGAAACTAGAAGAACTATGATCATGTCCTTTATTTTTTAATTGATGACCATCAGTCCCTGGACATTCCTTCCCACCACCAAGCCATTTGCTAAAGGTAAAATTACTGTCTTCCTCAGAGGGTTGAAATGAGAATTAAAGGAGATAATATATGTGCAAGTGCTTTATAAACTATCAAGTGCCAAACACATATGAGGGATAATAATAGGAGGAAACGTGCCTTCCAAAATTAATCATTTAGAAAATGCTATAAGTATAAATTATTGGTTTCCATATTCAAATTATGACAAATTCTTGTAGCCACAATGAAGCAAGAAATTGAAATCTGGGGGAAGAAACTAATAATTCAGAATTTTTAGTTCATGTGGAAATACTAATTCCACAACCCATACAGGAATATACAGCATTTTAGGAGTTTATATTTAAAGTTTTTGTAACAGTGAATTGCCTAGAGATTCAACTATTCCTGGGGATTTTCTTATGATTCTGAACATCAGCCAGTGCACTGCTCCCCTCCTCATTCCACCTCCAGGAAACTTCCAGCTACCCCTTCCACTCTTAGGAAAACTAACGGGGAGTGTGACTTAAAATGGGTTCAGATTGCATCGGCATGATAAACCATGTCCGTCTTTTTCACGATGCGAATCCCTAAACATTTCCAGCCTATTCGGTGGAGTTCAACACAGTGGAACAGTACGAGGCAGGCAGGTGACGGTGATTTCTCGGTTCCCGATCCCTTTTCGGAGAAGGCGCCATCAGCTAGCTTCTCGGACTCCGGAGAAAGCAGCAAAGTCTGGAGATTGGGTTGGGGGAGGAAGAAGCGGGCGACCAACCCCTCCCCACCTCCCGGGGACATACGGGCGGGGCTGAGCGGGGGCCAGCGCTCCTCCCCGGGGCGGGGCTCGCGGCGGCTCCCCCCGCCCCGCAGCGCGCCCTAGGCTGCGGAGCCGGCTGCGCGGCTGGCGGCGGGCGGCGGGCGGCGGGCAGTGGGCGCGATGTATCTCCGCAGGGCGGTCTCCAAGACGCTGGCGCTGCCTCTGAGGGCGCCCTTCGGCCCCGCGCCGCTCCGAAAGGACGGTGAGTGCCGCGCCGGCCCGGGCGTCCAAGCCTGAAGAGGACAGGCGCCTTGCGCGCGGATTTGCCGGCGCCTCCGTACCCGCCGGCACCCTGGGGGCCAAACCCGGCCCGAGCTGCAGAAGCCTGGGATTGAGGATAGGGGGAGAAATGAAGGAAGGTCGCGGGGAAGACGCCCCGAAGTTCTTGAAGACTTAGGGAACTTTTCCAGCGCGGCTTCGGAATCCGGCCTAGGCTTCCCGGGTTCGAATCTTGATCTTGGGCAAGTGATTTCACCTGCTTCCTCATCTCTAAAATGGGGACAATAATGGTGTGAGTTTTAAATGAGTTAATAGGCAGTTAAAAGCGCTTAGAAAAGTGCCTGGCTAACGCCCGCGTAGCTTAAACTCCTTCTATTAGTATAGGGACCTGTGCGCTCTCCAACTTCGCGAGGAAGCCAGAGGAACGGGTGGCACGATGGAGCCAGGCAGGGCGCGGGAGGGAGTGCGGGCCCAGTAAATGTTCGGTAAATACCCCTGAGTAAATAAACTCAAGGCTTGTCCAGGGCTCGGCAGCCGGAGCTCCGTGAGCCTTCGAAGCACTTTCCCTGGGTCTGCGCAGAAACCTGGAGCTATCCTAAGCTGTTCGGCTCAGCCGTCCCAGTCATCTGTCACCTTTAGATTTGGGGATGCAGGGGAAGAGGGATAGTATTCAGAAATTTCCTAAAGGGGAAGTTGCAGTGCAAGCTGGAAGCTTCTTAACTAAAACTGGAGAAACAAGGAAAGCCGCCTACTCTAGCGCCTGGAACATTGTCGGGGCTTTGTAAGTGTGAGCATGCATGTTTTTCCTCCCTGCGGCCAGCGGCCCCCCGGCCGGCTTTGCGCTCGCGCGCTGTTCGGCCCCAGCCGCTCCTTCCTAGACCTCCTCCGTCTCCCCTGTCTTTTCCGTCCAGCTTAGTCCCCGGCTCTTAGACAACCTCTTGGAAAGTTCTTAGTTCCCCCTGCACTTCGCCTCACTTTGTAAGGCTTGTGAGGTAGTTTAGCCCAGAGCGTGCATTCGAGCCGAGAGAGAAACTCTCCTGCGGAAAATTCCATGGGCCGCTTTTTTTTTTCCCCACTTCGATTAGGCCTGTGGTGGTGATGGTGGTGGTGGGAGGGAAGGCAGGTCTGTCCAGCTAGCTTTGTTTTTCTCTTAAAATGCTCGTAGGAAGTAGTTGCCTCACAAGTAACAGAATAAGGTATTTTTTTCGTTTTTCTTTATCTTTACACTGAGTAAGACAGAGCAGTTTTTTTTCACTGACAAATAGAAGCCATTAATTTTAAACATCTGAAGATAGCGCGGCCGTTGTGATTGGGGGTTGGGAGGGGAGAAAGATGAGCCCCCTGCCCGTGGCCTTCTGCGTTATCGCCCGCATGCCCCACGGTCTTCAGGCACAAACACACACCCCTTTTGTAGCGACGCGTTTCGGATAATTTCTTCCCCAACTTGGGCCAAGGGGAGAGTAGGTTAAAAATTCTAAATCGGCAGTTAGCAACACTGGCTGTAGCAACACTGATCTTTCTCTAATTTTCATCTAATTACTTTTCTCGTAGCACTGATTTGTTTATGTATTTTAAGAACTATTATTGACTGGGAATCTGGTTTCAGTTATGGACGTTAATTGACCTTTTTTATTGGTACTTACTGTTTTGATGAAAAATAAAACTTTCAGTTTTATTGAAGGGTAAAATTTTAGCTGTGCCTCATCAAATTGTGTTCTCTGCCTTTTGCTTTTAAAAATGTAACTTCTTAATGAGTAAATAATTGGGTTTGTAATAGATCATTGGAAGGAACGCAGAAAGACAAAATAGAAATCACTTGTAATCCTACCACTCAAGGAATACCACCATTTACGTTTTAGTATATATAATGTTCCAGACCTTTTTTTCCTCTTGCATTTTATTCTTATGCATATTGCTTCCACAAACTGAGATAGTCCTGTATAGATTATTCTATAACTTTGCATTTAGTATATTGTAAATATTTTCTCACGGAAGTAATATTCTCCTGCAAAACTTCTGTTTCACATTGTATGGATATGCTCAAATTTAACTAATTAATCTTTATTAAATATTTCCCATTTCATTGCTCTTTTAAATAACTGCATAATTGTATTTGTGTTTAAGTCTTTACTTACATCTCTGATGATTTTCTTTATTCCTTCCTATTTAAAGTAATCTTTTTGATATTTATGTCTGGTTGACAACTACAGAAGCTACACATTCCCTGTTCAGTAACAGATGTATTTTCTTTTTTTTTTTTTTAATTTATTTATTAGAGCACTAGAGGGGGTAGGGTTAGAGGGAGAAGCAGACTCCCCGCCGAGCAGGGAGCCCGATGTGGGACTCGATCCCGGGAGTCCGGGATCATGACCTGAGCTGAAGGCAGTCGCTTAACCAACTGAGCCACCCAGGCGCCCCAACAGATGTATTTTCAAACCAACAAAAGCCCCACTACAAGTCAAAGCCATACCCTCTTACCATAGCCTCTTTGGGAACATTTGTGGGGAAAAAATATTTTTTTCCAAGAGATGGTCATTTATATCCAAACTAAAAACACATACGGGAAATCTTTCCAGTATTGCTACTTCAAAGATTTGTAATCAGTGCAAATGTCTGAAGATTTGCCCTCTGCAAATCAAAACTTCTTAGTCCTCACGCCCATCCTCTGTGTCAGGCCACATCCAATTACTTGGCACTTTTTCAGCTCTCCTGCACATGCTGTGCCTTCTGCCTCCGGTTCAGTTTTCTCTGCCCTTATTTATCTGACAATCTCCTCTACTTTCCTTCAAAACCCAGGTCATGTCTCTCCAGTTGTGGCAGGTCCCTTGAGGCAACTAGCTGAGGTTTTTCACTGAATTTTCTTGCTGTTGTTGCAACTTCTACTTGCTTCTGTTCCAGCATTTGTCACACGGCATTGCAGTTATTTGTCTACAATCATTTGTCTGTACCTTTGTTCGCTCCTTCTACACGGTGAGCTACTTGAGGCTAGGGACCTTGTATGTCTTGTTCACAGTTCTATCCTTAATGATTCTAACAAGGCCAAACAGAGTAGGTGCTCAACATTTATTTATTCATTCAACAAATGTCTCTACTTTTTTATCTTTAAAATAAAGAATTTGAGCCATATGAACTTTAAGCTCTTTCTAGCTGTGAGTCTATTATAAAAATTTCAATTCCAGGGCATATGGTTTTATATATTTAGATGTAATAATACAGTACGCTTACCTATTTCTATTAGTTTGTACAGAATTGTACTTCCATTTCAGACATGACCATGTTGTAACGTTTTGTCTTAAACAAGCTTCTATCTGCCCATCTTTAAAGGCTTTTGTTAGAAAAATTAATATTTCTGCCTACATAGACATTCGTATTATAGATTTATAGAAATGTGTTGGATTTCAACATGTTTTATTTAACATGTAAGTTTTAAGTACAAATATATTTAATTCAATTTTTGGAAAAATCATCTTTTCCCCTGAATCCTGTGGTGTGGAGTACATACAGCGAATGGATTTCTTTTACATCTGGTTTGACTGTCAAAATTGTTCAGTGCTTTTGTCATTTCTCCTTACCCACGCCCGCACTCTTTCCAAGAAAAGCATGATGCTAAGCACAAAGATGACAGGTTTCATAAGTACTTATCAAATGAGATTGGGAAAATGTCAAATGGGAATCATTATCCTACCTTGTGATACTGTATTCCCTTAAGCTAAAATCACTTGATGTTAATAGATTCTAAGTTCACCTAAGGGGAAAATTTTTTTAAGATATAATTATTTTAAATAGTTTTGCTTAATATCATGAAACTGTGTTTCAACTTGTTTTCCTAGCATCTCTTCGCTGGATGTCGTCTAACAAATTGCCTGGATCATCTGGATCAAATATGATCTATTATCTGGTTGTAGGTGTCACAGTCAGTGCTGGTGGATATTATGTAAGTGTTTAAGTAACCATAATGTTTAGGAATTCGTGTATTTTACAACCTATGGTAAAACTCAAAGCATTGTCAAGGTCAGGACATGGGATTAATTAAATATACAAGATTATGAAGATTTTTTTTAGGTGTGAAATCAACATTTCTTACACAGCATACACTGCCAAGTACGGGTGACTTCTAGTAAAAATGATGTCATTAGGGGCGCCTGGGTGGCTCAGTTGGTTAAGTGACTGCCTTCGGCTCAGGTCATGATCCTGCAGTCCCTGGAGTTCCCTGTTCAGCGGGGAGTCTGCTTCTCCCTCTGACCCTCCCCCTTGTGCTCTCTCTCAAATAAACAAATAAAATCTTTTTTTAAAATGATGTTACTATAAATACTAATAATAGTTGACATTCGAGTGTTTCTCATATGACAGACTCATGGCTCATTTAATAATTACAGTAATTCTGTAAGTAGGTACTATTATTAACATTTAACAAGAACTGTTTTGAAAGATTAACTTAAATTAATAGACTGTTGTTTTTTTTTTTAAAGATTCAGTTTATTTATTTGACAGAGAGAGACACAGCCAGAGAGGGAACACAAGCAGGGGGAGTGGGAGAGGGAGAAGCAGGCTTCCCGTGGAGCAGGGAGCCCGCTGTGGGGCTCGATCCCAGGACCCTGGGATCATGACCTGAGCCGAAGGCAGACACTTAACCGACTGAGCAACCATGTGCCCAATAGACTATGTTTTTAGAGCATTTTAGGTTTACAGAAAAATCTGCAGAAAGTACAGAGTTCTCATACCTCCTCTCAACACTCCCTCCATCAACAGTCTCACATTAGTGTGGCACATTTGTTACAAC
Organism: Leptonychotes weddellii; assembly: GCF_054177405.1. NCBI lineage: Eukaryota > Metazoa > Chordata > Mammalia > Carnivora > Phocidae > Leptonychotes > Leptonychotes weddellii. The sequence goes on from NC_138370.1 coordinate 73,919,535, forward strand.
TGGTGAGTCAATATCAATACATTATAACTAACTAAAGTCTGTAGTATACATTAGGGCTCACTCTCGGTATTGTACATTCTATAGGTTTGGACAAATACATGATGATATATCCATTATAGTATCAAACAGTATAGTTTCAGTGCCCTAAAAATTCCCTGTGTTCCACCTAGTCATTCCTTCCTCCCTGAATCTTTTTACTGTCTCCATAGTTTTTATTAGTTTTATATATCTTTATACACCTTCATTATTTTAAAAAGGTAATATTCATATATTTTTAAAAATTCAAAATAGACATATGCAAAATTAAAAGAATGTTTTACCCACTCCTCCCAGGTAATCACTATAAAATGAAGCTTTTGATAGTATGATTTTGGGGCTAAAATGATGAGATATTTTTGCATTAAATAAGTAATAACAAGTCTATTGAATCATTCCCCATTTTTTTTAAGATTTTATTTATTTATTTATTAGAGAGTGAGCGAGAGAGAAACAGCATGAGAGAGGAGAGGGTCAGAGGGAGAAGCAGGCTCTCTGCTGAGCCGGGAGCCCGATGCAGAACTCGATCCTAGGACTCTGGGATCATGACCTGAGCCGAAGGCAGTCGCCCAACCAACTGAGCCACCCAGGCACCCCGAATCATTCCCCATTTTGTCATAAACTTTCTAAATCAAAATTTAATCTTCAGTGTGAATAAAAGTAAAATAAATTCTTTGGAAACCCTAAGAGTACACAAGAGTCACTACATTTTGGTTTGACCCTAAGAAATATGCATAAAGGGACTTTTAGGCATAACTAGGAGCAGTTTGTATGTAGATGGCCAAACCAAAATAACTTATTCTAATCTTCAGAATTTTGAGAGCCTCAAGAAACCAGGAAACTTCAAATATGTCACTTATATTATTGTCCTCCATTGATCTATCAGCTTTTACTCATACCCAGATTCCTTTCCTTCTACCGTCTTTCTACTGCTTAATGTTAATTCACTGCCCAGGGCTACTATTGTTGGATATAGGCCATTGGAGAAACAGAGATTGGGCTGGGCCATGTGATTATGTGGGGAGCTGGAAGATGGAATTTCATCTGGAACTCACTATACCCATAATTATGTTTATTAGTGCCAGACATGAACCTCTCCAGCCCACTAAATCTTTCTTTGCAAAAGCAATCGTAAACTGGACGTTATAAACTGGCTTCTCACTCGAGCTCTTTCTGGCCTTTTTCTCTCACAATGGGAGTGGAAGTTGGACAAGGCGATGAGCTCCAAGTCCCTTTCCACCTCTGAGAATTTGTGGTTTTACTCTTGAATGTTGGAAGCCTTAATTCCCAAGAATCTTAGGCTCTTGTCAGGAGGAAATACAGAATGTGAGGCACTTGAAAACCTGTATTCTAGTCCCCCCTCCCCTTGTCCTATACTTTAAAATAAGTTCTCTGCTAGATTTATCTGAATTGAATTCACAGATGCTCACTAGCCAGTTTTCCATTTCCAAGTAAAATCTACTACGAGGGCCTCATAGAATCTGAGAGAGGCCCAGGTCACGTCAATTTTTTGAGGGTCTGAGGTATTTGTGGGCTATTTTAAACACTTACATGTAATAAGTAATATCATTCAGAAATAACTTCCAAAGTCTAGATTCGAGGCTTTCCAAAGGCCTCTTCTGACAGGCCTTTTTTCTACTCTGTGTTTGTCCGCATTAGATTTGGAAAAGCTAGATTCTCCCGGCCACACATGAGTATGAATTATTCTAATATCATCATCTCTTCAGTCCTACCTAAACTAGTCTTTCTTCCCATCTTGTGTTTTAGCCCCTTGAGCAACAAAAAAAGTAATGTTCCTTGGGATGTCACTGCTGGGCTGGCCATTTCAGGAATGTGAACCTCCGCGCAGGCTCAGCTTTCCTGTACTGAGAACGGAGGGTGTCGGCTCAGCATAGTGGTTCAAGCTATCGGGAGCTCCCACCCTACTAGGAAAGTATTCCCTGCTCTTATTCAGAAATGGTGACCATCATTCCTGCTGATCCTGTTTGTCCTGCAAGTTTCAAACCCAGATGATTCAAGTCTGAATTCACCAAACTCTGTGGGATTTGTTAGGGCCACTTCAGCATCATCTCCACCCCTGAGGTTATAGATTTTCCGTGTTCACAGTCTAATTTTTTTTTTAAAGATTTTATTTATTTATTTGAGAGAGAGAGAGAGAATGAGAGAGAGAGCATGAGAGGGGTGAGGGTCAGAGGGAGAAGCAGACTCCCCGCCGAGCAGGGAGCCCGATGCGTGACTCGATCCCGGGACTCCAGGATCATGACCTGAGCCGAAGGCAGTCGCTTAACCAACTGAGCCACCCAGGCGCCCCACAGTCTAATTTTAACATGGTATAAAATGGTTTGTAATTTGCAAAGTATAGTTTTTAATAAGATGCTTGGTTTTTGATTATTAAAAATTTAGAATATTATATATAAATTTACAATTTTTAAAAATCTGTAATCCTGCTACTAAGTGATAAATCCCTAACATTTTTTTAAAGCTGAGAGAATATAAACAATATTATCTAACTAGGAAGATTTTCATTTTTAAAAGATCATTGGCTAAAATGAACACAGGCCAGAGAGGAGTACTTGAATATGAAATGAAAGGAAACCTGCACATCAGATCTGTGATTGAGATAGCTTTATTCCCTATTCTGTTTCTGAAATAACCGATGGTCAGGTCACAGTGCTGCTTTTAAGGAATAACTCTATCTTACTTAAGGAATCTTCATTAGGGTCTACAAATATGCCATTTTGGAAGATTTTTTTCCAAAATTTTTATTCTGAGATGAATGCGTTTCACATGCAGTTATAAGAGCTAATACAGAGAGATCTCATATAGTCTTCACCTCATTTCCCCCAGTGATTAAATCTTTTATAGGGATAATCCAATATCACAACCAGGAAATGGACATTGATAAAATCCATTGTTCTTATTCAGATTTCACCACATTTACTCGCACTTTTGTGTGTGTGTGTGTATTTAGTTCTGGGCAGTTCTGTCACGTGTAGATTCGTGTATTCACCACCACTGTCAAGATACAGGATCCCTTGTGTAGCCCTTTGTAATTGCGCTCAGTCTCTTTTGCCAGTCTCCTCACTTCTTCCCAGCCCTGGCAACCAGGAATCTGTTCTCTAGTTCTATAACTTTCCATTTCACGAATGTTACATAAATGGAATTATAAGGTATATAATATTTTGAGACTGGCTTTTTTCACCCAGCATAATTACCTGGAGAGTCATCCAAATTGTTATACTGTATTGACAGTTTGTTCCTTTTTAATCCTGAGTAGCATTCTATGTTATGGATGTACCACAGTTTGCTTAACCATTCACCTGTTGTAAGACCCCCAGCCTGATTCCAGCTTTTGGCTATTACAAATAAAGCAACCATGAACATTTGTGTACAGGATTTTGTGTGCACATAAGTTCCCATCTCCCTGGGATAAATGCCAGAGGATATCTGCAAATGCCTGTCAGAATATTTTGATTCTAGCATAATTTGTTTTTCTTCTTTGTCTTCATCTTTGTATCTACTGTGTGTTTTCTGTTATCTTTGACTCCTGTTAGAGCATTTGTTTCTTTTCTTTTTAAAGTGTTCTACTTAATAGCAAAAGTTTCCAAAGGGGAATAAAAGAGTAGGTGGGGTTTCTCTTCTTTGAATTGTATATACCTTTGAACTTGGCATGATGAATTTTAGAGCTCAAGAAATAAACTTAAGCACACATTTACTTTCAGACTTACAAGACGGTCACATCAGAGCAAGCCAAACACACGGAACATATAACAAATTTGAAAGAAAAAACCAAAGCAGAGTTACATCCACTTCAAGGTAAAGTGAATTTATTATTTTTTTCTCTTAAGGCATTGATTTCCATGATCTTAGTCTAGCAATGAACACTATTTGCTTTTGGCTTCTTTACTAACTTGACAGAATGGCTCTGGGCAGGAGTTCATTCAGAAAGGGAAAGCCCAACCCAAACCTAAAGAATATTGTTATATGTTTTGGATGAGTGCATTAGATAAATGAAACGTTTTACATTTGTACTGCTGACCAGTGGCTTTGAATTCTTTGTGTGGTAATATTACTTTTCCCCTACTCAGGCTTCCATTCAGGCAAGCATAATTTTAGTATGTCTCTCTCAGCAGCTTCACCTCTCATTTCCCTCATTATATTTTTTTAAATCATAAAACTAATTTTTGTTTCAGTTTTGGCTAAGATCGCCCATGTGTCTTTGCCCAAAGTACACTTGACATTAGTACAATCAGTCATGTCTATTAAGTCCCTCAGTTGATCTGATTGATAAAATGCCAACTACTAGAACAGAAACTTTACATTTTCACCCTAATACATATTTCTTGCCTTGAACTGCTTGCTTTAAATACTTTTTTCCATCTCAATTATAATGCCATTATTATCAATTACTATGATCACTATTTAGGGACAGATAATAGCTACCTATGAGCCAATTTTAACCTTTTAGTCATGACAACAGTAAGAAATGGAATATCTTCAGTAAACATTACTGAATATAATCATGAGAAGGCTGATTGCAATAATAATGAAATACAGCATTTCCGTTATGTATACACACACACACACAGGGAGAGAGAGAAAGAGAGGGGACAGCAGAGGGAGAGAGAGAATCCCAAGTGGACTCCCCACTAAGCCTGGAGCTCACTGAGGGGCTCTTTCTCACAACCCTGAGATCATGACCTGAGCCGAAATCAAGAGTCAGGTGCTTAACCTACTGAGTCACCCAGGTGCCCCACACTTTTGTTTTAAATCCCTTATCATACACATGATTTTAATCAGTCCTCACAATAGCTCTTTGAGGCAGATATTATCGATATCCCCATTTTACAGATGATAAAACTGAGGTTGAGAGAATATTACTGATTGCTCAGTCATCAACTAGTAAGTCGGCTGCTCTTCCAGGCTATTTCACATGAAAGGTTGGCTGTTTATTTTCATGTTCTTTGTATTTAAATCAATAATATTTGTAATTTTTTTTAAGATTTTATTTATTTATTTGACAGAGAGAGACACAGCGAGAGAGGGAACACAAGCAGGGGGAGTGGGAGAGGGAGAAGCAGGCTCTCCGCTGAGCAGGGAGCCCGATTTGGGGCTCGATCCCAGGACCCTGGGATCATGACCTGAGCCGAAGGCAGACGCTTAACGACTGAGCCACCCAGGCGCCCCTGTAATTTTTTTTTTTAAGTTTAACAGGTTCAAAAGGGTTTATGAAAAAGCAGATCCCCATTTTCCCTCCCCAGAGGCAGTCAGTAATACCAGCTTCTTTGTATCCTCCTAGAGAGTCTTTACAAATAAAAACTCTCTAGGTATGTCCTACCTCCTTTGGTCCTAGCACAAATAGTACCATAGGGTATACATTGCTCTTTTCCTTGCTTTTTTTCACTTGACAGGCTACCTCGAAGACCATTTCATATCAGTCCATATAGCTTTGTCTCATTTTTACAAATGACTGCGCAGACTTCCAGTGTATTCCCATGCTCTTTAAATTAACTCTTTGCTTAATGGTGAATCTTAATTAAATCTTAAATCTTAAAGGTGAAATAGAGAAGGTGGCGGGAGCTGAGAAAACAAGTTCAGAAGTGTGTGAAGCATCTTTCGCGGAAGTTCCGGAGGTAGATGCGGAAGACAGTCCAGACGCTCCAGTTGCAGCCGTAGAAGAGGCTTCAGCCTATCCTGGGGATGCGGAGGCCGCTGCGGTAGAGACCGGCGCGGTCAGTGCTGAAGCTGGGCCAGAGGTGACCGCCGCAGCCCTGGGGGCCACCGCACAAAGCAGCGCTGAAATGGCCTCAGAGGCTCAGAATGCAGCTTCGCATGAAACGGTTGCCGGAAATGATGATAAAGGGACAATAGAGCAGGAAAGCTCTGGTGAAAGTGCTGAACGAGAAGAAGAATCCTCCCGTTGAATCAGAATCCCCTGCTGGGGATGATTTACAGGAGGAAGCCAGTGTGGTTTCCGATGCCGCCTTGGCTCAAGGCTAATTTCGCGCTGATGGACACTTGAGCAAAAAAATGCCATCGAGTGTCCGATAGGTGCTTTTGTAGTTTCAGTCATCGTAGTTTTAGAATAGGCTTCTTTGCTAGAAAACTTGAATGTGCCTTGAAGAGTTTTGGTATCTACTGATAGATTTGGGGATTGAGAGACTTGAGATTTTACATGTCTGAATAGTTTCTTGCTCTCTCAGATCAGAATATGACATTGCAGTAAAGAACTTACCGAGTTCCATCTTTGCATTTAAGTTTTATATCATAGGAATTGAGCTATCTATACAATCTGCATTCACTTTAATTTTGCTATACCTGTATCTTTATGTTAATCTAGATTCTTGAGTTTTGATTTGAACTCATTAAAATAGAATTGGAAAATCTTTAGTGCTTCTGTTTTTATTCACTAATATGTATATGTATAAATAATCTATAATTTAAAGATGTATAATATAATAAAATATATGTTATAATATCGATTGTAGATTAACATACAGCATCGCGTGAACAAAGAAAATATATAATCTATGGACAGCTCTGCATATAGCAATGTACATTACATCTCTGTTCTCCTGTCTATATTGCATGGGGGACTGGGCCAACATCTTTAATTTCAGTTTATTTCAGTTCAAACAATGTTTAGTGAGAATTTATACTTAGTGCCAGGAATCATTCATTCATTCATTCATTCATGTATTCAGCAAATACTAAGTGAGCACCTATAACCTACAAAGCACTGTTTTAAGTGTTGAGGTTAAAAAAAAAGACAAAAATTCCTACCCTTCCCAGCTTATATTCTAGAATATGATCAAATAATAAACAAGCTACATAAGAAAACTATATAGTGTGCTAGATACTATATAGGTGTTTAAAAAGAAAAGTAGTGAAAGGGAAGGGATTTATAAGTGTTGGTTAGGGGTGAAAGGTGTAATTTTAGATGGGATGGCCAGAGACAGCCTTACGAAGAAGATGTCTAGTGAGTAAAAACCTGAAGGATGTACAAGGGACCTAGTCATGAAGATATGGGGGGATGGGCAAAGAAGAGTCATTCCAGATGAGGAAACTGAGCAGTGCAAAGGATCTGAAACATGAACATCCTATAGAATTTGGGGAATTGTAAGGTGGTCAAGTGGCTAAAGTGGAGTGAAAAGGAGAGAGAGTAGTTGGAGATGATTTCAGAAAGAATGCAATGGTTCTGCAGAGATGAGCTGTATCAGGCAGGGTCTTGTATGATTTGGGCTATTACTTAGAGTAAGTTGGGGTGTTGTAGTGGATGCTTCTGATGCTCTGCCTAGATCCTCCTTACCTGGGCCATTTACTCCCAGCTTCTGTGAGTGGTACACACACACACACACACCCCATCCTCACCCCAGACAGTTCACAACCAATGACTGACTGCCACAGTGGTACAAAAGGTGGGGCCAAGTCTGTGCGACAACTCATGCTCTCGAGCTCCCTGGGGGGCTCAGGTTGAAGCTGTTTCCAATCTAGATTACATCTTTGCTTAGATTTTCTCTCCTGTCCTATCCTGCTTTTTCCCTACTATTCTCCTAACAACACCCCTTCAGTAGATCACTTGCCCCCAAGTTCCTGCTCTGTTTTTAGGGAACTCCACCTAAGATAATTAGTACTGGATGTGGTCCTTGAACGCAGACACTAAGAATAGGATTCTGGAATTGTGTCACTCTTCAGTTCAATGGTAACAAGGACCTCATCACTGGTGGTAGGTGGAAGATTGCTAGTTCCTGGCATTCTGTAGCGATGTGATTGCCGAGATTTTCACCTATGGTAAACTAGGATGGAATATACAGGCATACCTCAGAGAGATTGCAGATATTGCAGACCACTGCAATAAAGCGGGTATTGCAATAAAGCAAGTCAAATGGATTTTTTGGTTTTTCAGTGCATATAAAAGTTATGTCTAGGGGCGCCTGGGTGGGTCAGTTGATTAAGAGTCTGACTCTTGATTTCAGCTCAGATAGTGATCTCAGGGTTATGACATCAAGCTGCCTTAGTTGGTAGAGCATGTGACTCTTGATCTCAGAATAGTGAGTTCAAGCCCCATGTTGGGTTGAAGCCTACTTAAAAAAATTTTTGTTTGCCAAAAAAAGAATGCTAATCATCATCTGAGCTTTCAGTAAGTAGTAATCACTGATCAAAGATCACCATAACGAATCTAATAATAATGAAAAAGTTTAAAATATTGTGAGAATTACGAATATGTGACACAGACACACAAAAATGAGCAAATGCTGTTGAAAAAAAATTGTGGCAGGTGCCTAGGTGGCTCGATGGGTTAGGCATCTACCTTCAGCTCAGGTCATGATCCGAGGGTCCTGGGATCGAGGTCTACACGGGGCTCCCTGCTCAGCAGGGAGTCTGCCTCTCCCTCTCCTTCTGCCCCTCCCCCTCCCCCCAGCTCGTGGGCTCGCTCTCCCTCTTTCTCCAACAAATAAATAAAATCTTAAAAAGAAAAAAATGGTGGGGCGCCTGGGTGGCTCAGATGGTTGAGCGTCTGCCTTCGGCTCGGGTCATGATTCCAGGGTCCTGGGATCGAGCCCCACGTCGGGCTCCTGGCTTAGCGGGGAGCCTGCTTCTCCCTCTCCCTCTGCCCCCCCCCCCGCGCTCATGCTCGCTCTCTCTCTCTATCTCTGTGTCTCAAATGAATAAATAAAATCTTTAAAAAAAAAAGAAAAAAATGGTGGTGATAGACTTGTTCCATGCAGGGTTGCCAACAAACCTTCCGTCTGTGAAAAATGTAATATCCATGAAGCACAATAAAATGAGGTATGCCTTTAGGTGGAAGGTGCTCTACTGTTGGCTTAATGCCTCTGGAATTTGAGAAGTACAAAGAAACCTGAACTATATGGACTTAATCATTGCAGAACGATGTTTAACTCTGGGGTAAGGATGGTACCTTGGGTTTTGTTCTGAATTTGTCTCAGCGTCAACTCTGCATTAGACTCATAAGCCTAAGGCCCATGGCACATTAAGGGATGCTGTTTTACCAAACATTCTGTAAGATAAAGCAGAAACACTACTCAGTACCACATTAATGACTTCAACATCCACACAAAAACACATTCTTCACCACTGTTTTGCCTAGGATGGTTTCTGCTGCAAATAACAGAAACCAACTCAAAATGGGTTAAACAACAAAGACAGTTAACTTTTACCTGACTAGGTATCCAGAGGTTGAGCTGCTCCAGGGCTGGTTTATTCTGTGGTTCAGTCATCAAGAACCAGGTTGTTTCTATTATTCTACTCTACTATCAAGAATGTTTGGCTTTATCCTTGGTAGGCTTTCCTCATATTCACAGGATGAATCACCTCAATTCTAAGTATTTGGTTCAGATACAATAATGTCCCCCAGAAGTCTTTCAAAAACAAGAATGTCCTCATCTTAAAAAATAATAATTTAAATACATTTTTTTCTTTTTAACATTTTATTGTGGGAAATTTTAAACAAAAGTAGTGAGAACAGTATAAGGGAATCTTCATGTGCCCTACATCCCAATTACCAATTATCAACTCTTGGCAAATCCTGTATTTTTAGTCCCACCCACTTATCTTCGACCTACCACCGCTGCCTGTATGTAGAATAACAATAATGATAACAACAATTCTTTATATTACTAATTATCTAGTCAGTGATCAAATTTCTTCAACTGCCTCAAAAGCGTTTTCCCTCCTTCAGTTTGTTCTTTGTTTTTAAAAGTCCACAAATTGCAGTTGGTCAATATTTGCTTAAGTTCCTTTTTTTTAAGATTTTATTTATTTACTTACTTTAGAAAGAGAAAGAGCCTGAGTGGGGGTAGTGAGGAGCAGAAAGGGAGGGAGGGGGGAGGGGGAAAGAATCTCTAGCAAATTCCACGCTGAGCCCAGAGTTTGTCATGGGGCTCAAACCCATGACCCTGAGATCATGACCTGAGCCAAAACCAAGTCGGACACTTAACTGACAGCCACCCAAGTGCCCCAATGTCAAATTGCTTTTTTTTTAAATTGTATTTATTTATTTGAGAGAGAGAGAGAGAGAGAGCACGAGCAAGGAGGAGTGGCAGAGAGAGAGGGAGAAGCAGAATCCCCCCTGGGCCCGACTCAAGACTTGGGATCATGACCTGAGCTGAAGGCAGCTGCTTAACCAACTGAGCCACCCAGGCATCCCCAAATTTCTTAATAACAATGTAAACTACTTACTTGGTTCTAAAGTCAAATCTATGGAACAAGATATATGCAGAGAAGTCTACCTTTTTATTCCTTCCATTCCCCTATAAACTATAAAACTTTGTGGGTTTTTTCCCTTCCATATTTTTGGGTAAACTACGCACACACACACACACACACACATATTTGTTACCCTTCTTTCTTAAACAGCGTACACTATATGTATATTTCTCCACCTTGCTTTTTTTTTCCATTTAACTATGCACCTGGAGATCACTCTATTGTAGTATGTAGAGATAATCCTCATTACTTTTTTTAAGATTTATTTATTCATTTTGGAGAGAGCATGGGGGGAAGGGCAGAGGGAGAGCATCTCAAACAGACTCCCCACTGAGCACAGAGCGTGACCTGGGGCTCAACCCCACGACCCTGAGATCATGACCTGAGCAGAAACCAAGAGTCAGATGCTTAACCAACTGAGCCACCCAGGTGCCCTTAGTTCTCATTACTTTTTATAGTTGCATGGAGCTACATGTGTGGGTACTATGATTTACTCAATAGTCTCCTACTGATGAACATTTGAGTTGTTTCTCTTATTTGCTATCATAAACATTGCTGCAAAATGTCTTTTTGCATTTTTGCCAGTGTTTCACTAGGATAGATTTCTGAAAGAGGGATTGCTAGATCAAATACATAAGTAATTTTGCTATCTATTGCAAAAGTCCTTCCATAGGAGTCATACTATTTTGTATTCCCAAAATAACCAATGGATATGAGTGCCTGTTTCCCGTCAGAGTATATTGTTGAACATTTGGATTTTTGATAGATATGATAGATGAAAAATTATATTTCAGTGTGGTTTTAATTTGCATTTTCTTTATTAAGAGTGAGGTTGAACATTTTTTCATTTGGTTAAGGGCTATGTACATTTCTTTTTCTGCAAAGTTTCTGTTCATATCTCCAATGCATTTTTTAAAAAATTTTTTTTGGGGGGGCAGAGGGCGAGGGAGAGAGAGAATCTTAAGCAGGCTCCACGCCCAGTGCAGAACCCAACTCGGGGCTCCATCTCACGACACTGAGATCATGACCTGAGCTGAAATCAGGAGTCGGAGGCTTAACCAACTGATCCACCTAGGCGCCCCTCCAATGCATTTTTTATAGTGTTGTTAGTCCGTTACTTTTTTATTTTTAAGAAACTCTTTATGTGCTAGAGATAGCAAACTCTTGTCTGATATAAATTATAAGTGTTTTCCAAGTTTGTCATCCATCTTCTTACTTTACTTATGGTGTTTTTGTAGTACAAGAAATTTTATTTTTACGTAATTAAACTGATGAATCTTTTTCCATATTGTTTGTGAAATTTGAGTCATCGTTAGTGTGGTAGACTGGGAAAAAGCAGTCACATATTCTTTCCACATATACTCCAGTGAAGTATGCCTTTATATCGCTTCCCATCAAAGGGCGCCTGGGTGGCTCAGTTGTTAAGTGTCTGCCTTTGGCTCCGGCTCAAGTCATGATCCCAGGGTCCTGGGATCGAGCCCTGCATCGAGCCGAGCAGGGAGCCCCGCATCGGGCTCCCTGCTCAGCGGGAAGCCTGCTTCTCCCTCTCCCACTCCCCCTGCTTGTGTTCCCTCTCTCGCTGACTCTCTTGCTGTCAAATAAGTAAATAAAATCTTTTAAAAAATAAAATATAAATAAAATTAAAAAATAAAATAAAATCTTCCCATCAAGAGATGGAGACTATTTTTCCATCTCCTTGAATTTAAGCTTGCCTTGTACCTTGCTTTGATGGAATGCTGTGGAAGTGATTTTGTGAGAATTCTCACTTTCTTGGAACTTTGAGACTACCATGTGATCTCCATGAGAATAAGAGAACTTACGGAGAGAGAGGCTCCACCTAGAGCCAGCGCTAAGCCCAGATATGTGAGTCAGGCCATCCTAGACCCTCCAGTTCCAGGCTCCATGCCAGATGACTGCAACTGAGTGATCCCAGGCAAGACCAGATAAGAACCACCCAGCTGAACACCCAGACCAAATTGCTGATCCATAAAATTGTGAGCAAATCAGAGGGTTGTGTGCTAAGCCATGAAGTTGGGACAGTTGTAAGCAGCAATATGTAGTTAAGATAGTTAGAAAAGAAAGCTTAACTTTGAGTTTGGAGCAGACTGGCTTTTGTGTTGTTGCCTGTCACGTTCCTCAACAGGGATGAAGGAAGAATGAGCTGTACCTCGCAGGTCCAGAACTTGTCTGGCTTTACCTTCTGGCCAATTGTTGCCTTTTCTGAAAAAATTTTTTAGAACTACTAAATGCCAATTGTGACTGCATACAGAGGATTTTTTTCCCTTTAAAGTCCAGTATTTATTTAGAACAAACTTTTGAAACAGCAGCTATCAAGTCCAAAAGCAACTTATATTTTATTAGCCTTTTTTAGACTTTAACAAGCAATGTAATGAAAGTTTAACAACAGTCTTTTACAAACAATATTTTTATTATTAGACCATTGGCTGATTTTAATAAAATTAAAAACATACCTTAAAAAAGTCAAAATGGGATAGGGTGTGGGGCTTAGAATATGAAACCAGTTACAAAAGATTAAAAATGGCAGCAGAATCAGATAACCAAGTTCTTTTTGATGAAGACAAGGATATAAAAGAGGACTAAATTTATAAAAACACACACACACACACAAAAAACAACACAACATATGTTTTAATCAGTGCCATGCCCCTGAAATTTAAATATTACTTTCACTCTTGAAAGAAATGTATGGAGCAGTCTTAAATAATCTGAGATAACTACTCTGTCCATTTTTTTTTAAATGTGAATTTTCCAATCAGTGTATTCCATAGCCAGCCTTTGAGTCAAAGCTGAATTCAGGGAAGATTAGTTTCTGAATGTGCTAGTAATTTCTGTGCCAAGTATTTGTCCTGTCAGATAACATCTGTTGACCAGAAGCAACACTGTCCATTTTAATAAAGCACATTATATAATGTTTTTCCTCAGTTAAAAATCTCTCTAAAGAAATTTCTAGAAAAAGATTTATTTATTTTGCTTAACTTTTGGGGCAAGTTTTAGTGAAAAATGGGAGGAATTTGGCCATTTAAGTATTATTATTCAAAATTTTCACATGGATATATAATTTTAAGTAATCATTGCCCAAATTAATGATTAAACTAATGTAAAAACTTTTATTTTCTGAGATTATTTCTTAGGGATAGTGATTTCTGGGGTGGAGGAAGAGAAGAGAAAATTAGCTTTTTCCTTTTTCAGGTGACATGAAGATGAGAACATTGTGGGCATTACTACTCCCGTTTGAGAATGAAAATCCGTTCTCACATATCAGAAATGCTTTCCCTCAGAACCAGGGAAAGAAAGTTCCTTTGGAGTGGAAGATTTGTAGACTATTATGTCTCAAGCAGAAACCACATAGAATGACCAATTAAACTGATTTTTTAAAAATATTTTATTTATTTATTTGAGAGAGACAAAGAGAGCACGAGCAGGGGGAGGTGCAAAAGGAGAAGGACAAGCAGACTTCACCCTGAGCATGGAGCAGAGCCCTACATGGGGTTTGATCCCAGGGCCCTGAGATCATGACCTGCCCCGAAGTCAGATGCTTAACTGACTGAGCCACCCAGGCACCCCTAAACTGATTTTTAAAATTCATATTTCTGGGGCGCCTGGGTGACTCAGTCAGTTAAGCGTCTGCCTTCGACTCAGGTCATGATCCCAGCGTACTGGGATCGAGCCCCGCATCGGGCTCCCTGCTCAGCGGGGAGCCTGCTTCTCCCTCTCCCACTCCCCCTGCTTGTTTTCCCTCTCTCACTGTCACTCTCTCTCTCTCTCTCAAAAAAATAAATAAAATCTTTTTTAAAAATTAAAAATAAAAATAAATAAAATAAAATTCATCTTTCCAGGGGCCCCTGCGTGGATCAGTCAGTTGGGCGCCTGACTCTTGGTTTCTGCTCAGGTCATGATCTCAGGGTCATAAGATCAAGCCCCCAGAGGGGCTCCGTGTTGCTTAAGATTCTCTCCCTTTCCTTCCCCCTCTGCCCCCACCCACCCCCACTTGTGCATGAGCATTCTGTCTAAAAAAAAAAAAAATTAATCTTTCGATTAGATGATAATTGAATTGATCATGCAGTGATTTTATTCTATTATTAAGATAATTAGAGGGGCACCTGGGTGGTTCAGTCGGTTAAGTCTCTGCCTTCGGTTCAGGTCCCGATCCCAGGGTCCTGGGATCGAGCCCCGCATGGGGCTCCCTGCTCAGCGGGAAGCCTGTTTCTCCCTCTCCCTCTGCTGCTCCCCCTGCTGTGCTCTCTCTCTCTCTCTCTGTCAACTTTTATTTATTTATTTGAGCAAGGAGCCCCATGCGGGGCTTGATCCCAGGACCCTGGGATCATGACCTGAGCCGAAGGCGGAGACTTAACCAACTGAGTCACCCAGGCGCCCCGAGAGTCAAAATTCTTACTCTATAGTATGACATCCGAGACCCTCCACAAACCACACCTGTTCAACCTCTCTCCATTCTTATTTTCTGTCCTTACTCCTGTTTTCCTGCAGCCTCCAGCCACTTTCCCTCACCCTTGATCCAAACAGCCTAAATGATTTAACAGCATCGTTACTTGAACTTGTCATCCTGTTTTATGCCTCAAAGATTTGTACAAGTAGTTCCCTCCACCTGGAAAGACACTCCCAATTCCTCAACTGGCTCAACCGCTTTCCAGTTACTCAGCTCAAACAGCATCTGCTTTGCAATGCCTTTCCTCACTGGACTGAGCTGAATCTTTCACACCTTCCTTTGTGTCATTCTGTACCTTCTCTATCGTTGCATTTATCGTTCTGTTTTTCAATTAGTTGTTGACATTTTAGAATCTCCAAATATAATGGGAGTTGCCTGAGAAGAAACACCATATTAGGGCCCTCAATAAATGTTTGTTGAATGAAATTATGAGGCTCAGAGAGTTATGGCCTGGTGTATAGAATTGACCTCTATGAACTGCTGATATTCAGCCATTTTGACCTACAAAACCAGCAATTTCTTTCTTTCTTTCTTTCTTTTTTAATTAACTTATTTGAGAGAGAGAGAGAGCAAGGGGAGAGGCAGAGGGAGACGGAGAGAAGCAGACTCCCCGCTGAGTGTGGAGCCTGAAGCAGGGCTCAATCCCATGACCCTGAGATCATGACCTGAGCTGAAATCCAGAGTCCGACGCCTAACCGACTGAGCCACCCAGGCGCCCCCTGATACAGCAATTTCATAAATATATTCCAAGAGGTAAATCTTGAGAAAAGTTCAGAGTGTTAATTTCACTAAAATAATTATAGCTTCTAGGGTGCCTGGGTGGCTCAGTTGGTTAAGCGACTGCCTTCGGCTCAGGTCATGATCCTGGAGTCCCGGGATCGAGTCCCGCACCGGGCTCCCTGCTCCATGGGAAGCCTGCTTCTCCCTCTCCCACTCCCCCCTCTCATGTGCTCTCTCTCTCTCATTCTCTCTCTCATAGATAAATAAAAATCTTAAAAAAAAATAATTATAGCTTCTAATGTGAATACAAAATTTTCTCAGATCGTATGGAAACCCCATGAAGATATTCTCAAATATAAATGTGGTTTTTTTCCATAAAGAAATCAGCCTACATTTTTCTCCTCATAGTACAAAGCCCACTTGTTATAATGAATGGAATTTGCACTCCATTTGTATTTTTCCCCCCAAAGCATTACATTTATAGATATCTTGCTCAGGTTTCTATGTAGACCATTTCCCATCATGTCTTTGTTAACAGTCTAGAGAGGATGAGCCCTGGCGTTTGGTTCGACAGCGCTGTGGGAAGCCTTTGCAGCTTTGGAACAAGCATCACCACATTAGTCAATTTACATGAGAACTGCAGCCGCGGGCAGATTCCAGTGCAATTACAGGCGCCACCTCACGTTATTCTGGCTTCACTGCTCCTGAAGAGATTGCTTCCCACGTTTTTTTGGTTTTTTTTTTTTTTAAGATTTTATTTATTTGACAGAGACACAGCGAGAGAGGGAACACAAGCAGGGGGAGTGGGAGAGGGAGAAGCAGGCTTCCCGCCGAGCAGGGAGCCCGATGCGGGGATCGGTCCCAGGACCCCGGGATCACGACCCGAGCCGAAGGCAGACGCTTAACGACTGAGCCACCCAGGCGCCCCGCTTCCCAAGTTTTTAAACAGGGCTCTTCGTGACAGTGACTGGCTTTCTCCTCAGCTGAAAGCTGAACAGAAATATCCGGAAGTATCTTCATATTATTCCTGAAAAATCATTCAAAAATCAAATCGACATAATGAAATTGACATGAGAGCTTATATAAATTCTTGCAAAGACATTTCTTGTCCAAAGACAGCACACTTAACAAAATTTACCCATGAATATAGCAGTAATGACGCAGGGTTCCCAGTACCACCTTAACTCTTCTTTACCTATTGGCTATTTTGGTTACAGTAGTATTTTCTGCTTCTCCCTAAAAGTCAATTTCCTGTTTCCTCATAACTCAGCATTAATTGGAAGCAGAATTTCTCATATTCTTGGCAGTGCACACAGTTGGCCATCATCTGGACTGTGTGGAATGTCATCATGTGGATGATCAAGTCCCCATTGTCTGCAGTCTTATATAAATATATGGCTAAAAATATATGGTTAAAACATGGAGAATGTTGTGTGTATGGGAACTTACTCTACTAGATATAAAAAGATGTAAAGCTATAGCAACTAATATGGCTAGGTGAATGGATAAACAAATAGCCAATGGAAGAGAATGGGGAGCTGAAAAATGAGCTGCACATAGGATGGAAAGAATTATGACTCATTAGAAATCAGTGAAGGGGCGCCTGGCTGGTTCAGTTGGTGGAGCAGGCAACTCTTGATCTCGGGGTTGTGAGTTTGAGCCCCACATAGGCTGTAGAGATTACTTAAAAAAAACTTAAAAAAATAAAAAGAAATCAGTGAGGAAATAATGAACTCTTTACTAAGTGGTGCAGGGATTGTTGGGTATCCAGATTTAAAAATAAAACAAAATTAGCCCATTACCTTACAATATACAGTCAAAAAATTCCAAATGGAATAACAATTTTAAAGTGAGAAGAAAAATTTTAATATTTTTGGGAGAAAATATTTCTTTGGCTTTAGAACAGGGAAGGATACCTCAGACACAAAATTATAAAACAGCATGAAAAGATTAATTTGGGGGCACCTGGGTGGCTCAGATGATTGAGCATCTGCTTTCGGCTCGGGTCATGATCCCAGGGTCCTGGGATCGAGCCCCACATCGGGCTCCTGGCTCAGCGGGAAGCCTGCTTCTCCCTCTCCCTCTGCCTCTCCCCCTGCTCATGCTCTCATTCTCTATATCTCTGTGTCTCAAATGAATAAATAAAATCTTTAAAAAAAAAAGATTAATTTGGGGGGCACCTGGGTGGCTCAGTTGGTTGAGCATCTGCCTTTGACTCAGGTCATGATCCCAGGGTCCTGGGATCAAGCCCCTCATCAGGCTCCCTGCTCAGAAGGGAGCCTGCTTCTCCCTCTGCCTGCCGCTCCCCCTGCTTGTGCTCTCACTCTCTCTCTCTCTCCATGTCAAATGAATAAGTAAAATCTTAAAAAAAAAAAAAAAAGATTAATTTGGGACGCCCGGCTGGCTGAATTTGTAGAGCATATGATTCTTGATCTTGGGGTCATGAGTTCAGGCCCCACGTTGGGCCTAGAGCTTAGTTAAAAAAATAAAAAATTTAAAAAAATTTTTTAAGTTTAAAAACAAGGAAATGAAAAAATAATGTGTGGTTTGTTGATACAATGTTATCCTAGAAAATTGAGATTCTGCATGGATATTAAAGTTAATATGTTTGAGTCACTTACTTATTTTTCTAGGAAAACAACTTATTTATAAAGAGGAATACCCCTACATATTATATATATATATCATATATCAATTATATACTCAGATTAATAAGAAAAAGTTTGTTTTACATTATCAGTGAGGTTATAGTTGGTTAAATATGACAAAATTATTGAAAAAATCAACCTCCTATGCAAACATAATTTATAATTTTCTCCCCATGTAGGAGAATTTTATATTTTTATTTAATATTTTAAAAAGATGTAAAGCAAAAATGGCAAAATGTTATACTTCAAAGCTCGAGAAGTGGGTAGATGTGTATTCATTATACTATTCACTACCCTTTTTGTGTATGTTTAAAATATTTTGAAATTAAAATGTTAGCTAAAAGTAAGAAAACCTCACTGCTTTGTGTTTAACACTACACTTTATCCTTCTTTTCCAAAGCTAGGAGAATATTAGCTAACTGGCCCTTCTGCAACAGAAAAAAGAATATAGGGGCACTTGGGGGGTAAGGAACCGACTCTTGATTTTGGCTCAGGTCATGATCTCAGGGTTGTGAGATCGAGCATTGTGTTGGGCCCCATGCTCAGCAGGGAGTCTGCTTGAGATTCTCTCTTTCCCTCTGTCCCTACCCCCGCTTGCTCGGGTGCGAGCTCTCGCTCTCTCAAATAAATAAATAAATCTTTAAAAAGAAAGAAAGAAAGAAAAAAGAATGCATGTGGCATACAGCACTATTATGACCTTGGGAGTCTGGGTTTTATGCTCCTTCAGCATCGAACTGTGTGGCCTTGAACAAATCCTACATTCTCCCTGGACCTCAGTTTCCTAACTTGTTAAATGAGAAAATTGAACTGGAATGTCCTCTAAGTTTCCTCTGACTCTAAAAAGTTGAGATCCCTGTACCTGTGGGAATGGAGGGAAGACAGAATCCTTGATGTCATAAGGGGCCTATGCTGAGGCTAAATGGCTGCCAGGAGACTGGAAACTTCTAGGCAGATCCTGTCATACAGGCAGCTGTGGCGTCTGATCCAAGAACTCGGTAATGCTACGGTGTCTGTGAGTCCTGCCGAAAAGTAATGTGCATCGTTGCCTAGATTTCTGAGGAATTTTGACCATTTTCTGCCCCTGGCCTTACGGTTATTAAATACGTTTTCTTCCTCTGAACTTCTCACAGCTCTTCTTCCATAAACACGGTATGACCCTTCTTTATTTATCAATGTAATTGATTCTAGGCTTATTTTCGTACTGATCTTAAAACCCTTCCCTCAAATGTGTCACATCTATTGTCTTTTAGGCATCAAAAATTCTACAGCACTCTTCTAAATGAGGTTCAAGATGTTGACTCCAGGCTCCAGCATTTTCTCTCTGTCCAAATGGCCTTCATTATCCACCATTTCTGTGCTAATTCATAGTCCATGATTCCATCGGGAACTTTTGTCTCCTTATTTAAAAAAAATCATTTCTACGGTCTCCCTTCCCTTTCTCTGTCTCTTGGCCTTTTCAGAGGACATCTGTACATTTGAAAATATATTATGTTCTCCCTTTAATCTATTTCTGTTCTTCCTTTCAGTATTATCCACGTAAGAAATAAAATCAACTTGCATTATATATTTATTATATATCATCATATATTGTGCTATGTATTTGTTGATTTGTTCTTTGTCTATTCATTAGAGTTTAGTGTCACACACTGATACATATTTGTCGTAATTAAAACTGGAAAACATGTTCCTCTCTGCATCTGGCTCCCTTCTACATATTTATATAGATGTAATTAGCAGGTAGAGGATGATGGAAATCAGGCCAAGCTTATGCATTAGTACCCCTTGTACTCTAGTTATCTCTGCTCTGCTTGAAGAACAAAACCCACACTCAACTATAAGACTTCCAGAGAATGTACGCATCAGTCAAAGAAAGGGCCACTTAGGAAAAGGTTGTTGGTGTAACACAAATTCATGGATACTATTAGGAAAACATCACAAAGGTAATGAGACTTATGATAGATAAATAATATAAGAGGATATCACTCTTTATCTAAGTCTTTGGGTTACAATCTACATAAGGATACAAAATATGTCATTAGCCTTCCTCCACAGCTTACAGAATAGTGCCAAGATACATGTGCAATCAAAGTTAGTTAAGGATGGGGCGCCTGGGTGGCTCAGTTGGTTAAGCGACTGCCTTCGGCTCAGGTCATGATCCTGGAGTCCCTGGACCGAGTCCCGCATCGGGCTCCCTGCTTGGCAGGGAGTCTGCTTCTCCCTCTGACCCTCCCCCCTCTCATGTGCTCTCTCTCCCTCATTCTCTCTCTCAAATAAATAAAATCTTAAAAAAAATTTAAAAAAAAGTTAGTTAAGGATGATTAAGGAAATATAGTTTTATATTTGTTATCTGCTTATAATACTTATCTATATGGACTTCAAAAGATACAGTAACTTACAATGAAATCACATTCATACTCTGTGAAAATTAATGTAGGGAAATGTAAAATCGGGTAGAAAGAAGAGGCAATAATTATAGATTCATGAGTAATTTTATTAAATATAAACTCCACTAGTACTTTAAACCTTCCTCAAAGTTAACCACTCACTACACTGACTTGAGTTGTAATTTTAATTTTAAAGGAGCATGAATATATTTAACATAGAAAAGAAATACAGTAATGAGAATGCAATTAAATGAGAATGAGATTCACTACCTCTCAAAATCTTAGGACTTAGTAAAAGTCATAGAATTCTGTCTCCAGAAAAGAGATACCCAGACTGCACAAATAAATGGCATCTTCTGGAAGGTGCTTCTGGTTCTCTACTGCATCCTCCACACTCAGAAAAGATGAAACCAGCTAAGCATTTCCCCAGTCACTAAAGACTTGGAAGCAGAGCTGCAGGTGACAGCCAAAGTATTCTCCATGGCCAGAAAATGCAGACAAAAAGCTGCCTTTTCACCTCCTTTGGTCTGCTGGGACATAGGAGGTCAGAGTGGGTCCCAATGTGTTCCCAGAAACAAATGATAAATCGTGTCTAATTATGATGGATAGGTAGCAGAATGATAGTCCCCCACCCCCCTCCTTTGGGATATTAAGAATTAGGCATTAGTTGCTTCCCGCCCCCTCCCCTTGGTAAGTTTTCATTTTTAAAGAATTCCTTTCCTCTGAATGGTTTGAATATATTTGATTTTCTGCCAGGGATTTTCTTGAAGTAATTTCCTGCTTACATTTTCAGAAATGTAAAATGTGGGTTAGGGATAAAGGAAGATCTACCTGATTTTAGGACAAATAATACTTATAAAGAGCCCTGTCTAAAATATTCCAAGTACATGCCATCTTTTGCAATTGATTAAAAAGATTGGACTAAAAACTAAAAATCTGTCACTTGATTGTACGGTAAAAAGCTTCCAGGTTGCTTGACCCATAGAGCCAAATATTCTCCTATGATTCTCTTCTGGGATCTGTTACAGGTTCTGTGATTAGCCAATTGATCAAAGACCGGGGGTTTTGCCGCTCCGCCTCTGTATTTCTCTGTCAAATGGAAAGTCAAGAACAATTTTTCTCATTAGCGATAGGTGTTACAGATTTGAGGCTAGATTCTTATTTTTTGTGGTCAGGAGGGAATTGAGAATGTGCCATCCTGAACCTGGAAGAGAAGGAAAGGGTCCAGGTCCTCATTTTTAGATTTTTTCTGAGTATAAGGAGAAAGGCATACTGAATTCTTACCGTGCTTTTGGAGAAAAGAAACAAAGAAAACTCAACAGTGCTGCTTAATTTTTTCCTCTTTTAATGACCACCGAAAAACTTTGCAGCATTAAGGCTTGCTGTGGGGGAGTTCTTGAAGCAACTACTTTTATTTGGTCAAATCAATTCACTGCTTTTCAAGACTGAATAACATTTATTAATGGCCATTTATTGAACGCCCTGCTATGGTACTGGCCTTGTAGGAGGTGCCTGGAGAGGTGGAAAAGCTTACATTCTGGTCAGAGAGAAAGACAGACAAAATGTGCTATAAAATTAATATGACACACGGGGTTAAAGTAGCTCCGGGAGCCTATAAAAGTGGGGAAGGGAACCATGGTCACGGAGGACTTCTGGGCAAAGACAATTGCTCACCTGAGTTTTGAAGGGTGAGTAGCATTGGCCAGATGAAGAAGTGGGGACTGGGGTCAGTGGGCCTTCCAGGTGAGGGGAGAAATCGAGGTGACCATTCAGAGTCTAAGATGTTTGGGGTCTGTAGGTAACTCCTGTCGGCACCACTACTGTTCATTAGAGTGTATGCTAGAGCATCTGCTGAATGAGTTTCAGTGCTCGCTAGAGCTCTAACATCTTGGAATATAACCATAATAACCACAGGACCATTGCCTTTCTGGTCCCTTCGCACAGTTACTGCTGTATTCATGCCTGAAGCATTTCCATGCTTTCACATGAACTAAGTTTTTTTTTTTTTAAGTGGATGTTATGTAATCAGAATAGCAGTACCTACAGGCAACTCTTCTTACCATTAGTCAAGTATGTTATTGACCGATCTGTCTCAGCTAAGCCATCTGGATTGCGTTGCTCCACTTTCCAATCGGAAGAAGTTTCCCTTTTCTCTACAGCAATAAAACATTGTGACAATTATGACATTCTTGGGCATTTTCTTGGTTCAAAAGAGACCAATATATGATAAGGCATTTTATTAGACTTTCTGAATTTAGATCTTCATTTTTCAGGAAGAATAACACATACTTCTACAGCCTAACCATTGAATTCTAAATGTGACCCACTTCAGAGATACTATTTTTAAAAAATACCATTATTTGAAAGCATATTTCCCGACATTCTTTCCACCTTCTCTCCATTTCTCCCCAAACCGCCCCCCTAAAACCCTAAGCAAGATTACAACCATGTTTCTGGACCACACAAAGCTATCATTTCTGTTTCAGAAACTTGACATATGCTATGTCTAGAACCATCTCTGTTGTACGCTGCAAGGTCGCTCTCTTGGATAGGAGTCATAGCTCCAAGGAGAGCACACATGAGCAGGGAGAGTCAGTTGAATCTCTGAGGGATGACACAGCACCCTCACTCTTGACTTTCTAAAAATGAGCCAGTGAAATGTTTTTCTTTTGTGTGTCAATCGTGCATGACACATGCGTCACTGAATTCCAGACCTTGCCTGCCCTTGCCCGTGGCCTCCGGAACCTTGGCCTTCCTGCCAGGACAGCTGTTGTGGGCTGAAACCACAACAGCACCACAGGCCAAAGGTCTGTCTGGGCTCCTGCTCATATGTTCACGCTTCCGTTCACCCATCATCCATAAGTAGTTATGGCATTCCTACTACATGCCAGGCACTGTTCTAAGCAGAACCAAGAAAGACACAATCTTCATCTTCAAGAGGTTTATATTCGGGGCGCCTGGGTGGCTCAGATGGTTAAGCGCCTGCCTTCGGCTCAGGTCATGATCCCAGGGTCCTGGGATGGAGCCCCGCATCGGTCTCCCTGCTCAGCGGGAAGCCTGCTTCTCCCTCTCCCTCTGCCCCTCACCCCTGTTTGTGCTCTTTCTCTCACTCTCTTGCTCTGCTCTTTCTCTCAAGTAAATGAAATCTTCAAACAACAACAACAAAAAAGCTTAAAAAAAAAAAGAATTTTCCTCTCCCATTTTAACTATCTGATAGTCAGTTTAACTATCTGATGCCTATCTGGCTCCCCACAGCCATCAGACATGTACTAATACACGTGAACCTTCAAAGAAAGGATCTACATCCCAATTTCTTTTCTTTTTTTTTTTTTTAAAGATTTTATTTATTTATTTGACAGAGAGAGACACAGCGAGAGAGGGAACACAAGCAGGGGGAGTGGGAGAGGGAGAAGCAGGCCTCCCGCTGAGCAGGGAGCCCAACGTGGGGCTCGATCCCAGGACCCTGGGATCATGACCTGAGCCGAAGGCAGACGCTGTGGGGCTCGATCTCACAACCCTGAGACCATGACCTGAACAGAAATCAAGAGTGGGACACTAAACTGACTGAGCCACCCAGATGCCCCTACAATAGCATTTCTGAAAGTTAATCATTGCTAATAGTGACTTTAGACATTTCTATGCATACATAAGCCTGTATTTTAATTTTTTTAATCCGTGGGTTTTTTTGTTGTTGTTTGATTCATAAAATGTTACATTTCTTTTTTTCCAACAGTTTTTCAAGGCATATTTTACATATCATAACACTCCTTTCAAGTGTACAATTCAATGATTTTTTTGTACAGTTATTTTACTATTTTACATATGTGACCATCACCATATCAGTTTAGAACGTTTTTGTCACTCAGTAAGGTCCCTCACATACATTCACGGTCATCCCCCATCCCCCTGAGCCCATATCCAGGCAACTACTAATCTATGTTCTGTCTTTAGAGCTTTGCCTTCTCTGGACATTTCATATAAATGGAATCATACACTATGTGGTCTCTTGTGTCTACTTTCTTTCACTTAGCATAAATATATATATGACATATATATATATTAGGAAGTGGAGAAAAACATTTATGGATGCTTTAATGAGTCTTATTTGAAAATGATCTTTCATAAGTAAAAAACACAAAACAAGTTTTATATACTGCTAATGTTAGGGAAAGAACTAACACTAATTATCAGCCATTGAGAACCTGTGAAGATAATTTTTTTTTTATATTCCACTCTTCCCCCTAGTGGCCAAGATGAAAAAAGGATATTGTGTTTGTTAGTCGGAACACATCCTAGATTCTTCAAATGCTCCTAAGTGGGAGGTGCTATGTTTGGGAATTTCATGTAAGAAATATTATTTTTTGTTTATTGGAGGCCTTTTATAAAGCAAATTTCTTGGGGGGCATAATTGTTCATTCTTTGCAATTTTTCCCACCACCCAAATCTACCAGCTTCCCCATGTGCAGGATTTACTATTGGTGTTAAGAGCTCAAAGTGTGGAACCAATAGCTCAAGTTCAAATCTCAACTCTGCCACTTGCTAGTTATGGGCCCTGGGGGTAACTTATACCCCCAGTGGCTGAATTTCTTCTTCTGTAAGATCAGGATGATAACAATACCTATCTCATACAGTTGTTGGGAGGATTAAATGAGTTAAAGTCATGGAACTCCTCTGAACAGTCCTGGGATATAGTAGGAGTTGAATAAATCTTGTGTATCCTCTGTCCCATGTTTTCTGCCTTCTCTCCTACTAAAATAAATGTCCAAGCCAGCCCTCCCCATGCTCTGCTGTTATCCCCACCTTTCTTCCCAAGGATTCCGCTTTGGTAATGTTCTCCTCTTTCTCTTCCAGCAGCTTTCCCTTCTTTACTCTATCAGATCCTCCCACTTCCTTCCATCTCCACTACTGCCTCTCTAGTTCAAGACACCATCGTGCACTGATCCTAAGGGAGACTGTTGCTGCAGTTTTCCCATCACTTGCCTTGCTTCTACCTCTCTGGCATACTGTCATCACTCAGCTACCAGAATTTATTTATTTCATGTTTTGTGGGAGTGGGTAATCTGAATGCTGTACGTGATGGGTGCTGAAAGACTTTCTACTCAGAAATAACAGCGTGCAGCCAACTGCTGATGCTCCATAGTCCTTGCTTTTCCAGGTCCAACACTATAAGCATGGGCTTTCCAGTTTTGGAGACAGTCCTGACCCAGGCAGGCAATATATCTAGAGTTCATTTGGGGGGTGCCTGGCTGGTTCAGTGTGTAGAGCATGCGATGCTTGATCTTGGGGTCCTGAGTTCAAGCCCCACATTGGGAGTAGAGATTACTTTTAAAAAAAGATGATCAATAAAGGTTAAAAATAAAATAAAATAGAGCTCATTTTTACCCGCAGGTGGTGCTGGGCTTAATTCTGTTATCAGCCCTACACTCTGCCACTTCCACACGTCCGGGGTGAATTCTGGTGCCCTAGTATCTGTCCTTTAAGCTGCCCCTTTCCTAATCACCTGCTATGCTTCCTTAGGATGTGTGTGCCTAAACTTCTGCTACAGTATCTGCTTTAGACACCAAGATCATCTGCCAGAAGTGGAATCTTTCCTTATTATGAACTTACTGGATTGGGATACCCAAATATGCTTAGGTTTTGCCATTTTTTCTTTTCTTTTTTCTTTTTAGAGAGAGAGAGAGAGAACTTGAGTGAGGGGGGAAGGGCAGAGGGACAGGGAGAGAGAGAGAATCTTAAGCAGTCTCCACACCCAGTGCCAAGTCTGATGTGGGACTCTATCTCACAACCCTGAGATCATGACCCGAGCCGAAATCAGGAGCCAGATGCTTAACCGACTGAGCCACCCAGGTGCCCTACCATTTTTCTTTTCAAGAGATTGGACTGGGCCTCCATCCCGTATAGTTTATCTGGGGTCCTGCTGGAGGCTAGATGGACCACCACCAACACTGCAACTCACCTCACTGAATAAGAACTCCCCATCAAGAGACTCCTGCTGACATGCCTGGACTGCCAGATTAGAATTCCTTGGTTGTTGTGGGGGGTGGAGATGCTTACGTCCCCTCAATTCTGATGTATATGATTGTCCAAGTTTCATGGAGCAGATTTTGTTTATTTTGCCACAAAAGCATGGAATACGTCTGTTCTCTCTCTTAGACCTGTCAGTCCAAAAGCACCCCTCATGACACACTGATTTGGACAGGTTCTATTCCTCTATACCTTACCACAAGAGGGCTGTAGGTTTCCTAGGCTAAGTCATGAAAGTAGGGCAAGAATTCAAATGGAGGCCCACACACCATATGTCTACACATGCATAGATTATAAATCAAGCAGAAAAACTGTTTAATAAGATCTACTTTATCCTTCTGCCTTAAAAAATATCCCTTCAGGGGTGCCTGGGTGGCTCAGTTGGTTAAGCGACTGCCTTCGGCTCAGGTCATGATCCTGGAGTCCCTGGATCAAGTCCCGCATCGGGCTCCCTGCTCAGCAAGGAGCCTGCTTCTCCCTCTGACCCTCCCCCCTCTCATGTGCTCTCTCTCTCATTCTCTCTGTCTCAAATAAATAAATAAAATCTTAAAAAAAAAAATATCCCTTCAGAGTGATAAAATTGAAATATGTGTAAAGCTGTGTTTTTTAATATGACTAAAAATAGGCAAAATATGAAAGAAGAGTGAATTTAATTATTGCACATCTGGGTGTTCTATTGTGAGTATAAAATAAAGGCAATCATAATTCATAAATTTTTTATATATATTTCCCTGGTCTTAGTTTCAGCAAATCACTAATTATGCTGTTGTAATCAAGATTTTCACAAAACTTGTGAAAATAGTACCTATGATCTAAAAGATTAAAAAATAAACTGTAACTGCATTCAAAATATACAAAATTTGAGTGTTTTAATAAAAAATTATAAATTAAAGTAAAATTTAATTATTTTCATATATGTTCCCAAAAAAGCTTTTCTTAAATTATCTATTAAGGTGGAAAAAACAAAATGCCAATTATAATTAATGAATATTACATTTTAAAATTTAAGTGATTTTTATTTTTATTTTTTATTTTTTTTTAAGATTTTATTTATTTATTTGACAGAGAGAGACAAAGCGAGAGAAGGAACACAAGCAAGGGAGTGGGAGAGGGAGAAGCAGTCTTCCCGCTGAGCAGGGAGCCCAACGTGGGACTCGATCCCAGGACCCTGGGATCATGACCTGAGCTGAAGGCAGACACTTAACGACTGAGCCACCCAGGCGCCCCATAATTTAAGTGATTTTTAAAAGCTAAAGTTTTTATTTTACTTTTAAAAAATTAAGTGGCATTAAATATATCTAGAAAAATAAAACTACAGTAGTCTCCTTCCTCCTATGGGGGATATGTTCCAAGACCCCCAAGTGGACACCTGAAACCACAGATAGTACCAAACCCTATATATATTATGCTTTTTCATATATATATATATACCTGTGATAAAGTTTAATTTATAAATTAGGCACAGTGAGAGATTTAACAACAATAACTAATAATAGAACAATTATAACAATATTCTGTAATTAAAGTTATGTGAATGTGGTCTCTTTCAAAATATTTTATTATACTGTACTCACCCTTCTTCTTATGAGATAATAAAATGCCTATGTGATGAGATGAAGTGAGGTGAATGACGTAGGCATTGTGACATAGGGTCAGGCTACTATTGGCCTTCTGAGGATGTGTTCCAGATCATGGTTAACCATAGATAACAAATCGGGGAAAGTGAAACTGTGAATAATGGGGAGCTACTATATTCACATTTTTAATGTTAAATATCTATCTATTGTCCATTTAAAAAATTGGTGTCATGCTTAACACATATATCTAAACGTATGCAGTAGTCAGGCTCTAGGATGGCCTCCAATTATCCTCATCTCCTGGTATTCATACCATTTTGCAGTCTATTTCCACACTGAATCAGGGTTGGTCTGTATGACCAACAGAATATGGCTGAAAAGATGCTGCATGACTTCCAGATACCCAGGATTCCTAGCTCTGGAGGAAGCTGGCAGACATGAAGTGGTGATGTTCAAGCAGCCCATGTCGAGATGAAGGCCTCCTGCCAACAGCCAGCATCAGCTTGGGACATATGTGGGTACACCATTTTGAAAGTAGATTCTCCAGACCCAGTCAACTTCAGACAACTGTAGCCCCAGCTAAACCTCACAAGAGATCAAGAACCAGAGCAGCCCAGCCAAACTACTCCCAAATTTCTGATAATCGGAAATCGTAAGAGAGAATAAATCATTATTATTTTTTTAATTTTAGGTTGGTTGCACTCCCAATGAGGAGCTTGTACTCACGGCCCTGAGATTAAGAGTCACGTGCTCTACTGACTGAGCCAGCCAGGTGCCCCATAATAAATCATTACTGATGCTATAAGACACTATCTTATAGGATGATTTCATCACGTGACATTAGGTAATAAATACTACCCATAGGGCGCCTGGCTGGCTCAGTCGTTAAGCGTCTGCCTTCGGCTCAGGTCATGATCCCAGGGTCCTGGGATCGAGCCCCGCACCGGGCTCTCTGCTCCGCGGGAAGCCTACTTCTCCCTCTCCCACTCCTCCTGCTTGTGTTTCCTCTCTCGTTGTCTCTCTCTCTGTCAAATAAATAAATAAAATCTTAAAAGTAAATAATAAATAAATACTACTCATACATACACAAATGTAAAAATAAAGGGCATCTGGGTGGCTCAGTCGGTTAAGCATCTGCCTTTGGCTCAGGTCATGATCCCAGGGTCCTGGGATCGAGCCCCGCATCGGGCTCCCTGCTCAGCAGGGAGTCTGCTTCTTCTCGCTCTGCACCTCCTCCCCACTCGTGCTCTCTCTCTATCAAATAAATTTTAAAAAAAATAAATAATAAAAATTAAAAGAATAAAGCTTAAAAAAAACGTAAAAATAAAATATATTGCTTTTTATTGCAAAATGTTTTTCAGCTGCCATGTGTAGGTCCTACAAATAAAACACCAATTCATGAATAGCTCCAGAGACACAAATTGGAAAGTGAGTAAAAGCAGGAAAAATAGGGGCGCCTGGGTGGCTCAGTCGTTAAGTGTCTGCCTTCGGCTCAGGTCATGATCCCAGGGTCCTGGGATTGAGCCCCGCATCGGGCTCCCTGCTCCATGGGAAGCCGGCTTCTCCCTCTCCCACTCCCCCTGCTTGTGTTCCCTCTCTCGCTGTCTCCCTCTCTGTCAAATAAATAAATAAAATCTTAAAAAAAAAAAAGCAGGAAAAATAAATTTTGGGTCCTACTGCAAACCGATACTTTTTTCACTGCATTCATGCTGTTGAGGAAAAGGAGTTGAGAAGTTAATTAATTTGACAAGTCCTTTCTATTACTTAAGAATTTCTGTTACTCGGGCGCCTGGGTAGCTCAGATGGTTAAGCGTCTGCCTTCGGCTCAGGTCATGATCCCAGGGTCCTGGGATGGAGCCCCGCATCGGGCTCCCTGCTCCTTGGGAGCCTGCTTCTCTCTCTCTCTCTCTCTCTTTGTCTCTCATGAATAAATAAATAAAATCTTAAAAAAAAAAAAAAAAGAATTTCTGTTACTCAAACCCTCCCCACAGCACAGAGCATTTATCTCTAGTCAGCTGTGGCATTACACCAAGCTGTTGGCACTTAGAGACAGTTGCCTTTTGTTTAGAAGACATGGGGCACTCTTGCAACTAAAGCAATGTTTCCCTGGGGCCTGAATGGTGTCAGTTACAAGGACGGCTATTTAGGATATGGGTCCCACAACACTGAACACTGCAGCCCATGTGGCAGAGACTCTTAGGTGCTCTTTAACAAATATGTGTGTTTTGGGGATGTGTGTGGCCCTCTGGAGTATGGGGCCCAAGGCAGAGGCTCTCTTTCACCTGGGTCTAAAGGCGGGGTACTACAGGCAGGCCCACCCTGCAGATTCAGTGAAAAAAAAGGAAGAAGGAGCTCTATTTCCGTCTAGGGTTCAAGCTACAGTCTCCACTTTATTTTTAATAAAGCTGATGTTTTGAATTCCTTTTGTCTATTCTTTTTTTTTTTTTTAAGATTTTATTTATTTGACAGAGAGAGATATAGTGAGAGAGGGAACACAAGCAGGGGGAGTGGTAGAGGGAGAAGCAGGCTCTCCGCCGAGCAGGGAGCCCGATGTGGGGCTCGATCCCGGGACCCTGGGATCATGACCTGAGCCAAAGGCAGACGCTAAACGACTGAGCCACCCAGGCGCCCCTTCCTTTTGTCTATTAATTTGTTAAGAAGTGGCAGGGAGGAACAATGACTACGTTCATGCCTTCAACCCCCACTAGACATGGATGGCCAATCAGATCAAGAATATTTTCCATGATCTATGGATTTTTTTGATTTAGGTAGTTAGGTACTATTTCTTCCTCTCTGAGAT
Organism: Leptonychotes weddellii; assembly: GCF_054177405.1. Lineage (NCBI taxonomy): Eukaryota > Metazoa > Chordata > Mammalia > Carnivora > Phocidae > Leptonychotes > Leptonychotes weddellii. The sequence goes on from NC_138370.1 coordinate 73,950,416, forward strand.
TTGGTCTCAGGTCCACTCAGTTCTACTGGCTTCCTCCAGTTTCTGCCTGATGTACAACCCCATCTGCCATTTGAATTAGAATGGGCCTGCTACTTCTATGATTCTGTCAGGTCAAGATGCTTATTCAGTACAAGTTTTAGATTAAAAAGTCCCTGAGAATTGTCAAACCATAGGACTTTAGCCATTTCCCAGTTCAGTACAATTGAAAAAAATTGACACCAACTTAGGGTTGTCAACTTTTATTTTTGTCAACTAAGGCCATTTTTCTAAAACACTATCTGTTAACAATGATCAGTATTTAATAAATAAAATAATTTATTTATGTGGTCCCTCAACATAAAATTTCAGAATAGAGGAGATTCTTTTGAATTAACTTAGCCTTATGAAAAGTGTACTACATTGTCCTTGCCTCACTATGGTCTTGATAAATCTCAGTATTTGACAGGTAAAGGGGTACCTGGCTGGCTCAGTCCGTGGAGCATGTGACTCTTGATCTCAGGTTTCTAAATTCGAGCCCCTCATTGGATATAGAGATTACTTAAAAATAAAATCTTAAGGGGCGCCTGGGTGACTCAGTCAGTTAAGCGTCTGCTTTTGGCTCAGGTCATGATCTCGGGGTCCTGGGATCAAGCCCCAGTTCGGGCTCCCAGCTCAGCAGGGAGTCTGCTTCTCCCTCTCCCTCTGCCCCGCCCCCCCAATTGTGCGTGCTCTCTCTCAAATAAATAAATACAATCTTTAAAAATAAAATAAAATAAAATCTTAAAAAAAAAAGAAAAGATTTGGGGCGCCTGGGTGGCTCAGTCGGTTAAGCATCTGCCTTCTGCTCAGGTTGGGATTTATTTATTTTATTTAATTAATTAATTAATTAATTAATTTGACAGAGAGCAAGTGAGTGCACAAGCAGGGGGAGGGGGCCAGAGGGAGAGGGAGAAGCAGGCTTCCCACAGAGGGAGCCCGACGCGGGGCTCAATCCCAGGACCCTGGGATCATGACCTGAGCAGAAGGCACACACTTAACCAGCTGAGCCACTCAGGTGCCCTGGTCGATTCTTTCTAATGGGAAAGAATAGATAGGAGCTTTTTGTGGCTAGAAACATTCAAAAGTTTTGGTGATGAAGCATTAGGATGTAAAGTTAACGGTCTGAATTTTGCCTAAGGGAAACATAGACCTACTCCTGGGGTGCTACACTGGGAATTTAAGGGTAGACAGAGAAAGTACCGAGCACCGAAGAGGTGGAATGGGAAAGAGACATAAAAGAAGGCCTAGATGGAACAGCAAGAGTACAGGATGTAGAAGACAAACAGAGCTGGCTCTGTTTGGGAAACATATACCCTGAGCAGAAATTATTAGCCTTGACGCGCACTGTTGCATACTACCTTGGGGAGTGGAGAAATCTCTTGCTCTGGTTCCATGTCTAACCCTCCTAGCCTTTCTCCGCGCTCTTTACTTCTGACCCCTAGAGGAGGACTCAGGTTTGAATGGAGAGTTGGGGAGAAGAAGCTGAACATGTTCAACTTCTTCCTCCTTTTGTCTTTGAGTTTTGCCTGCCTGCAAGGCACACACAATCCACGTAGCTGTTTTTTCCACGTAGCTGTCCAGCACTGCTGATGATGAGATAGGTAAGTTCAATTCAGGGGGGGACTAGTATGTCACCCCTTGGCTGACACACCTAATCCACATCCCTCAACTGCTTTTAATGGCAATAAAGCTGATATCTTTTTCTTTCCTGCCTTACTCTTCCGTCTTTCTCTCAGCTGGTTCCACAGGTGCGCGGGAAACAGGGATATCACTCATTGGGCCCCCTAAATTCTGATCTGCATGGTGGATGAGGTTCACATGGGCACACGGTCTGGGAATGGTGCTCCTTTCATAGCCTTTGCCCAAATGTAGGCACAACTTTTAACTAATTCTCCACAGCACAGCTTAAGCCATGGTTTTACTGGAGGCTCAGGGAGGGAGCGCAACACAGAAAATAACAACTACAGCTCAATCCCAGATCTGCCTGGAGCCTCTGGCTACATTAGCTTCTGTTTGGTTCCCACGCAGTTGTAACTAATCTGGGACAGCTTGCTCTGTCCCCACCAAACCTGCTTACACCACCCTAATTTCCACATCTCTACCTCAGAATCCAGACCCAACAATTCCCAACCCCTGCTAAGTCCCAAAGGGAAGAGAAAGACCTTTTCTCCTTTGAACTGCAGCCCACCTCTCTAAATCCTCAGCTGCTTTCTGTCCCTGAGCCAATTTTTTCCCCAGGCTTAGTGACAGTGGGAACATAGTTATCTTTCAGAGAAAAATTAATCCCAAGTATAGGCGTGAATTCTGGCCTTTGGTTTTTCCAGTGCGGCTCAAAAGGGCATTTTCCCAAGTCTGGGTTATATAGTGTTAAAGAATATTATGGGTGGGAAACCAGTCAATCACACAGCTCACAGTGAACTAGATGAAGCCTAAGTCAGTTCTTTTCATAGCCTTTCCTTCTGCCCGAAGAGATAATGCCCGACTGTCTCTTCCATGCTCTGCTCCCTGTGAATTCTGCATCTCTGAGCAGCTACTCCAAAACGACACCCAGGACTCCTCGGACGCATGGGAGAATCTGGTTGCCTAAGATTCTGAGAAAATTTAGTAGACAATTAGTGAATTGTGGCCTAGCTCTGGCCTTTGTGGTGATAAAGTCATAGTTGGTCAAATGTCCTTCATCAGCTATTCCTAACCTCATCATTTAGCCGATGGATTAGTAGGGTCCCATGGAAAGCAGATAATGAGACTGAGATCTATTGGTGAATAAAGCCTATGAAAGATAAAGGGAAGGATGCAGGTTAGGGCAGAGAGAGCCTCAGGCCCAAGCAGATCTGGTGAGGTCTCAGCCGACCCACACAGAGCTGATTGTCCGTGAGAGAAGTCCAGCTTTGGGCAGAAATGATCAGTTCCAGTAACCCTCTTGCCATGTCCAGTAACCCTGCCATGTCTGCTAATTGGCTGGGGCTGCCCAGGAAGAGTGTGGCTGAGGGGAATAATCCCTTGCAGCTGAAGAACAAGTCCTTCCTTTTTTTTTTTTTTAAGTTGTTTTTTTTTTTTTTTTGAGAGAGAGAAAACACAAGCAGGGGGAGGGAGAAGCAGGCTCCCTGCTGAGCAAGGAGCCCGATGAGGGACTCGATCCCAGGACCCTGGGATCATGACCTAAGCTGAAGGCAGACGCTTAACAACTGAGCCACCCAGGTGCCCCTTTAAGTTCTTCCTTGAAAGGAGATCCAAGCATGGAGCCTCCACGGCTTCCACAGCGGGAAGCTTTCTCTTTATCACCTGATTTTCCATTCTGGTAGAGGACCAAGTAAACGCTTGAAAATGTTTTGCTCATTTAGCAAGATCATTACTTAACTATTCTCTTTCTCTTTTGCTTTTTCCATCACTACTGCCAGCAGCCCATTCCAAGCCATTATTTCTTGCTAGGGCTATTCCAATAGTCTCTATTGGTCTTCCCGTACCTACTCTTGTGCCTTCCAGATTGCTCTTCCCAATGCAGTCAGAGTCATCTTTTTCAAACCCAGGTTTGATTAAACCCCTAGTAGCTTAGCGACTTCAACAGCGCTATCTTCAAGGTCCTGAGGTTCACCCCATCTACCTCTTCAGTCTAACCTTATTCTTTCCTTCACAAAGGCTGTTGTATATGCAAGTCCATCTGTCTGGGATGCTGCTTGCATCTTCTCCAGGTCAGAAATACAGCATGATGCAGTTTGGTGTCTATTTTTTCCCTATCCAACTTTTTTAATTGAGCAAAATGAGGGCAAAGTTTATATGAAAATTAAATATATAAAGGGAGTATAAGTAGACATGTAAGAGACGGAAGAAGGATGTTACCACACAAGTCACAGGTAGAAGAAGTTGAATGCAATTATTGCTTCTGAAGAAATAATATAATAATTATTTCAATTATTTTTCAGGTGACTATAAAGAATAAATTTGCAGCCAATTATTCTTGTGGAACCATGAAAGAATTGTGTGATGTTCTCTGAAAAACACAATACAAATTGATACATTTAGGACTTCATTTCTGAAAGTACAGTTGACCGGATAACCTGAAAAACTTCTTGCCATAGAATATCTAGAAATTTGAGATGATATAATAAATGTTCTTTTAAATGCATGGCTGAGCTTGCATAAGAGTAATAAATATCTCCAAGAGAAAGAGTGAGAGGGAGAAATGGAAGTGGGAGAGAGATGTTAACAATTGATAAAGATAGGCGAGGTGCTTACATGTGTCTTTTGAACTTTTTTTTTTTTTCACTTTTCTATGTGCTTGACAATTTTCAAGTTAAGGGGCGCCTGGATGGCTCAGTCGCTAAGCGGCTGCCTTTGGCTCAGGTCAGGAGGACCATGACCTGAGCCAAAGGCAGCCGCTTAACGCAGCGGGGAGCGTGCTTTTCTCTCTCCCTCTGCTGCTCCCCCTGCTTGTACTCTCTCTCTCTGTCAAATAAATAAATAAAGTCTTTTAAAAAAATTAAAATAAAGCAATAACAAAAATAACAAAATAGAGCCCAAATTCTGAACACAATATCACATGAGACAAGAAAGAGGATGAGGGGGTGATCAAAATGAAAGCACTTCAAACTCCTTGTACTCTACAGGAGGGTAGAGGTAACTACTTTCTACGGGTGTAAATAGAGAATAGGCTGCGTGTATTTTCAATTTCTCCTAACCATGACTTCATATGTTGTCTATCCCAAAGACATCACACATGATCATTTAAATATCTCTAAAGGTAGTGAAAGATATGTACAAGGACATTGATCTCACCAGGGTTTCTTTTTTCTTTTTTCGAAACAAAGAATCAGGCTTTGTTTTTGTTATAGCAGCTTCACAAATGGGAAACTACCTAGCTGAGAACTGGCTAAGTGAACAATCATATACATATATATATATATATATATATATATATATATTCAGAATAGTACTATGCAATCGTGAATAACGCTGTTATTTCATATTTACTGACTCGAAAAGATTTCATGCTTATGGTTGAATAAAGTAGGTCACAGAATACATGTATGAACTCACTTACACAAAATTATTTTATACATCTGTAATTATGACATTGGTTGTCTCCATAATAACTCTCTAGGTGAGGGGCGCCTGGCTGGCTCAGTCGGTAGAGCCTTGATCTCAGGGTTGTGGGTTCGAGCACCTGTTGGGTGTAGAGATTACTTAAAAAAAATAAATCAGAGACACCTGGGTGGCTCAGCTGGTTAAGCGTCTGCCTTCAGCTCAGGTCATGATCCCAGGATCCTGGGATTGAGCCCCACATCGGGCTCCTTGATCAGCATGGAATCGGCTTCTCCCTCTGCCCCTCCCCCTGCTCATGCTCGCTCTCTCTCTCTCAAGTAAATAAATAAAATCTTTTTAAAAAAAATAAGAACAGTAAAGTTGTTCTTAAATGTAAACAATAAAATAAACAAGTACTTTTGCTCTTCGTTTCCACGGGGGCTCTGTCCATTAGGAAAGAAGTCCAAGATCATTGTACCTAGGGAATGAGGAGAAGTGAGCAAAGAACTAGAGCACAGGCACCCTTTCTCCACTCTTGAAAGCAGCTGAGCTTCTGCAGTCTGTAGTAGGACTTCAGAATACACAGAAAAGTCTATTGTATTCTCGTCTGGAAGGTAGGACTAGATGGCCTACTCCTGTCTGGCAAGGAGATCCACACAGAGAAAGGGTCATCATTTCCCTGATCAATCTGAATGAAAAAAGGACTCTTGAAGGCCCAGCTGCCACTGGGGATTAGAAAAGCAGGGGTGCTCAAATGTGTACCCTCAGGCTGTGGAACTCAATGTCAAGGAATTCTTCTCAATCCCATTGCTCAGGATGACCTCTCCCTTCACATTCTTTCAATATTTCACCTAATTCATCTACCAGGATACTTTTTAGTTCCTTCTCAGCCAGTCATTCCCATCTTCTCTAAACCTTGCACCTAAGCACTGCTTCCGTTGGTGCTCTGGCAAAGTACGTAAGTGCACCTGTAAGCTTTCTCCACATATGAGCTAAGGTGCCTCCTAGGCCCAAGGACACATCAAGGTTTGTAGGTGGTATGGAGCTCACAGCAAGAGAATGGATCTGAGAGTCTGAAGCATTTAATAATGAAACGTATATCCTGAACTAAGCCCCTTAGTCAAACCTCCTGTTTGTGCAATAATGAACATTTGTCCAACTCTGAACGTCCAAAAGATCCATTTTCAAAAGAGTCTGCGTTTGTAAGTGTGAAACTCTTGGGGAAAATGCAGGGTAAGCCTTTGCAAACACAGAGAGCAGGAGTATACATTTGTGCAATCTATCTGAAAGACATATTGACAAAAGGTATTGCAATGGACTGAATTGTGTCCCCGCAAATTTATATTTTGACGCCTTAACCCCAATGTGACTGACTATACCTGGAGCTCGGACCTTTGGGAAAGTAAGGTTAAATGAGGTCATAAGGGTGGGGCCCTAATCTGTCCCATAAGGCTGGTTTCCTTATAAGAAGAGGCACCACAACTCTCTCTTTCTCTTTCCACAAGTGCACAAAGGAAAGGCCATGTGAGGACACAGGGAGAAGGTGGCTATTTACAAGCCAGGAAGAGAGCTCTTATCAGAAACCAAATTTGCTGGCACTTTGACTATGGACTTCAAATTTCCAGAATGTTCTGTTGATTAAGCCACTCCATCTGTAGTATTTTGTTATGGTGGCACAGACTAATACAGGTACCAAAACTTTAAAGAAATTTATAGTGCTAAAACATACATAACAAAACTTACCATCTTAACCATTTTTAGGTGTACAGTTCATTGGCATGAAGTATATTTACAGTGTTGTACAATGGTGTCCACCAATATAAATGTATTTCTTTTAAAGATCTTTTTTTATTTGTCAGAGTGAGAACGAGAGCGAGCACAAGCGGGGGAGCAGCGGAGGGAGAAGGAGAAGCAGGCTTCCTGTTGAGCAAGGAGCTCCATGTGGGACTCGATCCCAGGACCCTGGGATCATGACCTGAGCCAAAGGCAGATGCTTAACGGACTGAGCCACCCAGGTGTCCCAAGATAAATTTATTTTTAAACAGTATGTTAGTTACATTTATAAAAAAATGCAAATATGTTGTTTTCAAACTTTAGATCCCTTTTCGGGTACATTTAAAGCGATGGGTCCAAATGTCATTCTGAACTAACTAAATAGGCTCTTTTACTTATGTTTCCAAGCCTTGTGGACGCTATACTGCCAAAGGCAGGCAGAGGGGTAGACAGGGGTGAACAGGAATTTTTCAGTCTTGGCTCAAATCCTACTGAATATGTGACCTCGGGCACATTATTTAACCTCTCTATTACTCTATTATTGTTTTACTGTTCTTTCTTCCTACATCCTAGTGATCTCCAGAGAGATTTACTCTTTTCTCTACCCCAGTAAATATAGTTTTATAAGTTGTTTCAACAAACTTGCCTTCATGATATAATTCGAAGGATGTCCATCTAAATCATCTTTAATGGCCTGCTATGTTACTTCAGATTCCAGCTTGACATCACTGCTTTGTAGACCTGGCTTCATGGGTGTGCAATCTGTGCAGATACAGAGGTCCTCACACTTAGAAGGGCCCTGTGCTTGGTTTAATGCTCTGCTGATGTTGTGTTGGAATTCTCTTTTTTTTTAAAGATTTTATTTATTTATTTATTTGAGAGAGAGAGAGAGAGAGAAACAGCATGAGAGGGGATAGGGTCAGAGGGAGAAGCAGGCTCCCTGCTGAGCCGGGAGCCCGATGTGGGACTCCATCCCAGGACTCCGGGATCATGACCTGAGCCGAAGGCAGTCGCTTAACCAACTGAGCCACCCAGGCACCCTGTTGTGTTGGAATTCTTAATAATTTTTGAACAAGAAGCCCTGCATTTTCATTTTGCACTGGGCCCCACAAATTATGTAGCAAGTTATGTGGTCCTGCTCCTTTGGGTGAAAACATTGTCTTCAGAAGGGTCTTATTTTATGAGCAAACAATTTACTCAAAAGACCGTATTAACACCAGTTAACACCATTTTTCACATTAATTAATGTGTCGATTAACTCATTAAAAATAGCAGATATCTGAAGGATCGAAACACTAATTTTTGATGTGAAGAAGCAGCTTGAGGGTGCCTGGGTGGCTTAGTTGGTTGAGCATCTGCCTTTGGCTCCAGTCATGATCCCAGGGTCCTGGGATCGAGTCCCACATCAGTGGGCTCCCTGCTCAGCGGGGAGCCTGCTTTTCCCTCTCCCTCTGCTGCTCCCCTGGCTTGTGCTCTCTCGATCTCTCTGTCAAATAAATAAATAAAATCTTAAAAAAAAAAAAAAAAGCAGCTTGAATAGGTCAGGAGCATGAATACTGCCCGCACAGGGTACCCTGAGGGCCTTTGAGAAGGTGGGTGGGAGGGGGCAATGAAGGCACTAGACACCAGAGGACTTGATATATTTTTGTTGAGTGACAGTACAAATAAATGGGTGATTAAATGAATGAATGTGCTAAGAGAAAGAATGGAGGAGACATGTAACTCAAGTTTATATATATATTCTATTAGGCATTGACTTATACGCTAGGAGCTCCGTCCTAAAGTAAGAGACCGAATGGGTGCTTCCTATCTGAGCTAGTCTGCCTTAGGGTGTGCGCTGAGGTGACGCGAAGCCTGCTGACCTCGTCCTCATAGCAAACTGGCTGAGGACCAGAGCACGAGCCGAAGGCACGTAAGGCATGAGGTGGATTAGCCACCTCTAGGGTGTCTGGCGAGCATTTTGCCACAGGATAATACTCCACAATAAGTGGTGGTAAACGGACTCAAATAAAATATCTCTTTGGGGAAGTATAAATGCTAGATAACCCAAAAAAGAAGGGAAGTCATTTTAGCTAAGGCTGCTACTGTGAATAAATGTCCTGGTTCCTATAGTTTGTTTTACACAAACTCCTGAAGTATGAGCAGTTAGATGAGGCCATTTTTAGAGCTAACTTTCTTTCTTGCGACCCCAGGTTCCTACCCATCCTATCATTGAAGGTGATGTGTGTGCTCCTTTGATCTTAAACAAGCTAATTGATTCAGAACATAATATCACTATGACAAAAATATTACATAGACCAGGTGAAAGCAACCCAAATGCCCATCAACTGACGAATGGATAAACAGAATGTGGTCTATACACACAGTAGAATATTATTCAGCCTTAAAAAGGGAGAAACCTCATCCACATGATACAACACGGATGAAACTTAAGGCCACTATGCTGAGTGAAATAAGCTGGTCACAAAAAGACAAACACTATATGATTTCGCTTATTTGAAGTATCTAAAGTAGCCAAATCCATAGAAACAAAGAGTAGAATGGAGGTTGTCAGGAGCTGGGAGGAAATAAGGAGTTGTTTAATGCATATAGAGTTTCAGTTTTGCAAGCTGAAAAGGTTCTGGAGATTTGTGCACAACAATGTGAATGCGCTTAACCCTACTGAACTGTACACTTAAAAATAGTTGTTATATTATGTGCTTATTACTACAATTTAAAAAATTAAAAATTATATTAAGAAAAATCTTAGACCATTCAGATCCGGGGACCGTGTGATTCACTATAGCGTCTCAATCATGACGGTTTATAAGGTCTCTCTAAGCCCTTGAGGATGGTTATATTGCTGCTGAACTTTTATAACAAACAGAACCCTTTTCCTAAGCAAAACATCAAATTAGGTTCCCAAATGGCTTTATTTTCAAATCCAAAAGGGATTATTTAATTTTACATTTGGTTAGCAACACCTTTCGTTCTATAGGTTAAACAACATTTTTGCATGTTAGCTTATATGATCCTCACAAGAACACAGATGAGAAAACTAAGGCTTAGAGAGTATTTATTATGTGACTGTTCATGAGTCACACATCCTTTTAGCAGCAAATATGAGTATTGAAACTTAGCTCCCCTAACTCCCAGGAGAGAGCTCTACCACTGAGGAAGTGACCAATATAGTACATACAGGTCAACATTCATTTTAGCAAACTTAAAGCTTATGTTTTGGTAAAAACCACAATTTCATGAGTAAGCAAATTTATCCCTTAACCATGAGAATCGTATCTGTGAGAATTATCACTTTTTTGGACCATGAGATATAACCAAGACGCCTGGTTCCTTTGGTGGCAACATGATTTAATTGTGGTCAAGGACACTTTTCAAATTCAAACCTTTGTATAGTGATGGCTAGTTTACTCTCACTTCTGGCCTTGCAGAACATGCCGTTCTGGGAGTCAGGGTTACCGGGGACAGGAGCGAAGTCAAGGGTCATGAAGGGGAAAGAATCCTGAGTGGCCATCCATAGTATGCCCTTCATGGTACTCCTATTTTCTATTCCATGAGTGTCTCTGTCCCAAATGCTCCTAAAGTGGTATTTTTCCCCTTCCCACCAGTTATAATCTGATTAGATTGGAGAATGTTATTCTCTGTCCCACCCCCCTTCCCTAACTCTCCAGCAGGTAAAAGAGAAGGCAATGGGACTGTCGTCAAGGATGTGGTACAAATTTAAACAAACATTCTCTTTTGTCAGAACAACTTAAAAACATTTCAACACTAGTGTAATGAAATAGGTAATATACTCTGTCTAACATGAAAGCAAACAAACTTGGTTTTGTTGATTTATGAAAGTGTGTTCATATTCATTAAATCATAAATATTGTGAATCCAAAAATATTGGGCATAGTTTTGGAAAAGGAAAGTGAGACGAATCTAATTTTCAGACATATTGTTCTTAAGATAATGAAAACAAAGGGGCGCCTGGGTGGCTCAGTCGTTAAGCGTCTGCCTTCAGCTCAGGTCATGATCCCAGCGTCCTGGGATCGAGCACCGCTTCGAGCCCCGCATCGAGCCCCGCATTGAGCCCCGCTTCCAGCCCCGCATTGAGCCCCGCTTCCAGCCCCGCATCGAGCCCCGCATCGAGCCCCGCATCCAGCCCCGCATCCAGCCCCGCTTCCAGCCCCGCATCGGGCTCCCTGCTCAGCGGGAGGCCTGCTTCTCCCTCTCCCACTCCCCCTGCTTGTGTTCCCTCTCTTGCTGTCTCTCTCTCTCTGTCAAATAAATAAATAAAATCTTAAAAAAAAAAAAAAGATAATGAAAACAAAGTCCTTTTGAATTCCTTTGGTTGTTCCCACATTTCTTAGAAGCTTCCATTTACACAGTTTTCAACCTGCACTAGGCTTGCTCCCAACAGTTTCAGGCTTTTTCAGGCTGTTTGAGAACAAGGCAAATTGCCTGGATGCGCATTGAACATTTTAAACAGAAGAGGGCACTAAATCTGAGAGCTTCAAACACTGCGCTCCACAGGGAAGGTCAGTGGGGGGAGGGGGGGTGCAAGAAGGGAGGGAGAGCAGAAGGATGGAGGGACAGCTGACTGATAGGGATTCATAATCAAACTCAACTACAACTGCAAGTCAGAAGGTGAATATTCGTGTGAGTTCTCTTTCATGCTAGAAAGCAACTGGGATTTGGTGCAAGGCATGGGGGTTTGAGATCTTGTGAGTGATGCTCTGAAGAAGAGGTTGACTTGAGAGGACTGACTGAGGTAGACTGCACACTGAATCTAAATGCTACATGTACACAAAGGAAACAAGTAATCGAAAAGATCCTGTCTGTGTGTTCATTTTTAAATATATGGACAAAGACTAGACTACGATGAAACGAATTGTTTTGGTCTTACTGCCACCTAGTTCTATTTCAAGGTTTTTTAGCATGGAAATCTTGCAGTAAATTCTGTAAAATTCTATTCTAGGAAAAAAAAATACCATAGTGCATTGTTTTTATCCACATTGGAAAATTCCTTTTCAAATATTGTGGGTAGCTTGTCAGAGAATTTAGCTTTTCTGTTTAAACCTACAAAGTAAAACTTCTCAGAATGATGACTCTGAACAGATTTTAGGCTCAGATAGTTCAAAACAAATATTTCAGTATCCCATTGTAAGGATAATGGCTTGATTTTTAGATTTGAGTTTTTCCTTTTCTGGGAGAACTGCCCACACTGTTCCTCACATCCCTTTCCCCAGGATGTGCAGACAAGGGCTCAGCTTTTCCTGCTGTCAGAAAGTCTGTGCAAAGCAGCACTGTTCACCAAAAACAGAGTGCCGGCTATGTGTATAATTTTCGGTGTTTTAATACCCACATTTTTAAAAAAGTTTAAAAAGGTGAAATTAATTTTGATATAGTTTATATAATTCAATATATCCAAAATATTATCATCACCATGTTATCAATAAAAAAATTATTACTGAGCTATTTTACCTTTTTTGGAGGGGGGTTACTAACTAGGTCTTTGGAATCTGGAGTATTTTATACTTTTACCACATGTCAGTTTGGACAAACCACAACAAAAGCGCTCAAAAGCTACATGTGGCTAGTGACTACCATATCAGACAGTGGAGGTCTGAAACATTATTTTTTGGTCGTGAAAAAATACGCAACTAATCAGGTAGCAAATTTAATGATGTGTCTAAGACACACTGCCATCTATAAGTCTAATTCTACCCTAACCTTTTTTTCCAATGGTTTTTATTGTAGTAAAATACATATAATGTAAAATTTACCATCTTAACCATTTTTAAATATACAATTTACCTTAACTTTTTTTTAAGATTTTTTTTTTTTTTTTTTTAAGAAAGAGAGTGAGTGAGGGAGAGAGAGAGAACACAAGGCGGGGCGGGCGGAGCAGACTCCCTGCTGAGCAGGGAGCCTGGACACGGGGCTCAATCCCAGATCTCCAGGATCATGACCTGAGCCGAAGGCAGACACTTCACCGACTGAGCCACCCAGGCGCCCCTCAAATAATCATATCTTTGTAAATTCCGTTCTATTTTTTATTTAAACAACAGTTTTGCATTCAAAATTGACAGAATTATATGTGAATGATGTGGTATTAACTCTTATTTGACAGACTTAACTTCTGTATTTTCTTAGTTGTATGAACTGAACTGTCATAAAACTTTTATACTTTTGAAACATCTACAGTAGGTTTTGTACTTGGTGATACGCTATGCAGATGACTACATTTTTATGAATCTATTGAACCTAGAACTCTGACATAAAGTAAGGAATTATTTAGCATGCTAGTTCCCTGAGGATACTTTGATGGTTGGTTTCCGCCCACTCCCGTCTCCACCCCAGTCCTTCAGTTGGGCACACCTAAAAGTCAGGCTCGGTATCAGACTCTTCTCCCATAGTTGTCCCACAGCGGGGATATCTGGGTTAAATATGGTCAGCACTACCTCAGCTGGCTCCAAATGGACCCACTGAACTTAGATCTAAATACTAAAAGGGTCAGTCTAGAACCAAATAATTTACTGTACTGTTCATTTGCTTGTCTTTGATGCCATGTTCACATGTCTTTTTTTCAAGATGTTCTTTAGAAACTGGCCATTTCATGGATTTACTTTCTTTGTCAATATTCACACTTACTAATATATTTTTTACTTCATAAAAATAAGGAAATTATAATATTTTTTATGATACTCTAAATATTCTTCTCAATTAAAGAGAAGGATATCCTTAGGAGTTTCTTTACCTTCTACTCAAATCTGCCTAAAATTCTGAACACAATACAACAATAAGGTGTAAATGTCTATTGTGAAAGATACCAAGTACATGTTCCCTTGTTTAGGTCTTTCCCTCCTTCCTTTCTTTTTAAATTTATTTTTTATTTCATTTTTTCCACTCTTATTGAGCTATACCTGACAGGTAACATTGTATAAGTTTAAAGCGTACAGGTTGGGGGCACCTGCTGGCTCAGTCAGTGATGCATACCACTCTTGATCTGGGGTTGTGAGATCAAGCCCCACGTTGGGTGTAGAGCTTACTTTGAAAAAGAAAAAGAAAGCCATTAGTAAAGTGTACAGGCTAATCAGGGTAATGGTTTGACATCTGTATGCATGGCATCTTTCTTTCTTTTTCTAATCTCCATTTAATTAATTAATTAATTTATTTATTTTAAAGATTTTCTTTATTTATTTGACAAAGAGAGAGAGAGGGAGAGCACAAGTAGGCAGAGAGGCAAGCAGAGGGTGAAGGAGAAGGAGGCTCCACGCAGAGCAGGGAGTCCAATGTGGGGCTCGATCCCAGGACTCTGGGATCATGACCTGAGCCGAAGGCAGATGCTTAACGACTGAGCCACCCAAGCGCCCCTCTAATCTCCATTTAATTTAAATACCACTGGGTTCAGTTATGTCCAAGCAGCTTCTAAAAAATTTTAGGCTCCAAAAGTCGTCACATGAAAACTGCATCAGTTACACCCTATCTATAAGTTCCTAATTCTACCCATTCAGCTAAGACATGTAGACATATAGAGCCCTGGTAGTGCCCTCCATAAAGCTCCCTCCAAGATTCAGTGCTCTGAGTCCACAAAAGACTTGCTATACCTCTCCAGGAAGAAGTGGCATATGCTCTGTGCATTGCTTTTTCCATTTTCCCTCTTTTGAACAATCCTTTGAAAGGAATGTTTATCTTATTTTTTCTTTAGGGGTATCAAGGATATTCAGATATATTGTTTATTTGTAAGTTGTAAGGAAGCAAGATGCTTCAACATCCTGATCATGAAATTTTTAAAAAATATGCTATTTGGGGCGCCTGGGTGGCTCAGTTGGTTAAGCGACTGCCTTCAGCTCAGGTCATGATCCCAGGGTCCTGGGATCGAGTCCCGCATCGGGCTCCTGGCTCGTCGGAGAGCCTGCTTCTCCCTCTCCCACTCCCCCTGCTTGTGTTCCCTCTCTCGCTGTGTCTCTCTCTGCCAAATAAATAAATAAAATCTTTAAAAAAAATATGCTATTTGTTTATTTTTTCTTTCTTTCTTTCTTTCTTTCTTTCTTTCTTTCTTTCTTT
>NC_138370.1:73965777-74083489 GCF_054177405.1 Leptonychotes weddellii
GCCGAGCAAGGAGCCTGATGCAGGGCTTGATCCCAGAACCCTGGGATCACGACCCGAGCCGAAGGCAGACGCTTAACGACTGAGCCACCCAGGCACCCCTCATTTAATACTTTACAAACATATGAGGAAAGTGAGACAGACAGACAAGTAATACTAATAGGTAATATCGAGTACTAATATATGCCAAGACACTGTTCTAAGTGCTTTATTTATATTAGCTCATTTAATTTTCATGTAGAGCCTAGATGACATGTAGTATGACTTTATAGATCAATTAACCTAATCCTTACAACAAGCTTATTAACTGGGCCCCATTATTGTTCCTTTCTGCAGATGTAAAGTGGGGTGTAAGAAAGTAAGTGATTATATACCTTGGCCGAGTTCCACGTCTGGTAAGTGGTAGAGCCAGGAATCGAACTCACTTAGTCTAGTACCAGAGTCTGTACCTTAGACACTCTTAAGTATTTTCTCTACTATAAAATCCCATTCTTTGTGCATTTAATTTACATGAATTCAACTATCTGCACTGAGAGAATGAAAGAAAAATTAAATGGGGAGGCAGTTCCTCCTCTCACTCTCCTCTGTGGGCCTTGCTTTGGAGGGAGTGTGCTATGGGAAAATGAACAACTGTCCTGCTCGGTTCCTGTGATGCTCATAGGGCAGATATTTCGCCGAGCTGAGGGTGATTTTAGCTTTGAAGATGTGGTAATACTTATATAAGAGGGTCTCTCAATGAAGGCCAATTCATTTCCTCTGGGGTACAACAGTGATGTCTTTCAATGCTGAAGGAGAGTGCAGCTGACCCAGGGAGAGCAGTAAGTTGCTCTCTAATTGGCACCTCATAAGGAATTTCCAGGAATTTTCTGGACTATAACTTTTTTTTCCCCCTTGCTCGCTGACTTTGGAGCGTACCCCCTATGTAAGATGTGAGGCTACTGTGTACAATCACTACAAACTAAGGCAAAATATGGTGTCATTGGCAAAGTAGGAAACAAAAGCTCCGGTGAGTCAAGAGAAGGGAAAAGTTGCACTCAGTGTGGGGGACAGAAAGTTTGTTGGGAAATTAGGGAAAAGTTTACGAAGGAGAGGGTATTTGAGATAGACTCTGAAGGATACGTAGCTCTGACACCCAGAGCCAAGAGAGGGAGTTATATGTGGGAGGGGGATCCTGAGCAAAGGCAGATGGGTGGGAGGGCTCAGGGCATGATGAGTGAGAGCCACTGTGGCTGTTGCCAAGACTTTATCAAGGAAAGTGTTGGAAAGTAAACCTGGTAACATACATAGGCAGTGGGCCATTTTACAGAGGCCTTTGTAGGGGAGGAAAAAGTTTTCCTTTATCCTCTTAGGGTTCCTGGCTGCGTCTGAAAAGTAAGTGGACAAAGACTGATTAACAGGATTAATATATTATATAATAATATAATTATTATTATATAATATATACATATATATAAAACACGTTTATTTAATGTAAGTTTTACGTGACCCAGGAATCTTCATACAGTAAAGAAGACCCAAAGAAACAATTAGACCTATGTTCTTTTATGCTAGCTTTGATGAAGAGAGGACAGTAATAGAAGAATATGATAGGTTAAGGAGTATGATGTAATTGTAATAAACAGGGGAAACTTAGCAAGGCCAGTTTGTTAGGATTTTTCTTAGCGTTCCTTTGTCTTCAGAGATAAGGATGCTCCTTTCCTCCAGGTATAGAGTGGGCACTTCTCACAGAGGGTTTTATGGGATGGGGATAGGAGGTCAGAGTGACCCTCCTGCTTCTGCCATTTTATCAAACTCCTTCAGCTTAAAATATTTAACATGCCAAAAAAATATTTAATATGCCAAGGTGCCAAATTTTGGGGCAGTGTGTCCTGAACCCCATCACTTCCAGTGCCAAGTTGGGGAGTATGTACTCAGAGATTCTGAGTAAGGACATCATCAGAGCTATGCTTTAAGAAGATTAATCTGGCAGGGATGTATGAAACCAATTGGATTTGGAAACAGCATTAAGTATACCAATTAGAAGGGCACCTGGCTGGCTTAGTTGGTAGAACATGGGACTCTTGATCTTGGGGTCGTGAATTTGAGTCCCATGTTGGGTGTAGAACTTACTTAAAAAAAAAAAGTATACTAGTTACAGGTCTAATGTAGTAATCTGGAGAAAATATAATAGTATAATAAAGTCTTGCATGAAACGCTTTGGTTTGCAAAAAATGGGAACCAACTTATTGTAGCCTAAGCCAAAAAGGAGAGTATTTTATAAGGGAACTGAGATGATTCAGAAAACGTTGGGGCAGGTGGGCAGCTGGGCCTCAGGTTAATAAGCTTTAAGTTTAGGGTTTCTTACTTAAACTGACGGCTATAGAGAACCTGGGATGGGCCCCGCCAATATACTTACAGTGTTTTTGTAAACTTCGTAAAAGTGGGACATTTTAACCACAGTTGGTTAAGATCACTTCTCTCCATTCACTTATTTCTGGCGTCTGTACCAGCCACAACTGGCTATTTTTTCCTGTTGGGAGAGAGTTGGAATTGGGGACAGCTGCCTCCACAGTACCTGAAGTTGTAGACTACTTCAGTATTTTGCAACAGTCAATGGTTTTGTTTGGTCTTTTTTTTTAGGTTCATGGTTTAGATGAACCGTTTCTAATCTTTAGTTGCAGCATTTAAACACACTTGCTGGGGCGCCTGGGTGGCTCAGTGGATTAAGCAGCTGCCTTCAGCTCGGGTCCTGGGATAGAGCCCCATGTTGGGCTTTCCACTCAGTGGGGAGTCTACCTCTCCTTCTGCCCCTCCCCCTGCTTATCATCACCAGCACTCGCTCTCTCTCTCTCACTCTGCTCTCTCTCAAATAAATAAAATCTTTAAAACAATTTTTAAAAAGACAAATTTTAATATTCTACGCTAGACAAAAAATTTAATTATCTTTGTATATATTCTATTTGCAATTCTTTCTTTTTGCAAACTCATCACATGGAGAAGCAATGAAAGAATATGTAGCCAGTGAATGTAATAAAATTACTATAGAGGCATGTCAGGCAGTTGATTAATAAAAATAGTATCGCATAGGGCGCCTGGGTGGCTCAGATGGTTAAGCGTCTGCCTTCGGCTCAGGTCATGATCCCAGGGTCCTGGGATCGAGTCCCACATCGGGTTCCCTGCTCCTTGGGAGCCTGCTTCTCCCTCTGCCTCTCTCTCTCTCTGTCTCTCATGAATAAATAAATAAAATCTTTAAAAAAAAATAGTATCACATATTTCATTTTTCTGGATTTTATAATACTTGAGATATTGATCAGCTTTTAAAAATCTGTCTTTTTTTGTGATTTATTTCCTATTCTAAATAAGTATGTGTATTCACACCCAATTCTGTGTTCATAATTTTCTATTTTTTTCAACGTAGGCACCCAAATTATATAAGCATTAGGCCCTACAAAAGTTGGATTCATCCCCAGCCACTGGAACCAATTGGATCTGGAAGGCTACCAGGAACCCACATACTTCTCTGTTGCTTTCTATTGTCTGCTTCTGCTTGTGGCTGAGCCACAGGCTTAGCTTTCCCTGTTCTTAGTTTTCATACGGTAGACTATGGCTCTCCCACAACTACCAACATACATATACACAAGCTTCCAGACACATTAAGAAAGAGTAGATGGTCTGTTGGTTCCAATTCCAAATTCCTGGAAGAACAAACATGATAGACCCTGTTTAGATGAGGTACACCTTCAATCAGTCAATTTTAGTCAAAGAGAGCAAAGTTCAATCAGTTCAATCAGTCAATTTTAGTCAAAGAGAGCAAAGTCACATGGCATAGCGTGGCTGCCTGGGGACAGGACCAAGGCCTGGTTATCAGAGAATGGGGTTGGCTCTGAGCAGGTCAAACCCCAAAGGCATTCCCTTGATGTTGAACTACAGGGGTCCTGAGTAAGAATGAAAGTATAGGAGAAAGGATGGAAAAGCTAGAGAGCTTCACAACTAATGAGATGAAAGTAGGAAGTACAACAAAAATGTTAATTGGGAGGCACAGCATTTACGGCTCAGTACAGGACTGGAAGTGATCATCAAAGTGAGGGTCACAGGGAAGACGAAATTCTCAGAGTGGTAGTGGGTAAATCTGTTGTCCCTCCCAATCTGGAAATTCACTTTCTTGGGCTAATTCTTGGAGGCTTTGAATTATATTTGATTAAGCGAGGTCATATTCCTTTATAACATTTCAAAGCTCAACTGCGAGGATATTTTTTTAAAAAAAAACATTTCATCTCTTCAAGAGATGATCATCAAGAAGATTTTTCATACACTACCCTCATAATAATCATTTCAGATTGATGTGAATTTTATAAGTTCTAACATTTAAAAAAACAAATATGAAGATTTTTTTTAAAGATTATTTAAGTAATTTCTACACTCAATATGGGGCTTGCACTCACAATCCCAAGATCAAGAATCACATGCTCTATTGACTGAGCCAGCCAGGCACCCCAAATGTGAAGTGCTTGTTACCTAGCATACTGAATGACCTTAGGCCCTGAATTTACCATACTTTGTTTTCTCTTTTTTTTTAAAAAAATAAGATTTTATTTTTATGTAATCTCTACACCCAACGTGAGGCCCAAAACTAAAACCCTGAGATCAAGAGTTACAATGCTCTACTTGCATTAGATCTATGAAATGTTTTGCTCTAAGAATAGAAACAATGAGTATACCTGGAGTACACAAAAGACTCTTGCTCTCTTATCTTACTCTTTCATTCCTTTACCTCATTCATTTATCTCACCCCAAAACCTACTACTGGAAAACAGGATCCCAGGTATTTATTTTTGTGGGGAGAGGGTTTTGCAAAGTCAATCACATGCACCATGGTCCTGTGAACTACTCATTAATCTCCTTTCAAGTTATCTAGACAACTTACAGAAGCCCCTGCTGTTGCCATTTAAACATTTTACACTCAAAAAGACTCAGTGCTGGGGCGCCTGGGTGGCTCAGTCGTTAAGCGTCTGCCTTCAGCTCAGGTCATGATCCCAGGGTCATGGGATCGAGCCCCGCATCGGGCTCCCTGCTCAGCGGGAAGCCTGCTTCTCCCTCTCCCACTCCTCCTGCTTGTGTTTCCTCTCTCGCTATCTATCTGTCAGATAAATAAATAAAAATCTTTAAAAAAAAAAAAAAAGACTCAGTGCTACTCATTTGGTCTGATAACCAGATGTGCATCTTACTTCAATACAAATTTGTCCCTTGTTCTTCTCAGTCCCTGTCATTTGGAAGTTCAGTATATCTAGTTCCTGCCTAATTCAACAAGTACTATGTTAGTGATTAAAGGGCACTTTGGGCTAATGATAAATAAAAAATATTAAAGACTGAAATTTCAATAGAACAATATAAAAATGATTTAAGTTTTCCATCATAGAAATGTTGGAAAAACACCAAAATTGACTTATAATAAATATAAACCACCTTATAAAAATATACAGGACATCTTGAGGAAAAACTGAAAAACAAAATACTTTTGAACATATGGGTATGGCTGGCTATAGACACAACTGTAAAGTAGATAACTGCCTACATTTGAGTTCACAGTTTGCCTAACCAATTTTAGCTCCTTCCTGAGATTTGCCTTGGCTCCTTAATTTCCCACCTCTCTCTCTCTCTCTCTGCCTCACCAGATCCAAGCCTGTCTCCATCATTCTACCCCTCCCTGGCTTCTTAGCCCCCACCATCTTACTCTGTTCCTCCCTTTCCTGCCCTGCTCCACCTAGTCAGTGAGAGGGAGGCTGTTATTGCTAAACTTCTCCCATTAGGCTCAAGGGTGTCAGCATTTCCAAAGACCTTCCTCTTCCCCAACTTTCACCTCAGTGACCTCAAAAAGGGAGCTTGTAAAAATAAGAAAAGCTGGATTTGAATTCCAACTCTGCTTGCCTGCATTAACAAAAGCAAGTCACGGGGCGCCTGGGTGGCTCAGTTGGTTAAGCGGCTGCCTTCGGCTCAGGTCATGATCCTGGGGTCCTGGGATCGAGCCCCACGTCCGGTTCCCTGCTCAGCGGAGAGCCTGCTTCTCCCTCTCCCTCTGCCTGCCACTCTGCCTACTTGTGCTCTCTCTCTATCTCTCCGTCAAATAAATAAATAAAATCTTTAAAAAAAACAAAAAACAAAACAAAAAACAAAAGCAAGTCACTTATTTTTAGGCCTCAGTGTTCTTAACAGTAGAACAATTGGGTCAGAGTAAATATATAATATTCCTGACAGATCTAAAAGACTAAAAGCTGGAGGTTGGAGACTCCAACCTTGCCTTTTCCATCTGTCAAAGCTTACTTCTCGGGGCGCCTGAGTGGCTCAGTCGGTTAAGCATCTGCCTTCAGCTCAGGTCAAAGTCTCAGGGTCCTGGGATCGAGCCTGGGGAGTCTGCTTCTCCCTCTCCCTCTGCTCCTTCCCCTGTTTGTGCTCTCTGTCAAATAAATAAATAAAATCTTTAAAAAAACATTAATCTTCTTTCTCCACCCAGGTAACCAAATAAAAATGCAGACTTAGTAGGTGGGCTCTGAAAATTCTCTACTAGTAGAATATAAGACACTTTTTTTTTAAAGATTTTATTTATTTATTTATTTATTTATTTATTTATTTATTTATTTATTTGTCAGAGAGACAGAGTGAAAGCAGAAGCATGGGGAGCTGCAGGCAGAGGAAGAAGCAGGCTCCCTGCTGAGCAAGGAGCCCAATGTGCGACTCAATCCCAGGACCCTGGGATCATGACCTGAGCCGAAGGCAGTTGCTTAACGACTGAGCCACCCACGCATCCCGAATATAAGACACTTTTAGGCTTGCTGAATTGTGACTAGGACCCTTTCTCTTCAAATCACAGGTCAGAGGTATTGGCTTATTCATAAGGAGAGCACAGGATAGGGAGAAGCTGGCCTGGTCTCTCCTTCCATCCTGGAGAGGACAATGCACAGGAGGAGGAAGCTGAGTAGACTGTTGGGAGTGTGGAGTCTGGAGCCAGCCTGCTTGTGCCTCCTGCCTGGCTCCACTACTCACTTGCTGGTGGTCTTGAGAAAGTTGCTTTACTCTTCCTTCACCTCGGTGTCATAATCTGCAAATGGTAACAGTACTTTCCTGATAGGGTTTTTATGGGGATTAAAATCAAAGGTTAAAAGAAAGTACACATTCAATCAACACTATTAAGATGATGCTAAATTTCGAAAGTATTTTGTTGCTATTTTGGACTCTGATCACATGTAAGTATAGATATTATCAATTACTATACCTATCATGAACCCTTGAATATTAACTTTTAACTATGGAACTATTATTATTTCCCTCTCTCTTTCACATTATAGGAGTTTCCAGTCATTCATATAGATTCATGGTATTTTAAAGGTTTATTTATTTATTTTAGAGAGACAGTGAGAGAGAGAGAACCCTTGAGAGCAGGGGAGGGGCAGAGGGAGAGGGAGAGATTCTCAAGCAGACTCCTGCTGAACACAGAGCCCGTGGTAGGGCCGGATGCCACGACCCTGAGATCATGACCTGAGCCGAAACCAAGAGCCGGACACCTAACCGAATGAGCCACCCAGGCACCCCTAGAATCACAGTATTTTAAAACTCTCAACACATCTTCCCATTTATTCCATTTTTTTCCTGCCTGGTATTCACATTTTAATTATTGTTCTTTTTTTTTTTTTAAGATTTTATTTAATTATTTGACAGAGAGAGAGAACAAGTAGGCAGAGAGGCAGGCAGAGGGAGAGGGAGAAGCAGGCTCTGCACTGAGCAGGGAGCCTGATGCAGGGCTCGATCCCGGGACCCTGGGATCACGACCTGAGCCGAAGGCAGCTGCTTAACCGACTGAGCCACCCAGGTGCCCTAATTATTGTTCTTCTTAATTACAGTGACCCATTCATTCTCCATGTCGATTGGCTTCTTATCCTGATCCTAATTTCTCTCTCTCCTTTTGCTTAGCGGTCAGTGTCATCAGCAGATATGGGAGGTCTAGTCAGACACAATGAAGCAGACAGGAAGAACAGGAAACAGGAACTGGAGGAGAGGGAATATGTTGGCAACCAGTGGAGGAAGGAGTGTCTGGAGAGAGGGAGATAGAGAAGATGGCCAGAAACATTCAACCATCTGCTATGTTAGGCAGAACAGGACCCAAGCAGAGGTGAGTAGAACTGCAAGGTGGCATCCAAGCCCAGTGAATTTGGGGGAATAGGACATGAGGCTGGTGTCCAAGCTGAAGGAGAGGGCAATACTTTTTGCCCTTGATGTTTGGTCATGAACAGTTAAAACACACTTGCACTTTAGAAGTGCTGGTGGCTAAGAGCATGGGCTCTAGAGAAGGATTCAATATCTAACTCTATTGTCAACTGTGTAACTTTGAATGAGTGGCTTAACCTTTCTTACCTTGGATGTGAACTATAAGATGGAGATACTTGTAAAAACTCACAAGGTACCTAGCAATATACTAATAGTGGTCAATATTATTGTTATCATTGTCATTATTATTTACTATTACTAAAATAATGCCACCCACTCTGGTTAGCTGACCAATAGGAAAAAACTGCAGAGAAGAAAGCAAATAAATAGTGGAAAAAACAAAGCTTTTGGTTTGCTTTTCTAATCTTTAGAGTGATCCAGGAAATAAATGGAAAGAAAAATTTCTATTAATTCATTTTAACTTAGTAGCATGGAAGAAACAGAGTTAAATACCCTTGAAAACTAGTCAGCTTACAAATATGGAAATTTATTTCAGAACTTTCCCCCATGGAATATATTTATCTTTGTGTTTTAATTAACTACTATGGCATTTATCCTGAATTTTATTAAGAAACCAATTTTATTCAGAAACTCTAAAGATTAATATGATCTTAAATCACTATTAAAATGTCTTCATGTACATTTCATTGGATTTTTAATTTTTATAATAAAGACAAGGAGGCAAATCTGCTTACAAAATTGGTTTTATCATTGAAAATATAAGAAATTCTAACTAGAATAAAATATAATCCATCTTAACACTTGAAGTATTTTAACAAAGCAATAAAATGTATGCTAAAAGTAATTTATTTGTTGATAGCATTAATGTTTCCAACTAAAGCACTATCTTAAAGAGAAAGCTGCTTTAAAAATATATCAAGAACTCAAAGTATGAAATGACTTTACGTACTTATTTTACTAGAAAACAGTACATGGTAAAATTACACATGCGACTTAGAAGGATTTAAATTCCCTTCTATGAGGATTTAACTTCCCTTCTATGTTCAAAACTTTGTACTCTCTGCTTATTTTATCCGATTGCATTTGATGGTACAAATTTCATTCTTAAGAATTGTTTCATTGGGGGGCGCCTGGGTGGCTCAGTCGATAAGCGTCTGCCTTCGGCTCAGGTCATGATTACAGGGTCCTGGGATCGAGCCCCGCATCAGGCTCCCTGCTCTGCAGGAAGCCTGCTTCTCCCTCTCCCACTCCCCCTGCTTGTGTTCCCTCTCTCGCTGTGTCTCTCTCTGTCAAATAAATAAATAAAATCTTTAAAAAAAAAAAGAATTGTTTCACTGGATTCTGGAAACTTAACATGTTCCCCCGGTCCCCAGTGGTTTGAACATTCTCTGGGGAAAGCCTCTTATAACTTGTTTAATATGTAATGTTTAAGAGATTCTGATTCATACAAGGCAAAATGATACCTAAAACAAACGTGAGTCTGGAGCCTGGGTTCCTTTGCAGAACCAGAGTATGGGAGAGTTATGAATAATCATCTTTGTAGAAGCCCAGAAAGGGGTGGTGGAAGGGATGGATATAGTGACTTTTAAATAAGGTAGGTTAATACCAGGATATAACTGGACAATAGCACCCAGAACCACTTATTTTTTTAAAAAGATTTTATTTATTTATTTGAGAGAGTGAGAGGGAGAGGGAGAAGCCAACTCCCCACTGAGCAGAGAGCGGATGTGGGACTTGATCCCAGGACCCTGAGATCATGACCCAAGCCCAAGGCAGACGCTTAACTGACTGAGCCACCCAGGTGCCCCCAAACTACTTATTCTTTAAGGAGAAGCAAGAGATTTTTCTCGCTGTTCTTGTAAAGTCTACATAGTTGTTGGTAACCTAGGGATTTGCCCATCTGTAATGAGGGAATCCAACAGGTTTAAAGACTGTCAGTAATTCAAAGTTCACTAGTGCAGAATGCCCTTGTGGTAGCTAGCTTCCAACAATCCTCACTGCCGTGTGTGTGTGTGTGTGTGTGTGTGTGTGTGTGTGTGTGTGAGAGAGAGAGAGACTCCTGAGGCTAGGTCAGAAAAGGTAGCACAGCATTCCCTTCTCTTGGACTACTCACTTCGAAATGTTGTAAAGGAATATAGCTTTGTTTAATCAACTCTAACTCAAAGTATCCAAGGATTATCCCAAGAAAGAGAATTTCCAGTTTGGGAGGGGCAAATGATTTACTGGCTAGCACTAGGAGAATTTAGTCTTCTGTGTTCCTCATGTTGATTATCACTCCCATCCCTAAACTGGCCCTAAAACCTCCTTTTCCCTTTTAATATTCTGATATAAAAGTGGAAAACCTCTTCTCTTGGTTGACCCATCATACTGAAGACAGGCTGAAATTTTAAAAAGACTTTCTTAGGTAGTAAGAGAGAACAAAGGGTAAATGGAGAAAAGAAGTACAGAAGCATTCTATCTAATACACATATTATACCATTTCATTTATAGTTAGTCTACATAATTACATGTGTATGTATATAAATGCACAGAAAAACGTCAGGAAGTTGAAATGCTAACTTATCATTCATGGTTGCCTGTGGAAGGGTAGAGGTGTGGAAAGACTGGTATATATGCAGGATTGAGGAGTGGAAAGGGAAGTAGAGAAGGAAAGGAGGAGACTTGACTTTTTTTAAAAAGTCTGTTTTGTATTATTTGAAAGTTGATGATGAGAATGCATTAGTGAAGCACTTGTCTAATTACAAAACAAATTGTATAATATCAAAAAAACAGAAGAGCAAATTAAAAAAAATTTATTTATTTTAGAGAGAGGGAGAGTATGAGGAGGAGGAGCAGAGGGATAGGGAGACTCCACACAGAGCATGGAGCCCAGTGAGGGGCTCAATCCCATGACCCTGAGATCATGACCTGAACAGAAATCAAGAGTCGGTCACTTAACCGACTGAGCCACCCAGGCGCCCCAGAAGCAAGAGAAGTTTAGTTATAACCTGGAGATCTCATAGTCCCTATTCATTAGCTAGGACCACTGACCACATCATCCCTTTCCTACTGAGTCTGAGGTTTTAGAATGCCTTGCTACAAACTTGGCTTCCACAAAGAATGTGCCTTTCCAAGACCCACTATGGAAGAGCTGCCCCAGAGACATCAGTTTGGCACCTTTAAGGCTAATGACAAGAGAGCAGATTGTTCCATCTCCTATTCTACCAGTCAGCGATTGGAACACTAGTTCTGGGTAGCACACTCCTAAACACAGTGCTTAAAACAATTCCTTTTTCCTGCAGGTCACTGGCTCCAAGCTGGGGATGGTTCTAGACCCGCTTCATGTCTCTCATTCTTGTTTTACTGGCAGACTACCCAGGCATGTTCTTCACACTGTGAAAGACAGGTGTGGGGGAGAGGCAAGCAGAAACATGCAAAATCTAAGGACAGGCTCAGAATTGTTACACTGTCACTTCTGCCCATATTCCTTTGGCCAAAACCAAGTGGAATAATCTAAGTCCAACATCAGTAGGGTGGAGAAACTTTCTGCCTCTAATTAGAACTGCAAAGCCACATTTCAAAGAACATGCATGGAAGAAGCACCGAAGAATTGGGAACAACAATGTTATTTACCCTTGTTATCCACCTGGGACTTGCCAGTTTACTTGCAGCTGGCAGTAGGAGAGAGACATTTCTTCTCATGGTAGCTGAAAACAGTAATGATTTGACCCAGCAGATGAGATCTGTTCCTAACTACAGGAATCAGGCTTTGTCCTTGCATCCTCCTTAATATGACATGTTATTGTCACGGAGATGCAATAGTATTATTAATTCTTTACATATATCGAGTGGACAATGGTTCCCTATTTTACAGCAAATATGAGATCAGAAATACTGCCCTAGAAAGGTTGCTATGCTTGTAGTTTATTGTATATTAAAGGTTTGAATTCTTTAGTTCAAAAGAACGTCGAGTCGCCATGTTTTAGAACTAAGGGATCCATAAAACTTCATTAGAGTTAAGAGGATCTGTTTGATTAACCTATTTGCTATCCAGGTTTCCCCTACGTAAAAATCTCTTAAGGACTCACCAGAGTTGCTTTTCCAGATAGGAAGAATCCCACTTCCACCCCCGTGCCCCGCCCCCCCCCCGCCAGTAAATAAAAAAGACATTAATAGCTTTAAAAAAGAAAGAGATCATTAAATTCTTAGGTTCTTCAGGAACAATCAGTGGGGCTGACAGTCCTCTGACATTTGAGCCCTACTCTAAGGTTATTTCCATGGTTCCCACGTTACTTTAAAGAACAGCTACCACTTACATTCTTTACGGTTTTTTCTTCTCTGACTGGTTATGGAGCCGCAAAAAGACTAAGGCTGGAGCCCAGCGATGAACCTGGTGGATACTGCGCCAGGTCTATCGGAGTGGGGCTGCAGGAGCCCGAGAGGGGACTAGAATTAGTCCCTCCGCGCACCGGGACAGTCATCGCTCTTTGTTAACAAATACAAGAAAACGCGGCGGCGGCGAAGTGTGGTGGGAGGGCGGGGGACTAGATTGAGGCATAACTTTGCGTTTATATGCATAACTGTGCGTAAGAAAGATCATTAGCAAGGCGTTCCAAACGCCGGACAGTCCAGGGCACCGTGTCATTGGCTTTTGTGCATTTGAAGGCGCGTGAGTGCCCGGCTCAAAGGTTCCCCTTTGTGTGAAAGTGGGGAAACCAGAAGCGTGCAGCTACGGCTGGGTTTTCATTTTCGAATTCGTCAGGCACTTGGACCAAAATACTCCCGCACCAATACACTCCCGCATTCTCGCAACAATACTCGGACTTGAGTTACTTATCCGTCGCTGACCGAGCGAGGAGCGACAATGGCTTGGTGCGGGCGCCCGCAGTTCGGGGGGCAGCGCCAAGGGGCCGCCCGCCGCGCTCCGCAGCTGCGCGCTGAGCCCCGCCACCCGACCGTCAGCAAACGCGGGCACCAACCGCCGCGCGGCCCGGCCGTTGGGCGGGTGGTAATTTCTGGGAATGGGGCGGGGTCGCGGGTGTGCAAGGCCGGGCGCCTGCGAGCGAGGAGGAGGAGCGGGCGGCGCAGAGGGCGCGAGGCTGGAGGGGCGGTGCGCCACGAGCGTCACGGGCCGGGGAGGGGCCGGGGCGGGGTGGGGTGGGCGGCGCGCTCTGGCCTGCCCGCGCCCCCACCTTTCACTTAGCGGAGGCTGTGGAGTGGAGAACTGGAGGGTTCTGGGCTAGGAGTTTATCCAACCCTCGGCCCCCAGTAACTGTCAGACTGCCCAAGTGCGGAGCTGTCCCTGGAGAAGGGCGGGAGTCTGGAGCTGGGGCTGGAATGACAGCGGGGCCCGCGGGAGGCTTCAGAGAGTGGCGAGGGTGTGTGCGTGCGGTCCCGGCCAGCTGGGAGAAGGGGGCGGGCGGGCGCTGCAGGTGCACGCGCGGTCCCGCTACCCCCACGCGCCTGCCCGCGCCTTGGAGCCCCTGCACCAGTCTGGGGTTGGAGCCGAGTGGGATGGGGGAGCCCCGAGCAGGGAGCGGGACACGGGGCCAGAGTCTTTACCTGAGATGGAGGGTTTGGGAGAAGTTGGGGGATCAGGGGCGGGCAAGAGTCGAGAGAGCCACTGAGGCAGGTTGGCGGGCTGGTGGGGGCCGGGGGCGGTGGGGCCCCGCGGGGTATAAATAGCCGGCCCTGGTTTGACAGACGCTGCGGTGACTGGCGGTGCCGCCCCCCCTCGCCGCGTGGGGAGGGGAGGAGCGCTCTGAGCGGGCGGGGTGGGGGAGGCGGACTCGAGTGTCCTGGTGGCGGCGGCAGGAGGCCGAGGGGGAGGAGCTGAGGCGGGGGGTGGAGGGAGGGGGCCGGGAGCGGGGCGAGGGCGGGGGCCACCATTGCTCCCCGCGCCGGGCTCTGTGTCGCTGCTGTCGCCTCGGCGGTTGGGGATCGGTGGGGCGGCGCGGGCGGGGGGCGCTGCGCGGGGCGGCTCGCCGCTGTTTTGTTTCCTCCTCTCCCAGTGGAGCGGCTCGGGCTGCCGGGGAGGCCCTGGCTCCCTCGGGACGCCCGGCCAACGGCGGCGGCGGTGCTAGTCCGCGGCCCTGCCGGGAGGGAAAGCTACGCCGTGGTCTTCCCAGGCGACGCGGAGAGCAGGTAAGAGCGCGGGCAGCCGAGGCTGGTGGGAGGGAGCGCGGAGGGCGCGGCGATAAAGCCTCGCTGTCCCGAGTGCCGCCTCCTCCCTCCGCACCCCCGCCCCGCGCCTGTGTTGTTTGCTCCGGGGTTTGCTGAGGGTTTTCCGGAGGCTGTGGCGGTGACAACGGCTGGGAGCTGGGGAAGGGGGCTGAGTGCCCCCGGGCAACGGTCGGGAAGCGGGACTTGGAGAAAGGGGAAGGCGCGCTGTTCGCCTGCCCGCGGGGAGCGCGAGGCGCGGGGCAGGGTTGAGGAAAGAGGTTACGGACCCCGGCGGGGGGGGGTGGGGGGATGGGCTGAGCGCAGCTGGTCTCGCTGTGTTTACATCTCCGCGCGAGTCACCTCTGCCGAGAAGCGGACAGAAACTGACCCGCCTTATCCCGCGGGGAGGCCAGGGCGGGGGTCCGGCTCCGGAGGAAGCGCGTCCTGGGAGGGTCTGGTAGGGCGGGAGGCTGCGGCCGGCGCCGGGGCAGGGCAGCGAGCTCGGGGCGGGACCTGGGAGGCTCCGGCCGCTCCGGGTGGCGTGGAGGGCTGGACACCAGTTTCCTTCCCCGTCGGGCCTTATCGCCGCCTCTTACCTTTCCTTCTTTCCGCGGCTAGCTTGCATGGCAGGTTGTACTCGGTTATCCTTTTATTCTCGCTTTCCACGCCGGCCCCCTACTGCCACTTCCCCCAGTTCCCCCGGGGGTAGGGAGGCTTGGCTGTGATAGGAATCTGTTTTTTAAACAAAACAAAAACGGGCTCTGTAACGCGCGTCCAGTGACCGCCTTCTGGATCCTCTCTTGGAGAAGCTGTCCCCTTAGGACCGTGCTACTGGATGTTTTGGGGGCGCGGGAAAGGAACGGTGAGGGCTCTGCTAGGGCTGGTGCTGACTGCCGGAGCAGCTTTGCGAGCAGAGTAGCCGTACCCCCACCCCCGACGCCCCCGCTCCAGTTGGGCATTTTAATTCCATGTCACTAAAGGACAGAGAAAATATTCCATAAGGCCAAGAGTAATCCAGATTGCACTGTTTCTAATGTTTCTTATGTGCCAGCATCCTGGGCTCTCTTTCTAGGACCTAGATTCGCTGCAGAACAGCCTTTCTTTAAGTTATTCGTACTAGTTTAAATTAGAGTGAGGGGGGAACACTTCATTCAAAAACTGTAAAATTTCCCCCCTTTGTGAACATTTACTTCAGTTGTGTGGTTTAAATTTTAATCCGGTGATGATATAACAGTAATCTTGTGTTTGATAATCAGATTTGCTTTTCTTTTTACCTATGAGTCACTATAGAGAGGTAAATTATGCGCTTTCCCTAGTGCCATAAATCACAGAATAGTGCCAGAATTACGGAAGAACGTATACTTTACTAAGGTAGGATTGGGTAGTTGCGTTTCGGAGTTTTTTTTTTTCTTTCTTTAAAAGGTAAAAATGACTTTATATAAGCCTGGAAATTATTGAATTACATTTAAGGAATTCAGGAATAATGAAAGTTTATATGTAGTGCAATACAGTTTATGCAGTGCGTTCATATGAATATAAGGGAGCTAGCTCCTCATAAACACATGAAGTAGAAAACTGAAATATCTTGGGCATTTGAAATTTGAATATTTAATGACAATCTATTTTTTAAGGTTAGTGACTTAACGAGTTACTCAATCATTGCTTGTAATTTCAGACATATATACTCATATACAAAATTATGAGAGTATGATTGGAAGATACTTATAACTTTGAGATTTTTCTGTCCTAAATAATAGATTGGTAACTTTGGATGTGGTAGGCCTACCAGTGTTGATGGCTTTGTACACCCAGGTTTTGTTTTGTTTTGTTTTTGTAACAGTTTTATTGAGATATAATTCATATACCATTCAATTCACTAATTTAAAGTGCACATTTTAGTGGTTTTTAATATATTCACAGAGTTGTGCAACTATCACCATAATCAATTTTAGGACATTTTCATCATTCCAAAAAAGAATCCTGTATCCATTAGTGGTTACTCTCCTTTTCCCCCCAAGATCCCCAGCTCTAGGCAACCACTGATCTTTCTGTCTCTATGGATTTACCTATTTTGGACATTTTTTTTATGAGAGGAATCATACAGGAGTGCCTGGGTGGCTCAGTTGGTTGAGCATCCAACTCTGGATTTTGGCTCAGATCATGATCTTAGGGTCCTGAGATTGAGCTGGGGGTGGAGCCTGCTTAGGATTCTCTCCCCCCACCCTCCTTGCTTGAGCAGGTACTTGCTCTCTCTTAAAAAAAAAAAAAAAAAGTAGAATCATACAATATGTTATTTTTCATGACTGGTTTCTTTTACTTAGCACAATGTTTTCAAAGTTCATGTTGTAGTCTATGTCATTATTTTTATTGCTGAGTAATATTCTATTGTATGTATATACCACATTATTTGTTAGTAAGTGGACATTTGAGTTTCCACTTTTTAGCTATTATGAACAGTGCTGCTGTGAACATTTTTGTACACATTTTTTTGTGGATGTGTTTTCATTTCTCTTGGGTATGTACACAGCATAGAAAATTAATATGCATAAGCCTGTTGCGTTTCTATACATTAATAATGAACTATCAGAAAGAGGTTAAGAAAACAATCCCACTCACAATTGCATCAAAAAAAAAATAAAATAGGAGTAGATTTAACCAAGGAGTTAAAAGACCTTACTCTGAAAACTATAAGACATTGATGAAAGAGATTGAAGATGATACAAATAAATGGAAAGATAAACCATACTCATGGATTAGAAAAATTAATGTTAAAATGTTCATATTATCTGAAGCAGTGTACAGATTCATTGCAATCCCTATTAAAATTCCAGTGGCATTTTTCACAGAAGTAGAACAAGTAATCCTAAAATTTGTATAGAATTTTATTTGTGTACAAAAGACCCTGTATAGCCAAAGCAATCTTGAGAAAGAAGAACGAAGCTGAAGATATCAGGCTCCCTGATTTCAAACTATGCTACAAAGCTGTAGTAGTCGTCAAAGCAGTATGGTACTGGCTCAAAAACAGACACAGATAAATAGAACAGAATAGAGCCCAGAAATAAACCCATTCTTATTAATGTTTGACAAAGGAGGCAAGAAGCTACAACAGGGAAAAGATAGTCTCTTCAATAAATGGTGCTGGGAAAACTGGACCACTTTTTTAAAAAAAATTTTATTTATTTATTTTTAAAGTAATCTCTGTGCCCAACATAGGGCCTGAAATCATGACCCTGAAATCAAGAGCCAAATACTTCACTGACTGAGCCAGCAGGTGCCCCTGGACCACTTTCTTATACCATATACAAATAAAAACTCAAAATGGATTAAAGATTTAAATGTAAAACCAGAAACCATCAAAGTCCTAGAAGCAAACATAGGCAGTAAGCTTTTGGACATTTGTCTGAACAATATTTTTTTGGATCTGTCTTATCAGGCAAGGGCAGCAAAGCAAAAATAAGTAGGACTACATCAAACTAAAAAGCTTCTGCTCAGTGAAGGAGACCATAAACAAAATGAAAAGGGGACCTGCTGAATGGGAGAAGATATTTGTAAATGATGTAACTGGTAAGGGAGATCAATAATCCAAAATATATGAAGAATTTACAACTCAATATATTAAACAAAATCCAATTAAAAGATGGGCAGAGGACCCAAATAGACATTTCTCCAAAAAGACAGACAGATGGTGGTGGCGCCTGGGTGGCTCAGTCGTTAAGCGTCTGCCTTCGGCTCAGGTCATGATCCCAGGGTCCTGGGATCGAGCCCCACATCGGGCTCCCTGCTCAGCGGGAAGCCTGCTTCTCCCTCTCCCACTGCCCCTGCTTGTGTTCCCTCTCTCTGTCAAATAAATAAATAAAATCTAAAAAAAAAAAAAAAAAAAAAAGATGGCCAACAGACACATGAAAAGTTGCTCAACATCACTACTAATCAAGGAAATGCAGGTCAAAACCACAATGAGGTATCATTTCACACCTGTTAGAATGGCTGTTATCAAAAAGACAAGAAATGACAAGTGTTGGCAAGAATGTGGAGAAAAGGGAACTCTGTGCACTGTTAGTGGGAATGCAAAGTGGTGCATATACTGTGGAAAACAGTATGGAGCTTCTGCAAACTAAAAATAGAACTACCATACAATCCAGCAAACCCTTTCATATCTGAAGATAATGAAAACACTAATTTTAAAAGATAAATGCACCTCTGTGTTCATTGCAGCATAACTTAGTATAGGCAAGATATGGAGGCAACCTGAGTGTCCATTAATAATACATGAATGGATAAAGATGTATTATATATATATATATATATATATATATATATAATGGAATATTACTCAACCATAAAAAAGAATGAAACCTTGCCATTTGCAACAACATGAATGGACCTGGAGGGTATTATATTACATGAAATAGGTCAGAGAAAGACAAATACTGTATGCTATCACTTGTATGTGGAATCAAAAAAACAAAACCAGAGAACAACCACAAAACAAAACAGAAACAGGCCCATAGATACAGAGAACAATTT
The DNA here is from genome assembly GCF_054177405.1 of Leptonychotes weddellii. Lineage (NCBI taxonomy): Eukaryota > Metazoa > Chordata > Mammalia > Carnivora > Phocidae > Leptonychotes > Leptonychotes weddellii. The sequence goes on from NC_138370.1 coordinate 73,984,636, forward strand.
AGTGATTGCCAGAAGGGAGATGGGGCAAGGGGATGGAAAAAATAGGGGAAGGGGATTAAAAGGTACAAACATCCGGTTATAAAATAAATTAGACACAGGGATACAATGTAGAGTGCAAGGATTATAGTTAATAATATGTAACAACCTCATATGGTGATAGATGGTAGCTAGATTTATTGTGGTGATCTCACTTTATCTATATGAATGTTGAATCTCTATGTTGTATACCTGGAACTAATATTGTGTGTCAACTGCACTTCAGTTAAAAAAAAAATTAGTGTCTTGAGTTATTTAATACCAAAAATGAGTCCAGTTGGGGTGCACAATTCAGTTATTTTTTATTTTTATTTTTTCCCAAAATATATTGAGATACTACCTCACACCTGTCAGAATGGCTAAAATTAACAACACAGGGAACAACAGATGTTGGTGAGGAGTCAGAGAAATGGGAACCCTCCCTCTTACACTGTTGGTGGGAATGCAAACTGGTGCAGCCACTCTGGAAAACAGTATGGAGGTTCCTCAAAAAGTTAAAAATAGAATTACCCTATGACCCAGCAATTGCACTACTAGGCATTTACCCAAAGGATACAAAAATACTGATTTGAAGGGGCACATGCACCCCAGTGTTTATAACAGCATTATCAATAATAGCCAAATTATGGAAGGAGCCCACATGTCCATTGACTGATGAATGGATAAAGAAGAGGTGGTGTGTATATATACAATAGAATGTTACTTATCCATATAAACAATTCAGTTGTTTTTAGTAAACATATAGAATTGTTATACTATCATTACAAGCCAGATATATTTGTTTGTTTGCTTGTTTATTTATCTTTAAAACCATTTACAAACTTTAATTCAGCAAAGGAAGGTCTGTGAGAGGACTGGGGAGACAACATACCCCCTAGACTCCTCCAGAGACGGAAGAGGGAAGCTGGTGGCCCAGGTGGCTAGGGGGAGAGCCCAGGATCTCCTCAGACTGACAGGTCCTGCTGGTGGGCAGGGGCAGAGCTTATCTGCATGAAGTTGCCGGACTCCACACTGGGCCAACAGGAGGCCACCTGTAAGTACTATAGCCTGGGATGGAGAGGCAGAGCTCATCTTCACCATGGGGGTAGACAGCAGAGGCTCAAGTCAAATGCACAATACCTGACTCCCGCAGACTGACAGCAGGACTGGTTTAAGTATATAAGCCACTTTTAGAACATTTCTGTGTCCTCCAAAAAGTACCTCTAGTCTGTTTGCAGTTAACCCTTCCCCCGCCCCCTCCAACCCAGTCCCAGGCAACCACTGATCTGTGTTTTGTCTCTCTGGATTTGCCTTTTCTGGATAGTTTATAGTAATGGAACCATACAATATATGGTTGTCTTAGCTTTTACTTATTTACTTATTTACTTATCTGAGAGAGAGAGTGCGTGCAAGCGGGGTGAGGGGCAGAGAGAGAGAGAATCTCAAGCCTACTCCATGCTGAGTGTGGAGCCCTCTGTGGGACTCAATCTCACGATCCTGAGATCATGACATGAGCTGAAATCGAGAGTTGGTCGCTTAACCAACTAAGCCACCCAGGCACCCTGAATCATACAATATGTAGTCTTTTGCATCAGGCTTTTTTCACTTAGCATCATGTTTTTTGGGGATTTATCCATATTATAGCATGTACCAGTACTTTGTTTCTTTTTATTGCTGAACAGTATTCTATTGTGTGGATATACCACATTTTGTTTATTATTGACCAGTTGATAGGCATTTGGATTGTTTCCAGTTTTGACTGTTGAAAATAATGCGGCTTGAACATTTGAATACAAGTCTTAATGTGAATATATGGTTTCATTCTCTTGGGTAGATACTAGGAATAGACTTTTTCTATTCTGCTGAGTGGGGAGCCCAACATGGGGCTTCATTCCATGACCCTGAGATCATGACCTGAGCTGAAACCAAGAGTCAGACACTTAACCGACTGAGCCACCTGGGTGCCCCATATATTTACATTTCTAACAGCAGTGTATGAGAGTTCCAGTTTCTTCACATCCTTGTCAACACTTGTTCTTATCATTTTTATTGTAGCCATTCTAGTAGGTATGAAGTGGTTAACTCATTGTGGTTTAAGTTCACATTTTCTTAAAGATTCAAGGCATTGAGCATTTTTTCATATAATTATTAGACATTCATATATTCCTTTTGTTGAAGTAGCTACTCAAATCTTTTGCCCATTTTCTATCTTATTATTGAGTTGTAAAAGTTATTTTTTTAAAAAAGATTTATTTATTTATTTCGGGGGGAGGGGCAAAGGGTGAGGGAGAGAGAGAATACCAGACTCCCCACTGAGTGGGGAGCCTGACCTGGGGCTCAGTCTCACATCCTTGAGATCATGACCTGAGCTGAAATCAACTGAGATATGACCTGAGTTGAAATCGAGAGTCAGATGCCTAATTGACTGAGCCACATAGGCCCCCCCCAAGTTGTAAGAATTCTTTATGTATTCTGGATACAAGCCCTTTATTAGATACATGATTTGCAAATATTATTTCCCAGTTTGTGGCTTGTTTTCTCATTTTTTTATTGGAGCCCTTTGAAGTGCAAACATTTTAAAACATATATATTTTTAGAGTTTTTATTTTTTAAGTACGCTCTAGGCCCAGTGTGGGGCTTGAACTCATGACCCCATAATCAAGAGTCGCATGCTCCACCAACTGAGCCAGCCGGATGCCCCCCCAAATTTTAATTTTGTTGGAATTTAATTTCCCCAATTTTTCTTTCATAGATCATGCTTTTGTTGTAAGAACTCTTTGCCTAATCCAGGGTCTTCTTTGTTTTCTTATAGATGTTTTATAGTTTTTGCTCTTAGATTTGGGTTGTATTTTGAGTTAATTTTTATGTATGGTATGAAGTAAGAGTCTAAATTCATCTGTTGCATATTGATTGTCTTAGAACAATTTGCTGAAAAGATAACATATCTTTGTTGAAAAGATGCCATTTCTTCATTGATAATAAATGTAAAGATTTATTTCTGGCCTGCATTCTGTTCCATTATCTATATATCTGTCTTTATGCTGGCTAATACTATTCTGTCTTGATTATTGTGCCCTGTGGTATTTTGTGAAGTTGGGTAGTGTAAGCCCTCCAATTTTGTTTTTGTTTTTAAAAGTTATGGCTCTTCTGGGCCCTACATAAAAATTTTAAGATTATCTTATTAATGTTTGGAAAGCAGTCTTGGAATTTTGATGGGAATGCATTGAATCTGTAGATCAGTTTGGGGAGAATTACAAATCTTGCAATATTGTGTTTTCTAATACATGAACAAGGAAAATTTCTCTTGATTTATTGATCTTTAATTTTTCTCAGTGATCTTTTGTAATTTCAGTGTATAAATTTTATTCTTAAAATTTTTTTATTTTGTGGTAAGAACACTTAACATGAAATCTACTTTCTGAACTTTTTAAGTGTACAATGCAGTATTGTTTATTGCAGCAGTACAACAACAGTGTTGTATAGCAAATCTCTGTATTTGGTGGAGGGTTCCTTTTAAATCCTGGTTTGTTCCTGAATTTTTATCATGAATGGGTATTAGATTTTGTCAGATGCTTTTTCTGCATCTGTTAGCATGACCAACTGTCACAGTTTGCCTAAGACTATTCTGGTTTTAGTACTGAAATTCCTGTATTTTGGGAAACTCCTCTGTCCTGGACAAACCAGTATGGTTGATCACCTCCATGTCTGAGATGATCATGTGGTTCCTGTCCTTTATTCCATTAATATTGTGTGTTATATTAATTGATTCTCAGATATTAAACCAGCCTTAGTCCTAGGATAAATCTCTGTTTGTCATGTTGTATAATTCTTACTATAGTTGCTGGTTTTCCTTTGCTAATATTTAGTTGAACATTTTTGTGTCTATATTTATGAAAGATACTGGTTTGTAGTTTTTTTTTCCTTGTGATGTCTTTGGATTTTGTAACATAGTAATACTAGCCTCAAAGAATGAATTGAGAAGTGTTTCCTCGTTTATTTTCTGTAAGAGTTTGTGAATGACTGGTGTTATTATCTCTTGGAATACATTTGATAGGATTTACCAGTGAAAGCAAGTGGGCCTGGATTTTGTTCCTTTGGAAAATTTTTATTTTTTATTTTTAAAAAGATTTTATCTATTTATTTGACAGAGAGAGAGAGACAGTGAGAGAGGGAATACAAGCAGGGAGAGTGGGAAAGGGAGAAGCAGGCCTCCTGTAGAGCAGGGAGCCTGATGCAGGGCTCGATCCCAGGACCCTGGGATCATGACCTGAGCTGAAGGCAGACGCCCAATGACTGAGCCACCCAGGTGCCCCTGGAAAATTTTTAAATTGCTAATTCAGTTTCTTTATTTGTTATAGGCCTGTTCACATTTTCTGCTTATTTTTGAGTTAGTTTCAGTAATTGCATTTCTTGGGATTTGTCCATTTCACCTAAGCTATTTAATATTTTTGGCAAATAGTTCATAGTATTCTTATATGTGCTTTTAATTTTACTAGTGTAGGTAGTGATGTCCCTTTTTCATTCTTAATTTTGGTAGCATGTGTATTCTTTCTTTTCTACTTGGTCATTCTAGCTAAAGGTTTGTCAATTTTGCTGCTATTTTCAAAGAAACAGGTTTGGTTTAATTGATTTTTCCCCCCATTTTCTGTTTTCTACTTCACTGATTTCCGTTTTAACTTATATAATTTCCATCCTATTGCTTGCTTTGGGTTTAGTTTGCCTTCTTCTAGCTTCTTAAGGTAGAAGTGTAGGCTATTGATTTGAGATCTTTCTTCCTTACTGATACAGGCATTTAAGGCTCTAAATTTCCTTTCTGACACTGTGTTAGCTGCATCCTATGCATTTTTTATGTTCTGCTATTTATTTATTTATTTATTTATTTATTTATTTATTTATATTTTTAAAGATTTTATTTATTTATTTGACAGAGACACAGCGAGAGAGGGAACACAAGCAGGGTGAGTGGGAGAGGGAGAAGCAGGCTTCCCGCTGAGCAGGAGCCCAATGCGGGGGGCTGGATCCCAGGACTCTGGGATCATGACCTGAGCCGAAGGCAGACGCTTAATGACTGAGGTACCCAGGCGCCCCTATTTATTTATATTTTTAAAAAGATTTTATTTACTTGCTTGAGAGAGAAAGGGAGAGAATGAGCCAGGGAGAGAAGGACAGAGAGAGAGGGAGAAACAGACTCCCTGCTGAGCAGGGAGACTGACATGGGCCTCCATCCCAAAACCCTAGGATCATGACCTGAGCCGAAGGCAGACGTTTAACCAACTGAGCCACCGAGGCTCCCCTATGTTTTGCTTTTTAAAATTTTTATTCACTTCTAAATATTTTTAAATTTCCTTTGTGATATCTTCTTTGACCTATGGGTTATTTAGAAATGTACTGTTTAATTTCCAATTATTTGGGGATTCCCATTTCATTGTTGATTTTTTATTTAATTCCCCTGTAGTAAGAGAACACAGTTTGTATGATTTTCTCATTTTAAATTTATTGAGACAGTTTTATGGCCCAGTATGTAATCTTTTCTGAAGAATGTTCCTTGTGTACTAGATAAGAATATGCTGTTGTTGGGTGGAATGTTTTGTAGGTGTCATGTCAAGTTGAGTGATAGTTTGCAAGTCTTCTATGTCTGTGCTGATTTTCTGTTTAGCCATACTATCAATTATTGAGAGACAGATTAAAATCCCTATTATTATGTTTGTTTTTCCTTTCAGTACTGTCAATTTTTGCTTCATGCTTTGGGGGCATTGGTGTTAGTTACACTATACATACATAATTGTTTTACTGATAAGCTGATCTCTATGAAAGATTCCTCTTTGTCTCTAGTATAGCCACTCCAGCTCTCTTATGCTTACTGTTTGTATTGCAAATATTTTTCCATCTTTTTAGTTTCAGTCTATTTGTTTTTTGAGTCTAAAGTGTGTCTTATAAACAGCAAAGCATAACATGCTTTTTTTTAAAAAAAGTGCGACATTTCTACTTTTTGATTGGAGGGTTTAATCTGTTCACATTTAATTTAATCCCTGATAGATTTATATCTGCAATGATGTATCTCTTTTTTTTATTTGAGAGAGAGGGCGCACGCCTGAGAGAGGGACAGAGGGAGAGGGAGAAGCAGACTCCCAGCTGAGAGGGGAGCCTGATGTGGGGCTTAATCCCAGGACCCCAGCCCCAGGATCATGACCCAAGCTGAAGGCAGATGCTCAACTGACTGAGCTACCCAGGTGCCCTGTCTCGTTTCTTTTTTATTTATTTGCTCATCCTCTTCTGCCTCTTCTGGAGTTAATAGATATTTTCCAGAGCATCATTTGATTCCTTTGTTTGTGTTTTAACTAGATCTTTTGGGTTATTTTCTTAGGTTGCTCTAGGGATTACAATATGTGTCTTTGTCACAGTCTACTTCAGATTGACTAATTATGGTAAAATGTAGAAACTTTGCTTATTTCCTCACCATTGTATCTGTTAGTATTGTCATACATATTAAGCTTTTATGTGTTAGAAACCTGACAGCACTGTTTTAAATTTTTTATGCAATTGTATGTCTTTTAAAACAATTAAGAGAAGAAAAAAATATTTTTTTAAAGATTTATTTATTTGACAGAGAGAGAGAGCGTGTGCACAAGCAAGGGGAGCAGCAGGTAGAGGGAGAGGGAGAAATAGGTTCCCCACTGAGCAAGGAGCCCCATGTAGGACTCGATCTCAGGACCCTGGGATCATGACCTGAGCTGAAGGTAGACACTTACCTGACTGGGCCACCCAGGCACCCCGAGAAGAAAAAAATATTAAGCAGTCTTTTATATTTACACATATGTTTACCTTTTATGGTGCTCCTTATTTCTTTTTGTGTATTTGAGTTATGGGCTGGTTATTTTCTTTTAGTCTGATGGACTTCCTTTAGGATTTCTTGTAAGCCAGGTCTGTTATCAATGAATTATTTCAATCTTTGTTTTTTGGATCGCTTTTATTTTGCCTTTATTTTTGAAAAATAGTTTTGCTGGATATAGAATTCTTTGTTACAGTTTTTTTTTTTTTTTTTTCTTTCAGCACCTTGACTATGTTGTCTCCTGCTTTCTGGCCTCCATTGTTTCTGATGAATTGTTTTTCTCTTTGTGATTTTAAGATTTTCTTTGTCTTTGGCTTTCTATAATGATGTCTAGCTGTGGATCTCTTTGTGTTTATCCTACTTTGGGTTCCTTAAACTTGAATCTATAGATTAATATTTTTCAACAGTTTGGCAAGTTTTGACCATAATTTCTTCAAATATTTTTTTCTGCCCTTTTCTCCCTCTTCCTTCTGGAACTTGCATTACATGTATGTTGGGTGCTTGGTGGTATACCATAAGTCTCTGAGGCTCTGTTCATTTTTTAAAATCCTCTTTTTCTGTTCTTCAGAATTGGTAATTTCTGTAGATACATCTCCAAGTTCACTGACTCTTATGTCATCTCAAATCTGCTATTGAGCTCTGCTAGTGAATTTTAATTTTGGTTGTGTACTTTTCAACTCTTATACTTTTCATCTCCAGAATTTCCATTTCTTCCTATTTTTTAATATAGTACCTATATCTTTATTAAGATTCTCCATTTTTTTGAGTTGTAGTTGTCATACTTTCCTTTAATTCTTTAAACATGATTTCTTTAATTTCAGATAAAATTACATTTTAGGTAGATGATATCTAAACTATGTGTTAAATTCTAAAATGATGCTTGTTTTATTTTTAAATTATGTTCAATAATTTTCATCTGTATTTCATTATATGCCTGATTGTGTATTACTCATAAATGCTAAATTTCATCTGATAGTTTTTATAAAAACACAATTGATAATTTACTTATAATTACTAATGTTTACTGATATGTACGATCAGTGTACAATTTAAAAGATATACCATTAATTCTGAAACTTTGGGTCAGTTTCTGAACTGATTATAACGTATAACATCTACTTGCTTGTCCATATTTCTTGGAATTAACCTATTCTTTCATGGTAAGTGCTAATGGTAGAAAAAAATGGTAGAAGCCTAAGAGAGCAGTATGTGTGAGAATGGTTACAAAATACCAAAATCTTCATCTCAGCCTGTACATTTAGTAATATAGTATTAATTCATTTTAGGTCCTTGAGTGATTGTAGTAAACAAGATAAATGGAGTACTTATTCTTATGGAATTTATATTCTGGTGGAGGAGACATACATTAAACATAAATGAATAAAATAATTTTCATTATAAATATAATGAAGAAACAAAATAAAGTAATGTGATATCAAATAGAGACTGATGGGGGAGCTACATGGCAATGGAATATAATTGGAACTGGGGAGCCATGATAGAAATATTTCTCTGAAGGGGTGGTACTTGAGGTGATATTTGTATGGTAGGTGAGGAGGATTCAGTCTGTGGATGATCTGTAAGAGCCTGTAGTCTAGAGAATAGGAGGTACAGAATAAGCTTGTTGTGTTGTGGGAATAGGGCCACCGTAGCTGGAGCTCAGCAGGCCAGCGAAAGAGAGATGAGAGATGAATGAGGTTGGAGAAATGGGATGGGCTAACCCTGGGTTGATCTTTATATAGACCATGTTTAAGACTTATGATTTTTTTTTCTAAATGTGGTGGGAACCCACTGGAAAAATACTGTGGTGACCTTCATTCTTGACTAAAGAGTTAATTTACAGCTCACTTTGTAATTTATTCTGTAACAGTTTTTGAGTGTGAGTAAATGTATGTAGAATTTTTTCTCAATGATTTTAGCTTTATAAAGAACAGCAGGGAAAATAACTTCCCTGATGTTTCTTCCTTGAAATTTAGCTACCTAAAAATAAAATAAAATACCAATATCTAGAAAACTTTAAATTTGTAGTACAGTTACAGCAATGGCAGAGATTCTTTTTTTTTTTTTAAGATTTTATTTATTTATTCATGAGAGAGAGAGAGAGACAGAGGCAGAGGGAGAAGCAGGCTTCCTGTGGAGCAGGGAGCCCGATGCGGGACTCGATCCCAGGACCCTGGGATCATGACCTGAGCCAAAGGCAGACGCTTAACTGACTGAGCCACCCAGGCGTCCCAATGGCAGAGATTCTTATGATAATAATTTTAACCAATTCATGTTAGTGTTATAAAATTATAATTTCAGCTGTTCATAATTATGGGCTAAAATATACAGATAACATGATGTAATTAGTTGTATGATGACTGACTTTCTAAATATAACTTTTCTCCTCCATTTAACTAGCAAAAACAGTCAGAGTTATTCTTTTTTCAAAATTAATTAATTAATTTTTTTCTTTCTTTCTTTTTTTATTATGTTATGTTAATCACCATACATTACATCATTAGATTTTGATGTAGTGTTCCATGATTCATTGTTTGCGTATAACACCCAGTGCTCCATGCAGTACGTGCCCTCTTTAATACCCATCACCAGCCACAGTTATTCTTACTATTTTTTTAAAAGATTTTAATTTTTTATTTGAGAGAATGCAGGAGCTGGGGAGGGGGAAGAGGCAGAGAGACAAGCAGACTCCCTGCTGAGCAGGGCTCCATCCCAGGACCTTGAGATCCTGACCTGAGCCAAAGTCAGACGCTTAACCAACTGAGCCACCCAGGTGCCCCAGTCACAGTTATTTTTGTTTGGCTAACTAGTACTAACATAAAATAATTAGGAGTTCAAATTACTTCAGATTAGACAGTGGAATATAGTCCACTAAAGCTTTATGTGAATAAAATTTTCAAAGATAAACTACCTTTTCAAAGTACCGCTATTGTTTATTTAAAAAAAAGTAAGCTATGGTTTTTATAAAGTGACTGGTAACCTCCAGTATTTCCCTTTATAGTGTCATGTATTTTTTTTTTTTTTATATTTTAAAGTGTACTTTTCTAGGGGCAGTTGGCTGGGTGGCTCAGTTGGTTAAGCAGCTGCCTTTAGCTCAGGTCATGATCCTGGCGTCCTGGTTTTGAGCCCTGTGTTGGACTCCCCGGTCAGCAGGGAGTATACTTTTCCCACTCCCTCAGCTCCTGCCCTCCTCTTGTGCTCTCTCTCTGTCTCTCACATAAATAAATAAAAATAAGTATAATTAAATGTACTTTTCTATAATATTTAAGATATACTTTTTTAGTATTGAAAATATATTTCAGATAAGCTAGCTATATCAAATCAACTCAGATATGTCATAATTTGGAAGGTATTTTTAAATTACTCTAATTCTCTATTAATACTGATTTACAGTGTGTGTCTGAATATATTTCTTTGCCCCTTTATTCACTAACCATTTAATTTGACTGTATTCAGTATTGTATATATAGTTGTTAAAAGGTGCTTGCTTTTTTCCCCAAAATAATTTAAAGTAGCTTAACAAAGGACACATATGTATATATATTAATGATAGTAGAATAGAAGAAGGAAGCCAAGAACAAGAAAACTTGAGTCAGGAGTTAAAATTGTAGTCTATTATGTGCCAGACACTCTTCTGAGAGGTGTATATACAATGATGATTAGGATAGCTATGGCTCAGCTCTAATAGAGCTTACATTCTAGTTTGTGTTGATGGGGTTGTAGAAAGGTTTGCATTAAGCATGTAAAAAACACCTGTTTTACTTCATTACACAGGAATGACAAAAAGATGATTTGGGACAGGATAAAATCCAGACAATTAAAAAACAATCAATCTACTGTCTAATATTATTAGTATCCTTGTTATGATTCATTTAAGATAGAATAAAGCTAATTTGTTTTGGTTCCCAAGCTAACATATGTTAATTTGAATTATTGGATTATAAATTTGGCCAAAGAACAAAACCAAAAAATTTCTCTGATCTGGTAATTTATATGTTCTATAGGTTTCTACTCAGCCATAATCAACGATAATGAGGAAACTTAGAGGGACATTGTGGTAGATTGATTATAGGGCTAAGCTTTATAAATAATGTAAGAAAAGAAGTTAAGTTCATGAATTGGGGATAAAACAAACAACATAGTGATTTCAGATTAAATATTAAATCTCAGAATCCTTTGGTTTCTTATCTATACTTGAAGGCCAAAGTTTCAATGTTTTCATGAGTAAACTGTCCAATTTGAGTAGTTTTATTTATAACCTTGCAGTGGATATCATTTAGATACATGAATAAAAAAGTAAGTTTTCCTTATTAATCTCAATTCTGTGTTAAACATGTGCCATTCTAAATCTAAATTTAATGATTATCTTAATTTTAGATTATAATTAGTAAGAATTAGAAGGTATATTCATTTGTAAAAGGATTAGTAAATTGTTTCCTCTTTTTTGTTCTCTAATAGTGTGATTAAATAAACTTCTAGGATAAGCTCATGTTTTATGTTTTATTTTGTGATCTGGATGGGTTGAGAATGTTCCAGGAAGTTTGCCTTCATGAATTTTTACTTAATTTTTGGAAGTGGAGATGCTGTTCTACTATGTCATATCTAAGCACTTAAACTCAATCATAATATCACTCTATAATGATAAAGCATTTTAATCCTGGCATATCTTTTACAGGAGAAAGATGGGGTCTATGTCCTCTTCATTCCTGATCATTATGGTTTTTATCCTCCTCTAAAAGTTGCTGCTGGGTTGAAGATTAAGTTTTAAGTTGAAGTTTTACATTATCTGTAACTTTCAGTAGTCCTCCTCATCATTATCACAAAGTGATCTTTATGAAGTCTTTTTTTTTAATTTATCTTTATGAAGTCTTGCCATCACACTGGATAACAATACCGTGATAGTTACACTATAATAGTCATTGTAGCTGTGACGTCGTTTCTATTATTTTTTCCTTTCTACAGATAAGTCTGAGACTTCACAAAGTTAAATAACTTTCTGTGCAGAAAAGAGTTAACATAGTAGGTCTGACACTGCTCTCCATAGAGAGGCCTGTTTGCAAGGTGGCCCATGGCTAGCATCTGGGAACTTGGCTCTCAGAGTGTTTCCAGTAACTGATAAGGATGATTCACTGTGGGGCACCTGGGTGGCTCATTTGGTTAAGCATTTGACTTTAGCTCAGGTCCTGATATCAGGGTCCTGGGATTGGGTCCCACGTCGGGTTCCCTGCTCAGCTTGGAGTCTGCTTCTTCCTCTCTCTCTACCCCACTCCCTGCTCATGCAGGGACGCTCTCTCTCAAATAAATAAATTAAATCTTAAAAGCATGATTCACTGTGCCTAGACTGTTTGCAAACAATATGGTTTATGTTGAACACCTGCTTTCCTTTTGGGGGTCTGGAATTTTGTTGGTGTATATGAGGCAAAGGGTACCCATGTGAGCAGGCCTCAATAAAACTTTGGGTGCCGCATCTCTGATGGGCTTCCCTGGGCAGAAACATTGCACATATGTTGGTGCATTTTTGTTGATGGGGGGGAAGAGTGAGTTCTGCATGCCCTCCTCTCATAGGAAGGAGAGAGTGTAAGGAAGCCTGCTGTGGCTCTTTCCTTTCTTGCCTGCTACATATCCTTGCTGTTTTCCATGAATGCAACCATATGCTGAGATCTGTGAGACTACTGACACACCTCTTTAAGACTAAAAGAGATTCTGCCCTGCTGAAGCGGAACATTTGTGTTTTAACCTCTGGGGAAGCAGTTTATTTACCTTTGCCTGGTGATTAGAGTCCTAGGTACAATGGAGAAGATGATATTTAGTCCTTCAAATAAAAATAAGCATGCATTTGTTCATTCATCCATTCATTATAATTCTGTGGGCCCATATGTGCCCATGTTTCAGGCCCTGAGGAGGAAGCTGTAAATCTTGGCTTAATTAGGTAGAGAAATCACCTTGTAAATAGTTCAGGCCTCAAAGTGGGAGAGTAGGTGTACTTTTTCCCCTAGTTGCTTCTGCAGGGGATCTATATCTATCTATCTATCTATCTATCTATCTATCTATCTATCTATCTATCTACTTTTAAAGATTTTTATTTTTAGGTAAGCTCTACACCCAATCTGGGGCTCATACTCACAACCCAGAGATCAAGAGTTGCATGCTCCACCAACTGAGCCAGCCAGGTGCCCCTGCAGGGGGCCTTTTTATGTAGCAGTATGAAAATGTTTATATTTTAGTTTCAGGGAATTCTTTTATTTGAAATATGGGTAAACTTGAATTAGGATATAAGGCCTATATCTGAGAATTTAACTCAACCTTGAAGAGAGCAAAGTAGAGAGAATTTCTGTCACTTTCTTCCTAAGGCCTACAGAACTTATATGAGACAATTTGTGAGTTAAAGAATTCATCCACCTGCCCAGGCCGCCCCCCCTTTTTTGAAAAGAGAAAGAAAAATCTGTATACTTAATGTAGATAAGATATATATAATTTCCACTTAACATATTTTAACATATAGAGCCTTCTAATTGCTCATGTTATGAGCCAGTAAGAAATTAGATAGAAGAATCTCCCAGGGTGGGGTGGGAGAGGTTCTGTGTGATTCTTTCATAGTTTTAATAAAACAAAACCAAAGATACTTGTATAATCATGAGGCAGAAAAACTTAAAGGTTAAGAGCATAGACAGACTCTGGAGCCAGACTGCTTATGTTGAAATTGTGACTCTGTCACTTGCTTGTTGCTTGACCTTGGCTAAATTATTTGAATCTCCCCATGCCTCAAGTTTTCCCAAATATAAAATGGGGATGATAATACCAGTTTTGTAGGACTGTGTAGATTAAATAGATTAACACATATAATGAATTTAAAACAATGCCTGGCACAGAGCAAGTGCTGTATGAATGTTACCTATTATTTTCCCTTTATTGTTTGGAAAAAGAAGGAAAAATATTCTATTTATTTATTTTAAAATTTTATTTATTTTCAGAGAGAGAGAGAGAGATAGATCAGGAACACAAGCAGGGGGAGCGGCAGACAGAGGGAGAGGCAGGTTCCCCGCTGAGCAGGGAGCCTGATGTGGGGCTCGATCCCAGGACCCTGGGATCATGACCTGAGCCAAAGGCAGACGCTTAACGGCTGAGCCACCCAGGCACCCCCTAGAAGGAAAAATATTCTAAACTAAGCTAGTTATTGACTTTCCTCTAGGATAAATTCACTTAATGGATTCATATCCTATCAAATCAGAATATTAAAAAAGATTCTTATATAAGGCAGTTTTGCTTCCTTTTTAAATCATGAAAGTGAGGAAGTTGGCTAAGGTTTTAGAAATAAATACACTAAAATCTTTAGGATGGCAGTTGCTGGACTAGCAATTTATCCCTCCTTAAAAAAGAAAAATTCCCTCAATTTGCTTTCTGGAATAGAACTGAACTAGATTTTAGGCTTTCTTAATGACTGGGAATCTGCCATATATCCCAATCACCTCTAGCCCTAGCCTCCTGTAAAGGAGTTGCTTAACCACCATAAGCCAGTTGAAACGAGTCTTCTAAGCTTTTTATGTATTTCTTTTTGGATAAACAAGAGGCTATTGTGACCAGACTTTAGACTTTTCAAACATTGGAGCAATAGTCAGGGCATAAGCCTTGACTTTGATTGTTACTTTTTCCCTAACTAAACCTCTTAGTACAAGTCCTTTTGTCTGGTTCTTAACTGATTTGGAAGTTTGCTTATTTGCAGAATATACATGGCTAAACATATTTATTCCCATAATTTAGTATTTCTTACAAATAGTTAATGAAGTCTGGGAATGAATAGTCACATAAATTTGGGGTTGTTGATAAATAATCAAAACTTTGTTGCTTATCTTCAGCCTCAAGATAGGTTGGATTCTATATATATTTTTTTAAAGATTTATTTTGTAGGGGGGTGGTAGAGGGGGAGGGAGAGAGAAACCCAAGCGGACTCGCGCTGAGCACAGAATCCAATGTAGGGCTGAATTTCAGGACCCTGAGATCATGACCAGAGCTGGGGGCTTAACCAACTGTGCCACCCAGGCACCCTGAGATAGGTTGGATTCTAAAATGTGCTTGATGTGGTTGCTTTCTCCATATACTTATTCTGACCCTTATTATTGCTGCCCTAGAATTTGACCATTATGTGAAATGGTAGCAGAGATTAGGAAGATAATAATATTAAAGGAGTGTCCAGTAGTGACTGTAGGTAGCCAAGTCAGGTTGATTTTGTCTTGTCTCTTTGCTCATCAGTACTTTAAATAACTGTAAAGTTTGATTATTCGAAGTATTTTTAAATTCCTTTTTTTGTTTTTTGTTTTTGTTTTTTTAAGAGAGAGCAAGTGCATGTATGCGCATGGTGAGGGTGGGGGTGGACAGAAGGAGAGGGAGAGAGAGAGAATCTTTTTTTAATTTTATTTTAAGATTATTTATTTATTTATTTGACAGAGAGAGACACAGCGAGAGAGGGAACACAAGCAGGGGGAGTGGGAGAGGGAGAAGCAGGCTTCCCGCGGAGCAGGGAGCTTGATGCAGGGCTCAATCCCAGGGCCCTGGGATCATGACCCGAGCCGAAGGCAGACACTTAACGACTGAGCCACCCAGGTGCCTTGAGAGAATCTTAAGCAGGCTCCACGCCCAGCACAGAGCCTGATGCTGGGCTCAGTCTTACAACCCCAAAATCATGACCAGAGCCAAAATCAAGTTGGACGCTTAACCAACTGAGCCACCCACATGACCCCAGGGTATTTTTAGATGATACTTCTCTGTTAGATTTTAGTCATCATAAAATAGGTTGAACAAGTCAACATTGATGAGGTTACACCTGGGAACCTGGTCATTGTAGTTCTTGGAAAGCATCAAAATATTTTAAACAGGGATGCCTGGGTGGCTCAGTCGGTTAAGCATCTGCCTTTGGCTCAGGTCATGATCCCAGGGCCCTGGGATTGAGTCCCATATCGGGCTCCCTGCTCAGTGCAGAGCCTGCTTCTCCCTCTGCCTGCCACTCCCCCTGCTTGTGCTCTCTCTCTCTCTCTGACAAAATAAATAATAAATAAAACCTTAAAAAAATATTTTAAACAATTTAGATGAAGTCACAGATTATCTAAATTCACCCTATCTATAGGTCATTCATATGTATTTCACATACGAATATATAAGATTAAGAACATGTATCTTAATTGGATAACAAGGTCAGGGCCATGAGTAAATGAGGATGTTAAGATATCGTTATCCAGGGGCGCCTGGGTGGCTCAGTCGTTAAGCGTCTGCCTTCAGCTCGGGTCATGATCCCAGGCTCCTGGGATCGAGCCCCGCATCGGGCTCCTTGCTCCGCTGGAAGCCTGCTTCTCCCTCTCCCACTCCCGCTGCTTGTGTTCCCTCTCTCGCTGTCAAATAAATAAAATCTTTAAAAAAAAAAAAAAAGATATTGTTATCCATGGTGTGGGACTCTTGAAATGCAAAACTTTTTTTATGGTTGGCAAGTTATTTCACTCAATTTTCCGATTCTTCTCTTCCATCTGTTTTTTCTTCTATAAAATGAGCTCTAAGATCTCTTCCAGTTTAAAGATTTTATTTATTTATTTGTGAGAGAGAATGAGAGACAGAGAGCACGAGAGGGAGGAGGGTCAGAGGGAGAAGCAGACTCCCCGCTGAGCAGGGAGCCCGATGCGGGACTGGATCCCGGGACTCCAGGATCATGACCTGAGCCGAAGGCAGTCGCTTAACCGACTGAGCCACCCAGGCGCCCGATCTCTTCCAGTTTAAAATAATTTTCTTTTATCCTATGCAATTTCTGCAATTGCATTTATCCTATAAATTTCTCTTATCCTATAAATTTCTAGCCTCCAATTTTAAATATCTAGATCAGTTACCTTGGCCTAAAGTAGGTCCTATGACATGAACTCTTGCTGCAACAAAATTATTACCAGTCCTGACTTATGGGTCCAAATATTTCTAAACCGTATACTCCTTAGACTTAGTTCCCTCAAAATGATCTTATTCCCATTTCATAGGAATCTTTTTTTTTTTTTTTTAAGATTTTTTGTTCATTTATTTGACAGAGAGACACAGCGAGAGAGGGAACACAAGCAGGGGGAGTGGGAGAGGGAGAAGCAGACTTCCCGTGGATCAGAGAGCCCGATGCAGGGCTCGATCTCAGGACCCTGGGATCATGACCTGAGCCAAAGGCAGACACTTAACGACTGAGCCATCCAGGTGCCCCTCCAAGGAATCTGTTTTTAAAAAATTCAGTAACTTACTGTTTATCCTTTTATTTATTTAAAAGTTTTTTTTTTTAAAGATTTTATTTGTTTATTTGACAGAGAGATACACAGCGAGAGAGGGAACACAGGCAGGGGTGAGTGGGAGAGGGAGAAGCAGGCTTCCTGCTGAGCAGGAAGCCCAATGCGGAGCTCGATCCCAGAACACTGGGATCATGACCCGAGCCGAAGGCAGACGCTTAACGCCTGAACCACCGAGGCGCCCCTTAAAAGTTTTTTTAAGATTTTATTTTATCTAGAGAGAGAGAGAAAACGCGAATGGGGGAAGGGGCAGAGGAGAGGGAGAGAGAGAATCCCAAGGAGAATCCGAGAGCATGGAGCCTAATGTGGGACTCGATCCCAGGACCTTGAGATCATGACCTGAGCTGAAATCATGTCGGATGCTGAACCAACTGAACCACCAGACGCCCCTTATTTATTTTTAAAAGTTTATTTATTTTTAAGTAATCCGTACACCCAACATGGGGCTCAAACTCACAACCCTGAAATCGAGTCGCATGGTCTTCTGACTGAGCCAACCAGGTGCCCCTGCTTTTTCTACCTTTAAAATGTTATACAAAAAAAAAAAAAAAAAAGTTGTGCTAATTTTTCTTTTAACAAATTATAAGAATGAACATCTCAATTTTGCATGAAGAACAGTTAGGTTTTAGGTATTATCATCTATTCTGCTACTGCTTTATTCTTACATGAAGCTTTAGCAATATGATATAGTTCCAACATTCTATCAAAGAGATGATAATAAATTCAGTGACATTCAGTGCGCATAATGTGCCAGAGACTTTATGTAAGGAATGAGAAGAACTAAACACACCTACTTCCCAGAGTTGTTTTACTATCTTATTATGGATGAGGACATTGAAGTTTAAAGAGATAAATAATTGTCCAAGATTACATAGTCAGAGGTAAAGCCAAAATTCAACAAATATTTGCTGAGCACCTACTGTGTTCTGGGGATGCAGTAGCCAACAGGCTCTTAACTGTTAAATCATACTAGCTCTTAAATATAAAGCATACTGTCAAAATAGTCTTCATGTAATAAGGGGGATGATTATACCTATTTCATAGGGCCTAAGGATGAATAGGCAATGCATAAAATTGTGTGGTTCAATAATTAGAAAAATACATGGTGAGACTGTTATTATTGAGACTCTTACATTATTTATTATTATTTTTTAGAAGATTTTATTTATTTATTTGACAGAGAGAAAGACAGTGGGAGAGGGAACACAAGCAGGGGGAGCGGGAGAGGGAGAAGCAGGCTTCCTGCTGAGCAGGACGCGGTCCCAGGACTCCAGGATCATGACCTGAGCCGAAGGCAGACACTTAACGACTGAGCAACCCAGGCGCCCGAGACTCTTATATTAGCATTATAAGCTATATATATAATTCTTGTCAGACTTGGAATTGAGTTCCATTTAAAAACTTGTAATTTTACCAGTAAAATGACTAAGAATAATAAGGATTTTGGGGGAGAGAATTCACTGATTCTAAGGGCAGGAATCAGTTGTGAATTAAACTGTATATGGATGGGTGCCTGGGTAGCTCAGTTGGTCAAGCATCTATCTTTGGCTCAGGTCATGATCCCAGGACCCTGGGATCAAGTCCTGCGTGGAGTCCGGCATTGGGCTCCCTGCTCAGCGGGAAGTCTGCTTCTCCCCCTCTCCCTCCCCAACTTGTGCACTCATGCTCTCTCTCTCACAAAAATAAATGAAATCTTTAAATACAAAAAAACGAACAATATTAAAAAAAACTGCATATGGATTTAGATTACAAGCTACAGTTCTTAATATCATATTGTTAATATTGAACAAGTATGTCTCTTTAATAGATTAAATTCTAATTTTCAACACTCTTCTCCCCCTCTTTTAAAGTCGTTTATTGAAATTTAATTTACGTATAGTGAAATTCATCTTTACATTTCCATGAGTTTGACAAATTCATAGCATTGTGCAATCATTACCACAGTCAAGATATAGAACATTTCTATCACCCCAAGGCACACCTGGGTGGTGCAGTCTGTTGAGCATCCGACTCTTGGTTTCTGCTCAGGTCCTGATCTCAGGGTCCTGGGATGGAGCCCTGAGTCAGGCCCTTTGCTCAGCGCAGAGTCCGCTTGAGATTCTCTCCCTCTCCTGCTCGTGTGCTCTCTCTCTCAAATAAAGAAATCTTTGAAAAAGTAAAAGAACATTTCTCTCACCCCAAAAAGTTTCCTTGTGCCCTTGGAGATCAGCTTCCCATTGATTTTCTGTTCTTACAGTTTTATCTTTCCTTGAATGTCATATGAATGGAATTGCCCTTATTCCTTCTGTTAAGTTGTTTAGATATGATTGCTGCAATAGCAAACAAGATAACTAACCCCTGTGCTGATATAGCTTTCTTACAAATTAGGAATTGCATTAAGAAGCAATTAGATGAGAAACAATATAGCCTGTTAAATTGTAAAAAAGAGATTTTGTTAAAGGATTAGTAAATATTTTCAGTTTACATGACATACTTAAAAAGAACCAATTCAGGTTTTCACACTTTAGATGGGAAACTAATAAAATCGATATGGTTTTGAACCCCCTTCCTTGGACCCCAGTTACACAAAATTAGATGAATCATAATCCTTGATTCATGACACATTTAAATATTTAGCCCAAGCTTGGCTGTTTATTTTTAATAATCTAATAAATACACATCATTCAACATGAGAACTAGAACCATATCAAGAATTCACTGTGCATTTACCAATGTGTATCTTAATATAGATTATATAAAAATCTTTAATAGAATTTTGATTATATATATATTAATTAGCAGGAGTTCCTGCCCCCCCCCTTTTTTTTTGGAAGGAGGGGAAGGAATTTTCCCAGTCTCTTGTCTTTCAGTTTTGTTTTTGGTTTCTGTTTTTATGCATTAAAAAAAAAATTGGTGTAGTCAAGTTCATTAATTGTTTTTTTGCTTTCCATGTCTTATCTAGTACTTTCTCCTTAACTGTGAGTTCGTGAAGATAATCTCTATTTTCTTCTAATTTTGCAAATTATTTTGTATATTTAGGTCTTTAGCATACCTGTAATTTGTTTTGTGAATGGTGTGAGATAATGATTTAATTTCTTATCTTGTATGGATAATTACTTGTCTCTGCATCATTTATTAAATTTTTTTTCACTGATTTTAACACTGCCTGTGTCATATATTGTTTCCAATATGAATGAGTCTTTTTCTGGTCTTTATATTCTGTTCTTTTAGCATATTTGACTGTATATACACCATTCCTTATTTTACTTATTGCCTAACTATATAGACTAGGTAGCGTAATTCTTCAGGAGGTTTTTGGCCAACTTTTGCCCTTTACTCTTCTACATACTTTTTTTTTTCACTGCTGCTGTTAAGTTTTTTATAAAACCCTTTTGGGATTTTTGGCTGGAAATATATTGAATTTGTTAGATGAATTTGGTGAGAATTGACATCTTTAAAATATTGAGCTTTTCTTTCCATGAGCATGTTTATCTCTACAAATACATGAGACTTTTTAAATTCCTTTCAATAAATTTTATGATTTCTCCATAGAGGTCTTTATATATTTTTTCTTAGATTGAATCTTAGGTATCTTATAGTTTCTGTGATTATGTTATCCTATTTATTTATTTATAAGAATTATTATTTTTTTTTTGAGAGAGAGAGAGAATGGGGAGGGAAGGGGCTGAGAGAGAGAGAGAGAGGAAGAGAATCTTAAGCAGGCTCCACGCTCAGTGTGGGGCCTGACATGGGGCTGGATCTCATGACCCTGAGATCATGACCTGAGCTGAAATCAAGAGTTGATGCTTAACTGACTCAGCCACCCAGGTGCCTGCTGTCCTTTGTAAAGATTACATTTTCTGTTTGTTTTTGGTTTATCCTTCTTAAAAATACATTTTCTGTTTGTTGCTGGTATATAGAAAAACAGTTGATTTTTATATATTGATCTACATCCACATACCTTGCAAACACTCTTACTCTGTTATCTGAAGATTCTTTTGGATTTTCTGTGTAGATAGTTATATCATCTACAAACAGTGATAGTTTTGTGTATGCCATGCTAATGAATTTTATTCCGAAGAGGAAAGGGAGTCATTGAAGGTTTTTTAAATTATTTTTATTATTTTTTAAAGATTTTATTTATTTGTCAGAGAGAGCACAAGCAGGCAGAGCAGGCAGAGGGAGAAGCAGGCTCCCCACTGAGCAGGGAGCCCGATGTGGGGCTCGATCCCAGGACCCCAGGATCATGACCTGAGCCCAAGGCAGATGCTTAACTGATTGAGCCACCCAGGTGCCCCTTTATTTATAAAGTTTTATCAACTATCAGGTAGGTAGTTGTTGTATCTACCAGGATGATGTATTATCTATTGCTGCATAGCAGATTACCTACAACACGTGTTGGTGCAGATGTGGAGAAATTAGAATCTTTATACAGTGCTGATGAGAATATAAAATGGTGTAGCTACTTTGGAAGAAGTTTTTCAAAATGTTAATATAGAGTTACTGTATGTTCCAGCAAGTCCACGCCTGGGTATATCCCCAAGAGAGATGAAAGCATATGTCCACATAAAAATTTGTACATGAATTTTCATAGCAGCATTATTCACAATAGTGAAAAAGTAGACTACAGCCCAAATTTGCATCAACTGATGAATGGATAAATAAAATATGATGTCTCTATTCAATGGAATATTATTCAGCAATAAAAAGAAATGAAATGTAGTTGACCTTTGAATAACACAGGTTTGAACTGCGTAGGTCCACTTACATACGATTTTTTTCCAATAAATATAGTACTGTAAATGTATTTTCTCTTCCTTATGATTTTCTTTCTTTTTTTTTCCAAAGATTTTTATTTATTTGACAGAGCACAAGCAGGGGGAGCTGCAGGCAGAGGGAGAGGGAGAAGCAGAGTCCCCCGCTGAGCAGGGAGCCCTACATGGGGCTCGATCCCAAGACCATGAGATCATGACCTGAGTCGAAGGCAGATGCTTAACCGACTGAGCCACCCCGGTGTCCCTTCCTTATGATTTTCTTAACATTTTATTTTCTCTAACTTATTCTGAGAATCCAGTATGTAATACATACAACATACAAAATATGTGTTAATTGACTGTTTATGTAATTGGTAAGGCTTTCAGTCAACAGTAGACTTTTAGTAGTCAAGTGAAAAGTTATATGCGGAATTTTTACTGCATGAGGGGGTTGGCATCCCTAATCCCTGTGTTGCTCAACAGTCAACTATACTAATACGAGTTACACATAGATGAATATTGAAAACATTATACCAAGTGAAAGAAGCCAGTCACAAAAGTCCATATGTTATATGAATCTATTTATAGGAAATGGCCAGAACAAGCAAATCTCTAGAGATAGAAGGTAGGGTAATGGTTGCCAGGGACTAGGGGTTGGGAAAGTTTGGGGAGTGACTGCTAATGCACATGGGACTTTTTTTGGGGAGGTGGTGCTGGAAATTTCTAAAATTAGATTGTGTTGATGATTGTACTTAATGCACTAAAAACCATTGAGTTACACTTTAAATGGGGGAACTGAATGATACGTCAGTTATATCTCAGTAAAGCTCTTTAAGGGGTGCATGGGTGGCTTAGAGGGTTAGGCATCAGACTCTTGATTTTGGCTCAGGTCATGATCTCAGGGTCGTGAGATCGAGATCCATGCTCAGCAGGGAGTCCGCTTGAGTTTCTCTCCTTCTGCCCCCTCTCCCCCACTGTTTCTCTTTAAATTAAATAAAACATTTTTTTAAAAAAAGCTCTTTAGGGGCACCTGGGTGGTACATTCAGTTAAGCATCTGTCTTCGACTCAGATCATGATCTCAGAGTCCTGGGGTTGAGCCCTGCATTGGGCTCCCTGCTCAGTGGGGAGCCTGCTTCTCCCTCTCCCTCTGCCACTCCCACTGCTTGTGTGCTCTCTTTCTCTCTGTCAAATAAATAAATTAAATCTTTAAAAAAAAAAAAAGCTCTTTAGGGCACCTGGGTGGCTCAGTTGGTTAAATGTCTGCTTTCGCCTCCTGTCACGATCTCAGGGTCCTGGGATTGCCCTGCATCGGGCTTTTTGCTCAGCTGGGAGCCTGCTTCTCCCTCTCCCTCTGCTGCTCCCACTGCTTGTGCTTTCACTCTCTCTCTGTCAAATAGATAAAATCTTAAAAAAATAAAAATAAAAAAAGCTCTTTAAAAAAAGGTGTGTATATAATTTACTTAGATATTGCCAAATTGTATGAGTTTGCATTCCCACCAGCAATGTATAAGTGCACAGCTTTAGCAACAGAATATAATGTCAGACATTTTAATTTTCACCAGCCTGATAGATGAGAGAAATGGCTTCTTATTTAAAAATTTTTAAAAATATATTTCCATTTCTCTGTGAGTGAATTTGAACGTTTTTTCATATGTTTAAGGGCCATTTTTTATATCTGCTTTTGTGAATTGTATGTTTATTTGTTTTCTGTATTTTTCTCTTGGGTTTTTTTTTGGTCCTTCATTCCTCTATTTTAAGTGTTCTTTATATATTAGTGATATTAGCCCTTTGTAATATAGTATCCTATTTCTTTTTTTTTTTTTTTTTTAAAGATTTTATTTACTTATTCATGAGAGAGAGAGAGAGGCAGAGGGAGAAGCAGACTTCCCGCAGAGCGGGGAGCCCCATGCGGGACTTGATCCCAGGACTCCGGGATCATGACCTGAGCCGAAGGCAGACGCTTAACCATCTGAGCCACCCAGGCGCCCTAGTATCCTATTTCTAATATCATAGTTTGAGTTTTCCTTGTTTTTGTACTTTATATAAATAAAGTCATACACATAAACTGTTTTTGATGAGAGTGTGATTTGTACTCTAAGCAACTAAATTATAATCTGATCAGAATTTACTTCTGAGTGATACTAAAGTTTTTATCATTTTGCAGTTTTTTTTTTTCAGTCCTGAGACTAGCATTTATTATTCAAAGTTGTTTCTCTTCTTACTGCTGTGCCAATTTCTATCCTGTCTTCTAGTCCCAGAGCAAATGATGGCTCCTTTCTGAAGGATGTTCCTTTTTTTAATATTCCCATTGTACTTTGTAGTTTCTTTAATGGCATTTACGTGATTGTAATTGCTTCTATGTTGTTTCTCCTTACTAGACTTTAAGCTGTTTGAAGGTTGAGTCCTGACTTCATTTTTGTGTTCCTGACATAGTTCTGTGTTTGGTATATAGTAAGTGCTCAATAAATATTATTGAAAGAACTGGTGTAGTAAGAGATAGGAAAGAGGTGATGTCATTGTAGGGAAAAATTTGTCCTTGAGGAACAGGTGGAATTTGAATAACCAAAGAAGAGGGCATTCCTGGTGAGAGAAGAGGACTAGCAAAAGGATAGCTATGGGGATGAGCATGGTACGTGTAGTGAACAGTGAAGATACTTGTCTGATTGGAACATGTTTGTTTATCCTTGTATTCAACATATCTTTACTGTGTATCTGCTATATGAAAGGCACTGGTCTAGGTGATACAAAACACAGATTTTTAAAACTTGGTACTTTGGGAAAGTAGTTGGTGGTAAGATTAAGAAGGTAAAGAGCAGGATTTTAGAGGACACTGAAAGAAAGGCATAGGTGTTGGGCTTGAAGATTGATAAGAGGTGGCAAATGAAGGATCTGCTGGAAGCTGTTATTTCCCTAATGTTTTTATGAGGGAGGTACATGTGTGGATGGGAGAAGAGCGTCATAGAAAATGATATTAAGGGGCTCCTGGGTGGCTCAGTTGGTTAAGCATCTGCCTTCGATTCAGGTCATGATCCCAGGGGCCTGGGATCAAGTCCTGCATCGGGCTTCCTGCTCAGTGGGGAGCCTGCTTCTCCCTCTCCCTCTGCCTGCCACTCCCCCTGCTTGTGCTCTCTCTCTGTCAAATAAATAAACAAAATATTAAAAAAAAAAGACCTTAGCTAGGTCAGAGGGTATGAGATTATAGAAGGGTCAAGAGTGAGGGAGTATGATGGTTTTTCAGGAACTCTGAACTTTAGGAACTTTACTTTTTAAATAACTTGTGTGGGTGTTGGGGTAGCTTACTGAGCTAAGCACAGTAGGAAAGGTAATACATTTTCCTAGCGGAGGAAAAAATGGGTTTAGTTTGGGACACATTGGACTTCTCTTCCCACACTTTTCCCTATCCCATGGCTATTCCAGTGTGCTCTGACTGCTATCTTTGGATTCATTTTTGATTCTTTTTATTTCATATCCACATACATACTGCTATAAAATCTTGTCCATTTACTTTCAGAATATATCCAACAGTTTTTCACTCTTTTCAGAACCTACCACTCTGGTCTTAACCACTATCATTTCTCACCTAATTATTATAGTAACTTCCTAACTGATCTCCCTGTTTATGTCCTTGTCCCCTTGTCTGTTTTCAGTCCAGCTTCTGAATGATTCTTAGAATAATCAAGTCATCCATCTCTCTGCATAGAACTCTCCTTTCCCTGGAGTAAAAGTCACAGACCTCAAAGAGGGCCTGCATGTCCCCCTCCCCTTACTCTCTTTCATTTTCTTCTATTCTTTCTTCCTTTTGCTCACTTCACTCCAGCCATATTGGCCTTCTTGCTGATCCTTGAACTAGTCAGGCATACTCCGTCCTGAAGATACTGTATTTCCATTTCCTTTGAGTAGAGGGCTCTTCTCCCAGTCATTGACACAGCTCACTCCCTACTTTCAGGTCTTTACTCATATGTCACTTTTTTAGTGAATCCTTCTCTGATCACCTAATTTGAAATTATAGTTCTCTTCCTGCTGAATACTCTTTCCCTTTGATTCATTTGTCTCCTTAGCTTTTGTCACCATCTACATGTATGCTAAACATATTTTATTTTCACCTCTTCCCACTGGAATTTAAGATCCATAAGAGTGAGGATTTTTGCTTTATTCACTGCTGTACTTCTAGCACTGAAAACTGTTAGCATATAATAGGTGCTCAATATTTGTTGAATGACTAAATTAATTAATGAAGTGCCTGAGATATCTTGGAATTGGTGCTTGCCATTTATTTATACCCTATTTAATTTCACAAAGAAGTAGAGGCAAGAAAGTGTCTAGTAGACAGGGGCGCCTGGGTGGCTCAGTTGGTTAGGTGTCTGCCTTCAGCTCAGGTCATGATCCCGGGGTCCTGGGATCAAGTCCTGCACCTAGCTCCCTGCTCAGCAGGGAAGCCTGCTTCTCCCTCTCCCTCTGCCCCTCCCCTCGTTCGTGTTCTCTCTTTCTCTCTCTCAAATAAAACAAACCAGCGCCCAATAAAATGGTTTAGATTGGAAGAGAGATTTGCATGAAGCCATGGCAGTACATGAAATAGCTTATAGAAAATGTAAAGAGTCAGAAGAGGATTAGGAATGGGATTCTGGAAACACCTCCATGTAAGGGTGACCAGGGAGTAGCACTGTTCTTTGGCTTTGCTAAGCAGGAACCCTGCTCTAGGCCTGGTGCTTTAGAGGTCCTCATCTGGCCTTTGCTGAGTTTTACCCCTCCTGATAGGATGAAGATGTGTGTGTATGTGGGGGGGGGCGTGCACCAGGGAACTAGTTCATTTGGTACCCGTTTCTACATTAAATTCTGAGTATTTGAACCCCAGAATTCCCTGCCCATGTGGCCCTTCAAAAGCCTCTTCTGTGATTCTCTCCTCTTCTTGACTGAACGCATGTATGCTTCTCTAGGCTTAAGGGATGACCAAGCAACTGCTGTTTGCAGGCATGTGGCCAGAACCTAGACATGTGGGATGGGATGTCTACATATATACATATGAGGCTCCTTATTGAATGGAGTGGAACTAAAGATGGGAAGAGAAAGAGGGGTAGGCTCCCAAAGAATTTGAGTGACTCCCATGCTCCTATAGAACTTGAGGGAGTGAGAATTCCAGATCAGAACTTAGCCTTTTAGGTTGTTATAAAAGTATATATGTCAAGATAGGAGGATTGAATAATAATTTAACAGCTTGTTAGCTTAATTTATAACTTTAAAATATTTAGACATGTGGAATGTAGGCTTCCATTTGTACTCTTGCTCCAAGCCCCTTGAAAATTAGGGGTTAGCCTACAGGAGGGAATTGAAAAAGAGTAGCTAGAGAGGGAAAAGATAAATTCAAGATAGAGTTTCAAAGGGAATGATCAATAGTGTCAAATACTTCAGAAACATTAAGTCCTATGAAAACAGATGTATCCATTGGATTTGATTGACAATCAGAATTTAGTAAAAATTTCATTTGGTGGTGATAGATGCCAAACTTCCATAAAAGAAGGACTACCTGAGGAATTAGGAAGTGGAGACAGAAGATAGGAGATTTTTTCCCCTAGATCCATCTCTGAGAAGGGAAAAAAACTAGAACAGTAGCTGGAGGGGTTTTCAGGGTCATGGAGGAGGACTTTTCTATGTTTAAGATTAAAGGGTCTTGGGGCGCCTGGGTGGCTCAGTCGTTAAGCGTCTGCCTTAAAAAGAAAAAAAAAAGATGAAAGGGTCTTACAAATGCTGATATGTTGAGGGAAAGGACCCAATGTTTAGTAAGAGAAGGTTGAGGAAAAGGAGGGAATAATTGATGGAGCAAGGCCTAACATCCAGTACATAGGTCATTAGACTTGCCTTTGAAGGGAGGAGGGCTATTTGAGAAGACTTGGGATGTTTGGATGTATATGGAAGCTAGGTTTGGAGGGTGAAAGAGCAGGAAAGTGACTTAATAGGCAATATGTCATTGATTTTGTTTTACAGTAGTTTTTTGGGTTAGTGTTTTTAAACCTGATTTTATATTCCTGGGCATCAGGGCTTATACCTGCAGCCACATGTTAAAATCCTGTTGGTTAATTGAAATGTAGCCCATAATATGAGGCATAGGCCATAGCATGTTGGATCTGTCTTTATTAAATAATTTGACAGTTTAGTGGTGTCTTAAAATTATAAGTTTGATAAAAACTTCTGATTCCTCAATAGCCTAGAAATAATTTCTTTATTATGTTCATTATATAATGTGTGTTATCAGGATTTGGAGATGGCTTTTTGTAAGAAGTGCGTATTGTCTGAATCACACCTATTTTGGGCAAAATATTTTTAAATAGAAGTATATTAATACTGTCTTCTTTCCCCCCAAATCGTAGTTCCAAAGAACTGCTGGTTTATATTTTAGCTCTTGCCAAGTTGTGAAAATAGTGAAGGATGATTATACTACTTAACATTCAAATTGTAAGTAAACTTTATTTCTACTACTATTACCTATATGTTAAGAAAACTGAAATTGAAAATAGTCATTACCTTATATGATAATAGTGAGCTTTAGTGTGACATGGCCTGTGGATTTTTACTAGTTTTTGTTGTTAAGATACAAATACATCCTCTCCCATTGTCTTTGATAAGATGAAAAAGAATACTAATAGTCCTGAATGAATCTTAGGAGGTATGAAATTTCTGCTTTTTTCCCCAGGTATTTCTTTTATTGTGTAAATTTACAGAAATTCTTTTTTTAATTTTCATATCTGTATAGTGCCAGTGGTCAAATTTAATATAGGACATAATATTAATGGAATGATTTATTAGAAATGTGTATTCATTTCTCTTTAAATATGCTTAATTTTTCTGCATTATTTAATTTTTATATGAAAATCTGTAAAAAATAAGTCTTTAATTCCTTTATGAAAAATATAACCTACATAAAATCATATAAAATATAACTTTATCGGAATAATCTAATGCATAAATCTAGATGATGTATATATATATCAACATTCATCTCTACTAGGGGAAAAAGGCTTGAATTATGTTTACTTGAAACCATTTGCTATATTGAATTTTTTTTTAAAGATACATTATTTTATTTTATTTAAGATTTTTTATTTATTCATTTGAGACACAGAGATACAGGGAGAGAGAGAGCATGAGCAGGGAGAGAGGCAGAGGGAGAGGGAGAAGCAGGCTCCCCGCCGAGCCAGGAGCCCGATGTGGGGCTCGATCCCAGGACCCCGGGATCATGACCTGAGCTGAAGGCAGACGCTTAACCATCTGAGCCACCCAAGCGCCCCACATTTATTTTAGAGAGAGAGCGTGCACAAATGGTGGGGAGGGGCAGAGGGAGAGGAAGAGAGAATCTTAAGCAGACTGTTCACTGAGAGCAGAGCCCCACACGGGGCTTGATCTCATGACTCTGAGATCATGACCCTGAGATCATGACCTGAGCCAAACACTGAGAGTCAGACGCTTAACCCACTGAGCCACCCAGGCGCTATTGCTATAATGAATTTTTAACCAATAGCAAAAAAACTATTGAGGAAAGAATGATACAGTAATATTAAAGGCATTCCAAGTGATTTTACTACTTTATTTTTAAACTACTCTATTTGAAAGTATAAATATATAACTCAGATTAATCCATTTTATAGTCCTTATAGAGTATTCAAAATATGAACACAAAATGAGATTTCTACCATAATCAAAAGACAAGTCTTATTATATTATTCAGATAAAGAAACCAAAGGAGCCAAAGAAGAATGAAATATTTACAAACCAATAACTCTTTTAATTTGTTAAATAGGCAAATAATTTTAGAAGTTGTCTTGATTTAGCATATTTTGTTATCAATGCATAAAAGATTTTTAAACTGATAAGAACAGATACTACACTTGATCTTAGCCAAAAGGCCGAGAAGCGATCAATGCATAAAAGATTTTTAAAATTTCTACCAAAACATTTCAGGGATAAAAGTATATCTTCATAACAAGACAAAGTTATAACACTTTATCCCTTAGAATGTAAATAGCATAAGGTCATCCATGTGCAATAGCTTGGTTGCAGTAAATTGTTTATGAACTTGACAGCTCTAAGAAGTAGAATGCTCATGACTGCCCTCTTTTGGCACTGGGCTTTGTAAGTCTAAGCTCCTTTTTTTTTTTTTTAAAGATTTTATTTATTTATTCATGAGAGACAGAGAGAGAGAGAGAGGCAGAGGGAGAAGCAGGCTCCCAAGGAGCAGGGAGCCCGATGTGGGACTCGATCCCAGGACCCTGGGATCATGAGCTGAGCCGAAGGCAGACGCTTAACCATCTGAGCCACCCAGGTGCCCTAAGCTCCTTTTTCTTAGCTTACAAAAATGTAAAAGATTAGATTGTAAAATAGGTTGTGCTTTATATCCTTCCTGTATATTTTTAATAACTTTTCAAATTCTTCCTCTTTTTAGGCTCTCTGGTTAATCATCTTTAGAAGACTGGATTTCTGGATATCTCCTTCACTCCATGTCTGTTGACTTTTAAAACATGATAATGCAAACCTGTAACACTGGCAGTCATCCATGAACCTTTAAATTACACTGCTTAATAGTGTTTGAAGCTTCCTCAGGGAATAACAATGACATCAGCAGTGGTTGACAGTGGAGGTTCTATTTTGGAGCTTTCCAGCAATGGAGTAGAAAATCAAGAGGTTAGGCATCCAATGTATTACATTTCTGTTTTGTTCATAGAAATCAATATATGAACTCATTTTGAAATTAATGGGAAACAGGTAATTTTTGAGTAGAAATGTACAATGCATGAAACTGTACATGTATATGCCATGTGCCCTCATATAATTTAGGTAGTAGAAGGTTGAGGTAGGTATTGTTAGGCTCACCTGAGTTGTTAGAACATGCATATATTGGAATGAACTGAGAGGAAAGAATTGAAAGAAAGAACACAGAAAGTATTAGTTGAGATAGATTTTAATTCCTGATAAAATTCATTGTTTTGGATTACAGAGTCTGTAGGTAAATACTGTACCTAAATACATAAATTAGATTCATCTTAAATTAGAATTTTGTATCTCCTTTAGTTGTCATGTGTGCTTTTTTTGTTATTTTATTATATCTAATTCAGTGTGGAGATCGATCATATTTTAATCCTATATATATAAAGAATTTGGATGATTTGTAAATCAGAAAGAAAGGTTTTGAAATTTTATAAATGTAGAACTCTGCATCATTAGTATATTTGGTTATTTTCTTGTTATTGATAACATTAAAGAATAGGAGGTAGGAGTAGAAAAATAACAGTACCAGAAACTTACAGACTTCCAGGGCCTGGCTTCTGTTCCCTCCATTCAGTAACGACTGAATATTGGGAAGGATCTAAATTAAAAAATGATGCTGTCATAGTAACAGACAAATATTTGATCAGAGATGAGGTGGGCAAATGAAGAGTTGGCTGTATTTAAAAAATCTGTTTTCTCTATATTCTGTGAAAGATATTGCTGTTACTGGTCCTTAGTACCAGCATAGTAGAATAGTGACAGGACCAAGAAATATTAGGATATTAGGCTGTGTATTCTGGAGTCTGCTTCTTTTTCTTGCTTGTTTGTGTCTGTTCAATCTTCCAAGGTAACTACGGTTAAATTCAGAGGGATGGGGATAAAATGAAGGTACTACTTTTTCTTTGTTCTCAGTGGACTTGGTAACCAGAATGTTCTTATTGTGTTTCAATCTAAAACTGATTTAAGGTCCATTAAGAGAAGCCACAGCTAGAGAATATAGTTAATTCTCATAATCAGTTTCTATTTGTTTCTTGAAGATTCACTTTCTATATGATCACTTCTAGGTATGACTCACGAAAGAGATCAGAGACTCAGGGGACTTCCATCCCCTCCACATCACCCAGACCAATTATTACTTCATTTTCCAATGCTTTCTCTTTGTTGTATAATTTTACTTTGTTGTATTTAACCCTAAGAAGGCAACCACCAAGAATAATAGGCAGAGTATATTTACCTTGTGCTGGTTTGGTATCATTAATATGGGAAAAAGAGTACAACAGTTTGTTTCTGGAAGACACTATATTTTTCTTCCTTTACATGGAACCCAGGTGTTCATGGCCTGGAGAACTAATTATTATGGAAGAAATAATCTGATAAATGAAGTCATTTTACCAAAGCATTATTGATTAATGATTTATGTGGTAGATATCCTATGGGTAGTCACAGGCGTTTTAGGTAGTATGGCACTAGAATGGAGGAAATTATTCTTGGGGAACTCTTTCTTCAAATTATACTATGTAGATACCCACTTGGTTTCATTTATTTGTTCCTTCAGCAAATATAAATTGACCACTTACTGTGTGTCAAGTACTTTTCGAGGCACTGGGAATAAAATATTTCAGAATGGCTATGAAGAATAAATCGGGGCTAGAGATAGATGGAGAGGTGGTAGGGGATGTTTTAGTTAGGGTGGTCAGGGAAGTCTTTTCTGAAGAGGTGGCATTTTATTTTAAAAAATTTTATTTATTTATTTGAGAGGGAGAAAGAGCACAAGCAGGAGGAGTGGCAGAGGGAGAAGGAGATGGGGCTCGATCCCAGGACCCCAGGATCATGACCTGAGCCAAAGGCAGACACTTAACCAACTGAGCCACCCAGGCACCCTTGAAGAGGTAGTATTTTAGTCTATACCTAAATAAAGTAAGGGATTAGGCTGTAGAAATAGAAACATCTGGGGAAAGAGAACTCCAGGAAGAAATTGGAAAGCAACTAGTATCTGAAATATCCCCTAATATTACAAAGAGAATTTTGAGGATAGTGTATGTGAAAGATAGATTTAATATCTATACTCTAGAATGTAGGGTGGGGTGAAAAAAATGACCTGTCAAAATTTTAAAATCATAGCTCCAGAATCTGAAGAAAAAAATAAATGTTTAAGAAGTTGTGGGCATTTGGAGAGTTATTGATGATTTTTAGGCTTTATTTTTTTAACTCTATTCCTGATTATAAAAGTAATGCATTTTATAAAATTAGAATAATTATATTTCTGGCAAAGAGACAAAAACCAAAGATACCAATTCCAGTCTTAATAATGAGTATAGATGCAAAAATAAAAAAAATAGTAATAAATATATAAAATGCAGTCATATATTAAATCCAGTACTAAATAGGGGTTTAGATACACAAGGATAATTCAGTATTAAAAAAAGAACAATTAATATATATACCTCTACTAATAAGACACATGACCTATGATATGTTAATAGGGATAAAATACCTGATGAAATGAGATTTTATGAAATTGAATATCTATTCCTGATAATATAAATATAGATAAATATTTCTGTAGCATTATAAAAAATAACTGTTACAAATCAGTAGCCAGAATCCTGTTTAATGGTGGAGTACTGAAGTATTTCCTTTAAAATTGGCAAGAAGATAAATATGGGCACTACTGTAACTATTACTTAATGTTTTCCTGTAATCAGACAAGATAATGAAAAAATATATAGACATTAGAAAGAAGACCAAATTATTATCTTTAGATAATATCATTCTCTACCTGGGAAAACCAGAGGAAGTCCATGAAAACCAATTAGAACTAATAAGAGTGCTTGGTAGTTTAGTGGGTACAAATTAACATTAAAAATATCTAGCTTTCTTTTGTAAGGAATTAGTTGGAAGAGCTCATGGAAAATAAGATTCCTTTCAGGAAATTAACAAAAAAATATTGAGGAATAGTGTAAAAGATATATGGGACTTCTTTGAAGACAATGAATTAATGATACTGAGGTACATGAAAGAAGACTTTGGTAAACAAAGAGATGTACTTTGTACTTGGATAGGAGAGACGGAAGGAGTCAGTATTGTGGAGGATGTCAATTTCCTCCAGTTAGTCTATATATTTTATTCCATCTTTATCAAATGTTAGGGCAAATTTGGGGGAAACTGATTATATGGACCTAAAGATTGTATGGAAGCGTATATATGCAGTAATAACCAGAGCAGTTTTTGAAAAGGAAATATATAGCAGGTAAGTCTCGTAGAAATGGGAGTTAATGCAGAAAAAAATAAAAAGGATTTAAATACATTTTTAAAAACACAGCAAATACAATTTTAGAGAGCATCTGCTTTCAGACAAATAGGATCAGGAGTTCTTCCACTTAGACTGTGATGGAATAACAGACCAGATTTTTATTCCCACCATAATCAAGGAGGAAAATGAACAAAACATGTGAAAGCATAGTTTGAAACATTGGTGCAGTGGTCTGAATGTTTGTGACCCCCAAAATGTTGAATCCTAACCCCAAACATGATGATACTGGGAGGTAGGGCCTTTGGGAGGTAATTAGGTCATGAGGTAGGAACTGTTATGCCTGGGATTAGTGCTCTTATAAAAGGTTCCAGGGAGATCCCTTGCTCCTTCTGCCATGCAAGGATCCGATAAGGAGTCCTTGACCTGGAAAAAGACCCTCATCCAGTCATGCTGGCACCCTGATTTTGGACTTCTTGCTCCCAGAACTGTGAACAATAAATTTCTACTGTTTATAAGCCACATAGTGGTATTTTGTTGCAGCAGCCTGAATGGACTAAGACATTTGAACATCAGAAAGCACAGGGCTATGCTTCCCAAGAGAAGAGCAGGTGATCTCTGATTGTACTGACTCATTCCTTGGAGCCACTTTCTGGATTACAGTGTAGGGAGGAGGAACCCAAAAAAAGAGTGACAGTGTCACTGAATTGAGGAAATAAAATTTGAAATTTGTGTTTTTTGTTTTTTTGGGGGGGGCAGCAAAGCAAGGTTTATTGAGCGATTTATTAAGCAATAACAAAGTGATAGTACAAAGCTACTGAGGAGGGAGGGGACCCAAGAGGGTTGGCTAAAGTTTGGAATTTGGAGAGGCAAACACTAATTGGAAGTGCAGAGTATCTGAGGGGAAGAAGCTACCCAGAGGAAGAATACCAGAACTCAGCCTCAGGTACTCTGGATTTTAGCTGAATAAGCTTCACAGATACAATATGAAACTCCATGAAACCAGGCAAAGAATGACCAGAAAGGTATAAACTCAAAAATTTACTGAAAAATCAGAGTTCACTTGGGGCTGGGAGATACTAGAATTCTAAGCAGTTAGAAGGGAGAGTCCTTGTTAAATGCTCAGGGCATTCCTAGAGACTCCGGAAGAGTTATGCCTTCCAGTAGGGCTAAAGTAGCTCTGGAATAATGGGTAGTTCAGACTTGCCCTAAAAAGTTAAAAAAACAGGCCTTGAAAAAGTTGACCCATAAGCAACTTTTTTTTTTTAAGATTTTATTTTTCAGTAATCTCTACACCCAACATGGGGCTTGAACTTACAATGCTGAGATCAAGAGCTGCATGCTCTTTGGACTGAGCCAACCAGGTGCCCCTTGACCCATAAGGAATTTAAACGTCATAGTAAACATTATTAAAATACGACAACAGGGGACGCCTGGGTGGCTCAGTCAGTTAAGCATCTGCCTTTGGCTCAGGTCGTGATCCTGGAGTCCTGGGATCGAGTCCCACGTCGGGCTCCTTGCTTGGCAGGGAGCCTGCTTCTGCCTCTGCTTCTGCTGCTCCCCCTGCTTGTGCTCTCTCTCTCTGACAAATAAATAAAATCTTTAAATAATAATAAATAAGTAAATAAATAAATAAAATTTATTAAAAAAAATAAAATATGACAATAGTATGTAAATTGCACCCAACAGTGTAAAATTTATGTATCTAACACCCAACCATGTCAAATGCAAAGAAGGAGGAATAATACAACATATAACTTGAAGAAAAAAAAAAAACTATCAAGACAGAAAAACAAATGATAGAGATGATGGAATTAGCAGATAAGACTTCAAAACAGCCATTATAAATATGCTCAGCAATTTAAAAGAAAACATGGAACTCAGAGGAGAGGCCTAAAAGATGTAAAAAAACAAACAAACATAACTTCCAGAAATGAAATTTATACTATTTGTAAAAATTTCACTGGATAAGATTAAAAATAGATTAGGTACTATGGAAGAAAAGACAAGTGAGTTTGAAAAGAGCAGAAGAAACTGCATTATGAAGCACAGAGAGAAAAACTGAAAAAAACATGAACAAAGACTGTTACCTGTGAGAAATATCAAGTTGTCTAAAATACATGTAATTTGAGTCCCAGAATGAGAGGAGAGGAGGGAAACAGAAAAAGACAAATGAAGAAATAACAGTCATAAAAATTTTCAAGTTTGATGAAAAATATAAACCCATAGATCTGAGAATCTTAACACCAAGCAGGATAAAGCAGAGAGCAAATAGACACTGAGGCACATTATTTTTTATTATTATTTTTGACACTGAGGCACATTGTAACAAAAATACTGAAAGCAAATTTCAGGAAGAAAATTCTGAAAGCATGCAGAAAAAAAGTATTAGAGACAGAAGAACAAATTTAATGACGACAGACATCTTGACTGAAACTATGCAAGTCAGAAGATAATGACTTTAAATGCTGAAAGACTAAAACTTGTCAGTCTACAAATATATATCCAGTGAAAATGTCTTTCAAAAGTGAAACTCTTTTTCTGACCAATAAAAGGTGAGAGAATTTGTCATCCACACTGGGTTATAAGAAATGTTAAAAGAAGTTCTATAGGCAGAAGGTAGATGATACCAAATGGAAACTTAGATATGCACAAAGGAATGAAAAGCCCTGGAAATGTGTAGGTAAATATAAAATGCTTTTTAAAATAAATTCTTAATTAAAAAAAAAGATACTTAAGACAAATAATAACAGTGTATTGTGGGGTTTACAATGTGAAAAAGTAAATGTATGACAACAGTAAGCAAAGGATAGGAGGAGGGAACTGGAAGAATACTATTGCTTTTTACATTATTCGTAAAGTAACATTACTTGTATATTAACTGTGATTAACATGTTGTAAACTCTAGAGAACCACTAAAAAATAAAGCAAAGAACTGTTGATAGCAAGCAATTTTTGAATTAAAATGGATACTAAAAATACTCAATTCAAAAGATGACAGAGAATAAAGAGAAAGGAATAAATGAAATAACAGAGAGCAGGATGGTAGATTTAAACCCTGTTTTACTGATACTATTAAATGTAAATATTCTAAACAGTGCAATTAAAATGCAGATATTGTCAGATTGGGTTAAAAAAAGCCAAATCTATTTATGTTACATATAAAAAATTCATTTTAAGTATAACAATGTAGCATAAAAGTATAGAAACAGATATACAATGCAAACGTTAATCATAAAAAAGCTGAAGTGGTTTCAGGACAAAAATATTACCAGGGTTAAAGATAGATTTCATAAATGATAAAAGGACCATTTGTCAAGAAATGGGTATGCCCTCAATTATTAGAGCTTCAAAATACACAAGGCAGGGGCACCTGGGTGGGTCAGTTGTTAAGTGTCTGCCTTCAGCTCAGGTCATCCCAGGGTCCTGGGATTGAGCCCCGCATCGGGCTCGCTGCTCAGTGGGAAGCCTGCTTCTCCCTCTCCCACTCCCCCTGCTTGTGTTCCTTCTCTCACTTTCTCTCTCTCTGCCAAATAAATAAAATCTAAAAAAAACAAAAAAACAAAAAACACAAGGCATAAAGTGACAGAGCTGAAAGAAAACATAGATAAATCCACAGTATTAGCTGGAGATTGCTGCATACCTCTCAGAAGCTGATAGGACAGTTAGAGAATCAGGATATAGAAGACTTGAACAACATTATCAACCAGCTTCACCTAACGGACATTTATGGAACTCTCTACCTAATAGTACCAGAGTACACATTTATTTCGAGTGCACATGGACTGAACCAAGATAGATCATATGCTGGGCTATAATATCAATACTTTTTTTTTTTTAGATTTTTTAATTTTTATTTTTAAGTAATCTGTACACTCAATGTGAGGATCGAACTCACAACCCTGAGATCCAGAGTTACATGCTCCACCAAGCTAGGCAGGTGTACCTACACATCTCAGTACTTTTTAAAAATATATATTTATTTATTTATTAGAGCATGAGCAGGGGAGAGGGTCCAAGGGAGGGGGAGGGGAGACAAGCAGATTCCCTGCTGATCGAGGGGCCTGACTTGGAGCTTGATCCCATGACCCTGAGATTACAACCCTGATATTACAACCCTGAGATCACAACCTGAGCTGAAATCAAAAGTTGGATGCTTTCCTTTCTTGATTAAAACTCTCCACAGTGTAGGGATAGAGGTAACATAGCTCAATATCATAAAAGCCATATACAAAAAGCCCACAGCGAATATTATTCTCAATGGGGAAAAACTGAGAGCTTTCCCCCTAAGGTCAGGAACACAACAGGCATGTCCACTCTGACCACTGTTGTTCAACATAGTACTAGAAGTCCTAGCCTCAGCAATCAGACAACAAAAAGAAATAAAAGGTATCCAAATTGGCAAAGAAGAAGTCAAACTCTCACTCTTCACAAATGACATGATAGATAATCTATGTGGAAAACCGAAAAGACTCCACCTCAGAATTTCTAGAACTCATATAGAAATTCAGCAAAGTGGCAGGATATAAAATCAATGCACAGAAATCAGTTGCATTTCTATACACTAACAATGAGACAGAAGAAAGAGAAATTAAGGAGTCAGTCCCATTTACAATTGCACCCAAAATCATAAGACACCTAGGAATAAACCTAACCAAAGAGGCAAAGGATCTGTACTCTGAAAACTACACAACACTCATGAAAGAAATTGAGGAAGACACAAAGAAATGGAAAAAGATTCCATGCTCATGGGTTGGAAGAACAAATATTGTTAGGATGTCTGTGCTACCTAGAGCAGTCTATATATTTAATGCAATCCCTATCAAAATACTATCAACATTTTTCACAGAGCTGGAACAGATAATCCCAAAATTTGTGTGGAACCAGAAAAGACCCTGGCTAGTAAAAGGATTGTTGAAAAAGAAAACCAAAGCTGGTGGCATCACAATTCCGGCCTTCAAGCCCTATTACAAAGCTGTAATCATCAAGACAGCATGGTACTGGCACAAAAACGGACACATAGATCAATGGAACAGAATAGAGAACCCAGAAATGGACCCTCAAGTCTATGGTCAACTAATCTTCAACAAAGCAGGAAAGAATATCCAGTGGAAAAAAGACAGTCTCTTCAACAAATGGTGTTGGAAAAATTGCACAGCCACATGCAGAAGAATGAAACTGGATCATTTTCTTACACCATACACAAAAATAAACTCAAAATGGATGAAAGACCTAAATGTGAGACAGGAATCCATCAAAATCCTAGAGGTGAATACAGGCAGCAACCTCTTTGACCTTGGTCGCAGCAACTTCTTGCTAGATACATCTCCAAAGGTAAAGGAAACAAAGGCAAAAATGAACTATTAGGACTTCATCAAGATAAAAAGCTTCTGCACAGCAAAGGAAACAGTCGACAAAACCAAAAGACAACCGACAGAATGGGAGAAGGTATTTGCAAATGCCTTATCAGATAAAGGGCTACTATCCAAAATCTATAAAGAACTTCACAAACTCAACACCCAAAGAACAAATAATCCAGTCAAGAAATGGACAGAAGACACGAATAGACATTTCTCCAAAGAAGACATCCAAATGGCCAACAGATAGCTGAAAAAATGCTCAACACCTCTTGGCATTAGGGAAATCCAAATCAAAACCACAATGAGATACCACCTTACACCAGTTAGAAGGGCTATTAGTAAGTCGGTAAACAACAAATGTTGGTGAGGATGCAGAGAAAGGAGAAAATTCTCACATTGCTGGTAAGAATGCAAGCTGGTATAGCCACTCTGGAAAACAGTATGCATGTTCCTCAAAAAGTTAAAAACAGAGCTACCATACGACCCAGCAACTGCACTACTAGGTATTTACCCCAAAGATACAAATGTAGTGATCTGAAGGGGCACCTGCACCCCAATGTTTATAGCAGCAATGTCCGCAGTAGCCGAACTATGGAAAGAGCGCAGGTGTCCATTGAGGGATGAACAGATAAAGAAGATGTGTGTATATATATATATATATATGTATATATATACACGCACACACAATGGAATATTACTCAGCCATGAAAAGAAATGAAATCTGGCCATTTGCAAGGATGTGGACGGAACCAGAGGGTATTATGCTAAGCGAAATAAGACAAGCAGAGAAAGACAATGATATGATTTCACTCATATGTGGAATTTAATAAACAAAACAGAGGAGCATAGGGGAAGGGAGGAAAAAAGAAAAGACGGAATCAGAGAGGGAGACAAACCATAAGAGACTCTTAATCATAGGAAACAAACAGGATTGCTGGAGGGTAGCAGATAGGGGGAATGGGGTAACTGGGTGATGGGCCTGGAACAGAATAGAGATGGGGTAACTTAAGGAGGGCACATGATGTAATGAGCGCTGGGTGTTATAAAGAACTGGTGAATCACTGAATTCTACCTCTGAAATTAATAATACACTTACATTAATTAATTGAATTTACATTAAAAAATGATCCCTCTATCCAAATAAAAGTCTGTTATAAAAAAAAGTTGGATGCTTAACCGACTGAACCACCCAGGCACCCTACATCTCAATACTTTTTAAAGAATTGAAATCATACAGAGAAAGTTATTTGACCAAAGCAGAATTATGTTAGAAATTAACAACAAAAAACTCTTGCAAAATCCTCAAATATTTGGATATTAAACAGCTCACTTTTTAAAAAAAAAGATTTTATTTATTTGACAGAGAGACAGGGAGAGCGGGAACACAAGCAGGAGTGGGAGAAGGAGAAGTAGGCTTCCCGCTGAGCAGGGAGCTCCATGTGGGGCTCGATCCCAGGACCCTGGGATCATGACCTGAGCTGAAGGCAGACGCTTAACGACTGAGCCACCCAGGTGCCCCTAAACAGCGCACTTTTATATAACTCATGGATTAAAAAGAAATCACAAGAGAAATTAGAGAATATCCTAATTGAATGGAAATGAGAACACAGTATATCAAAATTTGAGGGATGTAGTTAAAGCAGTGCTTAGAGGGAAATTATATCTTCAAATACTTATATCAGGAAAAGAGTATAGTCTGAAATCATTTAAGCTTCCATCTCAATAAGCTATAATATGAGGATCAAATTAAACCCAAAGCAGAAAGAAGGAAATAATAATCATAACAGGTCAGTAAGGTAGAAAGTGGACAAACATTAGAGAAATTAACTACCAGCTGGTCCTTTAAAAAAGTTAATAAAATTGATAAATCTCTAAGTAGACTGCAGAATCAAAAAAAAAAACTATGAGGCAAAAATTACTAATATAGGGCGCCGGGGTGGCTCAGTTGGTTAAGCGTCTGCCTTCGGCTCAAGTCACGATCCCAGGGTCCTGGGATCGAGCCCCACATCCTGCTCCCTGCTCAGCGGGGAGCCTGCTTCTCCCTCTCCCATTCCCCCTGCTTGTGTTCCCTCTCTTGCTGTGTCTTTCTCTGTCATATAAATAAATAAAATCTTAAAAAAAGTGAAAAGGGGAATGTTTTCCTTTTAAGGTTGATAGTAAAGCAAAGATGTCTACTCTAACTTCAACATTGCTGCAGGGCAAGAAAAATAAAAGACATACGGATTGGAAAAGAAGTAAACTGTCTTTATTTCTAAATGATACAATCATGCATACAGAAATTCTTAAGAAATCTACACAACTGTTAGAATTAATAAATTTAGAACAGTGAATATGTAAAAATCGTGTTCATATATCTTAGCAAAATACAACTGGAAAATGAAATTTAAGAAGCAGTACTGTTTAGCAGCATCAAAATAATATAGGGATAGGTTTAATGAAGTAAATGAAAGATCCTTATGCAGGGCGCCTGGGTGGCTCAGATGGTTAAGCATCTACCTTGAGCTCAGGTCATGATCCCAGGGTCCTGGGATCGAGTCCTGCATCGGGCTCCCCGCTCAGAAGGGGGCCTGCTTCTTCTCCCTCTGCAGCTCCCCCTGCTTGTGCTTTTTTGCTCTCTGTCAAATAAATAAATAAAATCTTAAAAAAAAAATCTGTATGCAGACAACCACAACATATTGTTGAGAGAAATTAAAGACCTGAATAAATGAAGAGTTATACCATGTTTATGGATTGGAAGACTTATGCTAAAACAAAGTTAGAGGGCTTATCCACCTGATTTAAAGACTTACCATGAAGTTCCAGTAATTGAGACAGTGTGGGTTGATATGCCAACAGACATGTAGATCAGTGGAACATTATATAGATCCACATAACACTGATTAATTTTCAATAATGGTGATAATTTGGTGGAGAAAGGAGTCTTTTAAACAAATAATGGTGGAACTGCTGGACATCCATATGCAAATTAATGAACTCAATCCTTTCTCACATACACAATGAATAACTCAAAATTGATCATAGAATTAAATGTTTAAACTATAAAAACTTCTGGAAGAAAACACAGAAGAAAATTTTTTCAATCTTGAATTAGGCAATGGTTTCTTAGATTGTACACAAAAACATGAAAAAAGCTTTAAAAGAAAAAATGATGAATTTCATTTAAATTAAAAACTTCTGTTCTTAAAAATTCCATTAAAGGGCGCCTGGGTGTCTCAGTTGCTTCAAGCGTCTGCCTTCGGCTCAGGTCATGATCCCGGAGTCCTGGGATCAGCCCCAGGTCAGGCTCCCTACTCAGTGGGGAGCCTGCTTCTCCCTCTTTCTCTGCTGCTCACCCTGCTCGTGCTCTCTCTCTCTCAAATAAATAAAATCTTTTAAAAAACTTAAAAAAAATTCCATTAAAATGAAAAAGTGAAGCCAAGATTGGAAAAAATATTTACAATATATATTGACAAAGGATTTATATTCAGAATATATAAAATAAGTTGGAGGGGCGCCTGGGTGGCTCAGTTGGTTAAACGTTTTTCTTCGGGTCGGATCATGATCCTGGGGTCCTGGGATCCAGTCCCGCATCATGCTCCATGCTCAGCAGGGAGTCTGCTTCTCCCTCTCCCTCTGCTTCTCCCCCAGCTTGTGCTGTCTCTCTATCTAATTAAATAAATAAGTAAATAAATTAATAAAATCTTATAAAAAAATAACAGGGGTACCATGTGTTGAAAAGGATGTAGAGCACTGTCACTCTCATACATTTATAGTGGAAATATAATTTGACAGTTCTTTTAAAATGAAGTGCACAATTACTGTATGATCTGGTAAATTGGCTCATAGGTGATAAGGAATGTAATAGAACAGAAGGGAGGGGAAGAGCAGGAACATTAATAGGAGCATTACAGCCCTGTTTATGATAATTTGTTACAACAACTCCAGAACTTAATACACCACCTTTACAGTCTTATTTTCTGCATTACTTCTCATAGTTCTTTGATTACTTGCTTTGGCCCTAATTCCCAAATGTGAAAGCTTCCATGACTTTTGCTCATGTTCATGAGCCTACAATTGCCTTCCACATCTATCAAAATTCTTTTCATCCATTCAGGACCCTGTTATAGGAAGTCTTTTATAATCCTCCAATCTGAATCAATTCAACACCTAACGTGGGTTGAGGGTTATACTTCAAAGAGTGTTAAAAACCATTGTTTTGTATGTTAAATTTTTCTTTTAGACAAATGGGGAGTCATGAAAGCTTTTTGTACAAAGAAGTAATACAGACAGTTCTGATTGTAATGTGAAAAGATGCCCTCCAAAGTTGAGGGCAAATAGAAGGTTTGAATACTATTACTAATCTTACAAAATGACAATTAGCTATCACCAATTGAGTATTTACTCTGTTCTAAACATTCTAAACACTGTGCTAAGCAAATGTACTTTGTGGATATTTAATTTTCAAGGGACTTTGAGGGGTATGAATATTGTAACCTTTTTTTTTTAATATGAAGAAACAGGTTTAGAGAACACAGGGAGGGAGAACAGGGAAAGATGGTGATAATTTGTTCCATTTAAACATGTTAAGCTTAGAGTATTAGCTGATTATTCTTGTAGTGATGTTAAGTTGGTAGTTTAAAATTTGGTTCTGGAGTTCAGGAGATGAGCCAGAGAAGAAGACAGATATTTAGTAATCATCAGTATAGAGGTGCTATTTTAAAATAAACCCTGAGAATGGGTGGCCTTGCCAGGGAAGGTAGAATAGGAAATGCTGAGGACAGAACCTTAGTTAATTGGCTATATTTCAGTCACTGGAGATGGAAGAAGAATCAGAGGAGATGCTTAAAAGTAGAGTGGTAGAAAGAGAACAAAAAAGATGGAAGAAATAATTTTAAAATGAGGTAAGAGTGTGTAAGTGTATAAGAGTCTGCAGAAAGGGAAAGGAGGGTGAAAACTGGAATAGAATTTAGTCCTTACTGACATTTAAGAGAA
Source organism: Leptonychotes weddellii (assembly GCF_054177405.1). NCBI lineage: Eukaryota > Metazoa > Chordata > Mammalia > Carnivora > Phocidae > Leptonychotes > Leptonychotes weddellii. The sequence goes on from NC_138370.1 coordinate 74,028,844, forward strand.
TAGTTTTGGTGAGGTGGTGGAATCCAGATTATAAGGTATGTGTAGATAGCTAGCTAAAGAGTTAGACTACCTTTTGAGAGCGTGTACAGGTATAAGAAGTAAAGATCTGGAGTTCAGTTAAAAGAAGAGTTGAAATAAAGATTTTTTCTTTTTATAGTTAGAAGGAACCATTGAAATATTAAAACCTAACTAACATGTACGAGAGAGAAGAGTGGGTCTAGAATCCTAATTGGTGGGGAAAAGAGTATAGATGGGGGAACTGACCTTGTACAATATTCTAGACTCAAGTATTGCATAGTTTAGACAATTTGATTCAATTCCTACTGGTAAGGTGGAGGTGGAGAGTTCACAATATAAAATAATTTCAGGTTAATATTACTATTAATAATACTATTAGATTTCAGAGGAATTAAAGAAGTTATAAATCCCTTGGGTTATATATAAATAAGATATTTACTGCTTGGGTCAATACTAGCTCAAATGCCACTTAGTTGTTGCATTCTGAATTTCTGATGAGTGGAGATCTCGTCAGTTTTTACCTATCCCATGCTTCTCATTAACAGGTATTATAGCTAAGTGATGCTGCCTGTAGGTTCGAGTTATAAAGCTGAGAAAGAAGCATGGAGATTCAACTGTTAGTATATCCAATTTGTGGGGAAGGATTTATTTTTTAAAGTTTTATTTATTTATATAAGAGAGACAGTGCTTGAGCAGGGGATGGGGCAGAGGGAGCGGGAGAGGGGAAGCAGACTCCCCCCGAACGCAGAGCCTGAAATGGGGGTCGATCCCAGGACCCTGAGATCATGACCTGAGCCGAAACCAAGAGCCGGTCACTCTACTGACTGAGCCACCCTGGCGCCCCAGGACTTTTTTTTAATGTTAAATTTTTTTTGCCTTATACAGAGTAGGAAATTCAGTGTTAATATTCAGCATGTGCTTGCTTATTTTTAATTTATTATACCTTTGTTTTTAATTTATTTAAACTTTTTTGTGAAATGTTTGATACAAAATGAAGAGTGTATAAAATATAATATGTTTTAGTTTAAGAATAACAAAAAGAATAAATATTAGCTCTCAATCAGGTTAAAAATAGAAATTAGTATTATTTTAGAATATTGTGTGTCCCTCTCTTAATATCCCCAGAGGTGCCATTATCCTGATGTATGTGGTAATATTCCTTTACTTTTCTTTATAGCTTTATTGTCTTTGGATATACTCCTAAACAACATGTTGTTTACTTTTAAAAAATGAATAATGTCCCAAGCTAACTGAGTTAAGAAAAGATAGCATTACCACAGATTAAAGCTTCCAGGAAAAGGAAGATTAGTCTGGCATCAGGTTCACTGAGTTTCAAGAGGTTCTACTCAGGAAATCAGTAAGGAATGTCATGAGTTACATCTTGGAAACATAGGGTCATCTTGGTCAGGCTTCAGGCAGTGGTATGACCTGGTGTTGCAGGTTTGTTCAGCAGGTGTATATACAGTCACAGGGGAAGAATGCTATTCTGCTTTTGTTTGTTTCTAAGCTCTTTGTGGCCTTCTTCTAACAGTTAAGAGTAGATCAAAGCAGAACACATCTAGGAGGTGAAATGAGTGTTCTTAGCTGTTCTAGGTAGCAATGCAAAGTAGATATATCAAAGCAAGCCAAATATGAATAAAAACTGGGAATAGGCTTATCTGGACACTCTGTCCTTAGGAATAATGTGAGTGGCTATCTTGGTGATGACAGTTTATCATCCTGTCTCAGGAATCATGTTCCTACAACCCAGACTGGTTGCCCTATAAATCTAGTGCATAGTGGCATCCTGGAATCTCTTCGCAATCCTTCTCAAGATTACTATTGTCTCTCTCCCATTTTGAATCTCCCATATTGTCTATCTTAAGTTGCTGTCTTTATTAAAATTTTACTTTTTTTTGATGAAATACACTCTCCACTTGCTTCTTGAGAAAGGATGTATGGAAGATAAATGTTTTGAGATCTTTCATATTTGAAAAAATACCTAATTTTCATAAGATGATTTGACTGGCTGAACAATTCTGGGTTAGAAATAATTTTCCTTTCTAATTTGAAGAGGTGGTTTCACTGTCATTTTCCTCCTAATACGACTATTGAGAAGACTGAAGTCCGAGTCCATATTCTTTGTATGTGACCTGCATTTTCTCTTTAGAAACTTGTAGAATCTTCCTTTTTGTCCCCAGTGTTGTGATATTTCACAGTGGTATGCCTCAGGGTAGGTCTCCCTTAATTTTTTATTGTAAATATCTGGTGGGTCCTTTCAAATGGGCAGCTCGTATCTGTCAGCTCAGGAAATTTTCTGGAACTCTTTCATTTCTTTCCAACCTTTTTTTTCTCCCCTATTTTCTTCTTCTGGAACTCTGTTATTCAGATATTGGACCTCCTGGACTGGTCCTCTAATACCATTCTCTTTTCTCCCCTATTTTTCAAAACTTCATCTTGTTTCTCTGGTTTCTGGAAGACTGCCTCAGTTTTATCTTCCAAGCCTCTGTCTTTTTTTTTTTTTTTCTTCAAGCCTCTGTCTTTTTTATTTCAGCTATCATGTTTTTAACTTCTAAGAACTCTTTCTTTCTTTATTAAATTATATTCTGTTCTTACTTTATGGGTATAATATCTTATCTCTATGAGGAATATGCCCTATATGTGTGTGGGTGTGTGTATGTATATGTATATATTCTGTGGTAGAGGCTTTTCCTTAGATGAGTGGCAATACTTGGCTGTCTGTTCATCATTAAGAGTGGAGGACTAAAAAGCTGATTGAAAACTCTCTTTTTGGTGCAGTACCGATACTAACAAATGTGCCTAATATACCTCAAAGATAGTTTTGTTTTTCCATCACCAGAAAGTTAATTCTCCAATCTTCTGCTGAGATGAGGGCCAGTTGCCTAGCATCATGGAGGAGGGAACGGGTCTAGGAATCAAAGTGCTTTTCAAACAGCTTTAATGGGATTTTCCTGTTTGAACCCCTCCTCTTTCTCTACACCTGCTGCTCCATTTCCAGGAGTAATGGGTATTGCTTTCTGTGGGTTCTCCAGTATAAAGTGTGTTGTTTCTCAGCTTCTTTTTGCTGCCAGGCTGTGATTTGGCTGTCCTGGGTCTGCTAAACCATTTCATAATACTTATCCATCCACTCTCAATCTTCCAAGATTCTGTTGCTCTTATCTCTTCTCCTTATGGGTTTGTGTTGAAAAGTCTTTTACTTCATTTTTGTGAGTTTTAGGAGAGTGCAATTATATGCATGTTTTTAATTTGTCATCTTAATCCTAAAGCCCTGCTTGTTTAAAATGTTACCTCCTGAGACTTGAAAAATATTATTATTATTTTTTAAGATTTTATTTATTTATTTGACAGAGAGAGACACAGCGAGAGAGGGAACACAAGCAGGGGGAGTGGGAGAGGGAGAAGCAGGCCTCCCGCTGAGCAGGGAGCCTGATGCGGGGCTCGATCCCAGGACCCCAGGATCATGACCTGAGCCGAAGGCAGACGCTTAACCGACTGAGCCACCCAGGCATACCTTGAAAAAGATTATTAAAGTTCCCTTTTCATCTCTTGTTTTGGTTTTTACATTCATAATTATAGTACATGAAACTCATTGTGTAGCCCCCTTCAGACTACGTGAACTCAAGTATTTTTACGTAAATCCAGAATTTATGAATAAAAAGGTTGATTGTTTTCTAAATTTGCTCTTGTAGGAAAGTGAAAAGGTTTCTGAATACCCAGCAGTGATTGTGGAGCCAGTTCCAAGTGCCAGATTAGAGCAGGGCTATGCAGCCCAGGTTCTGGTCTATGATGATGAGACTTACATGATGCAAGATGTGGCAGAAGAACAAGAAGTTGAGACCGAGAATGTGGAAACAGGTAGACATCTCATAAAATGTTCATTATTTGTAACTTCTTATTTTATAAGTGTCAATATTACTATTGCCAAATGAGTACTATACCAAAGAACCTCTTTTTGCTTGGAAACCAGTCAAACATCTCTTATTTAAGGGAATTGATATGAAGTTCTACATTAGAATTCTCTGGAGTATAACAGGTCTCATATCGTGGACTCTAAGGACAAGATTACAGGCCCAAAATAATAAAATTATCATTTTTTTTCCTGAGAGTGTGAATATTGACTAGTTACTTACTTATAGAAGTCCATAGGCTAGTATATGAGGATAACTTTTTAATTCAAAAATAAAGACAGTATTCTCATTCTGTAACAGATTAAGAGTTTCTTTGAGTCAATATTGGTGGAGCAGTATGATTCCTTTTTTCTTAGATCAGAAGCATCTTTGTAGCAGTCTGTCAGAGTCTTCTTCCCTTTTTGTCTTCTGAGAAATTTTGGTATTTCAGTCTGTTTATGGTGAGATAATTATATGTTTAATTGGAGATTAATATATATAATCCTTGAAAATCTTTTCTTTTTCTTTTTTTTTTAAGATTTTATTTGACAGAGAGAGAGACAGCCAGAGAGGGAACACAAGCAGGGGGAGTGGGAGAGGGAGAAGCAGGCTTCCTGCTGAGCAAGGAGTCCGATGCAGGGCTCAATCCCAGGACCCTGGGATCATGACCTGAGCCGAAGGCAGTCGCTTAAGGACTGAGCCACCCAGGCGCCCCCTTGGAAACCTTTTCATTTTTGCCACTGATTATAAAGAAAATAGAGTATTGTACCAGAAAGATTGTAGTGACTATCTTGTAATAATAAATATTAAAATTTATCTTTAGCTCTTAATGGAGAAAAAGAATTCTTATACTTGGTTTATAATTCTAATAAACACTCTTAAATATTTATTTATTTATTTATTTATTTATTTAGGCTCCATGCCCAACATGAGGCTTGAACTCACAACCATGAGATCAAGACCTGAGCTGAGGTCAAGAGCTGGATGCTTAACTGACTGAGCCACCTAGGTGCCTCATCACTCTTAAGTATTTAGATAAGTTTCTATACATGTAGCAAAGTCCCATGATTAAAAATTTTCAATATTTGATGTTTTTCTGCTTGTTGAAGCCCAGTAGCCTTCCCTAAGACTACTAACTTCTTCTAGCTTACTGCTGTGCTTCCTCCAGTTTTATTTTTATTTTTTTTCTCCAGTTTTATTTTTTATTGAGCTGAGGGATTAAAAGTTACCTTGCTCTGCAGAACAATGAAGGCAACAGTGCCAGCAAGCCCCTGTGAAGTGATAATCAATTCATTTTCTCAAAATAGGTAGCCAAACACTTTATATAGGCTTTGTGACTGGACTGGAGTGGTACTTGATTTACAGCAGATAATGCAAGTGGCAGGAAGATACATATGTGTTTTTTTTGAGGATTTTGGAGAGTTTTCCAGTCTGAAGCTAGAAGCATCATGGCAGACATGAATTTTCTTCTTGGGGAAAAGAATAGGAAGAACAGCTAAACGTATTATGCAGGATGATATTTTGAAGTAGATATTGTAACTGATTTTATTATAGGAGTGTAACTAGGGTGTAACTAAACAGAAAATTAATAGCACAAGAGAAAAAAGTATGATAGCTTAAGTTGAATGAAAAAAAAAGAACCTGTTTGAAATTTCTGGAAGATGTTTTGATCAAAAAAATAAGGAAGACTATGATTTTGGTAGCAAATTGGGAACTTCATAAAGTATGAAAACTATAGTACCAAATTCCCATTAGTAGAAAATTATGCATACTTATCACATTAAAATACCAGAGCAGGTCAGCCAAATATTATTGGTTGTATAATTGATGATCAGTGCTTCATTAATTTAAATTACTCAGGTAAAAGCAATTCCAAATAGGAAGAGAATATAATCTGTTCAAGGGATTTTATTTTCTTAGTTATCTTGAACTCTGAGGATGATGATAATCATTTGCAGGGCAGAGATATGAATGATTGTAATATTGAAAGAGGATATACAAGTCTGGCTAAAAGAATAGTTACTTTTGTGATATTTTGAAAATGGTTTTTGACTAGTTGATAATATTTTTTAGATTGGTTTTTCTTCAACACTAAAAGGAAATATTAGTAAATAACTTACATTATTCTAAAATAGTCTAGAAGTACTTGAGAAGTTCATCTTAAACATTTTTAATTCCATTCTGGTTCATTTTTTAAAAATCTATGTTTGCTTTATCACTTCAAAAAATAAAGAATAGTATAGTATAGCCATTCTTGTCTCTCTTACAGAGTAACACTGTAAAACTTAGAATTCATTTATAACTCTGTTAAAGGCAATACCAAATTCAGACTGAAATCTGCTGGCTCATACATCTCATACATCTATAATCAGAACAATTTAAAACACTCCTATTTATTCATCATAAGGCATGTGGAACTTGAGACTACAGTATCCTGAGTTATTTGAAAATACTATGGCTCATGGGTTTTTAATGTAACTTTATAAGGATTGTTAATATATATAGATTAGTTTAGAATCCGTTAATCTGAACTTAATTTTGTTTTTTTTTTAAGATTTTTATTTATTTATTGTTTGACAGAGAGAGAGATACAGCGAGAGAGGGAATACAAGCAGGGGGAGTGGGATAGGGAGGAGGAGACTTCCCGCTGAGCAGGGAGCCCGATGTGGGGCTTGATCCCGGGACCCTGGGACCATGACCTGAGCCTAAGGCAGACGCCTAACGACTGAGACACCCAGGTGCCCCTTAATTTTGTTTTTATTTAAAGAATAAAATGCATTTTAAAAAAGATTTTACTTTTAAGTAATCTCTACACCGAACATGGGGCTGGAATTTACAATCCCAAGATTCAAGAGTCCCATGCTCTACCGACTGAGCCAGCCAGGCACCCCGTAAAGAATAAAAAGCGTTTTTAACGAGTTAAAATCTGAATAAATTTTCATTCTTCTGACATTTAGAACATAGACATATAAATAAATGTTGTTATGACTTACCCTGATGTATGTTTCCTTTTAGGTAGTAGAGTAGGATTAGGTTCGTTTCTGTGGCGCTATGAATTTTTAACTTAAATTCCAGATACATATAGGCTTTGGAGAAGAAGCTGACTGGGAAGAAAAGGAAAGGAGTATTTATAAGATGTCTACAACGGTTTTTATTTGGTGAATTGGTGAAAATGAGATCCCTTATAGAACAAGATTTCCTTTTGTACGTCTAGGAAATGCTTCCTGGAATGCTCCTACATTATAACTTAGATGATATTAGTCTAAAAAATGTTCATAACTATATATATTGACCTGTTATATCAGTTCTCTTCATGTTTACATCGAAGTTTTTCTTCTTTTATTCCCTTATATACCCATATATATATGTCTATACCAGAAACAGTGTTCATGATGAAATCCAGGCAGGAGTATTAAAATTATATAGTGATGTACACTTAGCCATCTTACTTATTTTATGTATAAAATGATTTCTCATTTTGTTAGTAGTAAATGTCTTTTATAGACAAAGAAAATGTATGTCTTTCTCACAGAGCTTATGAGTAATAGTCATCCTCTCAAATTTTATAGGAAAAACCAAATATGTTTGAGACCTTAAGTGTGTTTATCTAAACCTATAAATTGCTTTTTTAAAAAAAATAAATTGCTTTTTGATGATAACTGGAGATCAGTAATCATAAAGAGTCTTTGAGGAAAAGTAATGAAGTATGAATGAAGGGTGGTCTTGACTGGCAGGCTGGAAATACTTTTGCCAGTGGCTGTAGGGTACACGAGCTCTGGAGGCCTGCTAGATAGACTAAGGTGGTGAGTTGGGGATGGAAAGGAGTCTCTGGGATTCCCTACTAAGATTTGAAATGCAGTTTTTATGTTCACTCTTAAAAAACTATATATATATAGTTTATAGCAGGGAGCCCGATGTGTACATATTACAGATTGCCATTTAAAAAATAGTAAGTTTATACCAATGCAATCAATAGTAGATAAGTTTTGATAGAAATCTTTTAAGGCTTAGCTGAGAAGATTGAGCTATCTAGGATCTGCTTCTTCATCTTGCACCTTAACTTACTATATTTTTCTTCTTAAACTTCCACTTTATGATGTCAGTAATAGTTTGCATTTCTTATGTGCAAGGGCACTGTTTTCAACATGTTCCTTTCCCTCAAGGGGTTAATAATTTACTTATATATAATATATATTATATTGAAACTATAAAGCAGTATAGAATCAATAGGGTGCTACTTACAAATTCAAAGAAATTTTTAGGAGAAGAAAGTTCAGTTTACAGGATTAGGGAACGTTTAGAGAAAGGAAGGAAGGAGGAGAGATGGTAGGATTTGGATGGGCAGATAGGAGGTGAGTGAAAGGCACTGTAGCTGAGGGAAATATAATTAATAATGGGTGGAATATTGAAGTTCAAGGCATGTTTAGAAGATACTGAGTAAATGAGACCATGACAGAGGGTTCCATTAGGAGTTGTGACTAGATTATGATTTGAACCAAGAGTTAGTGATTAGGCATGTAAGAAGCAAAAAGATTTGGAAGGTTTTGAGTAGAAAGTACCATGTAATTAGTATCTCAGGAGATAGCGGATGATTGTAGGAGAAGGGATAAAGCAGGACGACTAGCTGTTGTAGTATGGGGTAAGAGGTGACTTGAGCAAAACAAAGTAGAAGCGATGGGAGCAGAAGGGGCTTATATAAGCAATGCTACTATATATGCTCTATATGCTACTATATATACTTGACATGACAAATTAGGGGGAGAGGCATAGTTAGGTAAGACACTAAGTTTTTTGGCCTTAAGTGATGGCCATAAGTATCATATAGGGATTTGAGGAAGGCAAGACTCTTTTGGGAAACAGATATGTTTGGTAGTAGGTGTGTTGATTTTGAGTTGAAGCAGAGCATCTAAGGAGAAATATTTAGGTATTTAAAGATGCACAAATATATAGCCAGGGTCCCAAAACAAAGGAGATGTCATACTCAAATTAGGATAATTTAAAAAATGTTTTACAAAATGACTAGTTATAAATATATGGGCAAGTGTAGGGTGATCATAAGAAATAGGGCAGTAGGCCAGAAGTGGCAGTAGCAGAGCTGTTTCTGTCCTTTGGCCTGAGGCCCCAAGGGAGGGAATGGTTGCTGGAACCTAGAAGAAGAGAGGGTCACCTTGGGAGAATCTGGGACCTTTGATCAAAGGATGCAGCTGGCTTGAGGGTGATGCCACAGAGAGGGAGCCAGGGGTTACTATGATTTTCTTCTCCTTCTTCCCTCTAATGCCCTGCCAAGGCTCTCCATTGACCCAATGCAATTTAAAGCAATAGGAGTCCTGTTGAAGTCAGCCTTCTGGGACAGAGAGCAGCATCAGGAAAGGTAAAGAATAGATCTGGAGGGGCAAATGGAAGATATCTAGTACAACTGAAGTTTAGTAAAGAAAGGTCAAGGAGAGACTGTTTTGGAAATCATAGTCATTGATGCCATGGTAATAAATGGAATCTCCAAAAGGAAAGGTATTTGAGAGATTTCTCCAAGGGAGAAGATAATTAAATTCTGTGTTTGACTCTCTGTGATCAAGAACAAGGGACACAGAATTAAGGAATTAACCTTAAGGAATGTTTACATTTTGAGGAACATGAAGAAAAGCCAAGAGTGATCAAATATGATAGAAAATCCTATTCCTGAGGTTAACATTTTTTCATTTTAAAGACTTTTAAGTAGTTCTCGTTAGTAGAAAAGGGAAGGATATTGATGGTTAGTTAGTCGTGGTTTCAGATTCCTACTTTATTACTTACCTATCAGTGTTTAAGTTTTTGAGAGTCTGTTTCACTGTCATAAACTAGTAATTCAAGGTCGTGAGGACTACATAAAATAAATATATAAAGCACAGTGCTTGTCATGTAGTAAGTGCTCCATAAGTATTCCCTTAACTTCATTAGAACCTTTCCTTATGCCTTCAAATATGGAGAAGGTCTTTTAAACATTAAAACAGAACATTTGTTTACTTCTCTGTTGTATTTTTCTCTTTCCTTTCACTTCCACTTTTAAAAAAAAACAAAGGCTCTATACCTTCATTCTGTACTTTTTCCTTGTCATTCCTTCCTTAACTTACTGTGCTTTGGCACCTACATTTATCATTCTCCTGAAGCTCTTTATCAGATTTCAAAAGCCACTCCTCTGCCAAATTCAGACTCACAGAATCATCCAGAAGTAGATCCTTCCTAATCTGGCCTTCTTATCTTCTGAGCTTTTGCTCAAATACAGTTTTCTATCAAGACTGTGATTAAGTATTATCTATTTTTTTAAGGCCAACTACACTAAACTTTCCACAGTGATTATGGTCTACATTAAACGGTCCCTTTCCTGATCCTCTGTTAGACCATCTGGACTAAGGCACTTGATCATGTACTTTCTTATACTGTTCTTGTGTGTATTCATACTCCTTTTGTTTTCAAACTGGATATATGTCTCTCGAAGACAGGGACCATACTTTTTAGTTTTGTTGAATATAGTATATAATAATAGTGTTTAACACATAATGGTTAGGGAATACAGATTGAAATAAATTGAGTTTTGCCTCAGTATTGCAGTATAATCAAGAACCATCTGTGTAAAATCTTAAATATATTTTCTTTTTTGTTAATATGCTAAACATTGAATACCTTAGGGTTATTTAAAATATAAAAGGGTAGTCATCCAAAAACATAAATATGGGCATCCAAAATATATCAGCGCCATAATGTTGTCATATTATATTAACTTCATCTTAAAGTCGCAGTAGGTTTTTTTTTTTTTTTAAGATCCATTTATTTATTTGACAGAGAGAGAGACAGCGAGAGAGGGAATATAAGCAGGGGGAGTGGGAGAGGGAGAAACAGGCCTCCCGCCCAGCAGGGAGCCTGATGCGGAGCTCGATCCCAGGACCCTGGGATCATGACCTGAGCCCAAGGCAGGTGCTTAATGACTGAGCCACCCAGGCACCAGTCACAGTAGATTTTAATCATTCGTGCTTACACCTAAATTTGATTTTTTTCTTATAATAAAAGCAACACATGCTCATTGGAGAAATTGGGAAGTATTACAAAGAAAAACAGTGAAAATTACTCATAATCCCTTACCAGCAAGGGAACAGCAAGTATTGCTTTTTGTATTTCTTGCTGGCCTTTTTAAAATGTACATTTTAAGCAAAATTAACATTATGTTATGTAATACAAGTAGATTTATTAGTCTTTACTAACAGACATTGGCTGAAAGTCTGTTCGCTTCCTACATCTCTCTTCTGATCATTAGGAGTAGGACTTTGGTTTTTAGCCAGGTATCAAAACATAAAAATTTGGTGTTAGTAGTTAAAGAAATGATCAAGAAAACTTAGTTTCTTTTTGTGATCAACAAAATTGTGTTTAGAGATTAGTTGAAAAGATAGACAAATGATAAGAATTTTTACATAATTCAACAAGAAAGCACTGCTTTTTTTTTTTTTAAGTAAATGAAAGTTTAGCTTTTTAAAGGGCAGTTTAAAAAAATAAAACCAGATTTCTGTCTTGAAAAATAAATTCAGGAGCCAAATTTCTTTCTTGAAAAATCTCAAGACTAAGTTGACTTCATGATGAGCTGTGATAACTTTTGTATTTGTTATACCATCAGAAATCCTCCCTGTGGCACAAAAGGACTCTTTTAATTAGAAAATATTGTTGCCACAGGGAGGTAGAAGATCGACATGAAAAACTGGGGATCTGAAAAGGAGCCCCTATCCTAGGATTACCTGAAGGTGAAACAGATTGAGCCAGAAGGAAGACAATGCTGGTAGGTTGTTTTTTAATTTACTAAGAATGTTTACAATTTTACATTTAATTACAATTATTTCAACTACCTATACCATATTTTTGTTTAAAGGGTGACGATTCCTCCTTTAGGAGGGAGAAATAATATAACAGTATCTTTCCTCCTAAACCATTTGTTATCTCTGCTAACCCCTGCCATGTTCCTAATACTTGTTTCTTTTTATAGATTAAGCTCTAGGGCTATTTCATGCCTCTACTTCCTTGGAAGCTACTACTGACTGAACATCTTCAAGTCTTTTTTTTTCCTTCTCTTTCTGTTATTTCTGCTTCTGAAATCTAGACTTTTTCCTACATTTTTTTAAAGAAGTGTTTTCTTTTAATTATCTATTTTTTTGAGTTTAGCCTAGTGACTAGTTTTCTAAAAAGGTAAAATGTGAATCTTAAGTTCAGTTAGTTTTGATTCTAGAACTGTTTGAATTATAATTGTATTGTGATTTAGATGAGTTAGAAAGCATTATTAGAGAAAAGTTTTTAATATTTTAATAACTATATTTCATTTAGCCTAAGATACCACCTATTGTAAGAAACATTTTTAGACCACTAAAAGAAAGAAATGCTGCCAATTATAAATTTTAGGATACCATCAATTGTAAGATACATCCTGATTTCAGAGATGTTAAAATGTGAAAAAAAGTACATCTTAGAATTAATGAAATATGGTGTCATGCAATTATGAATCTTCCTGAAATTCGTATTTACTGGGAATTGGACATTAAAATATCAGGTTTATAAAAAATGGAGGTGAGTTGTGGTTGTGGAAGTCATATATATGCTGAGTATGGTCTCTAAATTCTTTACTGTCTTTTAATAGAGGGTGTTAAAGTGAAAAATCATTTAACTTTGTTGTTTAAAAGTATGCAAAGTAACTATAAGGTATTAAATTATGAAGAATATAGAAGATGAAAGGTGTTTTAATATGACACATTACTTCAGTCAATAGTGTTTTATCATAATTGTTACTTTTTAATCAGATTTTGTGATCCAAAAAGAAAATGAAATAAAGCTTCTGCTTCCTAAACTATAATTTTAAAACAGGATCCTTTAAGGACCCTTTAAAATAGCCACTGATTTTTAGTGCACTTGAATATATGTTTTACAGATTGTTATGTGAAGGAAAAAGATAGAGGCCAAAAGTAAAGAACTACCCTGTCAGTTAATAAAGCAGAAATGAAAAGGAATGATTTTAAATGGTATTTATATGCTTTAAGAATCATATTTTGTATATAAAGAAAGATAAGTATATCTAGAGAACAGATCAATAAAGGGTGTTTGCTTTTGGAAACTATAGCACTCATTCCTTTGTGCTCAGACTTTTAGTTTTTATTTATATTTATTTTTAAAAAGATTTTATTTATTTATTTAAGAGAGAGAGAGAGAGCACTTGCACTTGAGCAGGGGGAGGGGCAGAGGGAGAGGGAGAGAGAGAGAGAGAGAGAATCTCAATCTCATGACCCTGAAATCACAACCTGAGCCAAAATTAAGTGTTGGTTGCTCAACCAGCTGAGCCACCCAGGCGCCCCAGACTTTTTAGTTTTTAAAACACTAGTTAACTTTCAATTTCACTCTATAACAATGTGCCTAAATAATAAATTTTTATTCATTTATCTTTTTTAAAGATTTTATTTATTTATTTGACAGAGAGAGAGAGAGCACAAGCAGGGGGAACAGCAGAGGGAGAGGGAGAAGCAGGCTCCCCACTGAGCAAGGAGCTGGACATGGGACTCCATCCCAGGGCCCTGGGATCACAACCTGAGCCAAAGGCAGATAGATGCCCAACCTACTGAGCCAACCCAGGTGCCCCAAATTTTTATTCATTTAGAGGAGAGGGCAAATTTGGATTATATAGAATTATAAATGAGCACACAAGGTTATAAATGTTGCCAAGTAGGGATAGCTGAAGGTTCTTAAATGTAGGAATGCTTTAAAACATTTCTAGGCAAATTATCCATCCATTCATCCTCTACCAGCTCTTACTGAGGGCTGCAGCATGTCTTGGGGTAAACAAGACCCTGTCTTTGCTCTCACCAGGCTTTCAGCTATGTGGAGAAATGAACAATTAAACACGTTATTATAATCAAATGTGATGAGCATTATGATAGGATTAATGAAAGGTTTAGGGAGTATATAGCTGGGGAATGCCTAGGAGGACAGAAAATGCCTCCCTGAGGAAGTAACATTTGAACAGATTTGAAGGGTTTGAAGTAATTAGCCAGGCAGAGTGTAGCATGGTTGGAAATCTGGAGGAAGGAGAACATGGCCTATTTGAGTTGTAGAAGGGAATTCAGTATGGCTAGAATATGGATTATGAAAAGGAAAGGGGATTAGAATGAAGCTAAAGAGGTAAAAAACTCTTACTGCTGAGGACATTGTAAGATTTGTGTCTGTTTGTTGGGCCATATCTAAAGGGCAATGGGAAGCCTTTTTAGAGTTTTAAACAAAGTATGTTTCTTACACAAATTTAGTTTTTCCCCAAATAGTGCTGTAAATGAAAAGTGAAACAAGACAAACAAAGCATTACCTAAAATAAAATCTGAACTCCTTAGCTTCTCATTCAGAGCTCCCTAATAGCTAGTCAACTATTTTTACTCACCTTCCACTAAATTGTCTGCCTCTATAGATCTGAGCTCTAGGTATGCCCATTGCCCAAACTAAGCTAGAAATTATAGAGATTAAAAATTATAGTTGCACAGCTAGCTTTTCTTTTCAGAATTCAAAGCTGGGTAACTTGGTACAATTCTGTTTCAAGAGAAGGAGTCATTGTCCCTTATGCATCCTCCATGCCCATTTATAAACTGGGAAAGAGGCCTATGAGTTTTCTTAGGTTCATGAAAGGTCATCATTTAAAGGAGGTCAAGAACATTTTCAACACAGCTATTAACTTTCGTAGTTTTTTCATCTTTTTGTGTCATGGGCCTCTTTGATCATATGGTGAATTCAGCCTGTGGACCTTCTCACAACAATTTTTGTAAATATATAACATGCAATATCTAGGATTACAGAGGAACCAAATAAATTGAAACGTAGCTTTTAGACTATTTTTAATTGTGATGTATTAATGCATATGCTTCTTTAATAATGCCTTTAGTAATGAGAGCTAGTGGCAGATCTAATTTATGCCTATAATTTCATAGTAGTGATGACCATAAATTATATTTTGAGGTATCTGTAACAACTATAATATGAAAATATTTATGATTTCTATTGGTTATGAAGTCATAGATATTGCCAAAACTACTGTGATTTGTGCCTTTATTTAAAATTAAAGTGCTTAATTTCAATTAGAATCTAAAAAACAGTTTTTCTAGGTCTCATCCATATATTCTTTTAGCTGTCATCCACCTTTTTCTCATACTTTCCTGCTCTTTATTCTGCCCTACTGCTATTCTTTTCTTCCTAATAACTCATAGTAGGGATCTGAAAGCCATTTTAAATGTTGCTTATTGAATATACTTTTATGATCCCTGCTAAGGAAAAAAAAAAGGCCCTCAACTATGTAGTGGTAATTTTTTATGTCCCTTAATTGATTGACCTAATTTAATTTATCCTAAGACACTCTCATATATGAACATTTAGTATATTTCTTTAAACCATCATTTAATATTTTATGACCTGTTTGTGTTTTGAGATCCCCCTATTTCCATGACAAAAATTTCTGTGGCCAGTGGTTCTCAAACTTGACCATACATCAGAATCATCTGGAGCACTTGTTAAAATACAGATTGCTAACCCCACCTCCAGAACTTCTGATCCAGTGGATCTGGAATGGGACTTGAAAATTTATATTTTTAACAAGTCCCCACGTGATGCTGATGCTGATGCCGTTGGCCCAGGGATCATACTTTGAGAACCATTATCTAGACTGTTGGGAATGACAGCACTGAAAGAGAGCTTCTGCCATCAGGAAAACCCAGTTAATACAGTAGCTTTTTATGATATTGTGTTATACCCATCACAAAAGATTGTTATTGGGGGTGAAAAGATACTAAAATTCTTTTAGGTTTATATGAGATGATGTAATGAATTACTATTAATTAATTCATCAGTAAATATTCACTGCGCATCTACTATATGCCAAGCACTATTTTAGGCATGGGCTGGAGGGGTACACAAGACAGGCAACGTACCTACATTCATAGTGCTTAGAATCTAGCAGAGAAAGCATATAAATTTGCCATATTGTAAAATTGTTCTGTCACAAATCATACCACATAAATTAACACCTCCTGAAATTGTTCTTTAGAGTTAATATTTGCAGTTAAGCCAAGACCATTTCTTTTCATAATTTGAAGCAGCAGATAAATTCTCCCTTTCCTCTTTCATGTGACAGTTACTAAGTACAGTTGAGATACTGGTAAACTTAACATCTATCATGTACAAAGTACTTGAACAAACAGCATCATGGCTCCTAGGGAATAAGTGATTCAAAGTTGACTAAAACATGCGGCCTGGCCTCAAAGAAGCTTACCAACTAAATTGAGAAAAACAAGCATTCAAGGAAATAATACTATGGAGTAGGGATGGTTGGGGAAAGGTGAGGAAAGACAAAGAACTGCCAAGTATGGTAGCTAACTTAAAGGTTCCAGATTTCATTATTGCTATGTGGTGGGTCATTTTAAATTTCATCATAAGGGCATAGTTGACAGTTAAGGCCTCTGGGTTTAGGGACAGAGGAGCAAGTCAAATGGAATTAAGCATTTCTAAATGTCACCATTTTAATTTTTTTAGTGTGGAAACAGTACCATGAAACTCATGAGTGGGGCTCTGGTTGGCTCAGTCATTAAGCGTCTGCCTACAGCTCAGGTCATGATCCCCGAGTCCTGGGATCGAGCCCCGCATCGGGCTACCTGCTCAGCGGGAAGCCTGCTTCTCCCTCTCTCACTCCCCCTGCTTGTATTCCCTCTCTCGCTGTGTCTCTCTCTGTCAAATAAATAAATAAAATCTTAAAAAAAAAAAAAAGAAACTCATGAGTGACTTCTTTTTCCCATTCACAAAAAAATCAGGAAAGTGCAAAAAACACAACCTGTTTACAGTGCTTAATTACAACTTGGGAGTGGAGATTAGGAAATGAGATAGGGCTAATGTTATTTTTAAAATTTTTTATGTTTCTATAATTTTTTTCATTGAGTATATTAGGGAAGAAAGAATGTAACGCATTTCCTCTCTTTCACTTAGGCATTATTTTTTTTTAAGATTTTATTTATTTATTTGAGAGAGACACAGTGTGAGAGGGAACACAAGCAGCGGGAGTGGGAGAGAGGAAGCAGGCTTCCCACAGAGGGAGCCCTACACGGGGCCCGAGACCTGAGCCAAAGGCAGACGCTTAACGACTGAGCCACCCAGGCGCCCCCTCACTTAGGCATTATTAAGATAGAGTGCCAGTTTTTATAACAAATAACCCATATTCTCCTAGTTTAAGGTCAGTGTTTGATCATAATTGGATGTTTGATTTCACTTTGTTTTTTAAAGGTTTATTTATTTATTTGAGAGAGAGAGAGAGCTTGAGCGAGTGCAGGGGGGGGGCAGAAGGAGAGAATATTTCAAGCAGACTCCCTGCTGTGCGAGGAACCCCATGTGGGGCTGGATCTCACTACCTGTGAAATCATGACCTGAACAGAAACCAAGAGTTGGTTGCCTTATCGACTGAGCTACCCAGGTGCCCCTCTTTTCACTTTGTAAATCAGCCAAGATACTATGCTACTTGAATGAACAATTTTAAAATTTAACTGAAAATATTTTTCATATCTTTTATATTAGAGGGTGGTGATAATAGTTATCTTCCAGGATAACTTATTTATTATTTTATTATTATTATTACTTATTTTTTAAGAATATATTTGAACAAAATGAGTTCTTTGTAAGCCAGAACGTGGGACACATTTTCTTAATACTAGGTGACCTTACAGAAGATCACTCTAGAAAGTTTTACATCAAAAGGAAAAGAGTTATGTCTCTAACTTAGTTAGCAAAAAGGTACTTCTTATTGTACATGACATTTGACAAGACTTTTAGGAAAATCTGAATCCTTTTTCTTCTATATCACCTTTTTTTCTGCTACTTAATTCCCAGAAAATAAATATTTAGAATAATAAGTTAGAATGAAAAAATTCAAGAGGAAATCAAGGATTTGGTCCAAGAGGAAAAATAAATCAAAAGGTGCTGATCTCTTTTTGACATTTGCTTTCCTGAACAAACTTGAAAATCCTTGTTTTTTTTTCCTTCTTCTCTAGAGACATTGTTCTACACATAACATCTATTTGGACTTACAACATTAAGTTTTAGCTATTTAGTTTGAAAAAAATGAGGTTGGCAGAATCACATTTGTTTTTAATTTTTTTGCTACCATTTCCTGCCTATTTAGGAGCCCTCAGAGACAAGAAGACACCAATTACTATGTTTGGGTTTCATCTGCAGTCCTATTTTCTGGGAGGAGAAGCCTCCACAAAAAAAGAAAGAACTTCTGGGAAACTCATCCTTGGGAATAAAAGTCAAGGGTAGAAGCCAGTGCATTCAGCTTGCCATCTCACAAAGGGAGTCAGGACCTATAGATTGGAAACCATAAAGATCATAACACCCTACTTTAACTTTGTCACCTTCTGTTTTTCAATAGTAATTAATAGCAAGCACTTTAACAGAAAGCCTCCCTGTATACTTGTTTTGGGGGGGCCCCCAAAATAGGGAGGTTAATGAGAGATTAGTTTAATTCTGCAACTAGTCTTGGGGGAAACAGAATTCCAAAAGATAGAATGAATAGCTGAAAGGAGAAGAAAGCAGGCTGAATTCTTATACTTCTTAAAAGGAAGTAATTAAAAGAGTATGAGGAGTTGCCCTGGCTCTGAGACCATTTGTGGGGTTACCTGAGACTGCCTGTGGTACGCAGAGCATTTGTGTGTGTGTGTAGGGGGGGCTAGAATAAAAAATTAGATATGACCATAACTGTAAAGGAGCTTGCTCTTTATTGGGGAAAATATGTAAGAAAACAACTTTTTATAACCTAAGGATCAAAAAAATCAGTGTTGTGAGAATGAGGGGGAGAGCGCTATTAGCTATTGTAATGGAAAGTTCATAATTTACCTGAGCCTGGGAGAATAAAATTTCATTTGAAAAGTGTTACAGAAAAAAATTTCAATGACAATCTTAAAGCATGGTAAGGAAGACTTTATTCAAGGGGGAACTATTGTGATAGGGATAGAGACCACTATGATGGGATTTTGCAATGAGGGAGAGAGAGTGGGCTCAACTCCGAATACAGCATATGCAAGTGGGAATTTATAGCCGAGGATCAGGATGGGGGTCAGTGGATGGAAAATTACTGAGAGGAAATATCAGGAACCGAGGGGTGGGGTTTATGGCTAAACAGATTCTTGCTGAAGACAGACCAGGATGATCAGACATCACTTGGGGGATGGGGGAGGATGAGGAACCCTATCAAATATCGAGAGTGAGCAGATACAGAGGATGGGGGATTCTAAACTGACTAGCTAAACTGACTTAGCAGAGTTCTTGCTAAAGTGGGATTTTACAAGGAAGTATGCAGAAGGAGGTAGGAGAAGGTTCAGGAGCCTAAGTAAAGTTTGGTAGACAAAGAATCTTTGTCCAGTAGCAAAGGATTTTCTGGTTGAGAAGTCATCATTTATACCTTCTCCTAGTCCAATACCAAAACATGTCAGTTTTACCTCCAAAATATATCTTGAATCTTCCCATTTCTTTCCATCTTCATTGCTGCTAGCCTTGACCAATCTGTAGTTATTTTTTATTATAGAGTTACTATCATGGCCATTGGCCTTCTAACTTCTTGTTTTCATTCTTGGCCTTTCTCCCTTTCACTCTAGGCAATCTATGCTTTACCTAGTAACCAAAGTGACTTAAAAAATATATTTATAAAGTTAATCATTACACTCCCTTCCCTAAAACCTTTCAATGGGTTCTAATTACACTTAGGATAATACTCAGAATTTTTAAAATGGCCTTCAAGACACTGAATAATTTGGTTCCTCTCACTCACCTAGAAACAATAACAATAATAGCTACAAAACCAAAACCCTAACATTTGAAATTTCTTTACTATATTGCTAGGAATAGTTCCTAGGGCTTCACATATTAATATTTTAATATTCTTTTAACAACCCTAGGCTGAATAACTTTTCCAAGGCTAGACAGCTATTTAAGTGGTGGAGCATTTAAGTGGTGGGGCAAGGATTTAAATTCAGAGGCTAAGTAGGGCTCCAGAGTCCAATCTCTGAAGATTATACTCTGATGAATTATATACCACCCCTCTCACCCCAGTATACACACACACATGCACGCACACACACACACACACATACACACCACTGTTGTCTTTTTGCATTTCCATGAATCCAAACTTTACCTTCACAGGGTGCTTACATACACTGTTTGCTTCCCAGTTTTTCAGTTTCTTACTCCTGGTCATCCTTTAGATCTCAATTTAAATGTCACTTTCTCAGAGAGAGATTGCCTTTAGCCGATACTCATCAATCTCAATTAGGACTGTTCTGTTATTTTTGTCTTAGCCCCCCATTTTTCTTTTTTGGTTAGCACCTACAACTTGTGATATAGTAAACTCCCACGATGAGGTGGTAAATAATTCCAAAAACCTCAGATCACATGATATGGCATTATGATTTTAATAAAATGACCCGAGATAATGGTATGGAGGAAGATGTGTGTGGAAGGGGTTCCAGGACTCAGGCTAAGACATCCCAATCAGCCTTAAGGTCCGGCTGTGGTTTGGTGCCACCTGGTGGGTAGTTGTGTATTCCAGTGATGGTTGTTTGAGGGTAGAGTGGAAGGTGGGAGCCAGTTACCATCAGTTAACTTACCTGAATTCATGTATTCATGATGTTCTATTCTATTCTATTTATGTTTATTTAATGTTTCCACATGATGCTTTATAAAATCAGAGACCTTATCATTTACTGGTATTGGTCAGAGCTAGGCACCAAATAAGTTTTCAATAAATTATTTGTTGATTGAATGAGTGAGTGAATGAGAAGATGTCATGAACCAGGACAGAATGCCAGGAATTTTGTATTTTATTTAGAGATTGACAAGCAATATAGTTTAACTAGAGATTAGGCTTTGTAGAGGTATATGGTAGAGAGAGGTAAGGCTAGAAAGATAGAGTGGAACTAGATTGTGGTGGCCCTTGAATAAAATAGTTAGGAACTGTGTGAAATGTGATCTGGAGAAGATGAGAAGTGAAAAGGACATTTATTTTAAGCAACTAGAACATACTAAAATAATAGAAATGGAAGGGATAGCTTCCAAAATACTAAGTTGGGGGTAGGGAATAAACTAAACTTGACCAATCCAACACAAGGCAACAAAGGAGAAAAAAATGGAACTACAAATCATAAATCAAGATAGTAGAAATAAGTCCAAGACCAGAAATTATATTAAAATAATCTGTTGTGATCTTAACATGAGTCTGTGTTATTTTTAACAGCTCTACAAAACAAAATGATATAAAAAGGATAGAGCAATATATTCATCTGAAAAATACTAACCAAAGGAAGCTGGTTCAATAAAATAGAATTTAGGGTAAAAATTTTTAATTGGGACAGAGACTCTTCAAACTGCTAAAAGGAACAACCCAGAAAATATAATCATCATAATCTTATATGCATCTAACAACATAGCCTTGAAATACCATTTAAAGCAAAAACTTTTAAAATTGCAAGGAGTAGTGGACATGCCTACAAAACAATGAGACTTTAACACACCTCTGCCAAAATTGAAAAATGAAGCAGATAAAAAATTAAAAATGGGATCAAAGAATTGAACCACAGCACTGACAAACTTCATAAACTAGAGATATATAGAACATTGTACCTAACCTAATAAAATACAACCCTGTACACTTTTTTCAGTTATATATAGGTCAGCTTTTAACTGTGTACTAGGTCATAGAGGAATCTCAACGATGTCCAGAAAATCTGTGTCATTCAAAATATATCATTTCATCAAAATACAATAAAATTAGAAATCAACAATGAGGTGAAAATCAAAATACTTTATATTGGCTCACTAATGGAAGAGAAAATGAAAATTATAAAATATTTGCAACTAAATAACAATGAAAACATTGCATATAAAAATTTGAGATGTGATTTAAGTAGAACCCACTGGAAAATTTAGTAGCTCTAAATGCATTTATTAGAAAATATGAAAGATTGATATAATGAGCATATGTTCATCTAGATGGTAATAAAGGATCAACAGAATAAATCCAAATTAAGTAGAATAAAAGAATTTATAAAGATAAAAAAGTAAATATTAATGAAATAGAAAAGAAAACAGATAATAAAACCTTAAAGTTTAAAAAATAGATGAACCTCTGTAAAGACGGATCAAAGAAAAATGAGCACTATGAAGAACAAAAAATATAACCAATAGAATAGAGTTTGAAAATCATAAGAAAATACTATGAACAACCTATTGCCAAGGAGTTTGAAAACCTATGGACAATTAAAATTATATATATGTATATGTAAGTGTGTGTATATATTTATGTATACACACACAACTGACTCAAGAAGAAATAGAAAATGTTCAAGTCAACCTTTTAAGTTCTTTAATTTTACATATACATTCCCTCAGTCAAAATCCATCAGACCCAGGCCTATTACTAAATTTCAAGGGATACATAAGCCCTATTATATACAAACTATTATGGAAACAGTAAAAGAGGGAAAGCTTTCCGACTCATTTTATGGAGGTAGTAAACCTTAACTTTAAAATGGACCCAGCATAAAAAAAAAATAAGTTTCTTGCTGAATTTATGTATGATCATAGCTACAAATATTCTAAATAAATAAAAGTAAATCTAGCACTTATTAAAAAACACATAATGACTAAATACATACTAGGAAGGCAAAGAAGGTTATTAGAAAATCTGTTAATATAATTTGCCACATGAATAAATTAAAAGAGAAAACCTATATAATCATCCCAGTAGATCCAAAAAGCATTTATTAAAATTCACCATCTTCTGAGACTCTTAATCTCAATTGGGACTTGATAAGGTGTCTATATTAAAAATTTATAGCAAATATCATGATTAATAGGGAAACAGGATGCCAGCGGTCATCTTTACTAAAAAGCATTATTTCTGGGGGTTCTAGCAAATGCAAGTAAGAAAAAGAAAAGGCATGAAGATCAGAAGGGAAGAAACAAAATTGGTATTTACAAATGGTTTAATTAACACATAAATTTTAAGAAACTGTATAGATTTTAAATCTGCTTAGAGGGTTCATCAGGGTTGCTCTATACAAGAATAATAATCAGATAATCATAAAGAATATGTGGTATGCACACACACACACACACACACACACACACACACACTGGAATATTACTCAGCCATAAAAACAGAATGAAATCTTGCCATTTGTGACAACATGGATGGACTCAGGGGGTATAATATGCTAAGTGAAATAAGTCAGAGAAAGACAAATATATGGTTTCACTTTTATATGTGGAATGTAAAAAAACAAAACAAAACAAATAAAAACCAGAAACAGATCCATAAATACAAAATGTTGGTTGCCGGGGGGGGGGGGGGAGGTGGATGGGCAGAGAAGGTGAAGGAAATCAAAAGGTAGAGACTTCCAGTTATAAAATAAAGAAGTCATGAAGATGATAAATACAGCACAGGGAATATAGTTAATAATACTGTAAAAACATTATCTGGTAACAAATGATGACATTTATCCTGGTGACCACTGAGTAACATATAGAATTGTTGAATCACTATGTTTTACACCTGAGACTAATGTAACATTGTATGTCAGCTATACTTCAATAATAAAAATTTTAAAATAAAAAATAAAAATGAAACAAAAAAGATTCCATTCATAATAGTAAAAAACTTAAATAGGTATCTAGGAATAAATCTAATAATAATATGCAATACCTTAATGAAAATAAGAATTTAACTTTATTGAAGGGCATAAATAAGTGAAGGGATATACAACTTACTTAAGAGGAAATAGACCAAAACCATTTGATTCCTTTAATCTTTAACCTACAAACACACATGGAAAGATGGACAAGGTAAAGCTGTTAATTCTTCCCCAATTAATCTATAAACTCAATACAATTCCAGTCAAAATCTCAAGAGGACTTGTTTTTTGAAGAATTTGATAAACTCTTAAAGATCCAAAAATAGTCTAGACAATTCTGCAAAAGAACAAAGTATAGGGTGCTTGCCCTCCTGTGACCCTAGAAAAATTTAAAATGTGTTATTAGCCTACAAACGGATAATTTATTAGGATAGAATAGAGACCCCAGGAACAGAGTAAGCATGTATTTATACCTGGTGTGTAACAGACATAGATTTATAAGTCAGTGGGAAAGGACAGATTATTTAATAAATTACATTAAAATAGTTGGCTTTTTATAGAGAGAAAGGTTTAGATCCCTATTTCACACCCTCTTATTTATTTTTCAATTGATTTATTCCTTTCTGTCCTCTCTTTATATAAAGTCACATCTCCCTTGCTCATAAACATCAAATTTAATTTGATTAATGCATATTTTTAACACATTGTGTATATGCTGTTGTATATATTTAAGATTTATATAAATGGTATTATGTATCTTAATGTTTCTTTCTTTTTTTAGTAAGTACTGCTCTTAATATCCATGCGTGTTGCTTTGTATATATCTAATATGTTGCTGCTAATTGCTGCACAATACTCCACCACAGATATCCATCACATTTTACCTTTATTGTTGCCCAGTAATGGATACCCATCACTCCTTGTGTCAGCTATTGTTGCATAACAATCCCCCCCACCACCATTTATTGGCTTGAAACAAGAACTAGTTATTGATTTTCCTGAGACTATGGGTTAGCTATGTGGTTTTGCTGAGATGGACTGGGTTTACCTCCCTATTTGTGGTCATTTGTGGATCAACTGGGAGCTAACTGGTCTCGGAAGACTTCAGCTGGTACAACTTAGCCCTCCTCTCTTCTTTCCGGTTATCTTACATCTTTTTCTTTTCTTACAATGTTGGTCAAGAACTCCAATATGATGAAGAGTAGTGATACTAATTGGCATCCCTGTTTTGTTCTTAATCTTGAAGGGAGTGTATCCCAACTTGAAGTTTAATGTTTGTTGTAGGTTTTAGTATATAAAGAATTCCCATCTATGCCTTTGGTTTTGTTTTTGTGTTAAGTTGTACTTAAGTATGGAGTCTTATCAGATGCTTTTTCTGCATTTTTTGGTAGGTCATAATTTTTCTTCTTTCATCTATTAATGTGGCCAGTTAATTGATGGATTCTCAGATCTTGAACTTCTTGCATTTAAAGATACATGTTGCTCATTGTTTTGCTTTGTTTTCCTTTAAGTTTAGGACCTTTCATTAAGTAATATGAAGAGGAGGTTTTGTACTACATTTAATTTCTTTACTACTTACTACTCATTTTTTTTCTTTATATAATTTACACAATTTCTTTATATACTTCATCCACATTTAAACTTAATTAAGATATAATTGTTCATAATACTGATTTATTATTTTTATATTTATTGTATCTGTGGTTATTTCTCTCTTTTTGTTTTATATTTGCACTTTCTTTTCTTGATAACTCTTGCCGAAGTCTAATTTGTTAATCTTTTCAGAATCATCTTTTGGTTTTGTGAATCTGCACTGTTTTTTAAAATTATTCTTCTCAGGGCACCTGGGTGGCTTGGTTGGTTAAGCATCTGACTGTTGATAATCTCAGGGTTGTGAGATTGAGCCCTGCATTGGGCTCTGCACTGGGTGTGGAGCCTGCTTAAGATTCTCTCTCTCCCTCTCCCTTACCCCCCTCCCTGTCTTTAAAAAAAAATTATTGTGCTCTATTTCATTTTTCCTATTCTTTATTATTTCTTTCCTTCTATTTCTTTGGTTTTGTTTTGTTGATTTGTCCATCTTTATGAATTGAATACTTGGCTTCTTTATTTTTAAACCTTTTCATCTCCTGACCTCTAAGTTCTGTTTTAGCTGTGTCACACCTATTTGACATATTTTAATTATAATTCATTTCTAAATATTTCTTAATTCCTTTATGATTTCCTTTTTAACATACACTGTAAGGTAAAACACATATTAATTTGACTACATCAAAACCTAAAATTTTTGTAGGACAAACAATACTATAGGCCAATCAAAGTAAAAGTCAAAGAGCAGGCTAGCAGAAGATATTTGCAACACATATCTGAATTATTTTCTAGAATGTTAATATTCTACACATGAATAAGACAAAAATTATCATAGAAAAATGACAAAGGATATGACTAGGCAATTTATAAGGGAAATATTAATAGCTAGTAAGTATATGAAAAAGTATCCTCAGTACTTATTAAGTATATGCAAATGAATACAACAATGATGGTTTTCTTGTCACCCAACAGATGGCAGAAATTTTAAAGTCTGATTATATCTTGTACTGACAAGAATTTGAGAAAAATGGATACTCTTAACACATCACTGGTGGAATTTTGGACTTGCACAGCTACTTTGGGGAGAGTAACATATAAAATTAAAAATGCACTTATTCTATTATATAAAAATTCTATTTGTATGTAAAAATTTCTATTATATACTGTGGAGACACTCTAGCATACATGTGTAAAAAAACATGGAGAGGAATTTTTTGTAGCATTGTTCATAAAAGTGAAAAGTGGAAATAAATTTATTTGCTGACCAGTAGATAATTTGATGAATAAAATGGGGGTAAATTCATGTACTGGAATAATGTGTAGCATCTAAAAAGCATAGCTATATTTATTTACACCAACATGGATAGAATGTAAATCTTGAATGAAAAAAAGGAAATTTTAGAATGGCGTATATAGAATAATGTCATTTAAGTACCCAAAGCATGCAAAAATAATAGTATATATATTATTCTGGGATACACACACCTATAAATATATACATACACAAAAACATAAAAGTGTAAAAAATTGAAGAATATGCATAAAACTTACGATAGTGGTTTCTTTGGAGAGATGGAATGGTGAATGAGAACTGGGGGTAGTATTCAAAAATGTTATCTTCCCCTGTAATGTGTTATTTCTTAGGGTGAAAAAACACCTTTAAATAATAAAATGTTAACAGTTGTTGGTTCTGGGTGTTGGGAAGGTGACTGTTTGTTACATTATTTTTTATAATTTCATGTATGTTTTAAATCCCCCTCAAAAATTGTATAATAGGGACGCCTGGGTGGCTCAGTCAGTTGAGCATCTCAGGTCGGCATCCCAGGGTCTTGGGATTAAGGCCCGTGTCGGGCTCCCTGCTCAGCGGGGAGGCTGCTTCTCCCTCTCCCCACCGCACCCCCTCCTCCCCCCAGCTCATGCTCTGTCTTGCTATCTCTCTCTCAAATGGATGGATAAAATCTTTTTTTAAAAAATTGTATAATAGGGACTCCTGGGTGGCTCAGTCGGTTAAGCATCTGCCTTCAGCTCAGGTCATGATCCCAGGGTTCTGGGATCAAGTTCCGCATGGAGCTCTTGCTCAGCAGAGAGTCTGCTTCTCCTTCTGCCTGCCACCCCCCCTGCTTGTACGCTCTCTCTCTTTCTCAAATAAATAAATAAAATCTAAAAAAAAAAAAAAATGACTCTCCTGTTATTTAAAAAAAAAAAAATTGTATAATAGACGAGTTCCTAAACTAGGATCATAGGTGACTCAGATTTGTAGCCTGGGATGATGGTAATGTTATTGATAGAGAAAATAAAGGAGATTTGTAGATAAAAGACCTTTAGGTACCAGTGGGTTAGCCAAATAAAGATGTTTGCCATATAATTGGAAATTAGAACCTAGATCTAAAAAAATAATAAGTCAAGCCTGGAGATGCTGATTTTTGAATCAGTACAGAAATAATATTGAAAACCCTGGAAGTGAATGGATAATAAATACTATTCTTGAAAGAGTAAAGAAGGAAGAGAGAAAGTGGTTAAGGATCACACTTTGGGAGAACACCACATTAAAGGGTTGTGTGGAAGTGGGTGAAATCAACTGAAAAGAAACAAGTAGGAGAAAACAAAGCCAGACAGTTTATTCTCATGAAAAATCAAATGAAGGGAAGGATTTCAGTAAGGGGTGGTTAATAATGTTATTTGTGCAGAGAAGTAGAGTCAGGTGAAGACTAAGAGGAGATAGCTGGGTTTGGCAATTAAATGCTCAGTGTTAATCTCTGAGGAACTTTTTGGTGGGTAGAGTGCAGAAGCTATATTGTAAGAGGGGAAGAAATTACGTAATCTGAATATTCCTTTAGGAATCAATCAAAATAGAATTCGACTTAAAGTGGTAGTATAGTTTAGCTGAGAACTCCATTGTAAATTTTTCATAAACATGGTAAATGCGAATCATGTTATTAGCTCTTATAAAGTTTCACAAGAATTGAAAAAAATTTCCAGAGTATTCAAGATACTACATATTCTCTAATGATAATAAAAATCCAAGCCCTTGAAATCACTTGTCATAAATGTTATCTAAAATGTAGTTATCATTAACTATTTAAACTCATTTTGCAGGGTATCATTACATATGGGTGCTTAATAAATGCTGTTTGGAAAGAGTTGTTTGTCTAATATCCTTAGGAAAAGACTAGCTACAACATCAGTGACAGTCTTCTAGGAATGGCTGCTAAGAATCAGAAGCAGTGTGTCACCTAGTGTAAACCACAGAGTGAAGAGTCAACAAGCTCAAGGAGAGTCTGTCCCAGGAATAACTTAATAAGTAAAATGCAGAAAACATGAATCTAAACCAAACCTTAATTTTTTTTATTTAGATTTTATTTATTTCTTTATTTTTTAGAAAGAGAGAAAAAGTGTGAGGGGGTGAGGGGGGAGGGAGAGAGAATCTGAAGCTGACTCTGCGCTGAGTGCAGAGCTCTACTTGGGGCTCACTCAGCTTGGGGCTTGATCTCACTACCGGGAGATCATGACCTGAGATAAACCAGGAGTTGGCCACGTAACTGACTCAACCACCCAGGTGCCCCCAAACCGTCAGTCTTAAAAATGGCACATACTTGGGGCGCCTGGGTGGCTCAGATGGTTAAGCGTCTGCCTTCGGCTCAGGTCATGATCCTAGGGTCCTGGGATCGAGTCCCGCATCGGGCTCCCTGCTCTGCGGGGAGCCTGCTTCTCCCTCTGCCTCTGCCTCTCTCTCTCTCTGACTCTCATGAATAAATAAATAAAACATTTAAAAAAAAAAATGGCACATACTGAATCCTTACTCACTGTAGAGTTTTTGTAGTCCATAAATGCATATGGCAAGATAACTTATGATACTTAAGATAACTTCTAGGAACTTCTGATAAAATAACTTTTAGGAGTCATGGATCTCTTTGAGACTAAAACAAGCAATGGCCCTTCTCTTTAGAAAAATGCAGAGTACTAACAAAATTTTGCCTTTGTGAACCCCTCATTAAAAATCTGTGATTTATGAAGGCTTTTATACATATAAATAATTTTAACTTTCCTGGGTGGTAGTCCAAATTGTAGTATAAACTCACTATTTCCTAATTTCATGTATAATCAGTTTCATACATCATACCGTCTCTAAGGATTTTACCCTTAGTGGGAGTTCTGTGTGCATTAGGAAGGCTTAATTTTTTCCTTTTGTTATATAACTTAGTGCTACCAGGTATAATAATAGATGCCTATGACAGAAACTTGCTCAAAGTAAGTGCTAGATAATTATTTGTTGAATAAATGAATGAATATGTGACTTTGGGTTCACACACCTTCATTTTAATAATACTTTATAAAACCTGACTATTAAATAAACAAGTCAGTAGTATAAAAAACTGCAAATAGATAATAAAATAGTAGCATAAAACATGTGAAATAATTAATCTTTTCTCTGTAAATCTGTAGATTCTACATTTATTGTCTGTCTTCCAAGGCTGATGAACCAAGCTTTACTTAATGGTCCTAAATCACTTGATTTCCAGTTTGTCCTTGATAGGCATATTTTTCTTTCTTCTTCTTTTTTTATTGTTTGATAGGCATATTTTTCTTTTTCTTTTTTTTAAAGATTTTATTTTATTTTTTATTTATTTGACAGAGAGACAGTGAGAGAGGGAACACAAGGAGGGGGGGGGAGTGGGAGAGGGAGAAGCAGGCTTCTTGCGGAGCAGGGAGCCCGATGCGGGGCTCGATCCCAGGAACCTGGGATCATGACCTGAGCTGAAGGCAGATGCTTAATGACTGAGCCACCCAGGCGCCCCAGGCATATTTTTCTTATAGCTTAGTTTTCTTGACTTTTTTTTCCTCCTAAGCGTGTCCAACACATCACACCCCAGCTCTGAATTTTATTAGTTCAGTTGTATCAGAAAAGCTTAGACCATTTGGCGTCCTTTTATTGTTCTCCCACCATTCACTGCTCAAAAATTTTTTTCATTTATTTTCTTAATTTGTCAGAAAGACATTAACCATTGCTTTAGCTTTTGACATTAAAAAAACAAAACATCAATCATTTTGCAACTTATAGTTTATATAGTTGGAGTAAAATGGATTTAACTTTTTGTCTGTTTTATAATTTCTAAGTTTTATAGAAGATTGTAGAATTTTTGACCTTGAAATCATAAGATACTGTATGACTGATCAAATTATTTAATTTCTTGGGGCCTCAGTTTCCCCATGTGTAAAATGTAAGGGCATTGGACTAAATTAGTGATTCTCAAATAACTGTCCCATTGGTAGAGAGCTGTAAAATTACTAAAATAGGAAATTGGCATCCTTCTCCTGAATTGTAGGAAGATAATATTAATGCATAGAATGTCTACTCCCTTAGATTCCAACCTGTAATTTTTTTTAAACTTTAAAGCCTGTGCCTTTTGTTTTTATTAGCATCTATTAGAGCACACAATTATATATTTGGTTTTCAAGATGTAATATATCTAATTTAGGGTAGCCAGGAAGAGAGATCATGATATTCAGGTTCTTTATTTTTTGAAAACCTCTAGGTGATGTGGTCTCTAGGCTCCTTTCCAATCCGTAACATTTTATGATTCCATATACTAGATAAATGGAAAACACAAATGAAATCATCTGGGTAATCTAAAAATAAAAACATTTGCAACATATATGGTATTGGAAACAATATCTCTCAAGAATGTTTTCCATTTTGGTTACTGTGGAACCATAAAATCATTCAAAAAGCCAAGGGTATCTATTTTTTGTTATATTAGACTTTAATGGTAATACAAAGACATTTTCAAAATGGAGAGGTTGGAGGATGAAAGAGTTGATGCCTGGACTATAAAGAATTAAGAAATGGAAAGAACTGCTCAGGATACTGTAGTTAAAAGTTAAAGTCGTTTCTAAACTTTATCCTTTTTTAAAATCTAAGCTCTGAAATGTGACAAGTTGAGAGTTTAAATGCCTTCCTTCTGTATTTTCTTTTTCTGATTAACAAATTACCCCAAATATAGCATCTTGAAACAGCAACCATTTCTTATATTGTAGTTTTTTGGGTTAAGGACTGGGGAGTAGCTTACTTGCTGGTTCTAGCACAGGGTCTTTTGTGAGGCTGCAGTCCTCTGAAGACTTGATTAGGGCTGGAGGATCGGTCTTATAGTTAGCGCAGACACAAGACTGTTGGCAAGATGCCGTTTTTTCTTGCCTCAAGGGCCTCTCCACAGTTACTTGAGTGTACTCATGACATGGCAGTTGGCTTCCTCAGAGTGACCCTAAAGGAAGAGATCAAGCAGACAGTTTCTGAAGTCCCACACCATCACTTCAGCTTTATACTATTTGTTAGAAGGGAGAAGGGTATTAGGTTCCACGTCTTGAAGGGAGGAATATAAAAGAATTTTCAGAGGCACCTGGGTGGCTCAGTCAGTTAAGCATCTGAATCTTGATTTCGACTCAGGTCATGATCTCAGGGTTGCGAGATGGAGCCCGGTATTGGGCTCTGGGCTGAGCATGGAGCCTTTTTCAGATTCTCTCTCTCCCTCTCCCTCGGCCCCTCCTCTGCTTGTGCTCTCTCTTTCTTAAAAAAAAAAAAAAAAAGGATTTTCAGACAAGAAAATGGACAGGGACTAAATGCATTATAACAGATAAAAAGGCCTTGTTACTTTGGTGCTTGGGTCGTGGTTGAGGGTAAGGACTCTAGAGTCAGTGCTTGGGTTCAAATCCTCCCATTAACTCTATGACCTTGGTCAAGGAACCTTAGATTCCACATCAATAAAGTGAGCGCAATAGTAATATATAATTCATAGGAATGAGGGGGAGGAATATGTGAAAAAAGTGAACGTAAAGCATTTAGCATAGTGGCTTTTATTTCAGTAAGAGTTACCTATTTATCTTTTTTCCCCCTGCTAGGATATAGCAGTAACTTTGATGTAGGAGATCTTTCTGTAATGTTATTAGCAGAATATGAATTTGCTCTTATGTGCTGTAATATGATTTGTCTACCATCCTAGCCTATCTGTTCTCAGTTTTTTATTCTGCTTATTAATACCTGCTTAATCTTGAAGACTTGAGAAATGCAGATGAGTATGTGTGAAACGTGTGTGTACACACATGTATACAGTATATTACATATACATACATTCACATGTACTACAGGGTTTGAGTCATATTGGTGGAAGAAATATATATTTAAATCTTGGCATATTTGTATTTTTACTATTTTACTGTGTTGTTAAAATTTTTTCAAATGCATTTTTAATGGCACAATCCATTGAATGTCTTATTTCCTCAGGCTAGGCCCAGGAAATGAAACTCCTGGGTCAGAATGTATGAACCTCTTTTAGACTCTTAACATATAATGCCACAGTGCTTTCCTGAAAGTTTGTACCAACTTATATTTCTAGCAGCAGCTTATCCTTACTTGCTATTTCCAGTATAGTATTTTTGGTTTCTAAAGTATTGGTGGCTTTTGAAATCTTAGTTTCAGTAGCAAGGCAGAAGTGCATTAAAGCCCAAGGAATTCTGTTTTTACAGGAATTTTAAATATATAGGAATATTTTCCAGTCTTTCTGAATTGATTTGTTATCACTCACGCACACACACACACAAACACACAGAGTGAAGTCTTAGGTAGGCATAGATATAGCTTCTCTTCTCTTGGAACTTAAAATATAAGGCTGAGGTGAATACATATAATTAAGATGTACAAAGAATAAAATACATACTATTGACTTCTTAAGATACAGCTCAAGAAGCAAACTGTAGGGTAAAAGTTACACATCAGGCTGCAAAATGACTCGTATGTTGAGTATGCCTTCTTGAGCCAAGTTAACCTGTTGCCTCCAGAAAAAATACGATTCTCTTCCATTTTAAATACATGAAAATCTACTACTGATTGATAGGAGTAGAAATTCAGGTTTATTATCAATTTCCGTGATTTGCCTAAAGCCAGCAGTTACTCCTTGGCGTTCCTTATCATCCCCCACCTGGAAACTGTCTCCAGTTAAGATGCTGCCTATCAGTGGATGACCCTTTTTAAAAATTGACTAGAGATTTAAAAAGCTGCCAGTCATACAGTTCCTTCTGTCCCGTAGGTGAAAGTTTACCTAATGCAAGAGAGATCCTTATTGAGTTTAAGGGGAGTTGTACTTTGGAAATGGCATATAAGTTTTTTTGGGGGAGGGTGGGGATCATGGTGGTAGGGCTAGGACAAAGCTCCAAAAGAGTAAGTGAGTATTTAGAAGAAATGAAAAAAAAAGTCATGGGCTGTGTATGTGTATTCTGAAATTGCACTGACACACTGGGCAAACTTCTGTAAAATATTACATTAGTATTACCCCTGGAAAATTTTTTCCTTTCTAGATTATCAGCACAGTTCATTCCATTCAGATCATAAATATTAAATTCGTAAATACCAAATCTTTTTTGGTGTTTATTTAAAAAAACTTATTGAGCACTTACTCTGGAGAAGGCACTGTTTTATGTAAATTATGTGTAGAAACAACTTCAGGGCAACATTTTCTTTCAAACCTCTTTTGGACCAGGGAAGCATTTTTTTGTTTTAATGAAGATTCATCTGAGTCATTTTATTGGTTTGATTTTCTTTCGTCAATAAATTTGTAGTCACGAAATGCAATTTATCCCCCTCTTCTATTGTATTTTAGCATGTACTTACTTATAAGATTAGTTTCTATGAAAAATATTTTTAAAAGGAGAGGATATAAATGAATACCTTTGTTTCCAAACGAACAAAATAGAAATGAAAGGGTACATGAATTTCTTGACTAGCAAATTGGGGAAGGATAATCTGATCTCCCAGAGGTTGGCATGTTCTGTTGTTTACTAATAAATACCTGTTTAGTGTGCTCTTTAACAGTTCTGTAGTGGGAAAAAGACGAAGTCAGCCTCTGAAAGTAGTTAGAAACTCCTTACTTTCCAAGTAAAGCTTTTAGCATATTTTGTAGGTATGCCTCTTTTTTTGTTGTTGGTATTCCTGTTTTAAAGTGCAGCTTTTTCAAGTGGACGGGTTACACGTTGCATAAGCTTTGGAACGGCCCAAACAAGTTAAATAGCCACCTTTATTTACAGCTGTGGGACTAGGTATTAGATCTCTTCCAGCAAGAAAATTTGATTAATGGCTCTTTTCCAAAGTGGGGACAATTGCAGACTTTTCTTCCGCAGAGCGTGAAATGTGCCTCTTCCTGCCGAGGGGCCTTGTCCTGGCCGCGGCTCACGGGGCAGTTTTCAGCCTCAGGTGTCTCTCTCGCGGTGGGCCGCGGCCGCTCTCCGGGGCGGGCGTCCGGGACTTCCTGTCTGGGCGCGGGGCGGAAGGATCGCGTTGCCAGCCGAGGCGGCCGCCGCCGCCGCCCCTGCCGTTAGGTGGTGGGGTTTCTCAGCCCCGCGGCGGGAGGCGGGCCGGCCTCGGCTTCCTGTCGGAGGACGCGCAAGGATCCGGGCGTCTGAGTGTGTGCGAGTGCGTGAGTGTGTGTCGGTCGCACGGCGTGTATCTCCGGCCGCGGGTTCCGCCTCCTCCCCTGCCGCCGCTGCTCACGGTGTAAGTCAATGTGAAGCAGCAGCTCCAGCCCCGGGATAAACATGGCGACGTCTCTGCATGAGGGACCCACGAACCAGCTGGATCTGCTCATCCGGGCTGGTAAGGACAGGGGAACTTTTCTCCTGTGCATCGGTGCAGCAGGAGAGGGGGTGCACAGAAGGCGGGGTGACTCCCCTATGGCGGTCAGTCCAGGGGGTTCAGTGTCCACCTCAGTCAGTGGAGCGGCCGGGGGAAAGGGGGGTAGTGAATGAAGTAATGGAGGCGACGAATCAGGAAGTGATCACCTTGGAGAGTAACCTGCCTCGAATCTGGCGCTGTCGCTTCAGGGTGTGTTCGGCGAGCAGCGGCGGCAGCTGCCGGGCGGAGCGCTGGCAGCCGGTGCTGGAGAACCGAGCCGCAGTTAAGTTAGGGACTCGGGGGCGGACGAGTTGTGCGCTTCAGCCCAGTTGCTGAGGAACCAGGAAGTGAGTGAGGCTGTTGTCTTTCGGCTGCGCCTGCCACGCTGTCTGGCCGGAGAGGCCGCTGCTGCCCGCGGTCGGGGGCGGCGGGCTTCTCCGGTGAACGCTCGCCACCCCCGCTCGGTTCTCCTTTCAGACTTGGTCCGCAAATCCACGACTTCCGCGTGGACGAGGCAGCCCCGGGCCATGTCCGGTAGACCGATACCCGCCAAAAAAATGCTCTGCCCCTCCTCTTCACGTCCCCACCTTGTGCAGTCTCAGGAGTAACGGTTCTGGAAAGGGTCACTGAATAATGTGTAATAGCTCGGGAGGATGTTTCTCTCAGGGGCCCGCCTCCCTTTCCTCATTTAATGGGTGGCTGTGAAGAAGTAGGTTTATGCCCCTTCCCTCGTGGGTTGTTTTTTTAGGGGGAAGAATGGGAAGGACACGGGATATATTTGGTACCCCTGACCTAGAGCGTTGGGGCATCAGAGAAGAACGTTTATTTTTGTAAACAGTGGGTGAATGTGAAGGAGTGGGGCGGGCGAGAGGGAGTCTTGGCCCTAGGGAAGTCTCAGCACGGAATTGCCCCCTTTTCCCCTCCCCCCCAAACCTCCCACCATAGCGGAAGCGCCTCGGAGAGGACAGAACGGTCGGGATTGACAGGCCCCTGGTTCCAATCTGCTCTTTGAGATGTTCCAAATAAGAACGTTGATTTCTGGGGGCGGGACTCGGGGCCCGCGTTGGGCCAATGAAGATTGGGCGGGAGTGAAGCTGACAATGTACGCATGGAATTGGAGGGAAGAGGAGTGTAAACACGGAAGTGGCCGCGGGGGTGGGGGATGTGCAGCGCCACTGCTGCAGCGGAAGGGCACGGACTTAAGTTACATAGAAAAAGCAGCTTTACTTAATAGCAGACAGCGCAATCAGGGCCCTCAATCCATGTAGCAGTGCTAGAATATTATTTACTTATAGCAGTAATAAGCATACATGTTCCTTTTCCCGGGGTTCTATTTCATATCGCCAACTATGGGAATTGGAATATGGGAAATATTCACCGAAGAGTAATGCTGTAAAAGATCTTATACTCTGGGAGCGTGAAATTAGTGGTTTGGTTGGTGGAACTCTGATTCAGTTCGATTGGGGAAAATCATGAACATAACGGGTATCGCTAAATTTAACAGGACTTTTAGTTGAAATAAAGTCTTGAATGATATAACTATGTATTGTATAATACATGAGTGACCAGCCTTTTTTTCCTATAAAATATAGTATTACATGCTTTAAAAGTCCCAAGAAAAATCAGTTTCCTGCGTAGTGACTGAAACACATTTGACAGTTATTTTCTGATAAGAGCAAGAATTAAAGTGTTAGTAAATAAGAACTTGGTTCCTTTTGTGTATGTTCAGTCCATTAATAACGTAATATGAATTAAGGAACGGAATTTTTGGTCTTATATTATTGGTACTAACAATACCTGTAATTGTGTGGGTCAGTGATATTTTTGTGAGTGTTAAACATTTCAAGAGATGTTTCCAGTGATTGTGAACATACCAAGAGAACCTTAGCGTAGCCCCTGCAGTCAGAATCTTGAAAAATATTGTAAAGTTTAGAGGGCTAAATTTTGCCAGTGGAAGGTATTTCTTTCATAAGCTTTTGGAATTAGCGAAGCTGAATGTGACCTGTAGATATTTTGCTTGGAATGGAAACCTATAGACAGTTTACAGTTTGAAAATACAAGTTTAATCTCCCTTTGATAAAAGTTTTTTTTTTTTTTTAAGTGTTTTCTGGTCCTAGAGCATTTCTTTAGTATTTACAAATCCTAACAATTGAAGTTTCCTTTATGATTATAATGTTCTGCAAAGAATATGTTTTACATATAATTGTTTTCAAATTATTTCCTTAATCATTTTCATGTAATCTGAAGCTCTTTTACAAGCCCTATTTTAGAAGGAAATTTGAGACAGGTTTGCTGATTTACCCAAGAATCATTCAGTGAGTTAAAAGTTGGGGAGGAAAGGTGGCCCACAAGATGAGGAATCATGGATCTAAATTAATAAAAATTTAGATTGCTGCTAATTTCCAGTGATGTTGGGAGAATAATGTTTGTGAAGTTTATATTTGTAAAATAGAATGATACCTTTTTATTCCCTTGAGGGAATTTTGTGTTAGGCATAATTCTTCCTCACAAAGATTTTACAGTCTAATTGAGGAGACAGA
Source organism: Leptonychotes weddellii (assembly GCF_054177405.1). Lineage (NCBI taxonomy): Eukaryota > Metazoa > Chordata > Mammalia > Carnivora > Phocidae > Leptonychotes > Leptonychotes weddellii. The sequence continues at coordinate 74,066,231 of NC_138370.1, forward strand.
TGTAAATCTACTTAATACATAAATGTTAATGTAACTACAGTGATTTGCTATAATGGGTTGATGAGTAGTGTATAATGACTGATATTAATGAAAACTTCTAGAGGAGATAAGCTTTAAGTTGAATATTGTTAGCATAACTGTTGTTTCTAAGCAATTATAAAGCACTTAATATTACCACTACTATATTGTTATATTTTAAGGTACTAGGGGATATACTTTTGCTTTTATTTTCCTCCTTTTGAGGCTTAACTATCAACTTTAGTTACCAACTTCAGCTTTAGTTATCAGCATTTTTGCTGTCAGAGGAGTCTGAGTTAAGAATGAAATAAATAAGCTTCTTTATTAAAAATCACTTATTTTAACATATAAAATATTTTTGTGGTGAAGACTTGACATATGTTGTAAAACTTTCACTTATAACATGATGAGAAAGACTTGAACCTGAAGTCAGGAGATGACCGTCTTCATCTCGCTGTCACTAAACTAGCTCTGTGCTAGTGACTTTACTTCTTTAAGGTTTCATTTTTTTGTAAGAGGACAGGATTGACTAGGGGATCTCTAATAACTCTAAGATTATAAGTAGTTAAAATATTTAATGGAAAGTGAAGGCTTTTTTCCTTCTTGGATTTTTTTTTTTTACATTGCACTGTGTAAATGAATGTCTGTAAGGTCATTACCTAATTGGGAGTTTAATTTCTGCTAGCCAATGTTTGTGCCAAATTGGAATTTGAGGCCAGGTCTGTATGTTAAATGAGACTATGATATAGTTTAGGATCATCTTCATGTATGTATATATGAAGATACGTATATATAGCTAATCTTACATATATATATAGCAAATCATAGGAAAAACATGTCTAGTCTGTAGGAACCATGAATGTTACTTTCTTAATTATGTGAAAGTATTATGTAAGTGTGATCTAGATTTTTTGGAAGATTTTCAATTTAAAATATTCTGCCTTCTTGTTCTCAATTATACTCTCCTTGACTTGTTTCTTCTTTTTTTGAGAAACTGAGAATTAAGAAATTGGAGAATTTGGGTTGAGAGACATCGTCACCAGAACTTTTGTTCTACTTTAATGCTGGAATTAAATGGGGGGGAGAGAGTTTTCTGGAAATTTAGCTTAAGTATTTTCACTGGTAAAACAAATCTGATTTGTCAAAGTTCACTGTGAAGTTTGAACTTGAAAATCTTACTTCCATTTTACTGTAAATTGAAATACCTGGTTATCAATCTTGAAAAGATCAGTTTGAAAACAATTTAGGATGTAAAAAAATGAAGCATGTGTTGAAATAAAACTGGAAGAATAGCATTCATTTTTTATTTTTAAAGATTTATTTATTTTAGAGAGCAAGAGCGCATGCGAGAGAGCGAGTGCAGCGGGGAGGGGCAGAGGGACAGGGAAGGAAACTTAAGCAGACTCTGCGCTGAACTCGGAGCCCAGTGGAGCCCAGTGGAGCCCAGTGGAGCCCAGTGGAGCCCAGTGCGAGGCAGATCTCACAACCTGAGCCAAAACCAAGAATCGGAGGCTTAACTGACTATGCCAGCCAGCCCCCATTAAAAAAAAAAAAAAACCATATTTGAAGTGTTTAAAGAAATTGGTCTTCGGGGGTGCCTGGGTGGCTCAGTCATTACGCGTCTGCCTTCAGCTCAGGTCATGGTCCCAGGTCCTGGGATCAAGCCCCGCATCGGGCTCCCTGCCTGGCGGGAAGCCTGCTTCTCCCTCTCCCACTCCCCCCTGCTTGTGTTGCGTCTCTCGCTGTGTCTCTCCCTGTCAAATAAATAAATAAAATTTTTAAAAAGAATAAAAAAGAAATTAGTCTTCAGAATTTATTGCAGCATTAGTACTAAAATTCATAAAAAACTGAGTTAAAGAGTGACATCAGTATTTAAATATGCAGTCAGGATAATTCAGCATAAAACAATTTCCTTTTGAAAGGCATGTGGTTGGTGGAGAACGGTGGGTCGGAGCATGTTCTTGATAATTATTGAAACTCCTTGTGTTATCTGTAGCTTAAATGTTCAAAGGGATGCAAAGAAGTATTTATGAAAAACTTGTTAAAAAATCCTTTATGTGTAAGTGGACAAAATACTGTTGTACTTTTGGAAAATGGAGTCATATAATTTTTCATCTGTACACTGTTTAGAAGCTAAAACTTAAAGAAACAAGATAGAATTTGGGTGTTATTTTTCTGTTTGGTAATAAATAATAGTTGCAGTCCTTAAAAACAAAAATCTCTGAGCTGAGGATCTGCAGAGTCCCTAGACTCTTTCAGGGAGTCTGTGAAGTCAAAATTGTTTTCATAAGAATTCTAAGACATTATTTGCCTTTTCACTTTCACAAGTGTTCAGAGTTTTCTAGAGGCTATCTGACTTGATACTACAACAAATTTAATGAAGAATCAAATAAATCCAACCACTTTCTACCATGTATTAAAAAGATTTACTAAAATGTACAACAAAGCTACTCACTAATTTTTTTTGTTGTAGAAAAGCTATTTTTCATTAAAATACTACTTAGAAGTACTGGGTTTATTACTTTAAATGAATTGATAAATACTTTAATGTCTTCTTAATTTCAGTTTCAAATAGAATAAAGTTTAAAATAGGACTTATATAAACAAAATCTCTTTGTGGTCCTCAATAATTTGAGTATGAAAGTTGCCTTTGACCAAAAAAGTTTGAGAGTAGCTGTATTACAGTTTTATTTACTCTGCACTTTTCAGTACCATAGGCATTAGCCATATGTGGCTACTGAGTGGCTGAGAAACTGAATTTTTAATTTTTTAAAATTTTAATTTAAACATAAAAACTGAAGCTGTGGACAACTTTCATATTGATTACATGTTGAAATGACAATATTTTTAATATACTGGGTTAAATGAAAGGCATTAATTTCAGTTTCCACTTTTTAAAATCTGGCTTTTGGAAATTTAAAAATTATAATGTGGCTCACGTTGTATTTTCATCAGGCTGCTCTATTTAGAAAATTTTAGTTCTTTTTCTCTTCTAAACTTTTAAATTGTAACTATTGATTAAAAAGTCAAAGAGGAACAAGAAAAGATGGAGTGTCCCAGACTTTTACCTTTTCCCCCTTTTTATTGCATTCATTTGTGTTTTTCACTTACCTATTATGCCTTGGGGCATTAGAAGATGAGCTGAGGTAAGTCACGTGCCTGGTTGAGTGATGACCTTGTATTATTAGTTTATGGTCTTGCTTGTAGGGGCATACTACTATCTTTTAAGGAAGTGTTTTCTAATTTTTTCCATTGCTCTCAAATTAAATTGCTATTAATTTTTAGTTTTGACTTTAAGAACTTTGTTATGAGCTAGGTCCATTGCCAGCATTCGCTTCTGCAAAGCTGAGAGGTATGTCTCATGTCAGACTTAATTACCAAGTTTGGTATTTTGTAACAGCTGTTGAGTGAGTCTGGAATAGTCTACCATACAAACACCAGTTGATTAGAAAGCTGGAAATGGAACAAGAAGACTCCTACCAATAGTGAAGGAGGGCATAAGCAAATTTGATTTTTGGCACTATGATTAAAGTTAAAATTGTTTTGAAATTTGTTTGATAACGTTTATTTCTTCAAGAGGAATTGACTAGCAACACCAAGTACTAGTCTTAAGTAGAAAATGATACCTGTCAGATTACTTTTGGCTTCAGTGTTTCTATTTTTAAAATGAGTTGCTTTTTTTTTGGGTCCCATTAATTTCATACACATGTCTAGAAAGATACCAATAAATCAAGTTTTAAGTAAGAGATAAGGAGTTTTCAGCCCTTGCTTGTAGTTTGCTTATTTGCTTACTTTGATTGTACAACACTGTTAAACTCATGTTTATCCTTAAGAATTGTGCATAATTCTAGTTTAAATTGTATTTGAATTACTGAGCTGAACCAAATGAATTGAAGTTTTAAAAAATTACAGAAACTTGAATAAGAGAAATATTTCTTAAATTTCTTTTATCAAAAACTATATCAACAAAAGAAAAAAGTGCTTTTTCAAAATGGTAAAGTACTCTTGGAAATTGATAGGTACCCTCTTGTAAAAACTGATCTAAGTATGAGCTCTTAGGTGTTTGTTTGCATGTGCTTTGGGTTATTTTAGTTAATAAAAATGACAAAAAGTAAAATTAGTAAGCATAAAAAAAAAGAGAAATCAGTGCTCCACTTAAGCTGTTAGCTTATAGAATAACTTTATTTTATACCTTTTTTAAGTTTTGAAATATTTTACTTCCATTTATGTTTTTGATACTACCATTTATGTTCCTGAACTATTAGTATAACCTTCACAAGGCTAGAGATCTATTCACATTTGTCTCTCGGATTTCTAACACAGGGTCTGACATATGGTAAATGCTCAACAACCAAATGTTGACTGTACATAGATCATTAGATCTCCTGATTGATAATTCACAGAAAACGTATGCATTTTTGATATTCTCATCCTAAATTTAAAATATGAATTAATAAATGCTATTCTTAAGTTTGTATGTGTTTTGTTTTACTCTGTAAATGTAAAACAGTCCTGGGAAATAATATGTTGAATTTGGGAGAAAGGGGAGTTTGAGGTCAGAAATATGAGCAAGAAAATATACTTTTAAGAAATAATTTCCGGGGCACCTGGGTGGCTCATTCGTTAAGCATCTGTCTTTGGCTCAGGTCATGATCCCAGGGTCCTGGGATCAAGCCCCGCATTGGGCTCCCTGCTCAGCGGGAAGCCTGCTTCTCGCTCTCCCACTCCCCCTGCTTGTGTTCCCTCTCTTGCTGTGTCTCTCTGTCAAATAAATAAAATCTTAAAAAAAAAAAAATAATTTCCACTGACATAACTAACATGAAATCATGGTTTTAAAAATGTGCCTCAAACCACATAAAAAGGGCAGCATTATTTGTAATTGTTAGGCACGTTTCATTTTGTTTATAACTGAAGACATGAAAAAATTGGATAAAATTCTATTGCTGCATTATCAAGTCTTTGAAGCTCTGATTTTAATATGGTAAGGTTTTTAGGGTGTGTCTTAATACAATTACATAAGGAATTAGTTTACCCAGGGTAGTTTATTAATAGCACCTAAGACAACACCTAAATTGCAACACAAGCAGACTTTAAAGAGAATGAAGTTCTTTAAAAACCTGAGACTTTGCTTTCCAAGGTTCTTTAGTATATGTGAGTATTGTGGGAAGGCACTTTGAAAAAATTACTTGAGAATGGTAATATATTTTATACTTACTAAGTTTCTTAAAGTTGAGCTAGAAGCACTGATTGAATCCTTTGCTTCAGTGAAGCAGCAGATAAGAGTAAGCAGGGTCACCTAAAGATAGATTTACTTAGAGGTTTGGCTGCCTCTCTGGAACTGTTTAGCTTTGAGCAGATTTCCATAAATGGAAAGAGCAACTGGAGAGACCCAGTACCTTGGTTGAGAGTGTGGATGATGTGCAACAGGTGGTAAAACAGTCGCTGGATTTTTTTTTTTTTTTTTTAATAAATGCTCTCCAAATGACTGCTGTTTAAGGCTTAGGCTTTAGCATTTGGTGAATTTTGAGATCAAGTGAATTTTTTTTTTCCAATTAAAAGTTTCCTGGAAACAGTTTTAAAAGATTCCTATCTTTAATGTGTAGAACTTGTGAATTTGTAATATAGCTTATGGAATTTATACAAATACTTCCTTTTAGTCTTTTTAGAGGACATCTTGAGAAAAATCTATCCAGTTAGAAACTGTTATATATTCATGTTTCAGAACCAAGTAGAATGTTCAATATTTTTAAGTTAGAATGTGAAATTACTATATCATTAATATAAGTTTGTGCTTGAATGGCCAATTTTCCTATAAGGTCTGTGGGTTATCCTCAACTTTAATATATAAAAGAAATACTTGCATGCCTATTGTATTAAAAATTATATTGGGAATTATAGCAGATACAAAGATGAATTAAGATAACCCTCCTGACCTCAAGGAACTTATAATCTTACGGTAGTGATAAGAAATTATCACCATTTGGGGCGCCTGGGTGGCTCAGTCGTTAAGCGTCTGCCTTCGACTCAGGTCATGTTCCCAGGGTCCTGGGATTGAGCCCCGCGTCGGGCTCCCTGCTTGGCGGGAAGCCTGCTTCTCCCTCTCCCACTCCCCCTGCTTGTGTTCCCTCTCTCACTGTGTCTCTCTCTGTCAAATAAATAAATAAAATCTTTAAAAAAAAAAAAAAAGAAATTATCACCATTTATTGAATTCTTACCCATATGCCAGGCATTGTACATGTTTTTTATGGGTATCACCTTACTTAATTCTCACAACTATCTGAGGTAATACACCTGTTTTGTAAAAAAGGAAATCAGTTTCCTTACAAGAAATTAAATTGCTGGTCTAGGGTAACAAATAAGTAGCAGCGACTAGGACCCAAGCTGTTGGACTCGAAAAGCCAAACGATTGCTGTATGCTTTACTTTTCACAAGTAATTCAGTCAGCAAAGCATAAAGTAAGTGCTAAAAGAGTTACAGAAGGTGGCAGAATTAGAAAAGGCTTCATGGGAAAACGAACAAACATAGAAACTTTAAAAACAAATTTATTGGGGCGCCTGGGTGGCTCAGTTGGTTAAGCGACTGCCTTTGGCTTGGGTCATGATCCTGGAGTCCTGGGATCGAATCCCGCATCGGGCTCCCTGCTTGGCGGGGGGTCTGCTTCTCCCTCTGACCCTCTTCCCTCTCATGCTCTGTCTCTCATCCTCTGTCTCTCAAATAAATAAATAAATAAAATCTTTAAAAAAAATAAAATAAAATAAAAATAAATTTATTGGGTAAAACGCAGAAAAGTTGAGTGAAATCTCGAAGAGACTAGGTCATTGGGAATAGAGTTCCCAAGTGTCTGGCGCTGTGCTAGTGCGCACACCTAGGAGGGTCTGTAAGAACCAACTAATTCATTAAACTAACTTGGAAGTACATTTTCTGACTGATTCTGCAAGGTATTGCCCTTGATTTTAGTGGCTGTATATCAAGACACATAATTGACCTCCTAGGATTGTTAATCTACAACCATCCTCCCTCCCGCCCCACCTCCAAGTTCGTTTTGCCTGAAATTGGTACAGGGTTCAAATTTCAAGGGTCCCTGTTTTCCTTTGGATAAGATTCAGAAATTTCTCAGTAATTTCTAATCATTCTCAATAGTTGCTTTATAATTGTTTGTTTTGCAGAGTGTACATACTAGATTGTTTTTTAAATTATTTCTGTAAATAATTTATATGGACTAATATGTATCAGTGACTTAGAGTTATTCACATGAGTTAATTTGTTTCTCATAGAGTAATATGTTTTAATTTAGTAATGTATTCTGTGCATTTTTAATTGAGTAGAGCTTATTTCCCCCCAGTGGAAGCATCAGTTCATAGCAGTAATGCACACTGTACAGATAAGACAATTGAAGCTGCTGAAGCCCTGCTTCATATGGAATCTCCTACCTGCTTAAGGGATTCAAGAAGTCCTGGTATGTGAATTGTTCTTTTTTATATTAAACATGTCATATCACTTTGCATACTAAAATAAGTTTCTTCTTAAATACATGAGGATTATTGTTGTTCTCAAGGTTTATTATGCATGAATACCTGTGACAGCAATACTTGATCTTTATTTGTCAAAGTTCCCTAGTCTTAAATAATTAATTTTTTAAAATGGTAACAGAAAATGCCCACTATAGACAGATAAATATTTGTTAAATTGCTATTTATATCGTTATGTCTTATTTCCTTAACTCTGGGTAAATTATAAACCTTTGTAGTCCTTAAGGGAATGGCAGATGGGGTTGGGGGATTTGCTGCCCATGACTACTTTCTGTCTTTTACTTACTTACTTATTTATTTATTTATAAGAAACACCAGGTGTTGCCTTTTTTTTTTTTTTTTTAAGATTTTATTTATTTGAGAGAGAGCAAGAGAGAGCACAAGTGGGAGGGAGAGGGTTGGGTCTCACACCCTGAAATCATGACCTGAGCCGAAGGCAGCCGCTTAATCGACTGAGATAAATAGGCAGTAGCTCCAGAGAACCTTCCATGGTGGAGAGAGGAGATAGCTTCTACCATTTCTTCATACTCCCTCAGGCTGGGAGTTTCCTTTTCTTTTGGTCCCCCCCTTTTTTTTTTCTTTAAGACTGCCTTTGAGAGTCATTTTGTGCTCTAATTTTAATGTCCAAGTGTTAATTTGACTTAATACAATAATATTGGCCCTTCTTATAGGGATTTATAAATACCAAGAGCAACTGTACTTTTTAATGAGAATAGTATTATTCATGTATTATTCAGGGATATGAGAAGAGAATTAGGGCATATTGGTCAATGTATTATTCCACAGTAGTGTTATTAGCTGTCCCTTAATTGAAATAGAAATGTCATATTCTGATTATTCGTGCACATTGGAAGGAAGCTGGAGCAACATTATTGTATGTAATAGAATACCAAATGGCAGTTTCTATTTCTGTTTTAGTGACCCAAAACATCAGGACTGTTACATTAAATAAAATTTTAAATATTGAAAGATGATATTCATTGGGCTATAATCAGCAGGTTTTCCTTTTCATATTTTGAAATGATCTGTAAATGCTTTCTTTTCACTGAAGACACACATATTTATTAAATGTTTTAAATTTTATACCATGTTACATGTATTAACTAGTTAGAGAATATTGATGGGTACCAGGAAGGAAAGTAATTACTGAAGAAGTCACTATTATTCTGTTGTCTTATTTTCATTATGTTTTCCCAATTGTCAAAATAATTCAAAGTCTTCTGCAGTGAGCTTGAATGTATGTAAAAATGTGAAGAAGGGGGGGTGTAATTGCTCATGGTCCCCACCTTACCTACAGGATTAACATTTCCTTCAAGCTAATTTTCTTTGCATTTATTTCCTTATATACTTTAGATCATACTGCGTATTCAGCAAATTAACTTTAGGCTCTTACCCGGCTTTGATGAATTGTTAATAAACCTCACCTCTACTAAATAATGAATTGTCCGCAGGAAGAAGTATTAATGGGGGTGGGAAATTTTAATTTTTCGACTTTTTTTTATAGTGGAAGTGTTTGTCCCTCCTTGTGTATCAACTCCAGAATTTATCCATGCTGCTATGAGGCCAGATGTCATTACAGAAACTGTAGTGGAGGTGTCAACTGAAGAATCGGAACCAATGGATACCTCTCCTATTCCGACATCACCAGATAGCCATGAACCAATGAAAAAGAAAAAAGGTAGAATATATTTATAAATTTCTGGAAAAGTGGGAGAAGTTTTTTCTGGTATTTTTTTTCCCGCCATCAAGGGACAGAGGAAATACATGCTGTAGATTTATGATTGATGTTATCTTTACCTAAGTATTCTCAAAGAATCAACAAATTGAGATTTTAATTTTGTGTTAACACGTTCATACTGTTTTTAAAGGAGTTAGTATTTGAGCTCTAAAGAAAGTTGTCTGAAAATGGAATGATAACAAATGTTGGACAAGCAGAAGGAAGATTAGAGGTTCATTACTTGTCTGCCTTCTGATCCTTTTAGGTACTTGGCTATTTTTTTTAAAACATTTAATTTTATTTTCTCTATTTTTAATCTTCCCACTCTTTTGTGGGCCTTAAAATAAAAAGCCCAATACTATTTTGTTCCGTATACCTTCTGTCTTAAAACACCAAGATTGCCAGTAAGGACTTTTAAGTGGAATAAACTCACCAGTGGGTAAAGAGCATTTCCACTTACTATTTATTTGACTCCTGCTGAAACTTCTGCTCACCTGATCCTGATGGGTGAGGCCCAAGGCCCCATATATCTTCAACATCCCTAGGAGATGGGCAGCAAGTGGGTCTTTTTCCTGTTTGAATCAGAGGTAAAACTTGAAAGAAATGAAATTCTATATAAATGGTACTCATCTAATTCCACTTTCTTCTGTATCTCTTTCTTTACATTTTGGAGTAGGAAAAAATCAAAAAGGCAAAAATAAGAAAACTTGTGTTAGAAATAATGGTATTTCCTTTCATTTATTAGAGGTATTTCAAATTGCTGTGATTTTGATGTGTCTGTACTCATTACTGTGAGGGACACAGTGAAGAGTAAGATTTGAGTGCCTTTCCTCATGTAATAGATTACATGTATGTTGCAAGAGGTATGAATTAGAGAATTAGAAGGAAGAATTACTTCCTGCTGTTTAAATGTTTAAACAGCAAAAGGCATACATATAAATAGCCGTGTTTACCCACTTCCCCACTGTAGCCTTTGGCTGGTTGTATTTGATAGGAGCTATTACAAAATACTTACAAATGTTTAGATTTATTTTTATTTTATTTTTTAGGGAGAGGGAGAGGGTGCGCGTGCGTGTGCACGCACACACACGTGCACACACAAGCAGGGGCTGGGGGGGGCGGGCAGTGCAGAGGAAGAGGGAGAAAGAATCTCAGGCAGACTCTATGCCCACCCAACGCAGGGCTCGGTATCACGACCCTGAGATCAGGACCCTGGCCATAATCAAGAGTCAGACACTTAACCAAATGACCCATCCATGTGCCCTAATTTTTAGATTTAAAAGAAGATGGAAAAGACCATGAATAGCTGGGAACCAAAACCTCTAGATGAACAGGTTGATCTGCCTATTTGGTATGATATAAACCAGGAAATAATTTGCCAATTTAATACTAATTTTATATATTTGAAAATAGATGATCTTAGTGACCATTTAAAAATTATATATAATGCATAAATATATATGCTTAAGTTCATTTGGGACATACTAAGTTAGGTAGGTTATTTTTGAATAGCAGAGCCGCCTTTTTATTTCCAGAGCTTCTAACATTCTAATGTGTGTTGTGAATCTGCAAGAGAAGGTAACATGCAGTGTTCTAAAAGTTAATTTGACTGTAGAACATTGTTTCCGACCGATGAATAAACTATTAAGAAGTATGATTTGGGAAATACTGCTTTATATGAAAATAAATTAAGCCTTTTTGGGCTAACATTTCGATGAAGGAAGTTGAGGTTTTTTCGTTTTTGTTTGAGTCTTATTACTGATTGATTTGTATTCTAAATATTATTTAAATTGAGAGATTAATCTCTGTTCTAATGAGACCAGTGAACTTTCCCTTTTAATTTTTGCCAGAACACACATCTTATTGATTAGTTACCATAATGAAATCCTAGAATATAATAGCTGTGTATTTTGAAATAAATTAAAACACTTTGATTTTTAAGTCTTTATTTAGCTCTAAATAATCCTTGCTAATGAAGACCAAAGTCACATCAGAAATCCCAGATGTATGACAATCACCAAATTAGTAATAATATATTTAATCTGCAAATTATAATATACTTGATTATTCCCAGCCTTTCTGGAGGCTTCCCCTCATCTGCCAGCATTCTTTTATCAGTGCTGAGAATTGAAAACAATGCATTTCAGCCTTATGCCCTTTTTAGTATAAGTATAGCTCTTGCTTTTCTGTTCATTGTGGATGCTAGTCTGTCTGAGAGCACCTTTTGGTGGAAGTGAAGAGAAGCTAAAGGAAGGACACACTTACTAGACATATGAAATAATTAATTGAAAGATTTTTTTTTTTATCCTTATAATGTACCTGCACATTGAGGTGGGGAAATTTGAACACTTATGCTTAAATTCTGATGAATGGATTGGCTCAGAGCAGTAGAGTGTTTGAAATAATATTTTTTACTTTTCCTCATTTGAGCTCAAAGGGCTTCCCAGATTATCAGATCCTCTGCAATAGGTAGGTAAAGTTTTTCTAACAGCCCTGTAGAACAGAAAAGAAAAATGTTTGTACTAGAATTTGTTTCCACTGCTGCATTATTGGAAGAGGTTAGCAAATTGAGGTTCTGACTGAGTAAATAATAGGTTGGGTAGTACCTGACTTGCTATATACACTGAAATTACTGCCAACTAAGTGCTGTAATCTAAAATTGCAGAAGTGCTTTTATTGCTCCTTTTATTTTTTTTTTATTCTTATGTTAATCCCCATACATTACATCATTAGTTTTAGATGAAGTGTTCCATGATTCATTGTTTGTGCATAACACCCAGTGCTCCATGCAGAACGTGCCCTCCTCAATACCCACCACCAGGCTAGCCCATCCTCCCACCCCCCTCCCCTCTAGAACCCTCAGTTTGTTTTTCAGAGTCCATCGTCTCTCATGGTTCGTCTACCCCTCCGATTTTATTGCTCCTTTTAAATGCAGCTTTTTATATACACTCAGTATATTAATCCACAAATTAGTGTCCAGTTTCATGAATAATGTGTTGTCAAAGAGTCTGCTAATCATGCTTCTGTTATTTTTCCTGTTTTCAATGTATGGTTTCAATCTTATTTTTTTTCAGTTGGCCGTAAACCAAAGACCCAGCAATCACCAATTTCCAATGGGTCTCCTGAGTTAGGTATAAAGAAGAAACCCAGAGAAGGAAAAGGTAATTTGGGGAGGGCTGTTTTGGAGGTGAGATGACTTTTTTTTTCAGTTGACATTTTTGCATTGGTAAGAAAATGATTTCTAGTACACGTACAGGTGGAAGTACCGTCTTTGGTAGTAGGTATTAATCAGGGATATATGAGCATCGCCTGGGGAGCTTTTTCCCAGTTCGTACCCCACTGAGATTCTATAGCCATAGATAAGCTACAGGGGGAGTAAAAGGTAGTAGGCATTTGTGTTTGGAAAAGGTCATCTAAAAAGTGCAATCTGATGCACAGCCTTTTAAGAGCCATTGTTCTTGGGGGAGGTATGTATGTATGTATAACAGTACTCATCCTCATATAGACCCGCTTAGAATCGAAGGGGTGGGTTTATAACTAAGACTTATTTCTGATACATAATTTCTTAACTGATAGAAGTAATGCAAGAATTCTCAAGGCAAGTTGAATTTAATTTCCTAGTCAACCAGTTTCAGTCATGTCAGGTCAGAACAAGAACCATATTTTTGCTTTAGAATTTGTATACTTTCATTAAAAACAAAAATTAATGAGAAGCCTCCCACATTCTGTGCTCTTTTTAGATGATTTCAGGTGTGTTCTGATAATCTGATAACCAGAATTTATCACTTTAATGAATGTTTTCGGACCAATATTTAATAGTTGGATACATTTTGGATTAATATATTCAAATTTATTCCATCTTCAACAGGTGGTCTTATATCTAAATTTATTTTTTTTCTGCTGTCACATGACAAATTTTAAATAGAGCAAAAATTAAATCTCTAGTAAAAAAAAAAATTTCTCCAATAAGTCTATCAAGAAATTTAGACCAAAAAATGTAGTTACATTGAACTGTTAATTTATTCAGGAACTGAGAAATTGAATTTGGGACAGATTTAGGATACTTGTCTTCTTTGTCTTTGGTCATTTTACATTTCTAACATCTTAGGTTTTGTCTTTTATGTTGAAAACTTTAAAAATTACAAAGCTAAACTGTAAATACACAGTTATTACTGTTTTTTAAATAATTCCCATCATCAGTGGTCTCTTGTACTCAAAGACCTGATGCTTAACACTGGAGAAAAATTTTGTGATGACCTGTTCTTAACAATCAAAATCACCTTTTACTAAAGTTTCAGTCTTTTATTATCAAACTTGAGGCAAAGTGTTGAATATGAAGATTAAAGATTAAAAATCCAGTCCGGAGGCACCTGGCTGCCTCGGTCGGTAGAGCTTGTGACTCTTGTCATGAGGTTGTAAGTTCAAGCCCCACAATGAGTGTAGGAAGTACTTTAAAATCTTGAAGAAAAAAAAAATGCAGTGTTTCTTCTGTAAAATGCTGATAATGTCTGTTATAGGCTTCATGAGAACTACCTTATCTGATAAAGAAGGCTTCCCTTTCTGAATAAGTGAGATTTAGAACTTTCAGTTTTAACTTGAGAATGGGAACTGGGGTGGAGTGAGTATCCAAAGACAACCTGAGGAATGTTGTCGAGTCTCATTCCACAGACATGGATGCATTCAGATCCCTACTATGTTATAAGGCATTGTTTATGTTATTCAGAAGTTTCTTCCACAATAAGCTCACTTTTACTATGTCCACTCATAGGGCCTGATAATCTCCTGATAACAGAAATGTCCCAAGTACGTATCTTAATGTAGCTGAAAGTTACATATGGTTTACTAGTAAGAGTTTTTACAAAGTATTGATGCTGATGCAGTGGGATTTCAGAGACGCAGACGTAAAGTTGAAGGTTAACCTTTTCAGGTTAAAAGATGCACACTGGTCTCAACTATGGGTTACCAAATTTATTGAATTTTCAGATAATTCCAGAATGAAAATGAAATGCCTGAGGAAGAGCATCAGGATTTAGATTGAGTAGCAGTAGCTTAGTTTGGAAGCCTCCTACCCTTAGAGGTTCTTCTCATGAAGCCTGTAATTTGGATCTAGATTTGATGATAGTAAAGGGATAGTGAGCAGGAGCCTAGAGATGACCTGGTGACTCAGTGGTGGTATGTGTATTCTAATTTTCTCCTTCTCGGGGTTCTTTTCTGTTCTTTTGATCAATTTAAGAATCTTTGGCCCTAGAGGCTTTATGAAGGGAATAAAAGAAAAACAGCATTCTGAAAAGCCTGATCTCCTCATAACTACTGTCCACTAATTGCCCATCCTCCACTCTCCAAAGGGAAAGAAAAAAAAAGTCATGCTTTCTTCTTTTGGGGATTAAGTTCCTTATCTGAATCCCAGATTCCTTCCTTTTCCTCTACGCAAATCTTAGTCATCTTCCAAGTCTTCTGTTTTACCAATCCGCTTTATTTTTATTCCTGAAATCCCAGACTTTTCTGTCATTCATTTGGAATACAATGCATTGCCTTGTGATCTTGTGTCGCTTCACAAACTGTTACTTCTTTGTTGTATTGTTAACTTGTCATATACTTTTCCCTTCCCAACTAAATTGTAAATTCCTTGAAGCAGGGACCAAGTTTTAAATGCTCTTCTGTATCCTCAACTACACTTGAGCATAGTGTATGATGAAGAACTATGCTACTCTGCAGAAATAGCTCATTTTCAAATTTTGCTGGTCATGTGATCAGATGTTATATAGTTAGCATTTGATGAATACTTGACTAGTTAAAGGAATTGCCATGTTACTTTTTAGTGTTTGTTTAAGGAGTTCATATTTTAAGACTGAAGCACAAATGTATTTACTCAACTGTTCATATATAATGCAATCCTAATACATTGCTTGTCTTCACTGTACTGGGTATGGTCAGTAGATAGAGATTAGCAATTAAAAAAAACAACCCTGTTTTTAGAGGAAGGTAGGTCTCATTGATAGAAAATTGACTAGTGGTCCAGAGGATAATGAAAAGATAATGTTTAAAGGGGTCATGGGTAATTTGTACTTTATAAGACATGTACTTCAGAGTTCCTGCATAAAGGTCAATCAAAGAAAATATATCAAAGAAAAGTAAGTTTCACGGTGCCTGGCTGTCTCAGTCAGTGGAGCATGCAACTCTTGATCTCGGGGCTGTGGGTTCCAGCCCTGTGTTGGGTGTGGAGATTATGTAAAAAAGATAAAATCTTAAAAGTTTTGCAGATTTCACCGTGTATTGCTTGGCTTTTCAACAAGTAAGTGCCTTCTGATGAATTTTGATCGTAGAATTGGGGCTGATCATAAAATAAACATACTGATGCAAATAAATTTATTCATGGTTTAGATCTGTGTAAATTAATAAATTGGATTCTGTTTAATTCAGGTTCACTTTGTGCTATGCATTATGCCTTTGCCTTGCCTTTACTAAACTCAAAATTTAGGATAGGGTGATGTATAATAGTATAAAATCCAGGACCTCTCTGTTATATTAGTATCATAACTGTAAACATAAATAGGATATTATTTTTGAAAACCAGCAAACAAGTATATTTAGGATTATGTTATAATGAAATATAGTGTATATATAATTTACTAGGCAACACAATTTGACACTGTATAAGTGATGCTCATATAGTCTAGTACTTAATGACAGACTCTTGGGACATTTGTTTTACCAGTAGTTAATGAATTTTTGTCCAGCATAATTAAATATTTGCCTTTTTTTTTTTTTTGATTGAGGGTGTGAGTGGAGGTGGGGGGGGCAAAGAGGGAGAGGGGGAGAGAGAGTATCTTAAGCAGGCTCCATACCCAGCGCAGAGACCAATGTGGGACTCGATCTCATGACCCTGAGATCATGAGCTGAGCAGAAAACAAGAGTTGGACGCTTAACCGACTGAGCCACTGAAGTGCCCCTAAATATTTGCTTTATATTAATGAATTTTTAACCAATGTCTTATTTTTTCAAAGGAAACACAACCTATTTGTGGGAGTTTCTTTTAGATCTACTTCAAGATAAAAATACTTGTCCTCGGTATATTAAATGGACTCAGAGAGAAAAAGGCATATTCAAGCTTGTGGATTCAAAGGCTGTCTCTAAACTTTGGGGAAAGCATAAGAACAAGCCAGATATGAACTATGAAACTATGGGACGAGCTCTGAGGTAGGTACACAAGAGACTGAATTTTCAAATAAAACCTACATATTTCTGTATTGTCTATTAGTTGTTTAAAAAGAAGCTCTAAAAATCCCTTTTTATAACTTTTAATTTGGGGGGATATTCTAGAGGAGTTTCTTAGGTTTGGAGGTAAATGGAGAGAAAGATTTTGGTCTAGACATCTAAAATTTCAGCCATCACTGGAAACCCATTTTTGCAGAAAAATGTGCTTTTGCACTTAGGACTATTCCTTAATAAGAGAAGTTGAAGACCTTTAAGGAAATTAAACCCAAATGAAATACAGTTTCTAATACAGCT
This sequence comes from Leptonychotes weddellii, assembly GCF_054177405.1. Taxonomy (NCBI): domain Eukaryota; kingdom Metazoa; phylum Chordata; class Mammalia; order Carnivora; family Phocidae; genus Leptonychotes; species Leptonychotes weddellii. The sequence continues at coordinate 74,083,004 of NC_138370.1, forward strand.
TTTTAGTTCCTATGAGTTTGTTATAATGGATTTATCTTAATATGAAATTTTGAGAAACCCACAAAACTTTGCAGTGTACATGGCTTCTTCTAATTAGGGGTGTTTGTAAATGGACACATAGTTTATATGACAATATTCACATACCCCGCAGATTTATCTCTACTAAGCATTGCTTAAGTAATTTTTCTACATAACATCAGATTGTTTTTATAACCTGTGTAAATCACAGTTGAATTTTTACTGATGTCCTAAGATACAGTAAAATATTTGGTATTTAGGTTGTATTACTTCCTTTAAGAAAGAGAACTTGTAGCTATTTTATAAACCTAAAGGTTAAAGGAACTGTGGCACCAGGTTCCAACTTCATTCTTATCCAAGTTCTTATTAGCCTTTTGAACAATCCCCAGCCTGTAAGAGCTCCTTCTCATCTCTAACAGGAGTAAGAGAATGTTTCTGTTAGTGTCCATTCTACATGGTGTTTTGGGG
>NC_138370.1:74083589-74102775 GCF_054177405.1 Leptonychotes weddellii
TGAAAAATCCTTAGAACGAGTGTCACTGTCTGCAGAGAGTCTCCTGAAAGCAGCAACCTCTGTTCGTGGTGGAAAAAACTCATCTCTGAACTGCTCCAGGGCAGAGAAGGGTGTAGCTAGAGTTGTAAACATCACTTCCCCTGGTCATGATCCTCCATCCAGGTCTCCTCCTACTACCGCGTCTGTGTCAGCAACAGCAGCTCCAAGGTCAGTGAAGGACACTATGTACCTTTTTTAATGTTAGCAGTCTAAAACCCCACTGTCGGCAAGACTTGGAAGAGTGTTTGATCTTTTAAGTGTATTTTATTGTTCTTGTTAAAGTAGAGGTCTCAACTCACTCGAATCGTTTTTATGGTTTTATAGATGGAACTTAACGTGGGCATTTGTTTTTTAAGATCTGTTTCACAATATTTCATATATTCTAAATTGTCAGTACACCCGTAAAATTTGGGAGCATTAGTTTTGTACATGATAGGTTTGCATTCATCTTTTTGCTCAAGAGACCTGTTGTCTAATTTAACATTAAATCCACTTTTTTTGAATTTACTAGGACAGTTCGTGTGGCAATGCAAGTACCTGTTGTAATGACATCGTTGGGTCAGAAAATCTCGACTGTGGCAGTTCAGTCAGTTAATGCAGGTGCACCGTTAATAACCAGCACTAGTCCAACAACAGCAACCTCTCCCAAGGTAGTTATTCAGACGATCCCTACTGTGATGCCAGCCTCTTCTGAAAACGGAGACAAAATCACCATGCAGCCTGCCAAAATTATCACCATCCCAGCTACACAACTTGCACAGTGTCAGCTGCAGACAAAGTCAAATCTGACTGGGTCCGGAAGCATTAACATTGTTGGAACCCCGCTGGCTGTGAGAGCACTTACCCCCGTTTCAATAGCCCATGGTACACCTGTAATGAGACTATCAGTGCCTACTCAACAGGCATCTGGCCAGACTCCTCCGCGAGTTATCAGCGCGGTCATAAAGGGGCCAGAGGTCAAATCAGAAGCGGTGGCAAAAAAGCAGGAACATGACGTGAAAACTTTGCAGCTGGTACAAGAAGAAAAACCAGCAGACGGAAGTAAGACAGTGACCCACGTAGTGGTTGTCAGTGCTCCTTCAGCTATTGCCCTTCCTGTAGCTATGAAAACGGAAGGACTAGTGACGTGTGAGAAATAAAATAGCAGCTCTACCGTGGACTTGAGACTGTTAGTGATAGTACTAACAAATATTTGCAAGGGAGGTCATCAAGCAAAGTCAAAAGAAGACTTTAAAACATTTTTAATGCATCTAAGAAAACAATCAGACTTACTGGAAATAAATTACCTATCCCATGTTTCAGTGGGAAATGAACTACATGCGGAGATGCTGACAGAAAACTGCCTCTTACAGTAGGAAACAACTGAACCCGTCAATAAGGAAAATGGATCGAAAGGGACCAAGCAACTCACTACAATATCCAGTTACACTAAGACTTGGAACACTAACACTCTGTAAGAGGTTATATAGTTTTCAGTGGGGAGGGGTTGGAATGGGTGATCTCATTGTTACATAGAGCAATTTTTGATGCATTTTATATGCATACCAGCAATTATTACTGTGTTCACACAGAACTCACTTAACTGGTGCTATGTGAAGACTGCTAATATAGGTATTTTAGAATGTGAATTGAAAATGGATCCAAAAGCTTTTCAGAAAGAGGATAGCAAAAAAGACCTAGTGCGATTTTTTTTTTAAATATCATATAGCTTAAGCTGATTTAAAACAAAGGCCTTAGACTAATTTTCAGTTTTCTTTATTGAAATAAGCTAATGGCTTGTTTGTGTAAAGCTTTTTTATTAAAAGAAAAATTTTAAAAATCTTGTACCTAGCACAGTATTGTTATAGAATTTACATGTAACATTTTATATGGTAGTTTAAGTCTGTCAGTTTCTTAATTGTGGACAAATTAACAGTTGGCTCTGGCCTTTTGCTGTAACCTGCGTGTCACTCACTTAGTCCTGGCATCTGTGCACACATAGCAGTTTCAGTTCTACTGTCACTTGGAAGTTCAGGCTCAGCATGAATTTTTGTCAGGTAGCTCTAATACCTGGTGTTTTTGTTTTTGTTTTTCCTTCCTTCCTTTTTTTTTTTTTTTTAGTTGAAGTTTTAAGAGGGAAAGTACCAGTGTTCAGATTTGAACTATAATAGTTTGTATATTCAACATTTGAAGTATATTCTATTTTGTTGTACTCTTGTTTCAAAGTGTATTCAAGTAGGTTTTCTGAAATATAGAAATGAAATTTATGTTGTGTTTTGGTCTCTGGTGATATTTATAACAATATTCAAAAGCTAGTATAGAGACTGTTTTAGTTAAATATAGAAGTCTTATTTCTCCTTCCCAACTACTGTGTGAAAAAGTTTTCCTTCTGTTTGTTCCATTACATTAATATTTGGCAAATATCTGCATGTTGCCACTTATTTTCTAATTACTATCATGAACTATATAATGTTCTACTTAACCATGAGTTTATTATTTTAATGTTGGCCACACTTAAAGAAATTTCTCAAACAGACCTTTTGAGGGTTAAGAAGATCAAGTAATACTCTAGCCCTTTTACAAATTAGGAAATGGAGGTACCAGGGGGATTAATGAATTTCCTAATTTCACACCAAATTAGGTCCTGTGACCCCACATCTTAATGCTCTTTCTACTACAAAGAAAAGTTGTCTATTTTTACATCTTTTAGAAATTGAAATAAACTGATACTTAATGTTTTGTGGCCTTCAATTGTGCACTTGATCAGATACTACTTAGGTTGACAACGATTTTTATAATAGCCCCCTTTGTAATCATTTATCTTTTCCAGACATACCTGATGGTACTTTTTAATAAAAGCTCAAAGAAAAACTCACTTGATTCTTATCCCATTTGGGAATTAAGCTCAAATTTTACCTACTTTTAAGACATTTCCTAAAATTTCAGTTTTCTTTGGCACTTAATTGTATTGTCTTCTTTTTTGCACTATAGTTTCATTTCTTTAGTCATACTCCATGATATTTTTGGAGGGCAAAGAATATATAGCTTATACCATACCTACACCTTTCTCCAAATGCTGAGCTTATTGGACACTCAGACGTGTTGGTTTTGGTAACGTATTTGCTAAGAATCTAAGTCATGTGCTATGGAGGACAGCTAAAGAGACTTCAATTTTGAGTGAATAATTCCCCCCTCACCACTCTATTATTAGTTGGTTCTAACTGGGTTAAGTCAGAACTACCTAGCTTATCTCCACCACTCTACCTAGATATTTTTCTGTCTCAGAAATTCTAAGTACACCTAAGGTCCAGGTTTGGAAACAGATGTAGACAGTATATAATGGTCAGAATGTTTCTGATTAAAATTCTCAGTGGTATGGCTTTTAACCTCAACCCTTCCAAACTGTAAACCACTGTAATTTAACATTTGCTTTTTTGTGTCCGGTATGCTGGGGAAGAACCTTATTAACAATGGCTTAATGCCACTATGTATTCCAGCCTCACTAGGGCTTGTGAACAATAATAAGCAGTCTGTCCATTTATTCCTTAGGTCTGTTTCCAGCAACAATTCCAGCCTTACTACCCTGCTTAACCAAATGACCAGTATACCTCTTTATAGAGAACATGGTGGTCCAGAGCTATGAACTCCCTCCATTTCTGGACCCTTTGCTGTAAGAACATCTACTTCCTCTGGCATCCGTCCTTACCCATCTGTTTCAGGAAGGAGGCAGGGGTGCCTTCCTCCTGTACTCCGCCTTCCTCTCCTTTCATACCTTCGTGGTCTCCTTGTTCCAACAAGTTTTATAGCCTTTTGCTCTGTCTCTCTACCGTAGCTGAATTCTGGCTTAAGAGAAACAGTTCTCACTGAGGTCCAACAATCCAGTAGTAAAATTAAACAGACACTTCATTTTTTCATGGGATCTTGTGCCTCAGCCTACTTCTTAAAAATTCTTTGCTTTTCCATGACATCCTTCTTCTGGTTTACTTCCTGCCTTCTTAGTCTGCTTTGCTCTCCTTCAGTTTCCCATTTAATGTTAATACTTAGCAAGATTCTATCTGTGGGTCTCTTTTCTTCAGATTTTCTTCTTTATTTCAGAGAGAAATAAAGGTGTACGAATTAAATGAATATGTTAAGGATTTAGAACCAGTGCCTGGCATATAGCAAGCACTCTATTAAGTGTTTACTATTATGATTTCACTTCAACTTAATGGTTAGATAATTTTATTCATGCCTGTAGTTTTTACTACCAAATGTGTAGTAAGACTCAGGCGGTTTTATCTAACTGCTCAAAATTTCCTGATTTTTCTCCTGAATGTCCAGTTGAGATCTGTTCTAAAATCTGTTCTTAGCTCAGTAAATGACACCACCAGCAGTCCATTACTCAGGCCAGAAGAAACCATTCTAGACACCTTACTTCCTACCTCTCATCATTCACCAAATCCTATTGATGTTACCTTTTAAGTAGCTTCCCTTCCCATCCTCCCAACCTTTACTGCTTGTCTCACCAACCCTCCCTCTACTTTTTTTTTTTTTAAAGATTTTTTATTTATTTATCTGAGAGAGAGAATGAGAGACAGCGAGCACGAGAGGGAAGAGGGCAGAGGGAGAAGCAGACCCCCAGCTGAGCAGGGAGCCCGATGCGGGACTCGATCCCGGGACTCCAGGATCATGACCTGAGCTGAAGGCAGTCGCTTAACCAACTGAGCCACCCAGGCGCCCCCTCCCTCTACTCTTACTTGTAAATGCAAATTTCATCACTCCCTTGTAATTGCTTTAAATTCTTCAATGGTGGGGCGCCTGGGTGGCTCAGTTGGTTAAGCGTCTGCCTTGAGCTCAAGTCATGATCCCAGGGACCTGGGACTGAGCCCTGCATTGGGCTCCCTGCTCAGCAGAGGGTCTGGTTCTCCCTTTCTCTCTCCGTCTTCCTCAAATAAAAATCTTTTAAAAATAAATTCTTCAATGGCATCTCTTCCTGAAAACATAAAAGTTCAGAGTGTAACATATAACATTTAAATCCATTGATCTGGCCTCTGCTTACCTTCCCAAGCCTTATTCTCTTGCTACTCTTTTAGTCATCTCTGGGCTACAGACATTCCAGACACCCATACCTCACTGGGCCAACAGATGGCTACTCTCTAGACCACTCTGCGTTCACCTAGGTAGGAGTTCACTTTATTTACTGAGAAGTGACAGACATCAAAATAAAAATTTCTGAGATAGGCTTGAAAGGTTGGGGAATGGTCCACCTTGAATTGAGTCTAAAGACTGAAAAGTAGAAAGTATGTGAAGACAAGGGTTAGGGGAGAGGAAAAGGCATCAGCAGTGGAAATGAAGGACTGTTCACAGAGAATTAACAGGGACAAACGAGGTAGCATTTCCAGATATGGTGGGCAGTGCTGTCAAGCGTAGCAGGAAGGGCTAAGCAAATAAGGCGAAAGAAAAAACCAGAGATTGTTGATACAGTGAAAATAAAAGGGCAATTCCACCAGAGGGGTGGCCTTGAAGGCGGAACGTAAGGGATGTGGCACCTGGGGCATTAGCAGTGGCTTGCCGGACACCTTGCAATACCTCACTATGGAGAAGGCATCTCTGATCCCTGTATGTAAGTCATGTGTAATAGTTAGTCATCAGCTCAACTTCTACACAAAGAACATTTTGGCTTCGGGGTTATCTCCAAAGTATCTCTTGCTCCTTTTATTTGAAATCACCTCGCCTACTCTGAGGGCACTACACAGCACATTGTTTTGGGGAGGCAAGAGTAATAACCCTACTTTAGTTCCACAGCCATCACCACTTCTCCCTGTGTTACAGCTTTTACCCATTCACTCTACACGCCCTCTGTGCTTGTGATTTATCTGTACTTCAGCCTCTGTTACAATCATGTCCTCCATAATTAAAACCGATAGTATTTTGTAGGAAGTCAGTACACAGTGATGCCCGTCCTAATGAGAATGAGGTTACTATTCACTCTTTGCAAGTGTGCTGATTCGCCTTTCTGCACTACCCCTCCAGAGCTTTGAAAACTCAAGGGCAGCAGGGAGATGGATTTGATTTTCATCTATTTCACTCTTTAAGCAACCGTAACTATTTTTTGAACACTGCAACTCAGCACTAATGCTGAGTTCAGGACTTAAACACAATATATCACAACTTCTAAAGTTAGAACTTAATAGAACATGGCTGCTTAATGCAAAATACTCCGGGGGCGCTGGGTGGCTCAGCTGGTTAACCATCCGACTAGGTTTCGGCTCAGGTCATGATCTCGGGGTTGTGGGATGCAGCCCGGTGTCCAGCTCTATGCTCGACATGGAGTCTGCTTCAGATTCTCTCTCCTTCTGCCCCTCCTGCTCCTGCTCTCTCTGAAGGAAATAAATCTCAAAAAAGTACTGCATATCAAAAACAAAACTGAACTGTAAATAGGCTATAAACCAACAGTTGTCTTCTCCCAAGATACTGTTTCTTCCCATCCCGTCGCAGTCATGTTTAACTTGGAAAAAACGTCTATTTTAGAAGACTTTCTTTGATGAAATGGTACCATCACTGTCGTAATAGGTGAAACACAATTTACATAATCTGGAAATTATTTCTGAGTTGTAGGACATTCATTGTTAACACAACGGTAATTTTGCTGCCCATTAGAATCACCTCGGAAGATTTAGAAATCCCGTTGCTCACATCACACTCCATACCAGTTAGATTACAATGTATGGGAGTGGGAGGCAGGCATCCGTATTTTTCAGTATCTCTAGGAGATTTCATTGTTGCCGTCAGGTTTGGGAACCCACACTGCCATATAGATACAATCAAGGAAAGCTTTATGTCCGAGGATCTGTGTCCTAACATAGGCTTTTCTAAAATGGTCAGTGGAAAAAGGTAGTTTGAGATGTATCTATTAAGTATTAAAATGGGTTTTTGAAAAGCCTACATACTGTAGATCTCATTAGTTCTAAAGTCTCCTCATATTTAACATCTCTGTAAGGACGAAAGAGTCTTAGCTATATACTAAGGCCAACAATGCTGTCCTTGTTCAAAATACTTTTGAATTGCTTCCTGGAGCAATGCCTAAAATTTAAAACACAATAATAGAGGCAAGTTTTCTGCTGAGGAAGATTTTAATTTTAGAAATAGCCAAGTCACTTGAGGTTAATAAACTGATGTGAATCAAGCTAGGTAATGCCATATCTGGTTCAAAATGAGATGTGGTATTAAATTCCCACTGGTTTTGAGACCTTCATAAAACTGGATATGGAAGCAGTTCCAAAAAATTGCAACAGTATTTTTGAACTGTGGCAGCAGAAACTCAAATCGTGTTGACGTGCCTCAGTTTAGTGTTTTTAAGAAACCTTAGAGGTTGTCTGATCTATTGCCTATATTACAAATAAACTAAGGTTCAGGAAAAAAGGGACTCCTCAGTCTCAGTCCAGCTGATCAGTGGCAGACCTAAAAACAGAACTCCTCTGCCTCCCAATTTAGTTTTAGCCTCAACCTATATTCCCTCCCATCCAAAAAAAAAAGGGGCAGGGCGAGGGGGGGAAGGTTAGTTATCCTATCATGTAATGACCCTTACTTTCTCACAAACTAGATCTTAAAATGTAGAATTTTGCTGTGTGTTTTCTTCAGGTTCACCAATCTATGGAAACCAAAGTGAGATGTTGGACATGTTCCCTGTGTCCAGTCTTCCATCATCCTTCTTGATTGGTGTCTGTCCATATTATAGATAATATTACAGATAATATCTGTAATCATATTTTGACGTTCTTGTACAAACTGTCTCCATCTAGATGCCCGAATCTGTTTAATGTACCAAGATAATTTATACTCTATTACCAAAAGAATTTCAGATAGTTTATGTAATCTAAGAATAAGTGAAAGCCAAAAAAATAAAAAGGGTAAGAGAAAATTAGGCAAAGAAAAAAGATAGGATGGCAAAAGATGAAAGCATACAGAGCACATACTGTTACAACATTGTAAAGTGTCACCCAGTAATTAAAATTCAGCTATAAGGTCTGGTTTTGAATGTCTTAGAAGCCAAAGCAAAAAAGGTAAGTTGATCAGTAATGAGATTCATATAATCCAGTTTACCAGCTGCTTAGAAGCAACAAAGCTTTTCCTAGCATTCTGTCAAGAGGAATAGCTGTGTCCACATGTCTAATCCTAGGTGAATGTTTTCTTAGATGTGAGCTTTCCACAGAAATCTAGGGATCAAGGCCCTGGAATTAGTATTCTGTTTCATCACACAAAGGCAGTATTTTTTACTTTACCAGTCAAAGTAGGGTTGACATCCTCTCATGAAATTAATAAAGAACCAGACCACTTACAACTTCATATATGCTTGGAAGAACAATTAGGAAAAAAATCTTCACCTATTTGGGGCTTAATTTTCTATTAACCCTATTTGTTCTGCATTTTCAAATTGAAAGATGATTATTCTTAGAAGAGTTAAGACTGGGTTGTTAAAACATTCATGAATATTTTAAGACATCAAGTCCGATGCCCTTCCCTTTCTTGCTTTGAACTTTTGAAGCAAGGTTCATTGACTTCTGTGTATATTTTATGTAACAGTTTACGATATTATTTTACAAACATCTCACAAATCTATGGGGTTGACAGGGCAGGTGCGAAGCAATCCTCTGTGGATGAGAGAACTGAGGCCCTAGAGATGGAGCAACCTGTTGAGGGCCATGCTGGTCAGAGCTGTCTTCACTTAGAGCCCGGGCCCCTCTGTTTGCTGTTACTTGTTTTCCCTCCACTTGTTTTATTTTTTTATTATTTTTTTTAAATTAAAGATTTTATTTATTTGACAGAGACACAGAGAGAGGGAACACAAGCAGGGGGAGTGGGAGAGGGAGAAGCAGGCTCCCCGCCGAGCAGGGATCCTGATGTGGGGCTCGATCCCAGGACTGCAGGATCATGACCTGAGCCGAAGGCAGACGCTTAATGACTGAGCCACCCAGGCACCCCTTCCCTCTGCTTGTTTTAGAAGCCCAAGCTCCAGTCCTCTCCCACTCTGGTATCTAAGCCCTTCTAGATGAAAGCTTGCCTGTGCCGTATTTTTATACGTGTCATTAAAAAAAGCTCTTTCTGCAAGTACATTCATTTTTTGGATGCCTTTCCTTTTCTAAAATTGAAATCAATTAGGATTATGAGCATGTGTTTTTATCTCTTTTTAGAATTTATATCTTGGATATAAACTTCCTCAAGCCTAAAACACATTATCTAATTATATGCAACATTCACTTCACTATTATAAAATCTTGGATGTTTTAAAAAATGGCTCCAATATAGAATATTTGCATCAATTTCTTCCTCTAGTTTGAAACACTATTAGAGTAACTGTTCTTCCTGCTTCCTTCTAAAAAGAAGTATGCAAACAGTAATAGATGTTTTACTTTTTAACTACTTTACTGTATCAGAATAACAGAGATCTGCTCTTTCAGCTGCGATTTGGCCTCTGTATCTTGCTTCTATTCTACATTGCATATGTACTACGAAGTATTTGCCTTATGTTTGACCATTTTTCACTGAACAGATCTCTTCCTCCCCCACTATCACTTTTGTCTCCAGCTGTACTCACTCAAGGCCAAGGGAACATGTTGGTGGGGAAAGAAGCAAGCATTCTGGAGTCAAGACAGACCTAGGTCTGAATACTGGCTCTCCTTCTATTAGCTGTCACTTTGGTCAAATGATTTGATGTTTTACACCCCATTTTAAATTAAGAGTAGTTGCAGAAAAAATTAATTAATTCAGAGTAGTTGAAAGATCGTATTGAAAACTCTTGGAGCCAAAGGTAAGGAACTCAAATGTGTTTCTTATGTATACACCATTATTCTTTGCTTAAATGAATGAAGTGGTCACTCCTATTCCTTTCACCTTGTAGAAGGCAATCTACTGAAATATGGCATGGAGGAAGAAAAAAAAATCCATTGCCACTCTCATTCTCTCTTCAGATACGCACAATTTACTTCTCTTTTAAGACTCTTATTATGACCACGGTTAAACTATTATGCGATATAAAAAGAAAAGCTGAACCAAAAGGTACAGGGGGGTGGAATAAGAGAAATTCATTAAATGGAACATGCCCAAAAATTTAGAATACAGATTTGTTACTTACCATTCTGCTTCTGGTTACTCTGATAGTCCATAAGGCAAAGGTGTCTACAAAGACTTGAAAGGAAAAATAAAATATGAAGTACAATCCAACAAGATTTAATATACTACTAAAAATTGTTTACATAAAATGCTCACATAACTCCATTTTAAATAAAGACAAATACAAAACCATCAAACAGAAGCATACTGCCCTAACTCCAAAGGATAACTGAAGGAGAGTTCCATTATAATTTTTGCCCTATTTCCTTAATGTAAAGGCACATTACAATCACATGGTTATTTCCAGCTTTTTTGCTCATTAGCATTCCCAGCCACCCTCAACCCATAGCCTGTTAATTCATATATTGGTGGACAACATTTGAAATGCAAACATTATTTTCGCTTTCATTCTCATCCAGATTTGCTCTCTTAGGGCCGTTGTGATAGTTTCTCTTCCGGTTGGTGTACCTTGGGGTACGCAAACAATATTTAATGCCTGTTTCAATCAGTGTTTGGTTTCTCAACAGCGATGATGGTACCATTATCATGCTAAGATTTGAACCAAATGACAGTTGGTACAGATGTTCTTCCAGCTAGCCATTCCTTCCAGGAAGCCCCAAGATTTTTTGTATACAATGTACTGAAAACCTCATTTATCTCAAAAGTAGTTCCACTGCAGAATATATGGGTGAGCCATTTTGTGGGACTCCACCCGTGACCCCTAGAGACATTACATAAGCACGGCATAGATGCCTTCAATGTGCAAAATGAAGGTCTGTGTGTAAATGGATACAGTGGGTCACCGTGTTAACAGTATTAAAAGATCAAATCTACTCCCAGATTCTTTTTGGACTAAAAAGACAAGATAGTAAAATCACTAGCTTTAAAAGACCATTTATTATTCTTAAGTATTTACAACTCATGGGTTAAAGTATTTATCAATTTATTACCAATAGGTTATTTGTTGGGATTTTGCTTGAAAGGGGCTTCACCTGTTATCTTGTACCGCTTTTATTTCTTATGGAAGAGAATTCCAAGTTATCTTTCTAACTTTTTAACATTCTTCTTTCTAGACATTTTGAACTAGCCACTTGGCTCTCTTAGGAGATTTTAAGAATAGCCTCATTAATAGGCTTTCTAGTTTCCTATCTCTGAAAAGAAGGCCCCACTTACTTTCTTAGCTACTGCCACATAAGAGTTCCTAAATAACCTAGTGTGAAAAGCACAGTCCAATACAAACAGACACTGAGTGACCTCAAATGTGTATCATAGCATTCCAATGGAAAGCTATAAATGCCTAACAGTGATTCAATAATGAAGACTACGGAATCTAAGAACACAATAATGGGAACATGGAGGCATAGCAAGGATTGCTTACGAAGAAAGTATCAAGGAGACCTGATATTTCCACTTAAATAAACTAAAAACCCTGTCAGGCTACATAGTCCCTTTATACACTACTATTGTTAGACCCCAAATAAAAAGATCTTAGAGATTTAAGAAAATCACTATAAATTACTCTATAACTTATGTTTTGCATGGTTTTAAAACATTCACAATGCTCTATTTATTTAATCTTATATGAAAATATAAAAAAATAAATATTGCCATGCATATCTTGCTGACATTTTAAAAACTACAAATAAATAACTTGAAATGCTATCTAGAGAAATTGCTCCTGTATACTTACTAATTATGGAGGACTCAAGCAAGTCTATTTTTATAAAGCATCCTTAAACTGAAAAAGCTACAAAATAAGCCTCATTTTTAATGCCCTTAAATGATCCAAATGTAATGCTAAGGGAAAGAAAATAATACAAGCCAAAACTGGAGTGCAAACACCTTCTTTGCTGCAGGTTTTAATGGAAAAGGTTTGTGGACTAATGGGATTCCTTCCCAAGGGCATGCTGGAAACATGGAAAATGACAAAAGAAACTGGGAATCCTTCCTCGGGCAACTTCTTATCCTATTTTAGTTTCCTGAAACATCCCTGGTTAAGACTCTTGTGATTAAAAAGACAAGCATTTAGAAAAGTCCATCAGGTTCCTCATTAAAGCTGAAGTCACACACTAGAGATAGGTGGTCTGAAGGATAATTAAAAGATGGTAGCCGGTTGGGTCCAATCTGTTCTTCAGTGAGCAAATCAAGAGCTGCCCTCACACTCAGAGCCCGTTTAGAGTACCAGATATAATCCAGTGTGTGCCGACATTCCCCTGACGTCCGGATCTTCCAGGTCGTATATGGGGGTTCTGACTGCCCATCAGGGCTCAGCAGCTTGTACGCACTGTTCAGGTTGAGGCTGGAGGAAGCGAAGTGTTTGTAGACCTCCTCTGTTGGCTCTGCATTGAAGTCCCCACAAACAATAAGGGGAATTTTGGCTCCTTGAGTGATGTTCTGCAGGTTCTGGAGGAGGTCACAGCCTTGAGCTGAGCGAAATCGTTCCCAACCAGTACGTGCTTTTAAGTGGGTGACTGCAATACAGAACTGTCGACTGGACTCCTTGCATTCTAGAGTTTGTGCAATGGCCACCTGATTGGTTTTCAATGTCATGGCTGTCAGCCTAATATTGGCACTGTTGACTAGCTTGAATCGGTTCTGGAGGAAAAACAAGGCACAGCCATCTGGTCCATTGTTGTGTTCTACATCGAGACAAGGTGACCAGGGCTTTGGGAAAAACGTGCCTTGATAGCCCAATCTACTGAGGAGTGGTTGGAAGGTGTCAAAATAGTGGTCCACCTCTTGGAGGCACAGTATATCGGGCTGGTAGGCTAGGATTTCTTCTAGGATGAGACATTTCCTTTCTTCCCACTTGAGTGCTTCTACAGGGCATTGTACAAAGTTGTCTTTTCCTTCTCCAAGAGCTGAAATAAAAAAGCCAGTCAGTTGTCACAGGTACTTAGAAGTCATGGTTCTATAGTAGCTAAGTACCTGGAAGTCTCCTTCAGTTTAACACTACTCAAGACCCTCAGAATGCTTTCTCTACTTCAGATACTTTGGGTGATTCTTCTGTCTAAATTGTATTAACCAACCAAACTGGGGCGCCTGGGTGGCTCAGTCAGTTAAGCGTCCGACTCTTGATTTTGGCTGAGATCATGGTCTCAGGGCCGTGAGACTGAGCCCTGCACTGGGCTCTGCTCTTGAGGGTGGAGCCTGCTTCAGATTTTCTCTCCCTCTACCCCTCCCCTGCTTATGTGTGTACACGTACACGCATGCGCTCTCTCTCTCTCTCCGTCCAAAAAACCCTAAAACCAAAACAAAACCTACCAACCTAAATAACCTCTTAATATCGAGATAAGGCAAGCAATTTATTTTCTTTCATATTAAAACTGTTTCGTGTGACTATATTCTAGGACAAAAAATCTTTTGATTTTTAAGTTTGAGCCTTAAACAGTGTTCTTTACAATTCCTGGGGTAGAAACTATGTCAGATGAAATAAATATATTTAACTTTATATGCAAACTTTCTTTTTAAAGATTTTACTTTATTTGAGAGGGTGAGGGAGCGAGAGATCACGAGCAGGGGGAGGGGTAGAGGGAGAAGCAGACTTGCTGCTGAGCAGGGAGCCCGATGCGGGTCTCAATCCCAACACCCTGGGATCATGATCTGAGCCAAAAGCAGCCACTCAACCGACTGAGCCACCCAGGCACCCATATGCTAACTTTTTAAAAAAAGACTATTTTAAGTAATGTCTACAAGTAATGTCATATGCTCTACTGACTGAGCCAGCCAGGCGCCCCATCTATACACTAATTTTAACCCTATAACGAGCCATATGAATTGATATGGAACCTATCTTAAATAGGCAGCTTTTCCTACTTATGGACGAACACCTAGGGGAAAGAAAAATCTAAAATTGAAAATCAGGGTATATGCCCTTCTTTAAAAAGCTGCCTTTGTTTCTTTTTCTTATGATTTCAACTGCTACATTGAAAGGCAACACTACAGAGAGTTCAATGATACATCTTTTTAATTCAGCAGGCCTAGGAAACGTGTCCTTTCTACCATAACAAAGTAACATCTTAATCAACAGAGAACTAAAGCAATATCCCTTTGACCTCAAGTTATACAGACGCATATGGGTGGGAATCTGGCCTCAAGAAGACCCAGACTCACCGCCACCCACAGAGCTCCCATTCCTTGCAGAAAGTTCGACCTGTTACCCATTCAGCAGATTCTGTTTCTCCCTTACAAATGCTATCTTAGCGCTGTGGACTGGGAGTTGGAGGCAACAGAAAGTTTGAGGCTGATAAAAGACAGGGTCCTGGGCACCTGGGTGGCTCAAGTCGTTGAGTGTCTGCCTTCGGCTCAGGTCATGATCCCAGGGTCCTGGGATCAAGCCCCGCATCGGGCTCCCTGCTCGGCGGGAAGCCTGCTTCTCCCTCTCCCGCTCCCCCTGCTTGTGTTCCCTCTCTCGCTGTGTCTCTCTCTGTCAAATAAATAAAATCTTTAAAAAAAAAAAAAAAAAGACAGGGTCCTTTAAACATGGAAGGTAAGGTATAAATCTTGAGTGCTGGATTTATTCCTGGAAACCGGACGGCCTTCTTTCTTACCTTCCCCTTCTGGGAGCTCCTCGTGCTGCCCTAAGTCACTTCATCCTCCTACATCTCTTATCTGCCCACACCTCCTCCCTCCACAGAACACATCAGTGCTCCAGGCAGTCATAGGAAACTTCACAGCTCAGGTACAAAAGCATCAGGCATACCTTGGGCGAGGATGTTCCATTGCATGACCCGAATAGGTGGGTGGCTACTGGGGCAATCTGTCCTCAGATCCACAAAATCCCTCTGGAACCGGGGAGGTCGAGTGTGCAGGACAGCCCTGCATTCCTCGAGGAGTTCTTTAGGATCAATGGGCTCCAGATGTTCTGGGTCAGGTGACACCAAATATTCTGGGTGCTGGGAGGCAGCACTGCTGTTCAGTGCCTTGGCGAGAGCACTATAGAGTCTGCTCGTACCGTTTCCCATGGAACACACTACAGGAGAGGAAAGCACAATTATACACTCAGCTCCTTTTTCTGCCTTTCTTCCACTGTCACTCAGCTCAACTAGAAGATAAAACATTTACTGTCCATAAAAGCCAAGAACTCGACTGAGGGCAATGTTCCCAGGTTCATGGATGAAGCCATGTCCGCAGAGGTGGCTTAAAGGAGTTTTCCAGGTTCTAACTTTCTCCTAGGACAGGTTAACTGAAATACTAATGTTAAAATTGGTCTCTGATTAACTAGGATAATTCTTTTAAGGGAGAAATACCTTGATCTTTATGGTCCCTTCTAATTTAGGATTTGTCTTTATAATTTATAAACCTAGTCTTATTATGAAAGCATGGCTCAACAGAATCCACGTTCCTTTTTTTCTAAATATTTTAATAAAAACGTGAAGGCCAGTTTGTAAAGAGCCAAATGTTAGAAAGCCCATGATAAGCCTGGAGAAAAGCCAGGCTGCTACTCTGGCTACCTCATCCATACAGATCCCTCTGCTACGGAAAGTAACAGCTGGGTTAAATCTGTACCCATTTCTCTTAGATGTTAACTATCCATCAGGGCTCTGGCTTTCTGTAGGACTCTGAACATCACCGAGCAATACAGCCTATAATATCAACTGCCAGATTTTTTAAGAATCCAGAAAAAGGGTTGGAGGTAGAAGGGGTAAGAGAAGGTTGCCCACCGGTGCTGGGATTCTGAAAGGAGAAATGGTATGGAGGGCAGCAGGAGGCACGCCAGCTCAGTGCATTTGCCAGTGCTTCACTTTTTATCCTGATAGATTATAATGCACTTAGGAGAGGAGAGCACAATCTCCCACTAATTAGCCTGAGGGAAGTTCTACCTGTAAGCAGGTGATTGCTCTTTTTTACTCTTCATTACAGTATAAATTAGGGTCAAGTTTTACTGAGAACCACCTCCCAAGATTCCGTGTAAGGTGAATCGTGTGGAGGAATCAAGATTTCCCTGCCTTCTCTTGATAAAGACACAGTTTTCTTATAAAAACATTATCTGGCAGGCTGATTGACTGCATCTGAAACCAGCAGTCAATCATATTCACTGTGGCAGGTCATAAAGGCAAGTCCAAATATTTACCAACAAATGTCCTTAAACATCAAGGTCAATTAGCATGCAAGCATGCTCTCTATTGTTCCTTTTCATCAACCCAATGTGGTTGTAGTTTTTTCCCCCAGTAAGACTACTGGATTAAGGCAAAGAAACACATCATACATTTAAGTGTACGTGCATCTTGAAGCAAGCCTGTTCATTCTCTCACACATACATGCGCCCATGCATGCACACACCTGTTTCCAAAGTGTTTAATCTGAATATATTAAATTCTTTTTAATCAATCTGCTTGCCTATCTGAGTACATGGGTCCAAAGGAAGAAATTTTCTTCTTGCCTGGTAGTACAACTTTGAAAATCTTTCTTCTGTACTTCTAGTTTTTAAGAAAAAAAGAAGTTAAAGGTCTTCCCGGTTGGTTTCTCACGTGTTGTCTCTCCAGAAGAGTAGCACCACCCCAGCTGTAAACCCAAATGTCACACAGGCAGCACAGCAAACTCAAGGGGCACCACGGGCCATCTTACATGTGAAACATATGGCAATGTTTGACCTAGGTCAACCTCTAAGCACACCACTAGCCGGATGTCCTTTAGTTTCAACAGGACTGCTCCACATCTTTTTGATGTATCTTTGTCAAGCTGAGTTTTGGGTGGTTATTGTGATAAAAAGCAAGTACATAAAAATGAGCATGAAAAAGAGAGTAATAGTGTCCAACAGGAGTTTATGTATTTGAGGAGTTATGTGAAGCCAGAAAAACCATCTTGAATAGCACCTCCTTCTAAAAAGTTAGAAAAACCTTCACATAAAGAGAATAAGGAACAGAAAAACATCCATTTCAGACAATGAAAGCATACCAGAAAGACATGCCCAGGAACCAAATCAAAACTATCTTATTGCAAATGAGCTAAAAGTCATTAAGAAAATGAGAGAAGAGCCTAAATCAGAATTAGGAAACTCAGAAATAAGGCAACAAAGAGAATTAGGAGATAGAGCATTTGAGAGATAGTGGTAAATATTATGTGCTTAACCTAAGCAAAGATCCAATATTTGGGTATCAGGAATTCTGTAGCAAGAAAACCAATGCAAGGAAATGAAACAAATACTAAAAAGTAAATCAAGAAAACTTTTGAGAGTAAAAAATTTCAATCATGCAGGGTTGAATTAAGTTCTGGAGATATAATTTCAGCATGGTAACTATAGTTAATACTGTATTGTATTCTTGAAATCTTTTAAGAGAATAGATCTTAAGTGATCTCAACACATACAAGGTAAATGAGGTGACAGATGTGTTAATTAGCTTGGTTGAGGTAATAATTTCACAATGTATATGTATACCAAAACATGTGGTATACCTTAAATATATACTATTTTATCTGTCAATTATATCTCAATTAAGCTGGAAAAAAATGAAATGGTTTAAAATAAAAGATTATATAAGGTTAAAAAAAGGCATGTATCATGGATATATTTAAACATCAGATACATAAAGGTCTGCCTTATCTTTTTATTCTAAAAAAAGAAAAAAAAAACTGAAAAAATTACTCAAAACAACATACTGAAAAACACATCACATACCTGAGAATATCAACCCAGAATGACCAACACCAACTGGACTGTAAAGAAAAAGAAATAAATCCCTTGGGCATCTAGACAAAAACGTCCAAGTAACTTATAAGGAAAATAAAATTAGGCTATCATGAGACTGCAACTGCAATGTTTTATGCCAAGAGAAAATGAAGGTACATATTTTAAATATGTAACTCAAACTTTTTATATATGGCTCATCTATATAGGAACAAGGAATTTATATCCAGCAACACTGGAATACTGACTCCACGAGCCCTTCTTCTTCTTCCTTTTTTTTTTTAAGATTTTATTTATTTATTTGAGAGAGAGAGAGCACATGAGAGGCGGGAGGGTCAGAGGGAGAAGCAGACTCCCCACTGAGCAGGGAGCCCGATGTGGGACTCGATCCTGAGACTCCAGGATCATGACCTGAGCCAAAGGCAGTCGCTTAACCAACTGAGCCACCCAGGCGCCCCTCCATGAGCCCTTCTTGAGGAAACTATAGAGCAGGGCTGACAAACTGTAGCCAGAGGTATTTCTGTATAGTCCTCGAGCTAAGAATGGTTTTAAAGGGGTGTTAAACACATAAACATGATCCTGGAGTCCCAGCATGGAGTCCTGCGTCCGGCTCCCTGCTCAGCAGGGAATCTGCTTCTCCCTCTGACCCTCCCCCATCTCGTGGTCTTTCTCTCTTTCTCTCAAATAAATAAAATCCTTAAAAAAATAAACACACAAACAGACACACACACACACATACACAATGTGGAAAAGAATCACTTTTGGCCTTCAAAGCCTAAATGTTTACTATCCAGTCCTTGGCAGAAAAATTTTTGCCACCTCTGGAACTAAAGCACAAATTCAGAACAAAATGATCAGCAAGACTTAGATATAAGATGGGTGGTAAGCATTAAACACACAGCTACTTAGAAAATCAAGTCTAAATGAGGTTGAGAGAGTACAATATATAATGCCTATGTGATCCCACAAGGAACTTATGAAGACTTAATACAACTGAAAGGGGGGGCAGGGACCAGAATGAGGAAAATATATTCAATTAAAAAATTTCAAACTGGGGGCACCTGGTTGGCTCAGTTGGAAGAACATGCAATTCTTGATCTCAGGGTTGTGAATTCGAGCCCCACATTGGGTGTAGAGGTTACAAAAAAAACTGAAAAATAAACTTAAAAAAATTATAAACTTTGGGGCGCCTGGGTGGCTCAGTGGTTAAGCGTCTGCCTTCGGCTCAGGTCATGATCCCAGGGTCCTGGGATCGAGTCCCGCATCGGGCTTCCTGCTCCGCGGGAAGCCTGCTTCTCCCTCTCCCACTCCCCCTGCTTGTGTTCCCTCTCTTGCTGTGTCTCTCTCCGTCAAATAAATAAATAAAATCTTTAAAAAAAAAATTATAAACTTCTCAGTGATCATAATCAGTAGTGGTAGTATTTGGGTTGTTATTCTTTTTTTTTTTTTTTT
>NC_138370.1:74103275-74125488 GCF_054177405.1 Leptonychotes weddellii
CCTGGGTGGCTCAGTTGGTTAAGCGACTGCCTTCGGCTCAGGTCATGATCCTGGAGTCCCAGGATCGAGTCCCGCATCGGGCTCCCTGCTCAGCAGGGAGTCTGCTTCTCCCTCTGACCCTCCTCCCTCTCATGCTCTCTCTCTCTATCTCATTCTCTCTCTCAAATAAATTAATAAAAAAAAATCTTAAAAAAAAAAAGTTTTACTAGCACAGACCTTTTGTTCTTATTTCACTGCAGATTCATTTACCTGAGAAAGATGTCATTAGGCTCAGTTTCAAATAAGAGACTAGGTAGAGGGATATTATTAAGGAGTACTTATTACAGTCCCGTCTCTGTTGCTTAGATCTTACAGGAACTAAAGGATTGGTCCCTAAGGTGGACTAATGCAAATGTGTCAAGTGATGTAGTAACAAAGTGACACAGCACATGCCTTCTAATACTAAAGTACCTAGGAAGCTGATTAACAACTTAACCTGTGGTATAGTGAGTCTGAATTAGGAGAGAGCCAGATGATTCTGAAAGATGTCTCTACCAGTCCACCTTCTCCTGCACACTCGAGGGCCCCCTATGTGTCAGGTTGTGTCCTCACAGCACACTCTGCAATTGAATCACCTCTACCTTTCAGTCTCTTGGGTGTGGTCTGGGGCAAAACTTTAATCTTCATAATCTAATCTCACAGTCCTCAGGGATAATTTACCAGCAGGATGTTGATTTTACATCCTTATTTCCCTATTCTCTGAGCTTTGAAAAGGGCACTTCATACCAGTAAGATACATGTTATCTTTTCTCTCGAGAAGTTACCAAGTATTTGGGGAAAGATTAATACACATCAACTAACAGAGAAAAACTGAGTGCTTACTAGGGTATAGGGTATAGTAAGGGTTAAAACAATCAGGACAGGTAACAATAATCAGAAAGACTGTAAAAAAATAAGACTTAAATATGGAGCTTTAATTCCTGAGTAAACCACTTACTTGGTCCATCATAGATAGGTAGCCACCATAATTTCTTGCCTCTCTCTCCCAAACGCACATACGCACACTGGACACCAGACTAGTACTCTATCCCACTGGAGGTAGATCAGTGAACAAACAGACTAAGATCTCTGTCCTCTGTCCTCTAAGCTTGCACTGCAGTGGGGAAATACAAGACGATGGTCATATGGTGAAAAGT
Organism: Leptonychotes weddellii; assembly: GCF_054177405.1. Lineage (NCBI taxonomy): Eukaryota > Metazoa > Chordata > Mammalia > Carnivora > Phocidae > Leptonychotes > Leptonychotes weddellii. Next base: position 74,104,451 of record NC_138370.1, read on the forward strand.
GCTATGGAGAAAAATAAAGGAGGAAGAGGAAATAGGGAATGCTAGCAGGTGGGGAGTTGCTATTTACGTGGGATGCAGGAGGTCTCACTAAAAGATGGAATTTGAGCAGAGACCTGAAGGTGGTAAGGAAATAAATCTGAAGTCTTAATGTAGACACAATGGAAGAACATTCTGGACAGAACAGCAAATGCAAAGGGCCTCAGAAAGGAACATGCTTGGCAAGGCTGATAAATAGCAACACACTGAATAAAACGATGAGGTCAGGGAGGCAGTGAGGACAAGGGGGCAGATTATATAGCCCATTGTAGTCCATTCTAAGGACTAGAGCTTTTATCTGATATGGGAAGCCACTGGAGAATGTTAAGCAGGAGTAAGAATCTGATTTACATTAAAAAAAAAAAATCTCACTGGGGACGCCTGGGTGGCTCATTTCGTTAAGCATCTGCTTTCAGCTCAGATCAGGATCCCAGGATCCTGGGATGAGTCCCACATCGGGCTCCCTGCTCGGTGGGGAGCCTGCTTCACCCTCTCCCTCTGTTGCTCCCTCTGCTTGCGGGTACACGCTGTCAGATAAAATCTTTAAAAAAAACCCCAAAAAACATTACACTGTAGGGAACTAAGGGCAGACAGAGAAAACCCATTAGAGGACAATTAATAATCATCCAGGCAAAAGACAGTGGTAGCTCTGACTAGTGATAGCAGTTAAAGTGGCTGGATTCTGGAAAATTCTAATTGGAGCCAGTAAGTTTTAATGATAACCTGGGTATGGTTTGAGAGAGAAAGAATAACCAAAAAGGTCCCAAAGGTTGCCAGCAGAGCAATTAGAAAGATGAAAGTTGCAAGTACCGGCTAGGAAGATTTGATGGGGTTGGCAGAAAATAGGAGTTTGGTAATTAGATATGACTGAGGCTTAGGAGAGAGGAGCAAACTGGAAATAAATGTCTGGGAGAAGTTAGTGGACACTTGAGATTAAAGTGAGTTAAGAGAGAAAACAGGTCAAAGGACTGAGCTCTGGGGCAAATTGGGGAAGATGTGGTGAAAATCTTGAGGATGGCATGCCAGAGAAGTTGGAAAAGAAGAAAGGGAGCATGATCTTCCTGGGAACAAAGTAAAGAAAGTATTTCATCCTTGAAGTAGTTGTACTTATCTCCTGTGTCAAATGCTACTGATAGGTCAAGAAAAATACAGACAGACCATCTGGATTTAGCAACATGGAAGACTTATTAAGTGGCTTTAACAATAGTGATTTCCAATTTTTGGTGGAGTTTTGGGGAAAAGAGGAAATAGGACAGAGCAGAGAAGTAATTTGAGGAAATTTTGCCCTGAAAGAGGAGAGAAATGGAGTTGTGGCTAGAGATGGAGGCAAGAGAATTTTTGGAGGCTGTTATATGTTTGTTTGCTAGTGGGGGTGACACAATAGAGGGAAAACCCTGAAACAGGAGACCCTGGACATGATAGGCATGAGGAAGCCCACAAATCCTCTCCCCAGAAGCACTATAAACCTGAACAGAACTGTCAAAACCAACCACTCCAATCCTCTGGATATAGACCAAAGGCCTACAGCAAAGAGAAGCTTTTATTCACAGAAGCTCGTGAACTTCAGCTAAGAACGGTGTAATCTGTGTCATTCCTGCACCGGAGCTCATCCCCCCAGCCCCTCGAGCTCTATGGGAGTATTTCAACTAGGGCAGCAAAGATACTGCATTATCAAGTCCAGGCCCTGATGGCTTTACTGGTGTGTCTATCAAACATTGAAATATGAAATACCACTCCTTCACAAACTGCCATTTATTGCTTCCCATGTACAGCTCCTCTGGAAGACAGTTTGGCAGGTTTTTACAAATTAAACATAGACTTACCATATGGCTCAAAACTCATGCCCATAGGTATTTTACCTCAGTGAACGGAAAACTTATGTTCATGCAAAAAATATGTACACAAATGTTAAGAAGCAGTTTTAATAATCACCCCAAATTGGAAGCAATCGAGAAAGGCCCTCACCTTGTGAATGGATAAACAACTATAGTACATCCTTATAATGAAACAGTATCCAGCAAAGAAAAGGAACAAGCTGTTGATTTGCAAGATACACCCAGGCAACATGGATGAATCTCAAATGCATTTTGTAAGTGAACGAAGCCAGACCCTAAAACTTACATATTAAATGGTTTTGTTCATATGACACTCTGGAAAAGGCAAAACTATACGGATTGGTAGCTGCCAGAGGATGGGGGTTGCAGGGGAGCAGTGGCTGACTAGGGGATTTGAGGGTGATGGAACTGCTCTGTACAGTGGTAGGGTGGTAGATACACACCCTATGCATTTGTCAAAATCCATACAGCTGCCCATCAAAAAGAATGAACTTTAACGTGTACAAATTTAAAACATCAGAAGATGGAATCAGCTCAAAACGGAGTGCAGATTTTGACAAATGAATCTAACAAATGTATGGCAATCTCACAAAAGGGGTTCATTAAAAAAGGAGCTGTGACCTGAGTAATTTTGGAAAACAGCGTTTTAATGGAAACTATCCAGCTCAAGACTAAAGGAACTGTATGTAGTTAGTAAAGTTTCTCACAGGGGTAGTAGGTGTTAACAATTCCCAAACTGCTTCACAACATACTGGGGTTGAACAAGTGAATGGACAGTAGATGGTGCAAGCCGTATTTCTCACTGACAGACAATGAAGTTACAGATAGGCAAGGAAAAAAGGCTAGGATGAATCATGTGGTATTGAGCTAGAGTCAGAGATATCAGGATGAATTCACGTTTCACTTACTACACACACAAATATATAGATACAGAGATAATTACAGATATGTGTATTGTAGGACTGGTTTTCCACTTGCTGTCTGCCATTAGCTAACCATTTAGCTGTCTCTGCCATCTACCTGCTTTTTTCCCATGCCACAAACATATATCTTATATCTTTATATGTCCAGGATTATTGTGAGGATAAAAATAAAGACATGAGTCTAAAACTTTTTAAAAATATTTTATTTAGGGGCGCCTGGGTGGCTCAGTTGGTTAAGCGACTGCCTTCGGCTCAGGTCATGATCCTGGAGTCCCGGGATCGAGTCCCGCATCGGGCTCCCTGCTCGGCAGGGAGTCTGCTTTGCCCTCTGACCCTATCCCCTCTCATGTGTTCTCTCTCATTCTCTCTCTCTCAAATAAATAAATAAAATCTTTAAAAAAAAATATTTTATTTATTTATTTGCCAGAGAGAGCGCGAGCACAAGCAGGGGGAGCGGCAGGGAGAGGGAGAAGCAGACTCCCCACTTCCGATGCAGCCCTCGATCCCAGGACCCCAAAGATCATGATGCTTAACTGACTGAGCCACCCAGGCATCCCTAAAACATTTTTTATAAAACCATTACACCTAGGAATTTTGCTTGGGTTTATTTATTTATTTTTGGCCCAAGGTGGTCCTCATGCCTTGTCTAATCACTCCTCAGCAGATACTGCATTTCTGCGGTGATGAACACTTTAAGTTAAAAATGTCATTTCACATGTTACTGTGTGAACATACAGAATAAATGCACATGAATATTTATATACTTATATGTATAACTTGTAAGATACATATTTTAAGCCAGTCAATGTAAAAATTCACGTGACAAAGCCAACATTCCCAACTCAGTACACACCCGTGGCATCTCTGATGGGTTTCACAAAATAATTATTTTTTCTACAGTACGTATGTGCAACTTCCTTCGGTATTCCCTTTCATTTTTTAAAAATGCTGGTCTTGACCCAGTGAAATTGAGTTTACAACCCACTAATGAAACTGTTCTAGTAGCAGTCTTCCGAGAGTATAGATATAGACCCTTGGGGATGTTTGAGACCCTTTCAGAGGTATGCATGGCCAAAACTACTTTCATAATAATACTAAGACACCACTTTCCTTTTTACCGTGTTTGCTCTCTGTTCTACCCACAAACGTGTTAAAACTGCTGCTGCCTTAGCACGAATCAGGCACTGGCATCAGACTCCACAAGTAGCCACAGTATTCACCACCACCACACACCCTCAGTTTTAAAAAAGTCAGTTTTACCTAAAAATGTCCTTAATGAGGAAGTAGTATTTTTGTTAAATCTGGAACCTTACTGACATGTCTTTTCTTTTTTTTTTTTTTAAGATTTTTATTTATTTATTCATGAGAGACAGAAAGAGAGAGAGAGAGAGAGGCAGAGGGAGAAGCAGGCTCCCCGCGGAGCAGGGAGCCGGATGCGGGACTCGAGGATCATGACCTGAGCCGAAGGCAGTTGCTTAACCAACTGAGCCACCCAGGCGTCCCGACATGTCTTTTTAATATGTGACAATGGAAGATACACATAAAGCACTTTTGCTGCATACCAAAATACAACATCTTATAGAAAAGCATGAGGGTTGCAAAATGAACTAGCCCCTTTTTTTCATGGAACACCATTTTTGCCCAAAGGTAAACCTGACAAACTGTAGTTAATCAGATACGGAAGAATATCAAGGTATTTTCACTAAAATGTATTAAGTGAGCCTGTCACTTTAAGGAAAACAAGACCATTTTTGTGTCAATGATAAAAATTTTCAAGGGAAAACTTTAGAAAACTTTTATCTGCCATCAGGAGCAGGACAGGTTCCCAATAACTTAAAGACTTCTGACAAGATGGGTAGTATTATTAACTAACGCTGTTTTTTGATATTGTATAATATTTGAAAGATCTGCATAGCCCAGTTAACCAACATTTTCCAAATGACCAATACAAAATCATTCATGGGTAAAAAATCCGTTCAAAATACCAGACAAATCAACTGATTTTAAATAAGTCACAGAATACAAAAAGTTCACTGATACGGCACCAGATTCCATGTTGCAAATAACTACTAACATAGAATCTACCACAAAGTATATTCACAATGATCTAAAAACGCTGTTAAAATAACTTTTTTCCAACTACATTAACTGTGAGAGACTGGATTTTCTTCAAAGACTTTAACCAAAACAACATACCACAACATATTGAATGTAGAAGCAGGTATGAGAATCCTAGCAGTCTCCTATTAAGCCAGACTTCAAGAGATTTCCAAAAATGTAAAACAATGCCATTCTTTTAACTAATTTCTTTTTGTTTTGGAAAATATAGCTACTTTTCCATAAAAATGTTATTTATGTTAATATTGATTTTATTATACTAAATGTTCTACTTTCTAACATATCTATCGACATGCATATGAATACATAACCCACATAAACAAAAAGTTCTTTGGGTCCTCAGAATTTTTTAAGAATGTAAAAGGATCCAGAGAGTAAAAAGTGAGAATTTCTATTCCAGATCAACCATCTTTTAAATGTGGACATCCTGTCCTGGGGGACATGAAATAAGGCAATCCCCTGGGAAGAAAATGAGAACTTTTTTATCTAAAAAAAAAGACGAGACAAACAACAGATTGGAAGCAGACAAGTATATGATTCATACGAACATAGAGCACATACCTACATTTGTTTTAAACCGGCAGAGCGTACAACCACAGAAGCTGAGAGGTCACTGCTGTAAAGCTATCTCCATGCTGCTCCGGAGACTACAACTATCCCTGAATCAGGGATACTCTTCCCTTACTTCTGTCTTTTATTTCTGATATCCAACCTAGATTTTTCTATACTTCAAAAATATTCTTTTCATAAAGTCATGAAACCAGAGGAATCAGAAAGGATTTGGGGAAGTCCCAATACATTTTCTTCCCATGCGTTCGGTTTTTCTTTTCTGCTTCTAGTCCCAAGAACATACGAGCTTACTTAGTTATTTCTCAAGACTGTATTTTCCAAAACTTTCTGGTATCATATAGCCATCATGTCAAAACAAGTGCAAAATCCCAAGCTAGGGAATTAAGTAAAAGTGAACACTAAAGACTACACGTATTATTTTTGTACTTGAAACAGTGCCAGCCAAGGCTTAGACCCACGTTAAGGACTTAAGTGTAGTAAGGCTATGTAAATTTGAAAACAAAAGAAAGCAAAGATTATGGGGCACCTTTCTTCCCTCTCCCACCCATCCTAAAAATGATGCCAGTGACAGCTAAGGATTACTGAACTTAACATGCACCATTTACAAATTCTGCCTGTTTTGACTGCATTTTCTATTAAATCTCATTACAAATCCTAAGAGGCAGCTACTCTTACTATGCCCTTTTTACAACGAGGAAGTAACTTAGTAACCATTCTCATTGTTTCTCACCCGTTTTAAAAAAAATAACCTAAAGTCCTTATGACGTTGCCCAAAACGAAAAAACACGTCAGCAGGGCCTATGGTGGTACCATGTGTGCTAAGTGTTTGTGACAGGATCAAGCGTGCTTTCCTTATCGAGGAGCAGAAAATCGTTGTGAAAGTGTTGAAAGCCCAAGCACAGAGTCAGAAAGCTAAATAAAAAAATGAAGCTTTTTTGAGTAATAAAAAAAAAATCAGAAGGCTTGAAAAAAAAACCACATTTTTTTCTTTTAGAGTATGAACCAATTTTAAAAAATTCTTTCCAGGGCGCCTGGGTGGCTCAGTTGGTTAAGCGACTGCCTTCGGCTCAGGTCATGATCCTGGAGTCCCGGGATCGAGTCCCGCATTGGGCTCCCTGCTCAGCGGGGAGTCTGCTTCTCCCTCTGACCCTCCCCCCTCTCATGTACTCGCTCTCTCTCATTCTCTCTCTCTCAAATAAATAAATAAAATCTTTAAAAAAAAATAAATAAAATAAAAAATAAAAAAAAATAAATAAAAAATTCTTTCCACACATAAATACATGTCTGATTCCCAGATTTCAAGCCATCCTACTTAATTAAGGTTTATGCCGTAAAAGGGGTTGCTATTTGGAGCTTTGAAAAAAATCGTCCAAGGTTCAGAATAGCTCAACATCCAAAGCCAATTTTCTCGGGCGAGACAGCACAAATAATTCATCCCCATAGTAATTAAGATATTGAAAAGTACAAAATCTTGACAAAACCTCTGTTAAACTTTATTCGGCACTCATACTGGCTTCTAGGACGATTTTACATGTATTTGGATATGGGTATTTTTGATTTGACCCCATACTGTATTTTTCCCCCAAAGTTCATTTCTTTCCTCAGCATTTTACTAGGAAAAGTATCAGCCATCATCCTCAGTGTGATACACATTATATAATTTATACAGACAATAGGCAGATCAAAATAGCTTTATTTCTTATGCCTAGCTATGATTTAACAATACCACTCCAATCCCCTGCCTTTTCTTCTTTCTATAAGCATATTTCCATTTACATTTAGAACTGGATGCCTTCATTCCTTACATTAATACCTCACTGCTATTTTACTTTATAGGAACAAATAACTCTTCCGTCCCTCATAATAGCCTTTAAAGATTTGCCAGAGAATTGAGATTTAGATTCCTGAAATACAGTAGTAGTATGTAAACATCCCCCCGTTTGGTCATCTCTTTCCTAGAAAACAGAGCAAAAGTGGGCGAATCACTAAAATATAGAATACATGTTTACTCTTTATATCACCAATTATACATACTTCTGAAGCAATAGGCAGACCACAATATAAGTTCCTAAGAGTGCCAACCATCAGAGGGAAATGATCAGGGTTTAATGAAACACTTTCACACCAATAATCAGAATGCTGGACGAGAATCCTAACATCTGAGTCCCAAACTGACTGGGCCTACCATTCCAAGCAGTCCTAACAGCACTTAGAAATCATACCAGAAAGACATCTCTCCACATAATGTGTCTCTAGTTACCCAGCAGTTGCATACACTGGAGTTTGCCCAAACAATTCAGTCTCTGAATTTCTCTCAAGATTAGTTTGAGCTTGGTCTCCTGAAACTGTGGCTTGGCCAAAAAAACGCTGATTAAACACCAAAAACTAAACAAAACCAGGATAATCTGCATACACACCTGGGAAGCTGCTGGAGCTGACCAACCTCGGCCCAAGGAAACCTCAAAGCGCACAAAAACTGTAAACGACAGACGTCACAGGAAGGCATCAGGAAACAGCAATCCTTTGCTGCCATCTACTGGCCATGTGTTGAACCACCTCAGAAAGTTTACATCATTGTAGCAAGCAAATTTTCATTAGGCTTCTTAGAGCCCCTGAATAAATGTAGCCACCTTCTAGACAAATGAGTGGTAATACCCACAAGATAAGCAACATAACCAGCTTGGATGCTGGGTATGAGGTATATTTATTTAATATTTACTGAATAAATAAAGATTTTTAGCTTCCCTGCCTGCACAGCTTTATGAATCAAGCCCTAGTGGCTCTCTCTTCCTTCCACCTGGCCTGCTTCTCTTAAGTTGTCCTTGACATTTGAACTATAAACCCTGTCCTTTACTTATTAGACTGTGAGTTCCAAGAGGACAGGGACTGTGTCTACCTTGTTTACCATTTCCTCAAATACCTAGCCCGGTACCTTTAAAAATGTTGATAAAAGAAAAGATGCGGAAACTTTACTCTAACACTGTGTGCTGACCATACTGGAATTAAATAAATAAATAAGAAAGAAATGATGCCAAGAGACAGCAAAGTGCCAAGGAACCTGTCAAACACTGACAGGGGAACTGCCTTACACTGGTAGAGTAGAGCACTTCATGGTATGCTGAGCACTTTTACTTGTGATATCTGTTACTCTCAAGAACTCCTTGGCTCTTTCACAGATGAAGACACTGAGATTCAGAAGTTTAAGTGACTTGTCCCGAGTCACTATGAAAAGTAACTATCTAGAATTTTGTGAGACTGCAGTTGGGGCCGGCCCTCGCTCTGCATTACTATGCAGGTCCACCTGGTAAATGCACATAAGCACCTTCAAATTTTGTATATGACTGTGGACGTGAAGTACATTAATTCCTGGATCCTGGATTCTAAGTGCCAATTTAGGAAGATACCATTTTCTGGTGAGGATTAAATATTTTAGTCAGTGTCCAGTCTTCAAATTTGTTATTGAGCATCACGGATTAAATGTGACAGGCATGCACAGAGCACTTAGCTATCAAGTATGTTAGTACGTGAAAGTCCTATGGCCAAAGCCTCAACTTTTCTCAGTAACATCAGGCTACAGTTCAGCAGAAGCACAAACAGTCTTCAACCCAGGGACTCAAGTTAGGCTGGCTTGCGTCAAATCCCAGCTCCTCCTTTTACTAATAAGATCCTGAACAAGTTATTCACCTTTTTTGTGCCTCAGTTTCTACAGCTGGGGATCACTCTAATTTACTTCACCAGGTTACTGCGAGGATTGAGTTAAACTAGATACACCTAGTAATCCTAAGTGGTCAGTTAAATGTTAGCTATTCTATTCTATTTAGCAAAGTTCACTTTCTGGGTTTAAAGAGAAGGCTGTTTGTTAACATCGGAGAGCCCGGCATATGCCATACTACTTCCAAGTATTTTCATTATTCTTTCCAACAATCCATCAAGTAGGTACTGCAGTCATCATTTGATAGCAACAGACACTGAGGTTATGAGATCAGTACACAGTTTTTCAAGATTGCACAACTACTGAGGGGTCTGGCCTCGGAGACAAGTTACCTGCACCTTGAACTGTTGCTCATCAGCATCTCCGGCAGGACTGACAGTCAGGACAACTGCAAGGGTGCCTTGCCAGGGCACACACAGGAATAACCAGAGGTCGAATTCCACCTTCTCCATCTGCCAACGTCACTGCCAACACGGTACACACATGTGTGTGTCACATGGCATGTCACAAAGTGTACAAAGCAGAGCAACAACCTGAGTGGCCTTACTAGAGATACCAAGTGAAGGTCATGACTCTCAACCTAACGTGTCTAAAAATACAAACACCTAGACACAGTGTGACAATCCAAACGACCTTTCCTCACTAGGCAGCAGTCACACACTAAACAAGAATGCCAAAATGTTTTCCAGGCTGAGCCATACCTTTAGTCATGCCAGATTCATCTAGAAAATATCACTAGGGAAAAAGAAATCCCTCCACAATCAAAGCTTAGGTTAACTGTTTTAATTGGTGCTCAACTGTTGGTTGACCAACCATTTCTACAAACTGGGTTTTTCTAGCATAATGCTCTGAAGTGAAATGTGAAAAGGTAGAAACTGACAGAATCTGGTGGGACAACTGCTCTCCACTAAGACATTAAGTCTGTGTTACTACATGATGCCCAAGAAAATGGTCCATTTTTACGGTTATGAATGGAAACATGAAAGCTAAAAGGAAAAAAATCTGCTGATAGTACAGACTTTTTCCCTTGTAATCAGGAGTCCACCAGCTACAGCCCATGAGCTGCATCTAGCCGGCACCCTGTTTTGTGCTGCTGGTAATCTTGCATATTTTTTAACGTTTGAAAAAAAAAATCATAATATTTCATGACATGGGAAAACTATATGAAATTCAAATTTCAGGGTCCATAAGCTTATGTACTGTCTAGGGCTGCTTCCACACTACAATGGCAGAGTTGAGTAGGTGTGACACAGATGTATGGCCCACAAAGCCTGAAATACTTCCTACTTTACAGCAGACGTTTGCAGACCCCTGTCCTAGATTATACTGAAATGAAATTTTACAGCCACTTTGTATACATTTCACAAAACCAGTGGAAGATTTTCAGTCACTTGAAATAGGGGAAAACAATTTTCACATATAAATTTCCATGGCCTGCCTTGAATAATTAAGGCACATGCAGGAAAAGAATCATCTTTTACAATCTGAAGTGAAATTGTTAACAGCTTTAAAATCTCTATTCCTGGGACGCCTGGGTGGCTCAGTCAGTTGGGCGTCTGCCTTCGGCTCTGGTCACGGTCCCAGGGTCCTGGGATCGAGCCCCGCATCGGGTTCCCTGCTCAGTGGGAAGCCTGCTTCTCCCTCTGCCTGCCGCTCCCCCTGCTTGTGCTCTCACTCTCTCTCTCTGGCAAATAAATAAATAAAATCTTAAAAAAATAAAATAAAATAAAATAAAATCTCTATTCCTACCACTCATTTTTAAAATGGGAATTGAGGGACGCCTGGGTGGCTCAGTCGGTTAAGCGGCTGCCTTCGGCTCGGGTCATGATCCCAGGGTCCTGGGATCGAGTCCCACATCGGGCTCCTTGCTCGGCAGGGAGCCTGCTTCTCCCTCTGCCTGCCTCTCCCCCTGCTTGTGTTCTGTCTCTCTCTCTGACAAATAAATAAATAAAATCTTAAAAAAAAAAAAAGATAAAATGGGAATTGAAACAAATAATTAAAAAAAAAATGGTAATCGGTTTGTTACACTCAATAGGTCACCAGGTATGGAGTAGAGAAATCAGAGTGGAGGAAAATGCAGTACAAGTTACCAAAGGTCCATTAAATACGGTTCTTCCCAAGGGAGCTCTGAAGAAACTCCAAGCTGAGTCAACAAAGAAAAAGGGCAGGAGAAGCTGAGGGGCAATTGTTAGGGTAATTAATTCAACTCTGACTTCTGAAACAGCTGTGCTAGTTACCCTACTACCCCTCTCAGACAGAGGCCAGCAAGGGTGGCTTCTGCCTGTGGGACAGAACCAGAGAATGCTTTAAAGAAAAGTGGGATATATGCCTTGGAAGGGCTACCAAGGGTGACAGATCTAAAGGAAAAGCAGACTGGGGGCGCCTGGCTGGCTCAGTCAGAAGAGCATGAGACTCTTGATCTCGGGGCTGTAAGTTTGAGCCCTACGTTGGGTGTAGAGATGACTAAATAAATAAATAAATAAATAAAAACTTGAAAGAGAGAGAGAAAGAAAAAGAAAGAAAAGCAGACCAGATCAAAGTCTAACTCTGACCTCAAGAATATTTAAGAAGTAGAGTGAGGAGTTAAATTAGCAAACAGAAAGAAGTCTTCCGAGCTTTGGCAAAGGTGGAGGTCTCCAGCCTGCTCCCTCCTAGGGAAGCCTACCTGTCCACCCACCGCATAACCCTCCCACTTACAGAACACATAAACTGCTCTCCCCTTTACTAGAGGCCTGTGGGAGAAACAGGCATTCATATCTACATATCTTTAAAGCTACAGAAGAGGGACGCCTGAGTGGCTCAGTCGGTCAAGCATCTGCCTTTGGCTCAGGTCTTGATTCCTAGGGCCTGGGATTAAGCCAGCATCCGCCCCACATCTGGTTCCAGGTCCCTGCTCAGGAGGAGCCTGCTTCTCCCTCTACTTGCCACTCCTCCTGCTTGTGCTGCCTCTCTTCTGACAAATAAAGCTACAGGAAAGTAATATGGACACAAAACAAGAATAGGATTCTATCAAAAAAGGCATAGAGAACTAGAAAATGTCTAGACTTTAAAATGACTGCAAAATAGAAACAGAAAAACTCACAAAATGGAGAGGAGATAAAGACATTAAAAAATGAGAGAAGAGACACAGAGGATAGATCCACATGGCCATCTGTCTAACAGGAGTTCAAGAACATGAGAATAAGAGGGCGCCTGGGTGGCTCAGATGGTTGAGCGTCTGCCTTCGGCTCAGGTCATGATCCCAGCGTCCTGGGATCGAGTCCCGCATCAGGCTCCCTGCTCCTTGGGAGCCTGCTTCTCCCTCTGCCTCTCTCTGTCTCTCATGAATAAAATCTTAAAAAAAAAAAAAAAGAACATGAGAATAAGATATGACAGAGTTGACAAAATTATCCAAAAGATTTTTATTAATGGGCATGTGTTACTCCTGTAATTTTCTAAAAACTTAATTTAAAAAATCATCATGACTTTTTTCCAAATAAAATTCAGAATGATGAACCATCTGAAAGAGAAACTAATTCCCGAATATGTCTCAGCAAAACTATTTGACCTATAAGATTTGAAAGAAACTTCTTTCAGCAGTCCCTCAATAATGGTTGATACCTATGACAGCAAAACATAAAAAGGAAATATAAAACTATTATATTCAAGGTATCTTTAAAATCTGCAAACTAATTTACTTTGTACCCTGACACAAGTTTATCTGCAGACTGGCAATGGACCTGCTCAAGGACTGGAAGCTCAAAGGGCTGGAGGAAAGGAAGACAGTGGGAGCAGGAGGACAAGATTAAAGGACTCCCTGGACATCCTACTGCAATTCTTTACTGTAATTTTGTCTCACTGTAACTTTTCCTTTGGTGGACTTCTCATACTACTCCAATTCTGAAGATGGAATAAAGCTGGCTTTAAAATTTTCCTTTCGGGGTGCCTGGGTGGCTCAGTCAGTTAAGCATCTGACTCTTGATTTTGGCTCAGGTCATGATCTCAGGGTCCTGAGATTGAGCCCTGGGCTCTGAGCTGGGAGTGGAGTCTGCTTGAGATTCTCTCTCTCCTTCTGCAACCCGCTTCCCGAGCTCTCTCAAAAAAAAAAGTTAAGTGTACATATACATATATATGTATTACACATATATACACATATAAAAATTTTCCTTTCTGCACAATCCCTCATAATCCAATAGCAGAATCTAACTTTTGGAGGCATGGGAATCAATGCATTGGTGAGAAACTTCTAGCAGGCTTCTGTGCATTTAGTAAAACAGATCTCACTGGCTGGCTGTCCACCTGTATGTGTGGTCAGTAAGGGGCTGTCTGTTTGCACTGTACATCAGAATCACCAGATGCTCAGTCCTCATGTTAAAATTCAGAAGATCTGAGTGGGCCCAGGCATTTGTTGATACTGGAAGGAAAAAAAAGTATTTTTGGGGGAGGGGGCATTCAAATATGACAGTAATAATTTTCTTTATCCCTCTTTCCCCTGAGCACTCCTGCCCACATCCCTGACATAGAACTCATGGTAACCAGTATGTTAAGTGTTGCTTTGACACTACATGGAGACAAGCGGACAACTAAAATTATCCACTTGAGGTCTTACTCCTTCTTGTGGGAAGGCTGGTTTTGCCTATTCTTTTTTTTTAAGATTTATTTATTTTAGAGAAAGAGAGGAGTGGTTACAAGCTAGCAAGTGGGAGGGAGGGGCAGAGGGAGAGGCAGAGAATCTCAAGCAGACCCCATGCTGAGCGAGGAGTCCAATGGCGGGTGGGGGAGGGGATTCGATCATATATCTCTGAGATCATGACCTGAGCTGAAACCAAGAGTCAGACACTTAACTGACTGAGCTACCCAGGCGCCCCGGTTTTTGCCTATTCTAACAATAAATCCAAAATGTTTTTTAACTGCTTTTCATGAAAGTACAAGTGAGTTTAGTATGAAGCCAAATACCCGTGCACATCATCTTTGAATTTCTCAGTATTTATTCAAGTATATAAACCCTGATTAGAATTTAAGCAAATACAGATGCTTCCTCACTTCCTCCTCCTCCAAGAAATCAGAAAATAACTGCCTCACTCCTTCATTGGTAGACATCATCAAAACCTACATGGCATTATTATTTACCCACCTACCCACTCCCGAAGTTGTACAACTACACCGATCCACATCCAGTAGTGTCAGTCTCAAGTTTTCCTCACTGAATTTTCATAAATACACCAACTCCTTCCCTTTCATAAAGCCTGCTTTTGTTCAGGTAAATGTTCTTGCTCAGAGGCCTCCTAAACTGCATTGGGGCCCAAGCTCAAAGACTTTAACACTCTTCCAGAATCCTCTCCCAAACTTCCCAGAAATAAATACCTTTGGAAAGAGGAGTGGAGCTTATAAAATACTCCCCCAAGTTTTCCAGGAAGAATCACCTGGGGCACTTGTTAAATATACAACTTAACCAGGCTTCTCCTGGAAGTAACTGATTCAAGTACATAGGTGAAAGACAAGAAACCTGTATTTTAACAAGTGTCCCAGATTCTGGAAGTACCTCTTTTTCTAATGGTGTTCATCACTGCTCCCATACCTGCCACCTTCTCACGTGGTCTCCTCTCCCTCCTGTCATCCACCCTGCTCCCTTCCATGGATGTACCCTCCTTTTACCTATTCAAAGCAGTTTTTTCCAATGAATCCACCCACACTGATTTCTCTTTCTTCTCAATTCCTGCCGCACTTAGTCATGTGATGCAACATTTGAACCTTTTAAGTGTACTGTGTTCAATAAAACTTGTGGATTGAATGATATAAATTTTTATTTTTTCTAGGTAAAGTCCAGTGTTGAGACAGCAAGCAAGATTAAATGATTTACAAATGTTCATATATTTTAAGTGTGTTGAATGTGATTCTGAAGCCATGGTTACTAACTCAAACGCCCCCAATAGCTTACTACTTAAACTCTTAGCACTGAATGCTACAGGAAAATGATACCTTAGTTCTTCCACAAGGAAAGCAATTTATTCTGTAGAAACTTGATAATTATAAGCTTTCCCATTTCTTCTCTCTCATAAACAGCTTACTCACAGAGTTAAGGGACATACTAAATAAAGCCGCCTCCTGAAATTAGCTGGTATTTGCTTTTAAAATTGTACCAAGAATAAAGCAACATGTTCCAGTGGTGGTGAACAGTAATTCAGCCAACTCTTAATTATATGAGGAGGTGGGATCGGGAAGACAGCACTTAAAAACCCACAGATGAGGGCGCCTGGGTGGCTCAGTCGTGAAGCATCTGCCTTCGGCTCAGGTCGTAATCCCAGGGTCCTGGGATCTAGCCCCGCGTTGGGCTCCCTGCTCGGCGGGAAGCCTGCTTCTCCCTCTCCCACTCCCGCTGTTTGAGTTCCTGCTCTTGCTATCTCTGTCTCTGTCAAATAAACAAACAAAATCTTAAAAAAAAAACAAAACCCATAGATGACTGCTGACTGCATTTCATCTAGTACAGTAACTGTGGCAATTGCTGCTTCTTTATGGGGATGCTGTCCTTGTGTGAGAAAAGAGAGCAAAACACTGAGACTGTCTCCAAGTTCCCCCTTTAAATTCTAATAACCTAGGATTTGATGACCGTACTCATCTTTCCAGTAACCTCTGATTGCCAAGGGGCATAAGTCAGGAAGGAAATGATTATCAAATGCAGTCAAGGGTCGGGACTCATTACCTACTCCCAGCCTCTCAACAGACTCTCTTGGAGGGAAGAGTAGCTTTTAGCTACCTGATGACGTCTCTTGCCAGATGTCTAAACTTTGGGACATATAAGAATAATCTGGAATCTGGGGCCCACCAATAACAAGTCTATTTTTTTTTTAAGATTTTATTTATTTATTTATTTGAGAGAGAGAGAGAGAGAAACAGCATGAGAGGGGATAGGGTCAGAGGGAGAAGCAGGCTCCCCGCCAAGCCAGGAGCCCGATGCGGGACTTGATCCCAGGATTCCGGGATCATGACCTAAGCCGAAGGCAGTCGCTTAACTAACTGAGCCACCCAAGCGCCCAATAACAAGTCTATTAATAGGTCTATAGCAGGATCCATTAATCTGCATTTTTAACAGCACCTAATGCTGGTTCTGAGGGTCTTTGGAAAACATTTTACAGTTTCTTCTCTCACCCTGCTGCATCCATGCTTCATGCTTTTCTCTTTCTGCTCCTGCCTTTTCCCAAATAAAATGTTTTAATTTCTTTCAATCCTAACCATGTTTCAAGGCTGAGCTCAAATATCAACCATTTCTTGAAGGCTAAAAAGATCACCTTTGCTGAAAGGGACTTCCCAATCTCCAGCACCCTTGTGCCATTTGCAAACTTTAACTGTAAGAGAAGAAAAGGTGTTTCATTTCATTAAACAGTTATTTTTTTTTGTGCAAGCTCTTCTCTCTTGTTAGGGAGTAAACTTTGTAAAGGCAGACTAAGGCTCACATTCTTTTACCTCCTAATAAAGCACCTACAGTGTGTGAGGCATTCTGCAAAAACTTCTTCAATGAAGATCAAGCAATAAGCGAATGAACGTATTCACATGTTTCTTCTAACAAGCAGCTGAAGCTAAAACTGCAGGAAAAAGGAAAATTGCCTAGATTTTGTAGTAACTAAGTTTAAGTACCATAAAATTTCTTTCAATTTCTTTATTTGTAAAACTAGGGTTTTCAGAGACTTTTAAAAAGTTCATTAAACACCTTTCTGTGTCAAAAGCCTAACATTCCAAATGCTCTATCTAACCTGACCTTTCTTCCTCAGCACAGTTATCCGCCATCTGTGTTATACAAGCTATCTATGTTCCCAAGATGCACCTACTGACTACCTTGGCCTGAGGGACTCTTGAGATACGAGCTGGTACAGGAGGAGACACGAACTGGTTTTCTTTTTTACTTCTCCCACCTCAAACCTAACAACGACCTGTTGAAACTAACAGTTACTAGGTGGCACCCATACTAACAGCTATTTCACAATGTGCCAAATTCCTATAAAGCTGGGGAGGGGGGAGAAAAGAAATCCTGGGAATAGGAACAGTGTAATTTCATGTAATGAATGTGTTCATCGCAGAATAAAACCCAAAAAGCCAAAAAACCTGAATAGGACTGTCAAGTCCACCCTTTCTAAAGAATATGGAGTTTAGGGGCGACTGGGTGGCTCAGCCCTTAAGCGTCTGTCTTCCGCTCAGGTCATGGTCCCAGGGTCCTGGGATCGAGCCCCGCCCGCATCGAGCCCCGCATCGGGCTCCCTTCTCGGAGGAAAGCCTGCTTCTCCCTCCCCCACTTCTCCCTCCCCCACTCCCCCTGCTTGTGTTCCCTCTCTTACTGTGTCTCTCTGTCAAATCAATCAATCAATCAATCTTAAAAAAAAAAAGAATATGGAGTTGAGAGTCTAAGTAACCAGGTGAGCACCCTAATTTTAAAAGTACGTCTTAGCCTAACCACCCACCAATAATAATCAAAGAGTTTCAAGTCTTAGTTCTAACTCAATCACCTTCAGATTATCACTTTCATTAAAGCCACATTGTTCCTTCTACTGTTCAATTTGTCCTAATTAATCCAAAACTTTCTGAACAAAATGTAGTTATTTATAATGTAGGATGGTCAGACGAATGTTTTGAATAGCAATAACCTAACTTGAGCACAGCCAAAATGCACTTTTAGTGTGATGAATTGCCAGTTTTGAAAGAGAACCTTCATTTCTCATTTACAAATCATTAATTTGTAATAATTTGTGGACACGGTAATGTGTCCTCAGGCAGAACCGGAGGTAGCAAAAAAGGGAAAGTCCAGGGTGTGTGATGTATAAAATTGGCTCTTGACCAGCGAAAGGCATCACCTTTACAAGATCTTAACCCAGGTATACAGGACACAGATGGACCAAGTAGTAAGAGTGGAAGGCTCCGAAAAAAATCCAAATAAATGTAAAACAAGTCAAAGTGTGTTACTATACGAGTAACATGACTTAAAAAAAATTCGTAACATCTAAATCATACAAAAGCTACATGATCAAAAAATATCCCTTTAGGTGACTTTTTTCTACACAAAATTTCCATAAAACAGACGCAAGTTAATTTGCGGCCTTGGAAGGGGCAGGGACAGCGTTAAGTCAGGAACGCGAAATGCCGAAGGCACCGCATCCAGGGATCAAACGGGACCCTGAAGAGTGGTCCAGTTCTTACTGAACGTGATGCAAGCCCCAGGACAGGTAGGGGAAAGGGAAAGCGGAAAGAGGAGGAGGAGGACCCGCTTCCCGGCCTGACCCCACACCCCAGCAGCCCGGGACTTCCCATTCATTCCGCGCCGTCTCCAGGTGGCGGCGGCGCGCGGGCAGCCGCGGCGTTCTCCGCCCGGCACCGTGCACTCACCTGTTCGGGAACACGACCGCGCGGCGCCCGAGGCCGCTGAGGCCGCTGAGGCCGCCGCCAGGAGCCGGGGGGACGCAGGCCGGGGGGCGGCCGCCGGCGGAGGCGACTGGCGGCGCAGCCCGGGGGTGGGCAAGCGGCGCAGGCCGGACGCGTCTCTCTGCAGCAGGGCGGAGCAGAGCCGCCGCGGGCTCTGATACATGCCGGGCGCCGGCGCCGCAACCACCGAGGCCCCTCACGCGCCGGAGGAGCGGAGCCTGGCCGAGGTCGAAGCCGGCGAACCGAACAGTCTCTCGGGGGCCGTCCGAGCGGATGCTCTCAGGGTCCTCGTCGCCCGGCCCAGGCCTAGGGGCAGTCTTGGGCAGGGGAGTCCGAGAGGGAGACGCGCGAGCAACAGCAGCTGAGGCAGCTGTGGCAGCAGCAGCGCTGTCTGCCGCGGGCTGGCGAGAGCTGGAGGGTAACCGGCGAGCGCAGCGCGCTGACAAAGCGGGCGCGACCAAGCGAGACCAGGAGGGGGGATCCGTGAGACCGGACCCTGGCGCGACGAGGCTGGGGTTCCCGGACTCGGGGTAATCCTATTTCGACAGGAAGGAGATCTTAAGTTTTTTGTAGGGTGGAAGCTGTAGGAGGTCTAAGGCAGCAAGTATCTGTTAGAGGGTTTTAAAGAAATGGAGCCTCCCCTTCCGCTGGCTGGAATGGAAGCGCCCACAGGCTGAGAGTCCCGAGACCATTCAGGGCTGTGGCTCTGGGGACACGTGTGTGTCCAGGTGGAAGACCACATGCGTGTGTGCGTGTGAGTGTAAGTGTGAATACAGAAAAGGGCATCCGCCCCCATCCCTTCGGAAACATATGTTGCGTTAAATGAAATTAAGCATATAAAGCACCGACTGTGTGCGAGGGCCATGATGGATATGAAAATGTCCCTTTCTTCAGTGGTGTTATACGCAGGCAAAGGGGGCAGAAGGTAGCAAGAGAAATCAGACCCTAAAGATCTACAAGGTAGATTAAACTAAGTGCCACAAGATCCAAAAAAGATAAAATTTGAAATAAAATAAATGTTTAGAGGGGAAAAAAAACAACAACAACAACCCAGGCTTGAGGATTCTTGAAGGTTTATCGGAATTGGCATGAGTTGGGCCATGAGTAGGAGGTCTAGAATTTAACACATGTGGAATTTGGGAGGGGAGTGGTGGTGATTTATACATGAAGAAAGGAAATAAGAAAACCCTGGGCATGTTTGGAAAAACAACAACTCTTAGTTATGTAGGATGGAAGCTAAGGAGTAAGAAGACAGATACTTAGATAGGTTATAGTGTGGATGGCAGAGATTATACCAGACTTAATTTGGTAGGAAACGTGACTTGTTATAAAGTTTTGTGAGCTACACAAAGATGACTAGGGTCGTGTTTTAATTGGAGGTCATGTGCCTCTGGCAAATGAAAAGGCAGGAGAAAGTAGAGCAGCTGAGATGAAAGATATTCTAGATCTGTATCTGGTACTGGAAAAGAATGGATGGAAGAAACATCTCCCATCGGGTAGGAAATGACTAACCAGAATGAAAGTGGAGTGAGGGGGAGGGCAACCCAAGACTGGATTCCTCTTTGGATGACTTATGAGCTAGAAATGTTTTCTTGGTGGGTTTCCCATGATTTTGCTGCTTCTCTTATCTTGTGGAATTGGAAGCTTTTCATTAGCAAGGATATTCAAAATATTTTTCAGACCCTGGTTATATATCCAATACCCAGAGGGCATGGATGAGTCAGCTAGCACAAGCTGATCACAACTCCAGGAGATAATCTCCTTAGCAAGTCATTAAGCTCTATTGGTCTCAGGTTCCTTAACTATAAAACATAGAATCATACTTTAGTCATTACATGAAATGAAGGGTGATAATAAAATTAGCTCATAAAAAGTGTTTTGCAAAGATAACAAAATGTCGAATTAGAATTTAGGTGATGGGTATGTGGGTGTTCACTTTTTTTCCCCCTATGTAAGGAAATACTCAAAATACAGTGTTGGGGGATAAGTGCTTTGAAAAGTTAAAAGTACTGTTCAAATATAAACTGTCATCATTAAAAGGATTTCAAAGGACAATTCTATCCTGAGAATGGGTCAGTAGTATTATTTTTATGACATATTAAACACTGTATACTTTAAGCAATCAGAAAAACATAAAATTTGGGGGGTGGGAGGATGGGTTAGCCTGGTGATGGGTATTAAAGAGGGCATGTACTGAATGGAGCACTGGGTGTTATATGCAAACAATGAATCATGGAACACTACATCAAAAACTAATGATGTGGGCGCCTGGGTGGCTCAGTTGGTTAAGCGACTGCCTTCGGCTCAGGTCATGATCCTGGAGTCCCGGGATCGAGTCCCGCATCGGGCTCCCTGCTCGGCGGGGAGTCTGCTTCTCCCTCTGACCCTCCCCACTCTCATGTGCTCTCTCTCATTCTCTCTCTCTCAAATAAATAAATAAAATCTTAAAAAAAAAAAAAA
>NC_138370.1:74125988-74131125 GCF_054177405.1 Leptonychotes weddellii
GGGCGCCTGGGTGGCTCAGTTGGTTAAGCGACTGCCTTCGGCTCAGGTCATGATCCTGGAGTCCCGGGATCGAGTCCCGCATCGGGCTCCCTGCTCGGCGGGGAGTCTGCTTCTCCCTCTGACCCTCCCCACTCTCATGTGCTCTCTCTCATTCTCTCTCTCTCAAATAAATAAATAAAATCTTAAAAAAAAAAAAAAACTAATGATGTAATGTATGGTGACTAACATAACATAAGAAAAAAAACTTACTTCAAAAATTCATTCAGCAAGCATTTATTGAGTACATATTATGTGCCAGGCTCTACGTTAGGGCATACAATAATGAACTGAACAGTCTGTTCACAGGCTAGTGGTGAGACATTGTATAAACACATATAATTATCCGATAATAAATATAGAATCGTGATATGAACAAGATACTGTGGAAACACAGACAATGCCTAATTGCCCGGAAAAGACAGGAGAGGCTTTTGGAACAAGGTGACTTCTAAGCAGGAAGGGATGAGGGGTGATATCCACTGAGAACAGCACGGCAAAGAAAGGAGGGATGCTCCAGGAACAGAAAGTACCACACTTTGATAAGGCTTGAGTGCAGGGTGCCCTTAAGGGAGTGGCAGGAGACGAGGTGGAAGGCTGTGGGCAAGAACCAAAGTGTGAAGGGTTTTCAGAAGAGTTTGGACTTTATCCTGAAGGTTCTGAAGAACCTCTGAAAAAATAAGCAGATAGTTTGCACTATTAAGGTTTCGTTTTTGAGAGATCATTCTGTCAGCAGTGTGGAAGATGGACTGGAGGCTGGGGAAGAATCAGAACAGGGCAAGTAAGGAAGAGCATATGCTGGTTTGGAATGTCGGGAGGAGGGGCAGGGCAAGAATGCTTATTTATTTATTTATTTATTTAACCACACAGGTGATTCTGATGTACATCTCTCTTCCTCTCTCAGCAAATAAATTGGGGGCAGTGATGGTGGAAGAGTAGGGTTTAAGAACTATGAAGGAGACAGAAACCACAGGGTTGCATGACAAATTAAATCTAAAGGTCGTGGGAGGAGAGGACAGAGTCTGGGTATGACTTGGGTGACTGGTGGATAACAGTACCAAATAAGGAAAACAGGTGGAAATGCGGCTTTTAACACTGAGTTAAGGTCAGAACATGTAATTGTGATGCGCTCATGGAACACCCACGTGGAGTCACTTTGTAGACAAATAAAAACTATGGACTTGGAGTTCATAGCAGGGTCAGGGCCAAACACTCTTAAGAGCTCCGGAGTTGAAGCCATGGATAGTGAGGTCACCCACAAAAAGACTTTTGAGTGAGATAGGAAAAGCACTAAGGATGAAATCCCTGTGAAGTGGGACGCCTGGGTGGCTCAGTCCGTGAAGCGTCTGGTTCAGCTCAGGTCATGATCCCAGGGTCCTGGGATCGAGTCTCCATCGGGCTCCTTGCTCATCGGGGAGCTTGCTTCTTCCTCTGCCTGCAGCTCTCCCTGCTTGTGCTCTCTCTCTGACAGATAAATACAGTCTTAAAAAAAAAAAGAAAGAAAATTCCCTGTGAAACATGTACCTTTAAGGATTGGTAGAAGGGAGAGAGACATGAGACCTAGTAAGAGAACAAGGAGAGATTGGTGTCTTAGAAGTAAGGGGACAGAAAGTTTCTAGAAGGGTGTAGCAGTGATGAATGCACCCAAGAGATCAAGGTGGGGACTGAATCCTTTGAATTTTACAGAAGGCGGCTCTTCAGCTCACTGTGAATAGTGGCAGGTAGGCGTGGTCATGGTGGAGGAAATCGGATTGCACTGATTAATGGGATTAATGGGACCAGAAGGCAGGAGACCTAATAGGAAAAACAATGGGATAAAGCACCACAGGAGTTTTCTTTTTCTCTTAAGATTGGAACATTTCTCTTAAGATTGGAGAAACCTCAAAATAGAAGTTGAGGAGAAGGTGCCCACTAAACATAAGAGACATTGTAGTTTTTCTACTATTGAGACTTTCTGCTTAGTGCTACAGTTTGCCCAGCAGTTCTGTTAGTTTCTCTATTAACATCCCCTGTCTGAAGCAAAGCCACATTAAAAGGCCACACTTGCAAGCTGGAGGGCAAGGGAAATCTCTCTTCCTCTTTTTTTTTTTTTTCAAGTAATCTGTATGCCCAACATGGGCCTCAAACTCACAACCCCAAGATCAAGAGTCACATGCTCTATCAACTGAGCCAGCCAGGCGTCCTCTCTTTTTCTTGTAAGGCCACCAGTCTTTTTGGATTAGGGCACTACCTTTATGACCTCATTTTGTTACAGGATTTTTTTCTCTGTCGGTGCCCGCAGTTCTTGGTCATGCCGCTTCAAAGAACAAAGAGGTAGGCCAGACAGTGGTGGATAGCAAAGCAAGGTTTATTGAGCGATAGCAAAGTAATAGTACAAAGTTCCCAAGGAGAGAGGGGGTTGCCACCAGAGTTTCTAAGTCTAGGGGTTTTTATGGGCTTGTTGGCCCAACGTTTTAATCTGATTAACCTTCCTTGCGCATGTCATCCGATCAGATTTTTGTCACCTATTTATCATACGGGAAAGGGTGGAGGGCTCCTTCCATGTGTAAAATCCTTTTACAGGTGATTTCCTCCTAGGGTAGGGGCCCCTTGTCCCTGCCTGCCCGCCTTCCAACTATCCTTCATCAATTTAACCTTAATTACCTTCCTAAAGGCTTTATCTCCAAATGCAGTCACGTTGGGGGTTAGGGCTTCAGCATATGAATTTTTTTTTTTAAAGGTTTTGTATTTATTTATTTGAGAGAGAGAGAATGAGAGACAGAGAGCATGAGCAGGAAGAGGGTCAGAGGGAGAAGCAGACCCCCCCGCTGAGCAGGGAGCCCGATGTGGGACTCAATCCCGGGACTCCAGGATCATGACCGGAGCTGAAGGCAGTCGCTTAACCAACTGAGCCACCCAGGCGCCCTCAGCATATGAATTTTGAGGGACACAATTCAGTACATAGCACTGTCAGAGACTGGAAATATATCAGTTGATGAGTAGTCAAACAAAATGAAACAAAGTAATAAGGACTCTCAAGTTCTATCACTATAAGTTATTCTTTAGTTTTTAATAACTGAATTAGTAAACTGAATTTATTTATTTTTAAGTAGGCTCCACACCCAACACGGAGCCCAGCGCAGGGCTTGAACTTACAACCCTGAGAGGTCAAGACCTGAGCCCAGATCAAGAGTCAGACACTCAACCGACTGAGCCACCCAGGCACCCCAATAAACTGAATTTAATAACTGATATTATTTTGAGCATATTTTAAAATGCAGAAAAAATCCCAATTGCTTTGACTAAATTTTTTATAGTTACTATATTCACTCAAAAATCTATGTTAGACTCCTTTGGAGTTTTTTCATTCATTATGTGCTTTTTCTCAGAAGGTCACACTTTTTGTAAGTTGTCTTTTCAGAGGCGGGAATCATCAGGCATCCTGAGTCAGGAGAACGTGTCTTCTTACATTGACAGTGACTGCAAAGGTGTGATTGCTCTGACCCCCATCACCGCTGGGGTCTTGCTTCCCACAGCACAGCTGATGTGCACTGAGCCCCCCAGGGGCACCAAGGCAGTCGGGTTCCTGCAAAATGTAGGACTACTTTGAGGAGTAATTGAATTTGTCTCGGTAACCCCACACTGGCCTTACCATATTCTCTGAGAACTGCATTGCCACCTAATGTTCTTTCTTCCTTTCTTCCCTTCCCGCTTTCCCTGTATCCTGCCTCAGACCTTCTTCAGGATGGCAGCTCTCTCAGCCTCCTCCAGGTCCTTCCCATTTCCTTCACAGAACTTGCCCTAACAAATCTTTTGCATGTATTAAATGCCAGTTCCCAAATATCATCGACAAGATAAAACTGAGTTTATTGCTCACTGGTGCACAGGAGAATTACCACCTCAAGAGAGCTTTATTGTGTCTCAAAGGAGGAAGAGCGAGGCCTGTTTTTAGGGAGATTTTGAAGTTTGGTTTAAGGCAGGTCTCTCAATGAGGCGAATAGGTACAAATTGTGACATGACAGTGATTTAGGATTGGGGGAAACGGCAAGGGAAGGATTAGGAGGCTGGGAGTCAGAAGAGTGTTGGTAGGAAAAATGTTGATGCTTTCTATTAAAGAGTTGATGATCTTTCAAACAAGTTCTGGAATGAACAATAAAGTCATTTGCCTGGGCAAGAGTCTCCTGCAATAGTAAAGTTATGCTAATGAAGACAGTGGAACAGTCAATCAGGTTACTGTAGACTGTGGGATGGCCGCTTCAGGTTTCACAGTTAATTACTTCTTGGCATCTACTTCTTGGAGGACAGACTTACACAGCTACAAATATAAAACCTTCAAATTTCAAAAACCTTTCCCCGTTTTCTTTGACTCAGTAATGGACACTCACACTTTTGTAGTAGTCCATGACCAGAAATTAGATTTTAATCTCTTATCCTGCGTGGCCTCAGGGAACCATCAGATTTCCTCTTTATTCCTGCATTATAACATCCAAAGGTATTTCATGGTCTTACTTGTGGAAGGCAAGGTCCAATGATGCCATGTGAAATTATTAGTATTCCCTGCCTCCTATTTATGAACCAAATATTCTTTCTTATGATTAAAATTAAAACATGGTGACTAGCTCAGAATAAAAAGCCCATATCTTATTCTTTAAAAGATAAGTACATAAAACAAAGGATTTTATTATTTTTTTTTAGGTCACCAACTTTTATTATAATTCACATATTTCATAGAAACAGGAATGTAGCAAACAGGGTAATATAAAAAAATGTTTTAAAACTGCAGGTTTGTACACGTCGCTCTATTTCCATCTGGAACGGGCTCTTGCCCACATCAGGCACAGCAGCTGCACTTGCCCGATGCCTCCTTGGCAGATGCAGCCCTGGGCATGCGTGGCACAGCCCACGGGGCAGCAGGACCAGCAGCTCTACTTGCAGGGGTGCACTTGCCCGCTTCGCAGGTGCAGGAGCCCCGGATGGAGCAGGAGCAGTTGGGGTCCTTTTCGACCCAAGGTGAGGAACGAGGTCCAAAGCAGGCGACACAGAGAGACACTGGTGCGGCTGGAGATACGGTCAATTTCTCCTTATTTTTATTTATTTTTATATATTTTTAAAGAGTATATAT
>NC_138370.1:74131225-74151349 GCF_054177405.1 Leptonychotes weddellii
AGCCTGCTTCTCCCTCTCCCATTCCCCCTGCTTGTGTTCCCTCTCTCACTGTGTCTCTCTCTGTCAAATAAATAAATAAAATCTTGAAAAAAAAATAAAAATAAAGAGTATATATTTATTTGAGAGAGAGAGAGAAAGTGAGCGAGAAATGGAGCAGGGGGAGGGACAGAGAGGGAGAAGCAGGCTCTCCACTGAGCAGGGAGCCAGACGTGGGGCTCCATCCCAGGACTCTGGGATCATGACCTGAGCCGAAGGCAGACGCTTAACCAACTGAGCCACCCAGGTGCCCCCTCCTTATTTTTTTTTTGTTTAAGATTTTATTTAACACAGAGAGAGCACAAGCTGGGGCGGGCGGCAGAGGGAGAAGCAGACTCCCTGCTTAGCAGAGAGCCCCACTCAGGGCTCCATCCCAGGACCCTGGGATCATGACCTGAGCTGAAGGCAGACACTTAACCGACTGAGCCACCCAGGCGCCCCGTCTCCTTATTTTTAAAGAACATTTATAGTATTATTGAAGTCTTTAAAGCTTTATGAAAAGGACAGTGTCTGTAGTTTATCAGTTTGAGATTGTGTTTAGCTGATAAGAAACCTGAAATAACTGGTTTAAAACAAGATAGTGCTTTTTTTCCTTATGTAAAATAACATAGAAGCGGACTGTTGGGGGTTGGTGTGGTTGACCAAGAAAGAATCCATTGACAATGGAATCAAACAAGGATTTATCTGGGCAATTAGAATTGCAGTTTGGAGACAGATTCAGGTAGAAACCTGACTTGTGTTCCGAGGAAGATAAAGAAGGGGCAGAGTTACAAAGATGAAAGGCCATGAATGCATTTCTTATTTAGAATCTGTATGCAAAACAGGGATTGAAACTAGGTTAAGTGGGATTGGTTGGGTTAGTGTGCAAGAGAGCGATTGAAACTTGTCCCCAAAGTGCGTTAGCTCCTTTAGAAGTGAGAAATGTGAACGAATGATTCAGGTGTCCTGGTGAGGGAGTTTAAGTCCAGGCAGAGGGCCTGCAGCTGGCAAAAAGTACAGTTTCTCTGATGAGGACATGCATAAATCCTTCCCTTATGGCCTCCTGACCCTATTTATTTTATCTTATTTTAAAGATTTTTATTTATTCGAGACAAAGAGATACAGAGAGAGAGAGAGCACAAGCCGGGGGAGCCACAGAGGGAGAGGGAGAAGCAGACTTCTCGCGGAGTAGGGAGCCCGATGCGGGGCTTGATCCCAGGATCCCGGGATCATGACCTGAGCCCAAGGCAGACGCTTAACGACTGAGCCACCCAGGCGCCTCCTGACCCTATTTAAAAGAAACTCTTAGCTAGGCTTGCTTGCTCCATTTCGACATCTCCTTTTACATATTCACTCACCAGAGATTCTGATTCTGATGAAGGGTAGTATGAAGAAAGGCAAGCTGGGACAAGGGGCCCTGCCCTAAGAGGAAACCACCCTTAAAAGGATTTTACACCAGCCTGGAAGGAGCCCTCCACCCTTTCCCACGTGATAGGTAGATGACAAAGACCTGATTGGATGACAGGCACATGGAGGGTTAATCAGATTAAAATAACCCACCGACAAGCCCATAAAAACCGCTAGACTTAGAAACTCTCAGTGGCTGCCCTCTCGGGTCCCCTCCCTCTTTAGGAGCTTTGTATTATCACTCAATAAACCTTGCTTTGCTGCTCACCACTCTGTCTGGTCTACCTCTTCATTCCTTGAAGTGGCATGACCAAGAACAGCTGTGGGCACCGAAGGAAAAGAAATCCTGCAACAACATGGCTTCTCCTTTGGCATGTTTAATTGTGATGTTTAATGGACATCCTTGCAATTTAAGATGACACTTTTAAAATATAACTCTCTCCTAATGATGAGTTGAGCCCTGCCACTCGATAGGAGAATCAGCAGAACCTATAGGATCTTATTTGGAATTGACATTCTCTATTGTAATTTTGTTCCTGTCTATTTTTAAATTTTCTTTTTGTTTCACTGGAAAGATGATGCTCAGTTTTAAATGTTAAAAGTGTACAAATTGCTTTGTTACAATAAAACTAAATGTGTACAAAAAAAAAAAAAAAGAAATCCTGTAACAATTCCTTATATCTTACTGCTCTATCATCCACTGAACAGAGTTTCCATCCTTAAGTTTACCTAATTGTACAAGATAGGGCTGTTGAGGGGTGCCTAGGTGGCTCAGTAGGTTAAGCATCTGCCTTCAGCTCAGGACATGAGCCCAGGATCCTTGGATCGAGCCCTGTGTCGGGCTCCCTGATGAGCAGGGAGCCTGCTTCTCCCTCTGCCTGCCCCTCCCCTTGCTTGTGCACTCTCTGACAAATAAATAAAATCTTAAAAAAATAAAAAATAAAAAAGATAGGGCTGTTGGAACCATCATGTTCACTTTGTAGGCAGGAAGCAGAAGAAAAACAAAGGACCACACCAGCTATTTGTTCTCATTTTAAAGAGCTTTCCTAAAAGGACTTCCAACAATTTCCATGTATATCCCATCAGTCATTTGGCTACACCTGTCCATAGGGAGATAGAAATGGGGTCTTCTAGCTGAGGGCATTGTCTTCAAAGAAAGCGAGAGAAACTGAAATTAGATTGGGAACTAGTAGTTTCTGCTACATATGAGCACTAAGGAATTCAACTTTTATATTTGAAGTAAGCATGTGATAAATGATTAAAGCTTCAATTGTGTCATGATAAATAATACCAGAGAATGGGATGAATATAGGGACATATTCACTTGTCAGTGCTGTTACAACCTGCTATTGAATCTTGCCACTTGAGTGTTGGAATTGATAATAATAATGATTAAAAAATAAATGTTTCCCTATTTCATTTGTTTTTGAAACAAATATTTAAACGTTTTCTGTCAGGGCACTGTTCTAGATGCTTGAGATATATCAATAAATTGGGATTCCCGCCCTTGTAGAGCTTATATTCTAACAGGGGTATATAGACAATGAACAATAAATAAGTAAATATTTCTCTTTTTTTAAAGATTTTTATTTATTTATTTGAGAGAGAGAGAGCGCATGTGCATTCATGGGGAGAACGAGAGTGGGAAGCAGAAGGAGAGGGACAAGCCGACTCCATGCTGAGTGTGTGCCCAATGTGGGACTCGATCTCACGTCCCTAAGATCATACCCTGAGCCTAAATCAAGAGGCAGACGCTTAACCGAATGAGCCACCCAGGTGCCCCAATAAATATTTCAATGATGAAGACCTAACTTAGAAATTTCAGGTCTCAACTTATACTTTGTTAACGCACTAAATCTATCTTAACTATCTCTGTCAAATGACAAAACTGTAATAATTTAGTAACCAGTTTGATGTCCTTTATTCAAGGGAAAACAATCTATGTATGTCTAGGGAAGTACAGTGCCTCACAAGCAATGGGATGCTCTTCCTGAGGGATTTGGGGCAAGAGCCATAGAAGGAGCTAGGTCAGGGATTTCCTTATAAGGCTAGGAGGTCCTATTTTCTAGGGTAAGGAAAGCTCACTAAAGCTGAGTTGGATGATTATGATTGGTGTACGTTGGGTTTCCTTGACATGTGTTTCTGGTCTGTGCAGGCTGACTTCAGTTTAGATTTGTGACTTGGACTGGGTCACTGGGTAACCTCCATTTTGTGGGTCCTGATATATGAATTAAATTAATTACATCACTTCTCAATATAAATGTAAATTGGTACAACTTCTTGGAAAATGCTATGAAATGGTCATATCCTTTGATTCATTAATCTTAATTCTTAGGAATCAGAATCTATCCCAGGAAATAATCCTAAATACCAACGCTTTCTGTGTAAAGATATTAATCTTTTTCCCCATTACTTCAGATAGGGGAAAACTGGAAGCAGTCTATCTGTCCAATGATAAGGCAATGGTTAAATAAACCTCCACTGGCATTAATTGATGTTTATAAAAACTACTTAATGACATGGAGAAATGCTTATAGTGTTAAGTGAAAAAAAATACAGTGCAAAATTATTGGAAAAAATAAATGGAAATATTAATAGTGATTATCTTTAAAGGTTGGGCTCCCTCTCCCCCTACTTGGATATATTTTTCTAATTTTGATTGGTCATTTATAAACAGGGTAAAAATAAGAAATGAACACAACTACTGGAGACTTGATTTACTGTTCTAGTGTGAGTCCTAGGTAACTGACCTCCACAAATGTTAAACTCACATTGTTATGCATCTGTTGTCTTTTTGTATATACAAAGATCTGCTAGAAGTTTTTCGTAATTGGCCCTGCTGATCATCTAAGTAAACTGAAATCATATCAGATTTTGTCTGTTTGGTTCTTTTTTTTTTTTTAGATTTTATTTATTTATAAAAGATTTTTATTTATTTATTTGAAAGAAAGAGTAAGAATGAGAAGGGGGGAGAGGCAGAGGGAGAAGCAGACTCCCCACTGAACAGGAAGCCCAATGTGGGGCTCGATCCCAGGACCCTGGGGTCGTGACGCTTAACCGACTGAGCCACCTAGGCACCCCTGACTGGTTCTGAGGAGCAAAAGAAAACCAGCACTTCACTGACGGAGTCTAAGCTCTTTTAGTGTCACAGGAAGAACTTTCAGAGATCATTTGCACAATCTTTTTTATTCACAAATGAGAAAACTGAGACCCAAAGGGTTAGGCTGATATTAGCTAAACATTGTGAGTTAGGTTTACTGACTTTCTAAAAAATCAAGCCAATTTCCACACTCTTAACAAGAGCCTCATGATTCAATTCCCCAGTACTGGCTATAATTTAAAAAAGAAAAGAAAAAACAAGATATCTGAGAATGCTGATGGTAAGGGGAAACGGAATGACTAGTTGTCAACTTGATATTTGGACATCCGCTTGAAAATGTAAACAAAGAGACAATTTAGGGTTTTCTTTTTAACAACTTTTTGAGATAAATACCGTACAGCTCACCTATTTAAAGTATACAGTACAATGTTTTTTTTTTTTTTTTAAGATTTTATTTATTTATTTGACAGAGAAAGACACAGTGAGAGAAGGAACACAAGCAAGGGGAACAGTAGAGGGAGAGGGAGAAGCAGGCTCCCCGCTGAGCAGGGAGCCCGATGCGGGATTTGATCCCAGGACCCTGGGATCATGACCTGAGCCAAAGGCAGACGCTTAATGACTGAGCCACCCAGGTGCCCCAATACAGTGGTTTTTAACACACTTACAAAATTGTGCAACCATCACGGCAATCAGTTTTAAAACATTTTGATAACCCTAAAAAGAAATCCCATAGATAGAGCAGTTATGCCTCATTTCTCCACAAACCTCCCATCCCTGGGCAACCATGAATCTACTTTCTGTCTCTATAGATTACCCTATTATAGACATTTCATATAACTGGAGCCATGCAATATGTGGTCTTTCGGGGCTGCTTCTTTCACTTAGCATAATGTTTTCAAGATTCATGTACTTCATTCCTTGTCATGGCCAAAAACTATTCTATCGTAAGGATGTACTGCATGTTGTTTACCATTCATCAGTTGCTATATTTGAGTCGTTTCCACTTTTTGGCTATTATGAATAATGCCGTTGCGAACATGTGTGTACAAGTTTTTGTGTGGTCATATATTTTCCTTTCTCTTGGATTTATACATAAGAACGGAATGGCTGAGCCATATGGTAACTCTATATGTAGCCTTTTGAGGGATTGTCAGACTTGTTTTCCAAGGCAGCTCTACCATTTTACATTCCACCAGCAACATAGGAAAGTGCCCATTTTCCCTGTCCTTAGCAGGACTTGTTACTTTCTGTTTGTTTATAGCCAGCTTAGCTAGTGAGTGTGAATTGTTATTTTATTGTTTTTGATTTGCATTTCCCTAATTATTAGCGATGTTCAGGGATATGTTTATTTGTATTTTTGAATTTAAAAAAATTGGGTTGTCTTTTTATTATTGAGTTGTAAGAATTATTCTTGTATTCTAGATAGAAGGCCTTTATCAGATATATACTTTTCACATATTTTTTCCTATTCTAGGATTGTCTTTTCAGTTTCTCGATGGTATTATTTCAAGCACAAAATTTCAAATTTTGATGAAGTTGAAAGTATTTGTTTTATCACTTGTGCTAGTGGTTTCATAACTAAGAAACCATTGCCTAACTCAGTCACAAAGATTTACCCCATATGTTTTTCTATTTTATTTTATTTTTATTTTCTTAGATTTTATTTATTTATTTGACAGAGCAAGAGAAGGAGAGAGAGAGAACACAAGTGAGGGGAGCAGCAGAGAGGAGGGGAAGGAGGCTCCCCACTGAGCAGGGAGCCCAATGCTGGTCTTGATTCCAGGACCCTGAGATCATGACCTGAGCTGAAGGCAGATGCTTAACCCACTGAGCCACCCAGACGCCCCACCCGTATACTTTTTTCTAAGAGCTTTGTAGTTTTAGCTTTTACATTTGGATCTATGATCTTTTTTTTTTTTTTTAAGTAATCTCTACACTCACCATGGGGCTTGAACACTCACAACTCTG
Organism: Leptonychotes weddellii; assembly: GCF_054177405.1. Classification (NCBI taxonomy): domain Eukaryota; kingdom Metazoa; phylum Chordata; class Mammalia; order Carnivora; family Phocidae; genus Leptonychotes; species Leptonychotes weddellii. The sequence goes on from NC_138370.1 coordinate 74,137,716, forward strand.
AGATCAAGAGTCACATGCTCTTCCAACTGAGCCTGCCAGGTGCCCCTCTATGATCCATTTTGAGTTCATTTTTGTATATGGTGTTAGGTAAGGGTCCAACTTTGAATTGTCTTGGCATTCTTCTTGAAAATCATTTGACCATGAACATAAGGGTGTATTTCTGGATTTTCACTTTTATTCCATTGATTTATATGTCTAACCTTTTGCTAGTACCAGACTTTTTTTTTTTTTTTTTGACCGGGGAAGGGCAGAGAGGGAGGGAAAGAGAGAATCTTAAGTCGGCTCTGTCCCCAGCATGGAGCCCAATACTGGGCTCAGTCTAGTAACTCCAAGATCATGACCTGAGCTAAAATCAATAGTTGGATGTTCAACCAACTGAGCCACGCAGGTGCCCCCAGACTGTCTTGATTACTGTAGCTTTTTTTTTTTTAAAGCTTCATGATTGATCCTTTTTTTTTTTTTTTAAGATTTTATTTATTTATTTGTCAGAGAGGGAGAGAGCACAAGCATGGGGAGAGGCAGAGAGAGAGAGGGAGAAGCAGGCTCCTTGCTCAGCAGGAAACCCGATGCAGGGCTCCATCCCAGGATCATGACCTGAGCTGAGGGCAGACGCTTAACCGACTGAGCCACCCAGGTGTCCCTTTTTTTTTTTTTAAAGATTTTATTTATTTATTTGAGAGAGAGAGAATGAGAGAGAGCACATGAGAGTGGGGAGGGTCAGAGGGAGAAGCAGACTCCCCGCCGAGCAGGGAGCCCGATGCGGGACTCGATCCCGGGACTCCAGGATCATGACCTGAGCCGAAGGCAGTCGCTCAACCAACTGAGCCACCCAGGCACCCCCAGGTGTCCCTTGATTACTGTAGCTTTATGGCTAAGTTTTTGAAATTGGAAAGTGTGAGTCCTTAAGCTTCATCGTTTTTCAAGATTGTACTGGCTATTGTTGGTCCCTTGAATTTCTATATGAATTTTAGGATCAACAACAATTTCTGCAAAAAAAGCTAGCTGGGATTTTGATAGGGAATGTGTAAATCTGTAGATCAATTTGGGTAGTATTGCTATTTTAACAAATTAAATCTTCTGATCCATGAACATGGACATCTTTCCATTTATTTAGATTTCCTTTAATTTCTTTTAGCAATATTTTACAGTTTTTAGAGTACAAGGACTATCTGGTTTTGTGGAAAGAGCAATAGCTTTGAAATCAGTTTGGATTTGATTTCCAATTTTACCACCCAGGAACTGAGTGACATTGGGAAAGTTATGTAATTTCATGGAACTACATTCTTCACCTGAATAATGAGAGCAGCCATACCTATTTTACAATTAATGTTACGGTTAGATAAGAAAAATACCCTTAGCAATAGAGTCTAGCATATAGTAGGTATTCAACAATATTAATTTCTTTGGGAAATTCCTCAGCATTACATCATCTCATGGTGTTATTCTTTCTTTCTTTCAAGTAGGCTCCTTGCCCAACATGGAGTTTGAACCCACGACCCTGAGATTAAGGGTCCCATGCTCTTACAGACTGAGCCAGACAGGCACCCCTCATGGTGTACTTTTTGATTGATTGATGTCAGTGTTTTGTTTTTGTGTGGACCTGTTTTTAAACTGTAAGTTCCCTGTCCACTCTTGTCTATTTTCTGCATCATGGTAGCCAGACCAATTTTCTACAATAGTGTTTTCAATTATATTGTACTCTGTTGAATAGCCTGCAGTTTTGCCCTGGTACTTTCTCTATAGAGTCCAAACTTCTCTAACTTTCCAGGTCTCACATTACCCAGTTAGCATTCTATTCAGGGTAGTTTTCTCTCTCTCTAGAAATTAGACCAGAGATTCTATGTTGTGTAGGAAAGCAAAGAGAGTTGGGATGCCATCTTGGGCTTTCTGCCACAGACATCTGTTTATCCTTCCCCACAATATGTGCTCAACAAACCAGGTTTGGACAGGGCAGGCAGCTAGACAATTAAGAGCATTCTATCTTCTAGGCTTCAGGTTGCATGGCTCTATTATTAAGCAGAACTCCTCTTTATTGATAGCAAAGTAGCAAAATATAGACGGTCTCAGTTATGCAGACAGTTGCCAAGATTGGAAATTTAGAATATTAAAACCAATAGTCCGGGGGTGCCTGGGTGGCTCAGTCGTTAAGCATCTGCCTTCGGCTCAGGTCATGATCCCAGGGTCCTGGGATCGAGCCCCACATCAGGCTCCCTGCTCTGCGGGAAGACTGCTTCTCCCTCTCCCGCTCCCCCTGCTTGTGTTCCCTCTCTCGCTGTGTCTCTCTCTGTCAAATAAATAAAACCTTTAAAAAAAAAACCAAACCAATAGTCCAAACTAGTCATTCAAAATATAAATATAAGCAGAGAAAATACTATACTGTAATTATGAATATAAACATGATAGGATAGAATCCTTTTGACTAGAGTTACCAGTCTCCAGCTGACAGAATCCCAGGCCTACCATGGCAATCAAAATTTATTTAAATCCCCAGTGTCCATCAGTGAAACCTATAACAATAAAAAACAAGAACAGAAAAACAACCCTATAACATACCAACTGGTTTACTGACCATGCGGGTTCCACACTTCCTTGAAGGTGTTTTTTGGGAATAAGAAACCAATTGAAAATTTCTCTGTGGATCTCTAAGACTAATGCAGTGGGCTTAGAGGTAGGTGTGACTATTTCAGTACAGACTAATGACTTCACAGGGCCTAAATACTGACACAGATCCTCTTTGTAATGGACTCTAGTATAATAATAGTCCTCCCACTCAAAGCTCTTAATTAACCTGGCCTACAGTTTGTTCTGAGCACATAACCAGTTCTGAGTCTTGTCCCAACAACATTTCTGCCACCCTAAAACAATCCATTATGTTTTTAGATACATTTCTCTTTGGCTTCTTTCCCAGTTAAGGAAATGTATGCCTCAGTCCAGTCCTTGTCTCCCATGCTATATGTCATCAATTCTAAGATAAAGGTTTGATTTTTTTTTCCCTTCACATTTTAACACCTTGCAATTTGAGATGATTTCTTAAATTCGATGAAATTCAGCATTTACATTCATCAGAAGTATAATTATAACCAACCTTTTCCTGGATCTTTTTTGAGATCTGATTTTGTTCACCTAATACTGACTTGGAAGTTTATGATTTTCCTGCCTTATGCTAAATCCTGGTTGAGTGAGCCTAAGCTGTGTTAGTGACAGGGTCACTATAGAACCTGGAGTCTTGGCTTCCAAAGGACAGAACTTCTATGACTTTCAGGACGTTCTTAGACAATTTTCCCCCAGTGTCTAAATATTCTGTCTTCTAGTGTAGCAAATGCAATGGCTCCAATCTTACTTTTTTGTTTGGCTTAAATATCGTCACATTTGTAAGAGCCCAAGCTATTAGAAAGTGCAATTTCCCATGTCTAATATTTCAGATGTTCCCTCCTCTGTTTTCCCCACCCAACCACCTCAAAAAACTGTTAGTCCTAAGGCAAACTGAAGAAACTGATTTTTGTTAACATTTGAAAGTCCCTGAGCTACTTGTCCATATAAATTATAATCCATTTATCTCATTATAATCAAACTTTGGTATACTTTGATAAGCCCTTGTGTATCTGTGCCTTAAAAAAGAAATATGTTTTTTATGTATCGCTCAATCTTCTACTCATTTGCATACCTTTCTGTCAGATGTCTGGAACCAATTTGATAGTCCTCCAAATTGTATTCTTAAACTTTTCATTAGCTTGTATAATAATTGTAGGGAGCAAACACCAAAATTGGTAGTATTCTACGAAAGCTTTATTTAAAATTGAACCACAGCCTTTAAGCAGACATCATAATAGGATCTCATCAGCCACATGAAGCTATGCAATTAAAAGTTCCACCCATGAAAGATATATCTGCAGGAAACTTTGGAAACTTAGCATCAAATGAACTGCTAATCATGAGTTAAAATTGTATACCTTCAGGGTCACATAGAATTATTTACCAGAATCGAGACCCTTCCTTACAAATCAGAAGCTATTCTTAAAGCTGTGTGAAATGACTGGGAAATTATATTTTGTAGCAATAATAATATTATTACATAGGGACTCTATCCAAATGGGATCTCCGGCCATTTTCCAACTTAGAAATGTATTAAAAATCAAAGTTAAAAAAAATCAATTAGCAGTGCTAAAAAACAAAATTGAATCAAGTTAATCTTGAAGATCTAATTGGCGTTATCAAATGATTAATGAATTGGGCAGCATCCCATCTATCAAGTAGAGGACAGCTCCTGAGTTGTACAAAATAGAAGGTTTTAGGGCGCCTGGGTGGCTCAGTTGGTTAAGCGACTGCCTTCGGCTCAGGTCATGGTCCTGGAGTCCCGGGATCGAGTCCCGCATCGGGCTCCCTGCTCAGCACGGAGTCTGCTTCTCCCTCTGACCTTCCTCCCTCTCATGCTCTCTGTCTCTCATTCTCTCTCTCTCAAATAAATAAATAAAATCTTTAAAAAAAAAATAGAAGGTTTTAATAGGAAGGAGGGTGGGGTAAGAAAGCTATTAGCAAAAGAAAAGGCTTATTTCAGGCCAGATCACCTACCTTCCCTCACAGGGGAGGGTAAGGGTCTTATGCAGATTACCTCATCTTTCTTTTGGCTGAGGGGGGGGTGGGGGAAGGAGGGGGGGATGGAGAATGCCCTTGGAACAGATTACCTTATTGGTATTTATGGGAAAATTCCCAACTCACCCATTAAGACTTAGAGTTCTAGGGGAGGTTGAAACTGCAATTAGGTTGGGTATTAAGCCCCAGTTTGGTGACTCGGCCTGGCCCAAGTGACACCATTTTGGGTCTGTAGTTTTCTTTTTAACGGCAGCTCGTAAAAATCAACACTATGTAAGATGTAAGCACTATTGGGATGTAGAGGGCACAGGCTCCAAGTAGAGTAAACTCTGCAATTGACAAGGTCAGAAAACAGAAAGCTGTTAACTAGACATGTAGCAACAAGCAGGAGGGTGTAGTGGAAAACAGTGCAGGGCAGTCCACAGTGACTGACCATGGTGCAATTTCTTCAAGTCTCTTGTTTCATCAGAAAAATAAGTGTGAATTTGGTCTTGGACACCATAACATGTTGTTTGTTTTAGGTAAACTTGTTTTATTCCTAAATTCTGGAGTAAAATGTGTATCACATAAATGTGCTATTTGCATCGTGTGGCTTTGTTACAGGATTTCTTTCCCTTTGCTGCCCGCTTTGAAGAAGGAAGAGGCCGACCAGACAGAGGGATGGGTAGCAAGGCAACGTTTATTGAGTGGTAGTATGAAGTTCCTGAAGAGAGAGCGGACCGGGTTTTTATGGGCTTGTTGGCCTGCTATTTTTAATCTGATTAACCCTCCATGTGCCTGTCATCCAATCAGGTTTTTGTCACATGGGAAAGGGTGGAGGGCTCCTTCCAGGATGGTGTAAAATCCTTTTAAGGGTGGTTTCCTCTTGGGGGGGCAGGGTTTGTCCCTGCCTGCCTGTCTTCTGACTACCCTGCCTTAGCTTCATTCTATGTTTTTTTTTTTTTTTAAAGATTTTATTTATTTATTTGACAGAGACAGAGATAGCGAGAGCAGGAACACAAGCAGGGGGAGTGGGAGAGGGAGAAGCAGACTCCCACCAGGCAGGGAGCCCGATGTGGGCCTCGACCCCAGGACCCTGGGATCATGACCTGAGCTGAAGGCAGATGCTTAACGACTGAGCCACCCAGGCGCCCTACCCTTCCTTAGCTTCAGAGAAGCTGGCATGTTGCTGAGCTCCAAACTCTTACGCTGAGGGTGAGCCGGGCTAGGAGTGGGTGTTGGGAAATCTGCCAGCTTTGGAATGAGAGAGATCTGAGGTGCAATTCCAGTTGTAAGTCCTACAAGCTGCGTGAACGTGGACAAGTTATTTAACCAGTCTGAGCTTCAGTTTCCTCAACTATAAAATGGTTTCAGTAATGCCTATCTTAGAATGGCTGTTCATTTTCCCCTTCCTCTTGAGTAACAGTACCCTGAGTTTTAGCAGGGCACCACATCCCGGGCTCAAAGACTACATTTTCCAGGCTTCTTTGCATGAAGGTGGGGCCATATGACTAAAGTTGGGTTAACAAGGTGTGGAAGGACGTGTTATACGGTATTTCTGAGAATTCTCCATGGTGTTTCCTGGAATGTGGGTGTGACGACTAGAACTCTGGAATTCCTTTTGAACCGTGAGAATAAGGGTAACACTTTACAGTTGGTGAAACAGAACTGAAAGGACCACTTTATGGAGCTGCCATACTACTTCAGAACTGCCTACCAAAGATCATCTTTTACATGAGAGAAAATGAGCTATTAAAAAAACTATGGGGCACCTGGGTGGCTCAGTTGGTTAAGCATCCAACTCTTGATTTCGGCTCAGGTCATGATCTCGAGGTCGTGAAATCGAGCCCTGCATCAGGCTCCACGCTGAGTGTGGAGCCTATGTAAGATTCTCTCTCTCCCTTTGCCCCTTTACCCCACTGCTCATGTAGTCCCGCTCTCAAAAACAAAAACAAAAACAAAAACACACACACAAAAAATACAACAGGAGGAGAAAGAGTTCTTTTATATTCAGTTGAACCTAATCCTAACAGATAACTCCCTCTCTCTCTCTCTATATATACACACACATACACATATATAACATATAATATTAGTATATTACATACATAGTATTAGTCAAGGGAGATAAGTTATCTAGTCCACACAAGATCTGGAACTCAATTAATAGCTTCTGTAAACCAGCATCCGTTGATGATTTTGTCCTAAATCAATTATTACTATGATTTTTGCAAAATAATAAATTTGACTCCATCATTCTGTCTACATTTATTAATTGGCATTCTAATTTAAAGAAGAGCTTTCCCTTTTCCCTCACTAGTGAATGTATGTATGTAAGTGAATATGCATGTTTGTATGTGTGAGTATGAACTCATGGATACTTATTTTACTCTAATAAGGTAAAAGCCATTATTGTAATTATTTATTTTCATAATTAAATTGTAGCATATTTTGCCAGTGGTAGCCCCTTCAAGCTAACTTGTGTGTCCTTTCATATGTTCCTACCATTTTGGGGGCTTATCTTCATTTTCTGGCACAACAACATATTGCAGGCTCATTGTGTACTTTCACTGCCCCAACCCCAGAAGCATCCATTTCTTTAAGGAGGCTTGGTTCTTTTCAGTGGGAAGTGGTATAATTACTTTTTAAAGATTAATATTTTGGGGGTACCTGGGTGGCTCAGCCAGTTAAGCGTGTGACTCTTGGTTTTGGCTTAGGTCGTGATCTCAGGGTCCTGGGATCGAGCCCTGCGTTGGACTCTGTGCTCAGTGGGGAGCCTGCTAGAGATTCTCTCTCTGCCCCTCCCCCTGCTCTGCCTCTCTTTCTCTAAAATAAATAAATAAAATCTTTAAAAAAGATTAACTTTTTTTTAAAGATTTTATTTATTTATTTGACAGAGAGAGACAGCAAGAGAGAGAACACAAGCAGGGGGGAGCTGGAGAGGGAGAAGCAGGCTCCCTGCCGAGTAGGGAGCCTGATATGGGGCTCGATCCCAGGACCCTGGGATCATGACCTGAGCCGAAGGCAGATGCTTAACAACTGAGCCACCCAGAGACCCCAAAAAAGATTAACTTTTTGCGTGATGAATATATTCATATGATAAAAAATTTAAAAAAAGCATGAAAGGTGACAGGGAGCAAGAATGTCCTGTCCCCTTCAAGATTCTTCTAGCTAGACTAAGAATCAAATTGACATGAGGCAGATTAACAGGAGAAAATAAAATATAATAGTGTATGTATGGGGAGCCCACACAGACATGGAAATTCCAAAGACAGTCAAGCAAAAGGAGATATATATGTTATCCTGAACTAAGGAAAGGGGGGTAGATGTCTGGGACTTCAAAGGGAAGGAATGCAATCCTCAGGAAGATGAGAAAGGGTAAATGTTTGGTAAACAAATGTTTGCTGGATCTCTCAGAAACAATGGGACAGGGGCTCCTAGGTGGCTCAGTTGGTTAGGCGACTGCCTTCGGTTCGGGTCATGATCCCGGAGTCCTGGGATTGAGTCCCACATTGGGCTCCCTGCTCAGTGGGGAGTCTGCTTCTCTCTCTGACCCTCTCCCCTCTCCCGCTGTTTCTCTCTCTCAAATAAATAAATAAATAAATAAAATCTTTAAAAAAAAAGAAACAATGGGACAAAGGGAGGACTTTGATCAAAGGAGCCTTGTTAGCTGGTTCATATCATACTGTAGTTATCTATGGCAATAGAGCTCTTCCTGGACCAGGTCCTCTATCTAAATTACTTTAGGCAGTTTGTGGAGAAAGTAGAGCTTTTCCTGAATCTGATGGGTTTTGACTGCTTTTTAACTCAAAATACTCTTCATGCCAAAGTGGTCTATCTTGGAGTGGTCTGTTTTGGCTCCTACAAAGGCAATAGAGTGAAAAAGTAGCCTCTTTTCTTCCATTGTCCCCTCACTCACATATTCAGTTCCCCTCTAGAGACCATTTCTGTTACATTTCTCGTGTTTCTTTCCAGATACTCCACTCGTATACAAGCACATATGCACACACGCACGCGTGTGCACATCACTCGGCACTTTGCCTTTTTTACTTTATGTATCTGGGAAATTTTTTTCTTTACTCTAATGCTATTGTTTCCATTCTACTTTCTTCATCTATGATTATTGTTTTGTGACTGGACTGTCCTAAAAGTACTCAGAATGACCTGTACCAATGGCAAGTATTAGTTAATACTAACAAATACATGTCTCATTTTAAAATTAATGAACTGACAATGTGGTTTTATAGTGGCTGTCTCATGTGTTTGATTATCCTGAACTTGTCGTCTTTCCTCCAGATAACAGCATTACCAATTACCATTTCATTCAATTCTGAAACCTGGTATTTACCCTTCCTGGATTTAGTAAATAAAATGCAAGTGCTCAGTTAAATCTGAATTTCGGATAAACTAAACATAATTTTTTAGTATAAGTATGTCCTGTGTAATATTTGGGAATACCAATACCACAAAATTATTCATTTGTTTTGGTCTGAAATTCAAATTTAATTGGGCATCCTCTATTTTATCAGACAGCTCTAACTTCTCAGAATCTCCCAAAGTAGCACAGACTGCTATCTGAAATTCAGAATGCTCTCTATCTCCCATTTGGCTTGCCAGCTTCACAACCTTTCTCAGTCTCCCTTGAAGTTAGATAGAGCCAGGTGGCTAAGTTTTCCAAAGGAATATAAACAGGGCAAGATATGTGCTACTTCTAAGCCTGGTCCATAAAATATCCCATGTGCTTTCCTTTATATTCCTTTTTTCCTCCTCTCAGGAGCTGAATTGGTCTTTCCAGTGATGACCAGAGTGACTTGGGAAGCAACGTATTAAAGATGGCGGAAACTCAGGACAATGTGAGTGGCTTAGTCTGTGGGGTGGCTGCCTTCAGCTCAGGTCATGATCCAGGGGTCCTGGGATTAAACCCCGCATTGGGCTCCTTGCTTGGTGGGGAGCCTGCTTCTCCCTTTGCCTTCCGCTCCCTCTGCTTATGTGCTCTCTCTCTCTGACAAATAAATAAATAAAATCCTAAAAAAAAAAAAAAAAAAGATGGTGGGAAATCAGTCAGCCTGGGTCCCTGAATGACTATGTGACCCAGAGCCTTCCAACTTGGGATCTCTGCCCCTGAATGTTATTTGAACAGGAAAGAAGCCTGGTTTTGAACGACTAAATTTTAAAATCCGTTTGTTAGTGCAGTTTGCCTTACCCTAGTTAAGGCACATATTTTAATTGGTTTTCTCAAATCTAACAATGTCCTCTACCCTGTTGTGTGCTGGGGCGGGCTTGCATGGGCTTGTGAGAGCTAATTGCAAGCATCTCTTTTCAGACCCTGTTCAGTAACGTCACACTGGTAGCTTGAAAATGGCCATGGTGGGAATACTTGCACCAGGGAAATGGGCAGATGTTACAAAATCGGGGCTCCCCCCACCCCAGCTGTTTGTTCAACATTTACCAGCACACCAGTGCCCTTATTTCACTGTGTTTCACCAGTTCAGGCACTTATCTGCTTATAAGTAGCATATTTCTTTTTTTTTAAAGATTTTTTTTTTTTTTTTTTATTTTGAGAGAGAGAATGAGAGACAGAGAGCATGAGAGGGAGGAGGGTCAGAGGGAGAAGCAGACTCCCTGCTGAGCAGGGAGCTCGATGCGGGACTCGATCCCGGGACTCCAGGATCATGACCTGAGCCGAAGGCAGTCGCTTAACCAACTGAGCCACCCAGGCGCCCATAAGTAGCATATTTCATTACCTCCTAAATGGTTTCTTTGCCTTTCTACTTACCTAAAAATCTCTTTCATATTTTCTTGATGGCTTCAGGTTTATTTTCGATTCCTTAGGCTTCTTACAATCCAGTGTCTTCAAAATTTGCCTCCATTTCTAAGGGTACAGTTCTGAGTTCTGATCATTGTATACACTTCTGTAATCACCAACACAATAAAGATGAGAACATTTCCAACCCCCTGAAAAGATCCCTTGTGCTCCTTCCTAGTAAATCCTCACCCCCAAATCCTGACCTCAGGCAATCAATGATCTTCTATTTATTATTATAGATTCAATTTGTTTTTTTCTGGAGTTTTATACAAATGTATTTATATACAATATATACTCTTCAGGGATGCCTGGGTGGCTCAGTTGGTTGAGCATCTGCCTTCGGCTCAGGTCATGATCCCAGGGTCCTGGGATCGAGTTCCGCATCGGCTCCCAGCTCCTTGGGGAGACTGCTTCTCCCTCTGCCTCTGCCTCTCTGTATCATGAATAAATAAATAAAATCTTTAAAAAATATATATATACTCTTCAGCATAATGGTTTTGTGATTCATCCATGTTGTGTGTCTCTTTAGGTCCCCTCATGTTATTACTGGAGAGTATTCCATATATACTACAATTTGTTTATTCACTCACTTGTTATTGGACATTTGGATTGTGTCCAGCTTTGGCTTTTAAGAATAAAGTGCAATGGACGTTCATGCGCTAGTCTTTGTGTGGACATATGTCTTCATTTCCCTTTGACAAATGCCTAGGAATGGAGTTGCTGAATTGTGTGGTAAATGTACCTTCATAAAAAACAACAAATTATTTTTCAATTGGCTGTTACCCAGGAAGACAGTCTCATTCTGAGAAGATAAGTTAAGAGGGTTTTTTTTTTTTAAGGTTTTATTTATATATTTGTCAGAGAGAGAGAGAGAGTGAGAGAGCGAGCGAACACACGCAGGGGGAGCAGCAGAGGGAGAAGGAGAAGCAGGTTCCCCGCTGAGCAGGGAGCCCGATGCAGGGCTCCATCCCAGGACCCTGGGATCACGACCTGAGCTGACGCAGACGCTTAACCGACTGAGCCACCCAGGGTCCCTAGAGGTTTGTTTTTAAAGTAAGATTATTTTCTCTTTTTATTATAAGTAATACATGAATACAGGCTCACTTTAAGATGTTAAATCATTCAAACAACAGAAGGACAGCCTCACTTCTCACTCCTTTCCTCCCAGGTAACTCTTACTCAGTTCACCTGGGAGTGCCTGGGCCAGCAGAACACAAGGGAGAGGAGGTACCTGAGGGGAATAGCACTGGAGAAACCGTGTCTCTTTCTCAATTGCTCCTTTGGCTTGCTAGCTTCGAAAGGATTGCTTTTCACTTTTGCAAGATAATTATGTTTAAAGAAGGACTGGCTATTTAGAAACAAATACGTGTTTCCCTAGAATACACAGTGTTTGAGAAACATAGGCAGATTCTTCCTTCTGGTGCTCATTTTTTTAGACTCCATTTGAACCACAGCCCTGTGTATAACTCGAAAGAAGTTTAAGTTTCTTTTTCTTTTTTTTTTTAAAGATTTTATTTATTTATTCATGAGAGACAGAGAGAGAGAGAGGCAGAGGGAGAAGCAGGCTCCCAAGGAGCAGGAAGCCTGATGCGGGACTCGATCCCAAGACCCTGAGATCATGACCTGAGCCGAAGGCAGACGCTTAACCATCTGAGCCACCCAGGCGCCCAAGAAGTTTAAGTTTCTTAACATCTCTGTATTCCAGTCACGTCTTCCTGAGGGTACACCCTAGATGGAGATTTAGCAAGCACATGATCTTTTCAGAAACACCTGGAAGATGTGGGTACTAGCCATTATGTGTTCTCTTTTCAAATGGTAAATTTATCTGTTTTGGGGGTGGGACAGAGACACCTTCTTAACAGTAATTCTTAGCACTCTGAGCCTTTTTCTTTAAGAACAAACTTCAGACTATAATTCTTGGATTGCAGGTTACTTGTCCCATGATGCGGTGTGCATTGGGGCACTCAGTTTCGTGGCCACTATGATTTGGGGCAGAGGGTATAGGGATCTTTAAGCACTCATTCATTTGTTTATCCACAAACAGTTATATAGAGCACCCACCTTACTCCAGGCAGTGCTAGGTGCTGTGGGTAAAACAGTAAACAAGACAGACAACCGTGGGTGCCTGGGTGGCTCAGATGGTTGAGTGACTGCCTTCGGCTCAGGTCATGATCCTGGAGTCCCGGGATCGAGTCCCGCATCGGGCTCCCTGCTCAGCAGGGAGCCTGCTTCTCCCTCTGACCCTCCTCCCTTTCATGCTCTCTATCATTCTCTCTCTCTCAATAAATAAAAATCCTTAAAAAAATTATTAAAAAAAAGACAGACAACCGTGCCTTCTGGAGATTACATTCTAGCTCAGGGAAAAGACACAGGTAATAAGCCAGCAATTATACAGTGTGGTCAATGTTATGAAGAAACTAAAGATGATGTGATAGAAAGTAACATTTGAATTGAGACTGAAGGATGAGAATGAGCCCCCATGTGGGAAAAGCTGGGCAGGGAACAGCCAGGGTAATGGCCTTGGGGTGGGAAAATCCGCTTAATGACTTGGAGGGACAAAAGGAGCCAATGTGATAGAAGCCAGATCACAACTGTCATACAGAGTTTGGGTATTATTCTAAGAGTGCTGGAAAGCCATTGGAGGCTAAGCCACAAAAAAACAGTATCTGATTTATGTTCTTAAATAGAAAACATATTTAAAAACGTATTTAAAAACATATAGCATATAAAACATATGGCATATAACACATGTAGCATATAAAACATAAAACATTCGGCTGTGGGGTGGAGAAGGGGTTGTAAGGGAGCATAGTAACAATGGAATCAGATTCCACTCGCTCCCTGGTGACTTCCAAGCTGAAGACAGCGCCTTCTATGCAAACAACAGGAGCAGGAAGCTCTCCACTTTCAATTCCCCTTTTCATAACCACAGGAGTTTTTTCTCCCTGGATCCCAGCATTATGGAAAAGCCCTGTGTATGTGTGAAAAGAGCAGAGAGGTGACAGGAAGACTTGGGCTTCAGGGCCCTAAGGGTCAGGAGAGGTCTTGTCTCAACTCCCTTTCCAGACTTTTCTAGACTTTGACTGTGGTTCTCTGGACTAGTGGAAAGTGCCAGTTGCATGGGTGGTGACTCGATGATCTGGCCAGAGGACCTGTGTCACAGGAACTGGGGCAATATCAGTCCATGATAATGAAAATGACAGTGGATAATGAAATATGAGCAAAACACCGGGTAAAATTACCAAAAAAAAAAAAAAAA
>NC_138370.1:74151849-74171299 GCF_054177405.1 Leptonychotes weddellii
AAAAAAAAAAAAAAGCTTAATTAAAAAAAAACAAGACAAACTCTGCTTGTTCTGTTCTCTGGCTCCCCTTTCTTGGCATTTGCCTTGACCTATTAGGGAGGCCTTGTTCTTACCGTCTTCCTGCCCCGGGCACTGTGTCAGTTCCCCAGAAAGTGTTTCTGATGACTCTTCCAAATATGTCAGAGAGGACTGCTATTCGTCAGTGTGTAGGGGACGTAGCACAAACATTTCCTTAGCAGATTTCTGTGATTTCTGTGGTTAAAATTGGCAACAGGGACATTAGTGGATTACAACATGAATTCCCATGGGAGAATCCATGTGGAAAAAAATTCGAGTTTAGAGCTCTCTGTTATGTTCCCTAAAGCTTGAGAGGAAGTCAGTGGGGAAGAAGTCAGTAAACAACTCTAAGAGGATTTGCAGCGTTTTGCAACCTTACTGTTCCCTCTTTGCCCTCTCCCTTGTCCCTGCCCCCACTGGAGGATACATTTGAATGTAGAGGGATATCCCTAAGAAATCCATCTTTTCAGTTCACTCTTGGATTGTTTCTTTGTAGTCCTTGTCTTTTTTTTTTCTTTTTCTATCAGTATATGAATTTTTTAAATGAAAGACTATGTATAAATGTTGTTTGTTTTAATAAGCAAAAAGGGAAAGGGAATTCATGTTTATTGATTTATGATGCCAGATTGCCATGCTAAGCATTTTACCTTCGTTATTTAATTCTCTTGGCAGAGTAGTCACTATTTCCCCCATTTCCTAGATGAGGAAATTAAAGTTCAGGTTATATGACTTCTCCCAAGGTCAGAGAGCCAGTAAGTGTCAGAGGCAGCTTGACCACACAGGTCTCCCTGGCTCCTGTGCCTCAGCTATCTATCTATCTATAATCTATCTATCTATCTATCTATCTATCTATCTATCATCTATCATCTATCATCTATCTACCTATCTATCTAATCATCTATTTATCTCTCTATCCCAGAGAGTAAAAATTCACATTGTATATGCTGAACTGTCACTTTCACATTAATTCTAAATTAATTAATTTAGTGCATTCTCTAGGGTGGCAAAATAAGAGTTTTTTTTTTTTTTTCAATTTTATTTATTTATTTGACAGAGACTCAGCGAGAGAAGGAACACAAGCAGGGGGAGTGGGAGAGGGAGAAGCAGGCTTCTGAGGAGCAGGGAGCCCGATGCAGGGCTCAATCCCAGGGCCCTGGGATCATGACCTGAGCAGAAGGCAGACGCTTAATGACTGAGCCACCCAGGCACCCCCAAAATAAGAGTTTTAAAGCGAGTGTTTAGCTCAGATAAAGGTTACCAAACTGCCATAAAGTCTTAAGTGGTCTCTTTGATGAGGAAGACTATCTATGGCCAAGTGAAATTTTCTCTACTGATTTGCTTTGGTGTTTATGCTGATGTGCTGTAAATCATAGATTCTAGCCCCGGAGCAAACACAGGTGCGACCTCTCTAGTTTACAGAGAAGGAAACTGAGTGCGCTCAACACTGCACAGTGAGAGTCAGAATTCAGATCAGTTGTCTGTAGACCAGCGCTCTTTCTAGTTTAGCATGTTGCTATGGAAAGAATACTCGGTTTATCTTCCATGCTCATAACCTCTTTATATGGGAGAAAGCCTAGACTAGTGCTTAAGATCACACATTCTGAAATCACCCGGCTCCGCCTCCAGGATATGTGCCATGGAACGAGCTATTAACTCCCTAAGGCCTGTTTCCTCTTCTGTAAGCTGGGATGACAATAGTACCAATCTCCTAGGACTGTGGCAAAAATTAGATGAAATAGTGCATGTAAGTGCTTAGAACAGAGCCTGGTCCGCAGCAAACACTTGATAAGCTTTAGACAATATCGTATTTAAGCAAGGGGTTTGCGAGGATGTTATGAAGAGATGACCAGTACTTACGGAGATGATTTATTTCCAAGGCACCGGAGCCAGGGAGACCTGTGTGGTCAAGCTGCCTCTGACACTTACTGGCTCTCTGACCTTGGGAGAAGTCACATAACCCGCCTGAGCTGTAATTTCCCCATCTAGAAAATGGGGGAAATAGTACCTACTTTGCCGAGGGTAACACACGTGCAATGCTTAGCACAACATGTTGGCACTCAATAGCTAGGAGTTCCTTTTCCCGTTTTGCTTAGTCAAACAGTTATGTAGCTTTCAGTTTGAAATGCTGTCTGCTGGCTGTCAGGTGGTGGCAGGGATCATTCACCATGAATGTGGTCATAATTGAATCTGGAACAAAAGTAGCTCCGAAATTCCCCCCCAAATAGGGGCCATGTTTTATGTCAACCATGCTTCAGTACATATGCACTATCCATCTCATAAGTGCTGTTTTAGTTGTTGTTTTAATGCTTCAAGAGAACCGGTTACAACCATCTGGAAAATGGCAGGCTGTAGAGGAAGGTCAGGGCTTTGGGCCCAGACAATGTTGGGCAGGAGTGCTAGGCAGCTGCGTGCTAGCTGTGGACCCTGGGGAGGCTTCCCAGTCAGAGTTTCTGGTTCAGGGGAAATTAGAGAGAAAAACATAGCCCTTGAAGGGCTGCTGTGAGGATCAAGATATATATAAAACACAGAAAAGCAATAATAGCTAATATTCATCGAGCGTTTATTATATGCCATACATTGTTCTAATTATTGCATGTAATTATCACAAACACCCTGGGGAGTAGGTACAATCTCCACCATTTTGTGGGTTAAAAACTCAAGCACTGGGCGCCTGGGAGGCTCAGTTGGTTAAGCGACTGCCTTCGGCTCAGGTCATGGTCCTGGAGTCCCAGGATTGAGTCCCACATCGGGCTCCCTGCTCAGCGGGGAGTCTGCTTCTCCCTCTGACCCTCCTCCCTCTCCTGCTCTCTGTCTCTCATTCTCTCTCTCTCAAATAAATAAATAAAATCTTTAAAAAAAAAAACAAAAAAACTCAAGCACTAAGAATTTATGTTACCTGCTCAAGATCACACAGCTAGTCAAGAGGTAGAGTCTGGATTTAAACCCAGGCATTGTGGTTCCAAAGCCTCAGCAATTAGCTGCCAAGCTTACCTGTCACCTTGGCACATAATAGGTAATAAATAAATACTAGTTTCCCATTCTTTCACTAAAGATAAGCTTGTTGAACTGGGAGCCATTTTCAGAGTCGGGGAACATGGTATCCCCCCCACCCCCCTCCGTCAGAAGGAGTGAATCCAGGAACTAACTAATTAGTAATAAGTGTACTTTTTTTGGTATTTAATGATGTGATAATAAACTCTAGGAGCACAGTAGAATTTTTAGCTAGTACTTAATGTATTTTTAACATTTTTACGGAAAAATGTAGACCAAAGCCAATGGTGAAGAATGATTGTAAAAATCAAAGCAGATAAAAAAGTCACAGGAAAGGGAATGAACATTTACTGAGCATCTGTTGTATCCCAAGCCCTGTGCTGGATGATTTCCCAACCTGGCTTTAATTTTCATAACATTCCTGAGAGATAGAGATTGTCCTGGTATACAGACGAGGAAACTGGTTCATGGAGGCTAAGAAACTTGCTGAAGCTCACATATCCGGCAAGGGTTGAGACCAAGATTCAAACCAGTTGTGTCCGAGTCCTCAGCTGATGGCTTCCCTGCCTCTGCTCCAGGGGTCACATGGCTATATTCCTCATGAGTTGCCAAGATTTCCAAGTCAGGAAGTGTTGTTGGCTGGAATTTTCAGTGCCTGTGCATGGGTTATTCCCAGAAAGCCTTGCTCCCAAGCACAGCTGTTGAATGCTCGTGTGCAGGGGGAGGTGCTCTTCCCCTTTGAGCCAGGACATAGTCTCAGCCTGCTCTTCTCCTACCTCAGGCACTGACATCCTACTGCTTCCTCTGAGTTTAGCAGGGGTCCAAACTTGAGACTTAGTTTTGTTCCTCTTAAATGCACACAGGCCTGGGGTAAATGGAGGGTCCATCTGGTAGGTCGTACAGGGGTCTATTTATATGAACCAGCAAGGAGGCTTCTGGCCAAGAATTTGTCCCAAGGTTAGAGTCAAGGCACACCAGTGTGATCGAAGCTTTTGCTTCCAGATTAGAGGGGAGAGATGTTGACCTTTTTTTGCCAACCCTGAAGGCCTCTGACTCTAGTTTTGAGCCCTAGGGAGCAAGGGCTGGGAGTAGAAATGGAGAGAATGGTTTGACTAAAATCTCTGTGACTGGGACCCACATGTCATGCATAACAACCCAAAGGTGGGTCTGAGGAATGTGGAGGTCTCAGCACATTGTTGCAGGGAGCCAGCACCCAACAGGAAGAGCGTGAGATGTCTAAGGAGAACTGAGAAGCCTTCAGGGTGAGCACACGGGAGACCACCCTTGGACCCCTAGAGCCCTGGAGTGGGGTAGCCGGGGGGCGGTTGGGTGGGGGGGAGGTTCTTGAAGTGAGTCTGAAGGATCCATACCGGCAAGTGGGGTAGATTCAAAGAAATCATTTTGATACTATCATACTGATCCCATTTCTACTCCTAGGCGGGTATATTGAAGAAAAGGTGGGTTAGGAAATGCTTTTAGAATGCCTCTTATCCCCAGGGACATAATTTATGACCTCTGAATCTAATCTGGAGGAGACATCTCAAAGATGTTAAACAATCACACAAATATGCAACTTCAAACTGAGCTAAGTCCCATGAATGGGACGTATAAGGTGCCCTGCTGGTGTGTGAAGGGGAATCTGATTGGCCTGGAGGATGGGAGAATAGTAAGGAGAGGTCTCCCTGAGGGTGCGATGCGCGTATGGCGAGGGGTGTGAAGGTCCTGCAGCAGATGAGGTCAGATAAATTACAAATGGCCAGAGGGGCTGCTGAGCAAGACTTGCGAGCTGTTTCTTCTCTGATCTGCATTTTATTTATTTAATTATTTTTAAAGATTTTATCTAATTATTTGATAGAGAGCACGAGTTGAGGCAGAGGCAGAGGGAGCCCAACGTGGGGCTCCATCCATCCCAGGACCCTGAGATCATGACTTGGTCAGCTTTGCCTTTCAAGCCACGTGGACAGGGTGGGGGGTGGGGGAGGTGCAATCCAATAACCTGGACTCTATGTATGCCTCATTCGCCAACAAGTTGTATGAGTTTAAGCAGATTTTATAACCTCCTTTTTTCTACATATAGAGGAGGGCAGAGAAAGGAGTGGAGATGATCTCTTCAAGTCCTGTGGGGCTTAAAAAAAAAAAAATCTAATAGCAGCTTTAAAAAAAACCCTCTGATATTAAACTTTTAGAGAAAGAGCTTATTCTTTTAACTTCATAATTCCTCAGCAGTGTCCAGTCTTCCCTATTGACTCTCAAAGTAGGCCTTAGGAGAACAGAGCTTATTTTGCTACTTCATGAGGTCTTATTATTTTATGGCACACGTGTTGGCATTCATTACATCACACCTGGTCCAGGGGCCACACATTCAAAGGAGAATAGAATGTGTCACCGCCCCCACCAGGTACCCCCAGTCCGCTGTCAACTTGGAGGACAAACATATTATCAGGTAATTGCAATTTAAGTGACAAATGCATTGCTAGAGATATACAGAAGGCGTTAAAGGAAACTAGAGGAAGACCACCTAATGCATGTGTAAGAATAATACAGTTGGTTACACTGGGGTATAAAAAATTGGCGTGTCAAACAAAGTGGTTGCTTAATGAATGGATGTGGCTGAACAGGTGCATGAATCGTATTGTTGTGATTTTAACTTCCCACGGTGAGATGGCTGATTGTAAGACCCCTATTATTTTTTTCATGTCATGAAAGGAAAAAAATTAATAATGCTTGCCACTGTTCTGATTCTGAAGAGAACAGGCGCTGTACATGCCCACATGGGTAATGTTTACCCGTGCTATATTTTTTTCCCCTCACTTTTCATTAAGTGATTGTTTCTACCATGAATCTTTCCTCCCAGAGGAAAGACTGCCCTTGGCCATTTTCATCTTATTGTGTTAAATTGTGTTAGAAAGGAATGAGTTCAATGTACAAAACACGAGAGGCAGGTGGAAGATTAAAACCTGGGGGAGAGCAATCCAATAAAAGTTTCCTCCCCAAGGACAGGAGCACCAGAGGGGGTAATACAAGTCTGTGAAATGATGCAGTCATTACTGAGCTGTGGAGATAGCAAGCTTGAGAGATTGGAGTTTTCCCCTCTCCCTCTAATTTGCTCTGAACACTTGCTATAGTAAAAAAATGGGATTGGAAGCCCTCAGTGCAAATCATCAACTTCAGAAGAAAAATGTTACTTTTATGCTGTCCATTAAAACATTTACCTGCTCCATATGCTCCAGCACTTACCAGAGAAAGAGGAATTTGCCCAATGAAAATTGAGAGCACATTTCTGAAAAATTGTTTTCCATAAATCTTGCAAATTACCGTGCTCAGATATTCTAGGTTGTAGCCAGACCAACCTCTGGGGAGTGATTATCAGGGAAATAACCATGAACAGCAGTAAGATCTCGCACCGATCTGACTAGCAACACTAGGATGTGACCTTTTTGTGCAGCGGGCATTCATGTGAGCCCACCTGAGTTGCCAGGAGCACTGTAATTAATGGGGCACCAGAGAATGGCTTCTTCTCTATGAGCTGCTAATTAGTCCTCCCAGAGACACATATCCAGAACCATATCCAGGGTGTCACGTTCTGATCCTGCTGGCTGAGCGGAACTGGATGAGTGCGTAAGGACTCCACTGACCAGGTCCCCGTACCACACTGCTGTGGTCCTTTCTTTTCTCCCAAAGTGGTCCCACAGGAGGAAAACTATGGGGATTGAGTAATACCTACAGTTTCTACTTTCCTTTTTTGGATGGAGGCGACGCATGATTTCATTAGCACTATCACGAGTATCAAATATGCGGAATGGTTTTGATCTCACAGACGGTTTTGCTTCCTTTTTAGTGTGTGATGTTTGGGGCGGATAGTGTGACAGACGTGGAGAACACTACCACCCATAGTCAGGGGAGGTGGAAACTTAGGGCAGCTTGGGTCCCGCACAAGGATGCCAGCTGAAGGGTGGAATGGGGCATGAATCTGGCCCACTGTCCACCCATTCAGCATGTGTCTCAGCACATTAGAACCCAGCCATTCTGGCTCCAGAGTTTGAATTTAACTTCTTAACTGCACACCAAATGGACTTTATAAACTATTTATAAACTAACAGTGTACCTGGAAACCAGCTTTATCATTTACCAGCTAGCCATCATTGAAGCCTTAGGAGAGTATGAAGCTTGAAGCAAACCTTTTAAAACCCAAAAAAGTAAGTTAGATACTAGGATATTGTCTGTGATTGGTATTTCCTGAAGAAAGAATTGCCCACCCCAGTATACATACCATGTTGTACTTCTCCCATTCAGTATGAAGGTCTATCTGCAAACAGATGGGATTGTTTACTCACACATCTTCCAGGGAGACACGGAGGTCTGGTTCACCTGGGTAAAGGTTGCACTGTAACTGATGTTTAACATCAGCGTCCACAATTCTGCTGAATCAGTCTTCTCAGACCAGTGCTGTGTCCTTGGCAATAGCGCTCGGGAAACACTGTGGGCTTTAGGGAAGGGCTTAGCCTCAGCCCTTTCCAGCCAAGAGGACTTTAGCATAGTAGCTTCTGGGCTTCAATTTCCTTATCTGTAAAATGCTTTCTTCTCAGGGTTGTTAGAATTAAAGAAACAGGTAAAACCGCGGGCACAGAGCCTGGGACATCAGAGGTTCTCAATAAATATTAGTCTTCCCCACCCCTCTTAAACATCTTTAATGATTTCTGTATCAGTTTCCAAGGACTGCCGTAACAAAGTACAACAAATGCGGAGGCTTAAGACAACAGAAACTTATTCTTACAGTTCTGGAGGCCAGAAGTCCAAAATCAAGGTGTTGGCAGGGCAATGGTCACTCGGAAGCCTCAGGGGGAGGCTCCTTCCTCCCGTCTTCCCGCTCCTGCCCACCTCACGTGGGTTCATGGCAGAGTAACTGTCTCATCACAGTCTTCCCTCCGTGCCTGTGTCTTCACTTGGTGTTCTCTTTCTCTGTGGCTGTGTCCAGAGTTCGTTCTCTCTCTCTTTTTTTTTTTAAGATGTTATTTATTTATTTGAGAAAGAGAGAGGCAGGCACAGGGAGAAGCAGACTCCCTACTGAGCAAGGAGCCCGATGTGGGACTCTTATCCCAGGACCCCTGGGATCATGACCTGAGCCGAAGTCAGACAATCAACCGGCTAAGCCACACAGGCACCCCATCCAGATTTTTCTCTTTTAGGAGGTCAGTCATAGTGGGTTAGGGCCCATCCTAATAACCTCATCTTAACTTGATTACATCTGCACGGACCCTGTTTCTGAATTAGGTCACATTCGTTGGTACCAGGGATTAGAGTGTCAACATCTCTTTTCAGAGGACACAATTCAAGCCATACCGATTTCCCATCATCTGTAGGAAAATAATAATTAATAATCAGTGTTTAATGACTTTAGAGTTTCTAAAAGGCTTTTGTTGTATCTGCCCTGGGAGACAGGACTTTATATTTTTTGTAAAGGAGGAAATTTCCAGTAAATCTAGGTGGTAGTTTTATTATAGGAGGTGAAGATATCAACCTAGGTTTGGTGCAAAATTCTCCTGTTTTGGGAAATATCACCAGAACAAAACACCATACTGTTTTGTTTAAGATTTTGCCACAATCACTTTTCCATCTTGGAACATAGTTTTCATAATTTCATAATTGATATGTGCTCTAGTTGATGTACCACAATTTATTTTCTGCTTGTTGGATATTTACAAGTCTCTAATCAAGAATGTCTTAGGGCACCTGGGTGGCTCAGTTGGTTAAGCATCCAACTCAGGATGTTGGCTCAGGTCCCGATTTTAGGGTGGTGAGTTTAAGCCCCTGTGCTATGCTCCACGCTGGGTGTGGAGCCTCCTTAAATAAATAAATAAATAAATAAATAAATAAATAAATAAATAAATAAGAATGTCTTGATTGGGGGCACCTGGCTGGCTCAGTCAGTAGAGCTTGCAACTCTTGATCTCAGGGTCGTGAGTTCAAGCTCCATGTTGGGCATGGAGCCTACTTAAAGAATAAAAGAAAATGCTATTAAAACAAAAGAATGTCTTGATTGAATCAAGAATTCAGCTGATGTCATATAACTCTACAATACTGCTAGACCAATCTTCCCAAATTGGTGCCATGTCCTTGGCAACTGTGCACTGGAAACAAAGTTAGTTCTGGAGTCAGACCAACAGTCATGTCTCAATCCCTGGCCTTTCCAGCTGTGTGAACTTGGCATATTAAAAAAAAAAAAATTGGTAGAACATTATGTAAAATAAGCATATATTTATATTCATATGAAAACCTGTATTTTAGGGCACCTGGGTGGCTCAGTTGGTTAAGCGACTGCCTTCGGCTCGGGTCATGATCCCGGAGTCCCCGGATCGAGTCCCGCATCGGGCTCCCTGCTCGGCGGGGAGTCTGCTTCTCCCTCTGACCCTACCCCTTCTTGTGCTCTCTCTCTCTAATAAATAAAATAAAATCTTAAAAAAAAAAGAAAAACTGTATTTTATCTGCTCAGAAAAGAATCTGGAAACATAAATACAAAAACTGTTAAGAGGGCAAGCCCTGAAAAGTGACAATGGAAATGAGGTGAGGGGAGAGTAGGATGTTCACATTTTACTACATGTACATTTATATTAAAAATATTTTTTGGGGGGCGCCTGGGTGGCTCAGTCTTTAAGCATCTGCCTTCAGCTCAGGTCATGATCCCAGGATTCTGGGATCGAGTCCCGCATCGGGCTCCCTGCTCAGCGGGGAGCCTGGTTCTCCCTCTCCCCCTGCTTCTCCCCCTGCTTGTGCTCTCTCTTTCTCTGACAAATAAATAAATAAAATCTTAGAAAAAAAATTTTTTTTCAGGGGCACCTGGGTGGCTCAGTTAGTTAAGCGTCCAACTCTTGATTTCAGCTCAGGTCATGATTTCAGGGTCGTGAGATTGAGCCTGGCACTTGGCTCACGCTCAGCGGGGAGTCTGCTTGAGATTCTCTGTCTCCCTCTCCCTCTGCCCCTCCTCCCCGACTCCACACACACTCTCTAAAATAAACAAATAAATCTTAAAAATTTTTTTTTAACAAGCTTGTACTTTTCCTAATTTTAAACGAACCAATTCAAAACAAAGAGGGACACCTGGCTGACGAGTCGGTAAAGCATGCAACTCCTGGTTTCGGGGCGGTGAGTTTGAGCCCACTTTGGGCGCAGAGCCTACTTAAAAACAAAACAAAGAAAAGCACCGATTTTAAAAACAGGTGATCATTTGGAAACTAAAGGAATTTAACATTTTGAATTTACCCATTTCCTCTCTATCACTTACTTACTAATTAGAAAAGATAATTGTGGAGAAAAGACAACTTGAAAAGAGAAATAGAAAAGAGAAGTCTTTATAGCTCTTACTGTTGTCTCCAATTATAATTTCTTTGTAACCCACTAATAGTCCACTCAGATATCTGAGTCTCTTTAATTGTCATCCTTTTTAGAGAAAAAAAAAACAAACAACTGGAAAAAATTTTTTAAAACAATTTTTGATAAATAAATATATTCTTTTATTAGAATTGCTGAAGAAGTATTTGGAATTTTTGCTCTTGTTGTTTGCTGATTTTGGTTTTTAATAGGCTTTATTTTACAGCTGAAATCTAATTTTGCATTGTAAGCAAATATTCTTCTTACTTTTCTAGACAAAAATTATCCTTAGTTTATAAAGTTCTGGAAAGTATATATTCAGTAAAAACTTCAGAATGATTGCAAGTCTCCTCGGTAAAGTAGTAATGATTCCTCAATTATTTTTTTCTACAGTTCTGTTCAATAAATTCTGTCTTCTCAAAGAATGCATAGCTCAGCATCCCATATCATGTATTATTTTTCTTTCTTTTTTTAAAAGCAAGCTCTAGGCCCAATGTGGGGCTTGAACTCACGACCTGGAGATCAAGAGTCTCCTGCTTTACCGACTGAGCCAGCCTATTGTGTGTTACTTTAAACATCTGCTTTTGAAAAAAGCAGCATATACAGGTTTTAAAAGATGAAGATTCTTGCACTTTACTCTTCTCACCATTCTAACAAATACTTATTGAAGAAAACTAGGGAGTTAGTGATGTACCTAGGAAATGAAATGACTTTAGAAAAATGTAATTTCCTTATTTTTTCTTCAATATGTTTCTCTTGTTATTATTCATTTAATTTCCTATTGGCTCAGAGAAAAGTTCTTTACGCGAGATCATTCCTGTTTGATTTATACTTATTGAAAGGTTATATCAAAAGTTTTCACAAATAACTGGGCCTGAAAAAATTATATTTGATTGGTAAATTAGGTATTGATACAAATTAAGATCTGTTTTCGGTAAGTATGGGAAGTTCATCCTCAATTATTGACAGGTTGAAACAGATCAGTTAATGTTATTTGAACCGTTGACAGATTCTGACAAGTAAAAACAAGAACTAAGTTCAGGTTGAGAGGTCATTGAGGAAATTTCAAAACCATTTGGACGTCAGTGGTGAGAATACAAGGATGGCTTAAATGACCTTATGTACAGATTCGGTCCTGCATTGATTTCAGCAATGCTTCTTGTGGCTGCCAGTTCTCATGATTTTTTAACACTCTCATCATCCTCAGCTTTATTTAAAAGGAATTTCTTAGTCACCTAACTATGCACGGATAGTGTGATGGTATGCATGGATGATACCTAGAGAGGTCCATATGCAGAAACACAGATCATGGCTGCCATTAACATTTGATACTGTGCCTTTTGGTAAGTAGGTAGCATACACGTGACTTCTCTCTGAGTTTATAAAAAGATGAGACCCAGATAATTTGGTGTTGCTTCAGTGGATCGAGGACTGACTGGTTCTCAGGCATTTTGAATCCCTTGGAACAGCAAGCCCAGAACCTGGCCACATGAAAGCTGCTTAATAAATGCCTGCTGCATCACAAGATGACCTTCAACTGAATGTGAATCAAGGTGTCGAGAAAAAAAAATTTCAGGAGAGTAAATGGAATGCTTGGGCCACATGCTACCATACCAACTTGAGCACTGATTTTTTAGAAAGAAACAAAAATAAAAACATCCTCTTCTGTGTAACTAACAGGGCTTTGGACATTGAAAAAGCAGAATAATTAGATTTTCATTTTCAAATCTTTTAAAATCACATGGGATAAAAATATCATTTTTTTTTGTATCAGAAATTTGAGACATATTGAAAAATTTAGAAATGTAACTCCCAGGAAAATAATGAAATTTCAGCATTAGAGGGTAAAATAATGCAATTAATCATCACTCAGTTAAAGAATAATCAAATAATGAGCTTATCAGAGTCTGAAAAGACAGTTGACAAAATTCAATATGCATTCTTTATTTTATTACATTTATTTATTTTTTAAAAAAGATTTTATTTATTTGACAGAGAGAGAAAGAGAGCACAAGCAGGGGGAGCAGCAGAGGGAGAGGGAGAAGCAGGGACCCCAATGTTGGGCTTGATCCCAGGATCCTGGGATCTCATCATAATGAGACATTAGGAGATTTCCACTAAAGATGGGAAAAGGATAGAAATTCTACCATCACCATGATGTTATCTTGGATTTTTGTTTCATACCACACTCAGAAGCATATTCTAAATGAATTAAAAATCCAAATATAAAAAAAGTTTCATAAAAGTACTAGAAGAAAGTATAGTGTTTTATTTTGTTTTTAAAATTATCCTGGAGGTGAAGATGGCCTTCCAAAGGAGTGTCAAACCTTAACAGCCATAAAGGAGAGATTGATGCACCTGTTCTTAGAAATATTTTTTTAAACTTCTATTTAATGAATGATGCATAAACAAAACTAAATAACAAGCAGCAGAGAGAGGGGAAATGTTTTCACAGAACCATATGAGAACCATAATATATAAAGAGCTTCTTGAAATCACAAGAAAAATTAAGGCTCCCGCCCCTCAGAAAAGGGAAAACATAAGGCAGTTGACAGTTGAGGAAATACAAATGGCCAAGAAAGATGAAAAGTTACTCAGCCCCACAAATAGTCTGGAACATACAAATGAAACAATAATAATATGTGATTTTCATCCCCCCAATTCACAAACATAAATAAAAATATACTCATATTCAATCAGTGGGAGTGTTCATCGTTACAGACTTTTATGGAGAGCGATTTGCCAACACCTAACAAAATAGTCATGCTCCTAGACCTTGACTCAGCGGTACATGTCACTGAGTGTGGTGGATATTTATGGCAGCATTGTTTGCATTAAACTGGGAAAGAGTGGAATACTTTCTGGTACAGTGGTAACTACATTTTCTAAGGAGGTGAGGCAGTGTTACATGTGCTGACATGGAAGATGTTTCTGACTCAATATTAAGCAACTTTCAGAACAATATATTTAGCACACTCCAGTATGTGTAGAAAAATAAATTCACAACACCTGTATGTACAAACAGACACATATCCATAGACAAAATTCTAGAAGAACACACGGTGAACGTCCCTACCTGAGGGGTGATGTATGATGTAGGGAGTCCCACCCCTATGGGGCTGAGGGAAAGAGAAATAGAGATTTTTGACTTTTTTACTGTATACACCTCTGTATTGTTTGAATTTTTAAGTACGCATGCATATTTGTAGTATAAAAAGTTAATTATAAAAAGAGAGAAATGTAATTCATATAATGTATAGATTATTGTTGTTGTTTTCCATAAGCAGATATTAGGATGCAAGCAAGGTGTATGAAATGATGTAGGACTTTAACAAAATTGCTTTCATCATAGGCAGGGGAACTGTTTTCTCGTCGACAGGAGATTTTTATTTTCTTTAAATGTCAATTAACATAATTCGCTATTTCTCACCTTGGAAAAGTATCTGCTGGGCCTTCAACCTGGGCCACTGAAAAGGAAATTTGAGGATAAGCAGAGCTCAGTTAAATGCAAGGTTTTTCTTACTGGGAATTTAGTATTAAAAGAAAAACTTAAAGGGGTACCTGGGTGGCTCAGTTGGTTGGGTGTCCGCTTTCAGCTCAGGTCATGATCTCAGGGTCCTGGGATCGAGCCCCCAGTCAGGCTCCCTCCCAGGCTTGGCGGGGAGTCTGCTTCTCCTTCTCCCCCTCCCTCCCATCCCCCAAACGCCCCCACCCCCGCTCGGGCTCGAGCTCTGTCTCTCTCAAATAGATAAATAAAATCTTAAAAAAAAGAAAGAAAAGAAAAACAAAAAATGTAAAAGAAAAACTTTTATTTATTTTTTGCTTGTTTTTTTAATTTAATTTTTATTTTTTTTAATTTGAATTCACTTTAGTTAATATATAGTGTATTTGCTTGTGTTTTTTTTTTTTTTAAGATTTTATTTATTTATTGAATGAGAGAGAGAAAGCACATGAGAGGGGGGAGGGTCAGAGGGAGAAGCAGGCTCCCCGCCGAGCAGGGAGCCCGATGCGGGGCTCGATCCCGGGACTCCAGGATCATGACCTGAGCCGAAGGCAGTGGCTTAACCAACTGAGCCACCCAGGCGCCCCTTTGCTTGTGTTTTTTAAGTTTTTATTTAAATCTAGCTCATTAACATACAGCATAATATTGGTTTCAGGAGTAGAATTTAGTGATTCATCACTTATATACAACACCCAGCACTCATCACAACAAATGCCCTCCTTTTTTTTTTTTTTAAGATTTTCTTTGTTTATTCATAAGAGACAGAGAGAGAGAGAGAGAGGCAGAGGGAGAAGCAGGCTCCCTGCTGAGCAGGGATCCCGATGCGGGACTTGATCCCAGGATCCTGGGATCATGACCTGAGCTGAAGACAGACGCTTAACCATCTGAGCCACCCAGGCGCCCAACAAATGCCCTCCTTAATACCCATCACCCATCTGGCCCACCTCCTGCCTACCTCCCTTCCAGCCACCGTTAGTTTGTTCTCTATAGTTAAGAGTTGTTTATGGTTTGTCTCCCTCTCTCTCTTTTTTTCTTCCTTCCCCTATATTCATCTGTTTTGTTTCTTAAATTCCACATACGAGTGAACTTACATGATATTTGTCTTTCTCTGACTTATTTCACTTAGCATAATATTCTTTAGCTCTATCCACATTGTTGCAAATGGCAAGATTTCACTCTTTTTGATGACTAATATTCCATTGAATATATATACCACCTCTTCTTTATCCGTTCATCAATTGATGGATATTTGGACTTTTTCCATAGTTTGGCTATTGTTGATAATGCTATTATAAACATCGGGGTACACGTGCCCCTTCGAATCAACATTTTTGTATCCTCTGGGTAAATATCCAGTAGTGCAATTGCTGGGTCACAGGGTAGCTCTATTTTTAACTTTTTGAGGAACCTCCATACTGTTTTCCAGAGTGGCTGCACCAGTTTGCATTCCCACCAACGGTGTGAGAGGGATTGCATTCCCCTTTCTCTGTATCCTCGCCAACATCTGTGGTTTCTTATGCTGTTAATAGCTAAAAAGAAAAACTTTTAAAAGTATTGCTAGTTGAAGTCTCTTGTTTAGTATGATGGGCTACTGTGAATTTTTAAAAACACCAGAGGTTGATTCCTGCCCACCTTCTCCCTCCCTCCCTTCCTTCCTCCCTCTTCCCCTCTTTTTAATACTAAGGTCAATTGAAGTTATGCAATGAGATCCACATGTACAAGGTCAGAGGCCGATCTCACAGTGTACCACATATCCTTGAATTTCTAAGTACCCTTAGGTGTACTGTAACAACCTCAAGCCATCTCGAGGCAGTCCAGCCAGGAGGTAAAGGGAAGAATCTGAGACTAGGGACAGGGCAAGCGCCCGGCTAAGAAAGCAGCCAGCGGGGGTGTCCGGCTGACCGAAGGCCAGGGTTCAGAGTTGGGAGGTGACGCGGGCCTGGCACATGGCAATAGGAGGCTGAGCAGAATGAAGCCGGGGAGTGGCAGACATCCCAGGCTTACGTAATTCCCCAGGAAGATTCTTTTCTGAGAATATCTCAAAAGAGACGTTATGAATTCTTTCTCCAGATGAGGTGTTGGCTAATCGGAATTAGAATTCAGAAACAAGAGGAGGAGGATTATCTGTCTCTTCCCATTGAACGGATCACTTTCCTGATTATTAGCAAGCCAGTTTGTACAACACTTTTGTACCGGAGAGTGAAATCCGTACTTTCTTAAGGCAGGTAGTTCACTGTTTCTAATGTCAAGTTACTTGTTACCTCTTATGTTTCTTTGTAGGTTACAAGCTCCCAATAACAGGGAGACAGGCCATCATCTTGTGTTCCTTGGGATGTTTTGTTCTATAGCACTGAAACATTAATCTCTTCCCTAACTTGAGTTTTATAACACCTCTGTCTCAGCATGTCTGTTCCCTTGGCACCCTATTTCCTATACATACAGGATTCTGAGAGTAAGGTTATTTCTCTTAGCAGAATCTATTTATAATCCTACAGGGCTGGCAGGGCTGTTGAAATATTGTTAGAACAATATTGAAGTATAAATCTTGCTCCCTCCCTCCATTGTCAAGCCTTCATTCAGTACAGGTCAGTCATTTGCTACTGCTTAACCGCATATTGATGGCTTTTTGTATAGATCCATAGGTCAATTAGCTGGTTTCATCCAACCCAGCATTTTTACTATTGTATGTAACTTTGGTTACCTACATTGGCTCCTAGGAGAGGAGGAGTTCTGGAATCTGAAGATACAAGGTGTTTATTCAAAACTCTCTCTTATCTCACCTGTGCCAGCATTTTTTTGTTTGTTTTATTTCAAATGACATTGCCTTGACCTTGCCTAGGGTGCTGAAGTGTGGCTCTTTTTCCTTTCATTTTGATTGCCATTTATTTCTCAGGTCCTTGCCTAAAATCTGAAAAAACCCAACACTTCTTGATATTTTTAATTTTATTCACATTTCTGAAGCACTGGGCTCCGACTTTTGCTTTGACTGTTACCAGTTTTGAGATCTTGAGATTCCTCCTTCTGGAATCCTTGTTTCAGGCAACAAGGAAGAGAGTTGGAGCAGAAGGTCCTTGGCTGAAATCTCTGCTTCCATACAGGATGCTTCTGATTTACTCAGGCTTGAGAGAGAGAGAGGGAGAGAGGCTGAGAGAGATTGACGTTTGGTTTCCTTTACCATGAAAGTGTAGGAGGGCACGAAGGCAGCCCACACGTGGGCTCGGGTGACTTGCTCTGTGATCACATCTGCTTTCTTGAGCACAGCAGAAGGCTCTGACACACTACCTACTTCCTTCTTGGTTTTGAAAATTACAAGTGAGGCCGAGTTCAGTTAGGGTGGGCACTCCGCTAGTGGAATTCACAGTTATACTGGGTGAGACATAAGCCAGCTTCACAAACAAACAGTAAGATTCATCAGAGAGCATGTACAGGTCAGAAACTGAGTGTAGTTGAGTCAGGGACAGGTAGGGCTAGGTTAGGAGAGACAGATAGGGGGCTATGCGATCAGGCTCACAGAAATCCCCCAAATGCTGACGTGTAAGGAAACCAGAGATAAGGGAACCAACCCGGACCACCCTGCCCTAGGCGTGTGGGCTGGGTGTCTTTTTTTATGATGATCATCTGTGACCAACAAGGAATAACCAGACCCTAAAAAGGAAGTAAGCCTTTGAAGGTGTTATCACTAGTCCTTGCTCAATGGTGATATCAATAGAGATGTTAAAAGGATTTAAGTTCCCTGGTTAGCTTTCTATAAAAGGCCAACCCTAGAGGCCTTCAGTGTCAACCCTGTCGGGACCTTTCTCACTCTTGAGAGCTTTTTCTGTATCTTTACTTAATAAACTTCTGTCGCTTTACTCACTCTCCATTGTCCGTGAGATTCATTCTTCGACTCGGTGAGACAAGAACCTAGCTCTCCCGCTTCATAGTTACCATATAATCTAGCAGCTCCTCTCCTAGGGAGATACCCATGAGAAATGAAAACCTATGTCTATGCAAAAACTTGTGCATGGATATTCATAGGAACATTGTTTATAATAGCCTCGAAGTGGAAATAACCCAAATGCCCATCAACTGACGAATGGATAAGCAAAATGTTGTATCTCCATGCAATGGAATATTATTTGACAATAAAAAGGAATGAAGTCTGGTATGTGCTACATGAATGTGGATGAACCTTGAAGACATTATATGAAGTGAAAGAGAAGCCAGACACAAAAGGTCACATGTTGTGTGATTTCATTTACACAAAATGTCCAGAATAGGCAAATCCATACAGAGAGAAAGTGGGCTTAGTGGTTGCTTAGGGCTGGGGAGTTGGGGAGGATGGGGAGTGACTGCTAATGGGTACAAGGTTCCTTTTATAAAAATGTTCTAAAATTAAATTGCGGTGATGTTTGTACAACCAAGTGAACATACTCCAGACAATTCTATACTTTGAATGGGTAAATTGTATGGTATGTGAATTATATCTCAACAAAGCTGTTTTTGTTTTTAAAGAAAGAAACAGCACATTTAGAAAACTAGTAAAAATATAGCATTGGCAACAGACATTTAGGTGTGTGTAGCAATCAGGAAGCCACACCTCAACCCCATTTCCTTCCTGGCAATATCTCTTGTCTACCACCCTCCAACTGATCGTCCTAAAGTCTTGTGTTTCTTGCATCAGAGCTATTGCTCAGAGCTAACGTCAATTCCCCACTACCTAATGGATTCTGGGTCTCAAATCCACCTTTCTAACCTTATGTCCCACATGCATCCTTTGTTCCAAGTTGCCTGGTCTCCTTACCTTCTGCCAAACCCTCGCATGCATTCCTATTCACTCCCACTGTTCTGCCAACTTGAAATATCCTCCTCCTAGCCTTCACTCTATCTCCAAGATAAACTGGTACAAATCCCACCACCTTGTCTGAGTGCCCAGATCACCTGAAGGGCTCCTTTCTCCAATTCAGATCTTCCTCATTGTCTGCCTCATTATCTTTCATGACATAGACACTGCCGGTGTGCATAGAAAATTGTCACACATTTCCTTGTATGCATATTTCTCTCTCCCTCTCCCCCACTCATATGATGGAGGAGTAGACTGGGTTTTGAAGGGCGCCCAATACTATCACACCCCTCCTCAACTCACCACACAGTCAAACGATAACTTCCAACACATTAGAGAGTTAAGGATGACAAGAAACAAAATGGTCTTTTAAAAGTATTGTTTTCCTATTGCTAGAGGAAAAATACATTTGAATATAGAGGATGGGAAAATAGAGGAGGGCATAGAGGGAAAAAAAAATCGTCCTTAGGGTGCCTGGGTGGCTCAGATGGTTAAGCGTCTGCCTTCGGCTCAGGTCATGATCCCAGGGTCCTGGGATCGAGTCCCGCATCGGGCTCCCTGCTCGGCGGGGAGCCTGCCTCTCTCTCTCTCTCTGTCTTTTTTTTTTTTTTTTTAAAGATTTTATTTATTTATTTGAGACAGAGAGAATGAGAGACAGAGAGCATGAGAGGGAGGAGGGTCAGAGGGAGAAGCAGACTCCCCGCCGAGCAGGG
>NC_138370.1:74171799-74185825 GCF_054177405.1 Leptonychotes weddellii
AAAGGGAGAGCAGGCTCCCAGCTCAGTGGTTTTGGTTTGGCAATATTTTTCTTTTTTTTAAATTGAGGTATAATTGACATATAACATCATATTAGTTCCAGGTACACAATATCAGCTGCTGCAGGGATGCAGGGCTCGATCCCAGGACCCTGGGATCATGACCTGAGCTGAAGGTGGCCGCTTAACCCACTGAGCCACCCAGTGTTCTCCTCTAAGGCAGTTCTTAGAGTATGTCCAGGGATCCCCAGGATTTCCTGAGGCCCTTTTAGAGAGTCCATGAGGTCAAAATTATTTTCATGATACTAACATGTTACTTACCTTTCCCCAAAAGTTTGAGAGCCGCTTTAAGGTTTTCCTTGAAGAGAGCTTCCCTCAACCACACTGACTGTCACCGGCCGCAGAGAGCCGCAGTTGCAGATAGTCCTCCCATGAATGGGTTGTGAATGGTTCTACCTAAAGACTCTCTTCTGGGCTCAGTAATCTTCAGGGAAGATGGACTCCAGGACCTGAGAGTGGAGGAAAGAATGCCAAGTCCAGGCAGGTAGGTGTCATGGCTGAATTGTGTCTCTGCCAAATTCATATGTTGAGTTCTCACCTCTTGTACCTCAAAGTGTGACTTCAGTTGGGAGATAGGTGATTTCTTTCTTTTCTTTTTTTTAAGGTTTTGGTTTGGCAAGATTTCTTTTTTTAAATAGAGGTATAACTGACATATGACATTATATTAGTTTCAGATGTACAACGTAAGGATTCGATATTAGTATGTATTAGGAAGTGATCACCACAATACGTCTAATTAACATCCTCACCATACATAGTTATGCAGTTTTTTTTCTTGTGATGAGCCCTTTTAAGATCTATTTTCCTAGGAACTTCCAAATATGCAATACAGTATTATTAACCACAGTCACCATGCTGTACATTGTATCCCCATGGCTTTTTTATTTTATAACTGGAAGTTTGCACCTTTTGAGCCCCTTCACCCATTTAGTCTACCTGGGAGGTAGGTGATTTCGATCACAGACATGGTTAAGATCATTGGGGTGGGCCTTAAACTAATCTGACTGGTGTCCTTATAAAAAGAGGACATTTAGATACACACTTGTACGGAGGGAATACCATGTGAAGACACAGGGAGAATATGCCATTTACAAGCCAAAGAGAGAGGCCCTCAGAAGAAACCAGCACCCATTGATCTTGGATTCTAGCCTCCGCTTTGTGGGACTTCATCATGTCAGCGCTAGCAAACGAATACGGTCGGTTCCTCCGATCCCCTGCAGAGAGCTGCAGAGGACGTGGATGAGAAAATTCTGCTCCTTACACGGTCATTTTCCACGCTTTGTGGCTTGTTTACTTAAGCCATCTGATGGCTGTGGCTCCTCATTTGAAAAAGTTGTCAGTTCCCCAGAATTTGAAAAAAGTTCAGAAAAGTTAAAGAGACAGAACTTTATTTTATTTATTTATTTTTAAAGATTTTATTTATTCCTTTGTCAGAGAGAGAGAGAGAGCACAAGCAGGGGGAGTTGCAGAGGGAGAAGCAGGCTCCCCGCTGAGCAAGGAGCCCGATGGGGGACTCCATCCCAGGACCCTGGGATCATGACGGGACAGAACTTTAAAGGAGTTATCGTGTGAGAGTCGGTAGTGCCCTAAGAGGAAATCTCTGCCTCCCTCATTTTACAGATGAGGTGACAGTACCAGATGTGATTTCCCCACAGCAAGAGTGTTGCTTCCTAATGAGGAAACAGGGTAGAAGCCTGTCCTCAGGTGCCTCACACCAAGCTGGATGTTTCTAAGGCCTTCTAGGCCACAAGGAGGGGTTTGGGGTGTGTCTGGGGTAAGAGGGAAAGAGAGACCCCCGGGAGCACTTTTTTCTGTCCATCCCTCTGCCCCCTTTCCTGTCCCCACAGCTCCTCCTGACTGGAAGAAGCATTTCTTTTGTCTGATCCTCTTCAGTAGGCGGATCAGCCTCGTAGCTGAGTCAGGCCAATCAATGTTCCTCATTTGCCTGGGATTGAGGAGTTCGCTGCTAAACCCAGAAAAAGTCCCTGGCCACCTGGCATGAGGTGGCCCCCTAGGCCTGGCTGTCTGCGCCTACCAGCTTTTGTTCCACATACATGGAGGGGAACCTTGTAATGGGAAGCAAGTCCCACTTGGGTTTGTGCTGTGCTGAAGACATGGAGGAAATCTCTGTGGCTTGGTGGTTCTTAACTAGGGGAATTCCCATTTCCCTAAGGGCATTTGGAAA
Organism: Leptonychotes weddellii; assembly: GCF_054177405.1. Classification (NCBI taxonomy): domain Eukaryota; kingdom Metazoa; phylum Chordata; class Mammalia; order Carnivora; family Phocidae; genus Leptonychotes; species Leptonychotes weddellii. The sequence goes on from NC_138370.1 coordinate 74,174,042, forward strand.
AGAGTGGGAGCATTTTTTAAATTGCAACTATGATTGCAGTGTGCTATTGGCATATATCGAGGTGGGGAAATGCCCCTGACGGTCCCCACGCAGAATAATTGTGCTGCTTGAAATGGCAGTGACGACCCTTGAGCACCTGAGCAGGATTGCCTTAACCTCGTTTCTCAGGCTCAGGGTCTTGCTAGAGGCCAAACCCTTCTCTCTTGCTCTGGAGTTCCAAGTCTCAGTGATGTGTTCTGTGACTGCAGGCTTCTAGAAGGTATAATTTAATAAGGAGAAATTACATGCTTAGGTAGAATATTTGCAAAATAATTACCTATTTACAAGACAAAGGTCTTGAACTCTGTGATCAGTGAAGAACGGCTCTGGAGGAAGTACTAGATATCTCACAGAGGACAAGAGTATGGGACAAGAACAATCTAAAATACTGAAAAGTAAAATACAGGAGGAAGCGGAATGAATCTCCCAGCCATTGGGCTCAAGGGTCCTGACTGACTCCTCTGTGAGGAGGAACTTGAGATCGAGTCCAGAGACTTCCATACAACCTTTACAGATCCTTGTATCTGTATACAGTTCTCATTATAGAGCAAATCCATTTGTCATCTTAATAAAATCCCAACTTAAAAAAGACATTCAGGTATTGCGATATAAAGCTGTTGGACAGAGCAAGTTTAGTATCAAGGTTCTGAAGCTCAGATGGGCGTAAATGGAGGAGAATCCCCCTGATGGAATGCTGTCTTCATGAGACCTTCCCCCCATTGGGGTGCTATACAGCATACAACAGAGGGGCCCCAAATGGTTTCCAGTTTACACAGAGGCTCTTTCTTTGCTTGCAACAAAATTATGATACTCATTTGATCATCTTTTTGCAATAAATGTATCCATGAACTCTCTGATATTTACTCAAGGCCCATGGCAATGGGCTTCTAGCCTGTCTTCCTGGACCGCAGAGACAGGGAAGTGAAAACTATTTCCCAGACTCGCTTGCAACTAGGGTCCTACATTCTACCCAGGGCAGCCAAATGTCTGGTTTTCCTGGGGCAGTCCAGTTTCTGTCTGTCTTGATGGCATCATTATTAAATGTGTCCCCTTCATTCTCCTGGTCTTCCCTGGGACTTAAAGTTGGTGGTGATGATGGGTGGCTGTTCTGGCAACTCCCTGGAGGAGGTGCTAGTTCTTCGAGGGCAGCTGCGACCACTTCTGGGGGGTTACTGGTGTGCAGTGCGGGCACTGCTCTTTCTGCTGGATTCGCCCCATGGGATGGTTGGGCATTTTCCCACGGTGCTTTGTTTCTGGTTGTGTTGCATCTAAACCCATTTCCCTGGTCTTACTGGGTGGGTGGGGGGGGGCGGTCTATAAGGTTCCTAGTATGTATTATCTATTTCATCAATTCTAAGATTCACATATTCCCACTTTTTTTTTTTTTTTGTCTTTGGAATTAGGATGCTTCTTACAGCCAATGACATAGTTTAATGAGCAGTGTTTGATTTTTCTTAGTTGTTTATAAAATAATGGTGTGCCTTACAAATGGTCGCATCTTAGTTTTATCAATTGATTAAGATTTCTATCTATTTATTTGACAGAGAGAGAGAGGGAGAGAGAGAGAGCGCGAGCAGGGAAGAGGGGCAGAGGCAGAGGGAGAAGCAAACGCACCGTTGAGCCGGGATCCCGATGCGGGGCTCCATCCCAGGACCCTGGGATCATGACCTGAGCCGAAGGCAGACGCTAAACAGACTGAGCCACCCAGGCGCCCCTGCATCTTAGTTTTAATGGAAAACAGTAATAAATGCCTTACCACTGCCTTAGTCAGCTCGGGCTGCCATCACAAAATACCACGGATGGTGTGGCTTAAGCGACAGAAGTTTATTTTTTCAGTTTGGGAGGCTGGAAGTCCAAGATCAAGGTTCCAGCTGCTTTGGTTTCTGGTGAGAGCTTTCTTTCTAGCTTACAGACAGCTGCCTTTTCACTGTGCCCTTACGTGGCCATGGCCTTTCTTCAATGCGTGCACAGAGAGAGAAAGCGAGTGGGAGGGTGGAAAGAGGATTCAAGATGGGGCCTGAACACTCTCTGGTATCTCTTTTTACAAGGACACCAACCCTTTTGGAGCTGGGTTCCCCACTGATGACATCATTTAACCTTAATTACTTCCTTAGAGGTCCCATCTCCAAATACAGCCACACTGGGGGGGTTGGAGTTTCAACATGTGAATTTTGTGGGGACACAAACATTTGGTCCATAGCATTGCTTAAATCATTGTTTGCAGCTGAGCACTCTGAACCATATAGAATACAAACAGAAAAGGAACTTAAGATGGAATTAAAGTAACTGAATCCTAGGTCATTTTTTGAAAATTCTACCTGGTTTCCTACAAATAAAAATAAGTTGTGTGAATCAGAACTTTCTAGAAATACAGGGGATATTTTGCAATGCTTGACAGTTCTTAAAAACTATTACATGTTCATTTCCAGGGTGGTCAAAGTTTTTCTCTGTCACTCACCTTCTACCCCTTATTATATCTGAATTTCTCCCACCTCCTCGCTTTTTAAATCATAAAAGAAACTTTTTTTTTTTTTTTAAAGATTTTATTTATTTATTTGAGAGAGAGAATGAGACAGAGAGAGCACACGAGAGGGGGGAGGGTCAGAGGGAGAAGCAGACTCCCCGCCGAGCAGGGAGCCCGATGTGGGACTCGATCCCGGGACTCCAGGGTCATGACCTGAGCCGAAGGCAGTCGCTTAACCAACTGAGCCACCCAGGCGCCCTGACATATCTCTTGAATTTGATTCTTTCCATTCCCACTGGTACTATTCTGGCCGGTCTCTCCTCTAGGTAATTGCAACCTTCCCCTTGCATGTGGCCTTGTCCTTGCCTTTTCAGCCTAGTCTCCTTACAGTGATCAGAGGTCTCCCAGGCAGCTTTGAACCTTGGGTCTTGGGAGTTGTGGCTGAGCAGAGCAGGGACATAGGTGCTTCTGTTAAGAGGGATTAGACATTTTCCCTACCCCCCCCCAGGTATTCATTTATATTCTTGGCTTTGCTTAAGAGCTGGAAAAATTCCCACAAGAAAAAACAAACTGGACCCTGTCCAGCCTTGTCAAGTTCTGACATAAACCAAATTATAGGAGAGATGATGGTGAGCACACACACACTAAAGTAGAATTCGTGATAGGAAATGTGGTACAATAAGCCAACCTGAGATCAAAATCTAAGCTTTTGATGGGAATGATGGTTCTACCTGAAACCATTACTTGGCTACATGTATGAATCTTGGGGGAAAGAGCTGAGTGTAGGGTAAAACTAGAATATTGTAATAAAGAGACTCACAATAATCGAGTGGCTTACGGAAGATAGAAGTTTACTTCTTTGTTAGCCACAGTGCAAAGGTGAGCTCTGCTCCATGAAGTCATTCAGGTACCCAGTTTTCTCTACCATCTCTTAAATCCTGGGTTCTAATTACATGGTTGAAAGTGAGTCACAATTAGTCAGTATTCTAGGTGAGTACGTGGAGGAACACATGTATAATATTCTAAAGCTTGGGACTAGAAGTGGCATTTACCACTTGTGCCCATGTTCCGTTGGTGGGAAGTCATATGACCTCATCTACCTGCAAGGAGGGTTGGTCAATATAATCTCTAGCTAGGTGGCTATATGCCCAGATATAAATCTACTATTATAGCAGATGGATAGAATGGATTTTGGGGGACAATGTGAATATACAAGATTATGATGCTTTGAGATCCAGACAGTTTTGACATGGGACAACATTGCATTGAGCTTTCTCTTTCTTCAAAAGGACCTCCTGGTTCTATCATCCAGGACTGAGGTGGTGGTGGTTACAGCAGATCTCTCTTAATAGTGGTGGAGTGCTCCCTTGAGGGGTACGTGAGGGGACCCATACCACCAGTCAAGATGACAGTAAGTTGTCACCAAGATTGATTGAAAACCTCATGTAAACAACTCTGGAGAAGTTTTAGAAATATACAGTAAGAGAAGCCCTGAGCAAAGATTGGACTTCCTGTTACTCAAGCAGTGAATACTCAGAGTAAGACCTGGGGTAGTTATTCAAATGTGGCCTCATTTACAATTGTAGGCTGATGAAGCATGGGCATTCCAGGTATTCATAGACTTGATTATGTTATCTTTTTATTTGCATAAGAAAAAAACCTTATCATTTCCTCTTGCTGCCAAAATAAAGTACAACCTCTTTTATATAATATTCAAGTCTCGGGGCGCCTGGGTGGCTCAGTTGGTTAAGCGACTGCCTTCGGCTCAGGTCATGATCCTGGAGTCCCGGGATCGAGTCCTGCATCTGGCTCCCTGCTCGGCAGGGAGTCTGCTTCTCCCTCTGACCCTCCTCCCTCTCATGCTCTCTGTCTCTCATTCTCTCTCTCGCAAATAAATAAAAAATTTAAAAAAAAAAAATTCAAGTCTCCTCATGGGCTGACTGCATCTAACCCTTCACATCTAATCTTTCCTCACCACCTTCCACCCTCTGGCTGCATTGCATTAATTACTGTCCTCCAGATGTGATGGGCATTTTCATACCTCTGTGACTTTGCTCCTATTGTTTCATACACCTGGAATGCCTTTCCTGTCCTGGATAACTCTTACTTAATCTCCAAGTCTTGTGGCAAGTAATGATAATGATGACAACTAGTAATTCTGTGCTTGTTATCTGCCTGGCCTTGTTTTAATCACTTTACATGGCTTATCTTTTTTAAGTTTCACAACAGATAGGAGATAGGTATTATTATTATTCTCATTTCACCATTCAAGAAAGAAGGGCATAAGGAAGGAAGCGAGTGTCCGAGCAAGAATTTGAGCCAAGCAGGTTGAGTCCGGAGTTGAGCTTTTGACCAGTCTGTTCCATGGTTTCCCCAATCATGACCCTACCCCCACAGCAGAATTAATCTCCTCTTCTGTGTTTCCATCACCCAAACCTGGGTCAAAGATAGTTTTTAATTTTTGTAGCCTGCTTATCAGTGCAGTCTCTAACATTTAGAAGATGTCAAGAAATGTGTGATGGTTAGTTTTATGTGTTAACTTGGCTAGGCTATTGATTGGTAGCAATTATTCAGTCAAACATTGTCTAGGTGTTGGTGTGAAGGTATTTTGTAGATATGATTAATATTTGTAATCATTTCACTGTAAAGGATGGAGCTAATCCAATCATAGCAAAGGCCTTAAGAACAAAACTGAAGTTTCCATGAGGGCTGGAGTTAGTTTCTAGCCTGTTGACCTGCTCTATGGAGTTCTGACTTGCCTAGGCAGTCCCACAATTCTATCAGCCAAGTCCTTGCAATAAATCTTTCTCTTTCTCAGGTAGAACCCTGGCAGATACAGTTTGGTGCACTTAATAACTAGTTTATAGGGCTTTAATGTCTTGAGTTCTAAGTCTTGGGTTCCAAGTCTACTCCTTGAGTTCAAAGTCTACTCCAAGTCCACTCTAGTAAGAAGTGAATTTGGAAAGAAATTTTACAACATTTTAATACTTGTTGAGAAATTATAGACTTGATTTGGATCTACATGAATGGTATCATCTTTACTCACCTTTAAAATTTGTATTAAAGGAGGAGAAAATCATGAGAAAAAAATGGACTGTAAAACAAAAGTGATTAAGAGGAATGACAAAATCCATAGAAATTTTTTTTTACATCAAAAAGTAAATTAGAGGGGCACCTGAGTGGCTCAGTTGGTTGAGCGACTGACTCTTGATTTTGGTTCAGGTCATGATCTCAGGGTCCTGGGATCAAGCCCTACATTGCCTTCCACACTCAGCAGGGAGTCTGTTTGAGGATTCTCTCTCCCTCTCTCTTTGCCTCTCCCCCTGCTCATGCTCTCTCTCTCTCTCAAATAAATAAATAAATCTTAAAAAAAAAAGTGAATTATGATAAATTTTTTTTAGGTCATGCCTAGGTGGTAGTCCATTGAGAAGAACTAAATTTTGAATAGAAATAATGAATACGGTCTTAGGTTATTTGATAGTACAACTGATGAAGAGGAGTGAATCACATAAACACATTAGGAAAAGATCTACATTTTTTACTTGTTTGATAAAATACTGGTATTGATAAAGACAATGTAAAAGTCATAATATGTCATTATATTGAGGATATTGATGGCAAACTATTTAATGAAATGTTAGTCAATTAGTATTTAAGATTAGCTGCTGCTCAAGGAAATCAGAAATGCCCTAAAGTTTTACATCTCATTTATAAAAGAAACTTATCAGAGGTCTTTTCAAAGTTGAGAATTCTAAGCATTTTACATGGCTTCAGTAAGGAATTGTGGAACTGTGAAACTAAAGGAAACCTTTCTAAACTATCAATAATAGGGCGCCTGGGTGGCTCAGTTGGTTAAGCAGTTGCCTTCAGCTCAGGTCATGATCCCAGGGTCCTGGGGTTGAGCCCCGCATTGGGCTCCCTGCTCATCGGGGAGCCTGCTTCTCCCTCTCCCTCTGCCTGCCTCTCTGCCTACTTGTGCTCTCTATCTCTATCAAATAAATAAATAAAATCTTTGAAAAAAAACTATCAATAATGAACACACATTTTGCTCAGTCATGATGGAGGAAGGACAGAATTATCTTTTTATTTTTTCTATAGAAAGTGATTTTATAAAATCTCATGATATGAAGAGGCAAAGGATATGCAGCCAAAAAATGTAACAAAAATGTTTTACAGAAGTGTGTCAGGTAATTAATAAAAGTATCAAGTTACTTTTCTAATTTTGGTGATTATGGTGTTTGATAGCTTTAAACATTTTATAATTTGCTGAGCTTTCTTTTTTGGTTGTATATAGATATTTACCTAATTAAAAAATTCTTTTTCTTATAGAGGAACCCAAATTGTAGGGCCATCAGGCTCTCCAAAACCTGGTTTTCAACTTAACTAATACTTCTTCTCTTATCTGTTGCCTTTTCCCCTCTAAGAACTAGAGATTAGATTTCTAGGGTTTCAGAGAGCATGATGACTCGCAGAAAGCCACGGGGTTGGACCTCAGACCAGGTTTAGTTCAAATTTGTATTTCAGGAAAATGACAAATCATTACTTATCATGAATCTTTGGATTCATGATATCTGAGTGTAACTGATATCTCAATGTTGAACGAGCAGATTACAAGAATTTAGCATAAAGGCTTTGTCCTTACGGAGAGTTATCTGATCACCTTTGAAAAAGTACTCCCATGCTAATTTTAGACTTCAGAGTCCCCCAAGTACCCTTATTTTGTGATTAGGATGTCGGCTTTCAAATGTCCAGTTTCACTGCCATAAAGAAGAAAGGGCCTTTTGTCCTTCGGAACTAGAAAATACAAGTCAGGATTTGACAGGGCCCAGCAAATAGCTGGGTTAGTTGGTCAATAATTCTTGGCTCCCTTACTGTATTCAGAGAAGGCTTACTGAAGACGGAACTATTTTTAATTATGTAATCCCCATTTCAGCAAGCAGCTATGGTCTGGCTATTGGTATGTTATCTATTTAGAAAAATTTTTGCCTCGTGGACAGAAGAGACAAGGTCAAAGATGGTAATCTCCTCCATGAAGAAACACTCAAGTTCCTCCTGTGGAATATGGAATATCTTTTTCCGTAAATATGGAGGTGGGAAGTGGGTGTGGGGGGGAAACTTCTTTGTCTATTGCTCACTGTCAGTGATGGCTGTTAACGGGGGATGCTGGGTTCTTCATTGACCTTGACAGAATAGAGCTGGCCTTGCCTCTCTTGATTGTCACAGGTGACTGTACACCAGCTTTTCTGCTGTGCTTTCTGCTCCCATTGTGGGCTCTGTGCATCAGAGAACACAGGCATGCATCCCTGATAAACAGCAGTGGTGCAAGGCACCACGGACCCTGTAAGAAATCCCTCCATTGGCAAGGGAGAGTCTGTGCAAGATGATACCGATCAACGTCATCTTCTGTTTCTCTTCCGTATTTGCCCTGCCTCTGAGTCAGAATGTTCTACCTACTGTTCAGTAGAAGGAGAGTCACACTTGGAACCAGTCATGATCTGTGATTTTGCTCAGGGGCTTTCCTTGACCTGGAATGCCCTTTCTTCCCATTTTCACGTGTCAAAAATTTTATTCGTAATTCGATCATCCCAACTGAATAGTTTCTGTTCCTTCTATAAGATGGCCTCCTCTTTTGCATCTCCATGTTAGCACTGTATTTACTTTTTGATTAAGGCATTTAATCAAAATTGCTCCACCTGCCGTTTCTGTAGCACAGACATCAGGTGCTTTCAGCGTCTGCATACGTCAGTGAGATCGGCAGTGACCGTCTTCTCTCACATGAGGTTTGAACACTTGTGTAGCCTGGAAACATTCCTGGGATGACAAGCTCCTAGAGTTCAGAGGCAGCTGGTCATCACCGATCCCTTTCACTTTAACTTTAAAGTGAAAATTACTTTTCTGACCTCAGGGAAAAGCCATATTTCATCTCTCAGGTGTTATGACCCAACCTTGTCCCCATACAAATTGCTTTTAGGATCAGCACGTTTCTTTAGACAAAATGTGCCTTAAAACATCCCCAGTTTTCTATCTAAAGAGAAAACAACCTTCCTCATAACTTCAAATCTTGAAAACTCTACGATATCAGCCCTGCATTTCCATCTGGCAATTATTATCCTATTAGAAGGGAAGTATTTCAAAGTCATGGTTATTAACCTGAATCTTAGGCCCTCACCCAAATTTCTGTATTTCTAGTTCTTTTATTACACACTAGATGTCACTGTCTGCCCAGTGAATTCCAAAGCTAAGCTTGTGGCAAGTTAATTAGAAAAGAAAGCTATTTGGAGAAGAGTTTGTAAGTGGCTGCAAAACATATTTTCAATTGTTTCCAAACAGGACATTTTCTCCCACAGTTTGCAAGGGGCATTCATTATTTCTTTGATAAAAAGAAACCCTTCAAAACTCATTAAAGGGAAGAGGACTAAAGGCAATGGCAGTCGTTTCTCCTTCCAGCCTTGTGGAGTTTATTTTTTTTTTTTATTTTATTTTTTTTATTTTTAAAGATTTTATTTATTTATTTGAGACAGAGAGAATGAGATACAGAGAGCATGAGAGTGGGGAGGGTCAGGGGGAGAAGCAGACTCCCCGCCGAGCAGGGAGCCCGATGCGGGACTCGATCCCGGGACTCCAGGATCATGACCTGAGCCGAAGGCAGTCGCTTAACCAACTGAGCCACCCAGGCGCCCCAGCCTTGTGGAGTTTAGACAGGTGCGTGGCCCCCGCTGAAATACGGCTTTTGTCTGAAATGCTTTCCTCAGCAAGGACAGAGCCGTAGGGCGTAGAGCATTGACACTGAGTCTGTTCCTAAGAGATGCAGGATTCCCTCACCCCCTTCCTGCGACACCACCCCAGAAAGGACCCTCCAAGTGCGAAGGAAGCATTCTTGACTTAATTTCATTTCCTTGATTTGCCTGGCATTTTCAGTCATGACACGTATGTGTAAACCTTTTCACTGGATTGCCGAGGTGAAAGAAGCCTGAAGAATTACCCTATGCTGTGGTAGAGCTGCCTAAAGGAAGTTCTTTGTTTTCACGTTGTTTAGGCCGAAACAATAAGCAGTGTTTCATGCACGATTGCCAAGTCTCCTTTATTCCAGAAGGCTGGCTGAAGAGCGATTGTCTTAGGACCATTGTCTTAGAACTGAAGAGCAAGGCAAGTTAGTGTGGCATGTACTTGGTTTAAACTCTGTCACGTAAAATTCTTTACACCACGGTTGCCCCTGAAATTACAAAAGTTCTTTACAGTTTCAAAACTTTATTTTTATTTATTATTTATTTATTTTTTAAAATTTTATTTATTTTTTTGACCAAGAGAGAGAAAGAAAGAGAGAGCCCAAGCAGGGGGGAGTGGCAGAGGGAGACGGAGAAGCAGGAACCCCCCTGAGCAGGGAGCCCGATGCGGGACTCGATCCCAGGACCCTGAGATCATGACCTGAGCCGAACGCAGACGCTCAACCGACTGAGGCTCCCAAGCAGCCAGTTTCAAAACTTTAAAGGGAAATAGGGAACGTCTTGGTGGTTTGCTGGCCATACTCCTCCACGAGGCTTTGGTAAACCCTAGGCATATGAACGGGCCAGGGATTCCAGACTGCTTTTCATTTTAAGTAACTGAAACTTTTTTGATTTAAAGTGACTGTCATCCCCAGCATTCCCCAAACAGCATATGCCCAAAATGATAAAAATAAAGGTGACAGTTGAAAGTATAGGCCTGAAATTTCAAGTGTGAACTGACTTGCTCTCTACTTTCTAGAAATCCGTGGCCAACTAAGCTTGTAACCAGAACTCACTCGGCAAAGATTTGACTGATGTGCCATCATTTTGCCAGAGCTTTGAGGTCTGCTTTGCATGTACATGTGTGTGTACACACATAGACACAAAAAAATTGTGTGGTTTCACAAAAAATCAGGTTTATTAAATTTTAGATATTTATGTGCTTTGAATTTAATAGAATACTCAAATAGGTCTCAGGCTTTGGTGAAGCTGGGTCACTTGTCGCTGTTCCCAAACTGTTACTCCTAAACCATAATTTGACCACGTTTGGCTGCTATTAGAATGTGACACCCTCAATTTTCATGTGTATGTGTTTGTGTGTGATGACATTTCGAGATGATTCTTGGTGTTCTTGTTCAGGTCTCAGTGAGACTGCGTTTGAATTACACCTAAAGCTTTTCCTTCCCAAATGACAAGTTTACATATGTAGAAAGTCTTCAAAGCAGAAGCAATATATAAGGAAATAAACTGAATCCACTTATTCCTCAAGTATTTAGAGAGTAGTTACTATCTCTATTTTAATAAAGAACTTTTTCTCATTGTAAAAGTAGTACGTGTACATTGTAGGAATTTGGAAAATACAGGTAGGCACACAGAAAAATATACACCCCATTCATAATTCTACCATGCAGAGATTTTGATATTTATATCTTGGTGATTAATATTTGGTTGATAAATTTCCAGTTTGGGCATCTATCTATCTATCTATCTACCTATTTACCTACATGATCATGTTGTGCATACTGTTTTGTAAACTACTTTCCCATTTACATTATAATCATTTTTTTATACCATAATTTCTATAGGCATAAAAGTGTTTTTTTAGACAGTTTTACAAACCAGTCCCACATGGTTGGACAGCCTCATAGCTAATCACATTGTGTATATTCATGATTTGTTTTTTAGGATAAATGAGTTTTTGGGTCAAGGGCATGAATATTTTAAGGCTCCTTCATGTTGCTAATGACCTTCTTATCTTTTAAAGGTCAATTTACATTTATTTCTATTAATAGTACCCAAATGCTAATGACCTTCTTATCTTTAAAAGGTCAATTTACATTTATTTCTATTAGTAGTACCCAAATGTTCCTGGATCTTTGTGCGTTGCATTAGAAATCTTTTTTTTTTTTAAATAAAGATTTTATTTATTTACTTGAGAGAGAGAGAGAGAAAGAGAGAGCACTAGCAGGGGAAGAGGCAGAGGGAGAAACAGATTCCCCGCTGAGCAGGGAGCCTGATGTGGGACTCGATCCCAGAACCCTGAGATCATGACCTGAACCGAAGGCAGATGCTTAACTCACTGAGCCACCCTGGCGCCCCTAGAAATTTTTTTATAGTGACTTCCAGTGCTGGTATTCTTAGTAAAAGCCAAACAGGTTTGTTTAATGTCAACCTTAAGATAAATACCCCAGCACATTAAAAAAGGAAGTTTTAGATTAGATTAAAGGGAGAGAGTATTGCATCTCTGACTCTGTGCATTTATTACAACAAGAACAGTTTAGTTTTTTTTTTTTTTTT
>NC_138370.1:74185925-74195735 GCF_054177405.1 Leptonychotes weddellii
AGAACAGTTTAGTTTTAATTATTGGTGATAAATACCTCATAGTCTACTAATAAGTGTCCTGCAGTATGTCTTGAAAAAGGCAATAAACTCTTTGTCAGGTGAGAATTCACTATAGCTCTTGGGCTCTAAATCTGAAAAGAAGGATAAAACTGCCATTTTTCCTGGTGAGAATTATAGGGAAGACTGATAAGGAAGTGAGACTTAGAAAGGTTCTGAAATAATTACTGCCATTAGGACAAAAATGGGAAAATATACCTGTGCATTAATGTAGCACTAATATTAGTTCAAGTCAGTACTTTCTAAGAAAAATTTAATCATTAGGCACAGTGCTTAAGAGATAAATGAAAAAGTTCAGAAGAAGTTAGTTGGGAAATAAGACCATTTTAGTTCAGATAGCTACATTTGAAAATGTATTGCTGGATAAATAGATTAGGAATGAGTTTGCATGGGGGTGCTTTGACATACTGTTCTTGGTAAAGTTGGCAAAAATATTCAAGTCAGAGAATAGTCAGGTTCTAATTTTTATTTGTGCTGTCTTTAAGGATATTCTTGGAAATTAGGAAGACATCCTTTTTATTCATTTTGTGGAAATTTCTTGCTCATGTTAAAGAGTTCAAAACAGAAATAGCTTTTTGTTTTTTTCTGATTTATAAAAAGGATATGCACTCATTGTAAAAATAATTATACAACATAGAAAAGCATAAAGAAGAAAGGAAAACACCATTAAAAAGTACCACTACTCAAAGGTAGCTGCTTGTTAATATTTGGTGAACATCTTTTCAGATAGTTGACTCTCCTCTCTCAAAAGACACAAAATTTTATACAAATGTAGTTGTGCAACATGTGTTGGTCAATAACCTCCTTATCTTTTATTTATTTATTTTTATTCATTTTATTTATTTATTTTTAACCTCCTTATCTTTTTACAGAAATGTATGTCGTGACCATATTTTGGGGTCAGTATGTATAGATGTATAGCATCATTTTTAACAGCTACTTAATATTCTATTGTAGAGATATGCAGTAAATGATTTTAATTCACTCTCTTAATATTTGAATTTTTGAACATTTGAACATTTGAATTTTTAAAATATACAGCAACGATATATGCTGTCATGTTTTTTTTTTTTTTTGAACATTGCAGGAATGCATAAAGTAAAGGGTGAGTCTCCTTTATTTTCTCTCTGCTACGATGAATTCCGCCTCCCAAAGGTAACCCTGAAATATGATCTCCTCCAGAAAAATTTATAAGAATATATATAAACCTTTAGGGCACCTGAGTGGCTCAGTCAGTTAAGCATCTGCCTTCGGCTCAGGTCCTGATGCCGGGGTCCTGGGATGGAGCCCCACGTCAGGCTCCCTGCTCAGCAGGAGGCCTGCTTCTCCCTCTCCTCCCCACTTGTGCTCTCTCTTGCTCTCTCTGTCACTATCTGTCTGTCTCTCTCAAATAAATAAATGAAATCTTAAAAAAAGAAGAATATATAAACTTTTATAGACACCTTCCCCTCCCCACCATGGGATCATTTTGTGTTCTATAATTTAAAAAAATTTCACAATATACTGTGTACATATTCCAGATCATTATGTATAAAGTTATCTAATTCTTTTTTAACATCTGCATATGCAGTATGGATTTACTGTAATTGATTACACCTGTACCCAATAGGGGGCTGTTGGGGTAATTGTGATTGTTAGAGCTCTAAGCAATGCTGTAGTGAACAACCTTGCATATTCGTCCTTATAAAAGTCCCATGATCTCTCTAGTAGATTCCTAAGAACGTTATTGCTGAATCAAAGGCATCCTTGTTTGGTATTTTGATCTGTGTAGTCGAAGTATCCTCCAGTTACCTTGAGTTTCAGGCCCAGACTAGCTGCTGCTGTTTCCATTTTATCTTTTCTAACTTCCTGGGTGGGAATTTATATATCGCTGTGGTTTTTATTTGCATTTCATATATTAGTGAATTTTAAAACGTTTCGCGGTACTTCTTGTTGGTCCCGTGAAGTTGTTTTGTGATGTGCTCGATCCTGTGTTTGATTGGGATGTTCATCTTTCTCTTATTGTTTTGGGAGAGTTTTATAAAATGTTAAGGAAATTTGTTATTTTTCTGTCCTGTATGTTGTCAATATTTTTCAATCGGTTTTAGATTTTTGGGTGCTCTTAAAAAATCATTCAAAAGTTTAAAAACTGTGATGTAACGAGGAACTCAAATCAGCTTTTTCCACTCCATGTAAAATTCTGACTTGATAGGACACATTCTACCAATCTCTCCCATCTGCTTGCTAAATAAGGAAAGATAGACAGAAGAGGAACTATGGGTTGTTCTCTCCCTTCCCTCCTAGGTCATTTTCCCTGCGGCTGGCTACACAGATGTAACAGGAGTGGGGAAGGATATGACAGGCTTCCTTGCTTGTTCTTCTTGCTTACCATACTATTGACTTCTTTCAGGCCCAAAACATTTCTTTCTCTGGTTTGAAGAGAAAATGTTGCTTCTCACGGGGGTTGGTGCTATGGGGACGCCACATAGTCGTGATGTAACAGAGTCCGACGCATCGTGGGAACACTGGAATTCTGCGAGTGGGCATCCAAGTGGTGTGTGCGAAGGGGTGGTAAGGAATGCTGTCACCCCATGTGAACACACATCACCCCTCTGCTCATACTCAGGCTCATTGGACTTCACTTCTAAAACACAGATTCAGGGACGCCTGTGGCTCAGTGGTTAAGCATGTGTCTTCGGCTCAGGTCATGATCCCAGAGTCCTGGGATCGAGCCCCGCATCGGGCTCCCTGCTCCGTGGGGAGCCTGCTTCTCCCTCTCCCTCTGTTCCTCCCTCCTGCTTTGCTCCACCCCTCAAATAAATAGATAAATAATCATTATTTTTTTATTTTTTAAAATATTTTATTTATTTATTTGACAGAGAGAGACAACGAGAGAGGGAACACAAGCAGGGAGAGTGGGAGAGGGAGAAGCAGGCTCCCCGCGGAGCAGGGAGCCCGATGCGGGGCTCGATCCCAGGACCCTGAGGTCATGACCTGAGAGAAGGCAGACCCTTAACGACTGAGCCACCCAGGTGCCCAGATAAATAATCTTTTTTTTTTTTAAATTTTTAAATTTCTTAATTTTTTTTTAAGATTTTATTTATTTATTTGAGAGAGAGAGGATGAGAGAGAGCACATGAGAGGGGGGAGGGTCAGAGGGAGAAGCAGACTCCCTGCCGAGCAGGGAGCCAGATGGGGGACTCGATCCAGGGACTCTAGGATGATGACCTGAGCCGAAGGCAGTCACTTAGCCAACTGAGCCACCCAGGCGCCCCTGGATAAATAATCTTTAAAAAAACCCCCACAGATTCAAAGACAAAATTTTTAGCAATTTTAAGATGGCAACAAGGGAGCATGAAATCAAGGGTGGGGTCCTTTTCCCTGGGGGCCCTATGTGACTGCATAGGTTGCTGCCCATAAAGCTGGCCTTTGGAGACCCCGTACTGATTCCTGCTGGTGGCTGGGCCCTGGGGGTCCAGGCTGCTAAGGAGAAGAAAGGGACTCTGATCTGCCAGCTGGTGGTATAAAGGCCCCGAGACCCTTGGAATTCATCCATGACACAGTCTCGTATCTCCAAAGAACACCGCTCCCTCTGCCACTCAGCTCCGCCCCGACACATGCACACACACTTCCGACTGCCTGGGACATTTAACTTAACACATTTTTGCTCATTCAAGCCATGTCTGTAGGGGGGGTGAGGGGTGTGGGCAGCACATCACATGCCCCAGCTCGCTCCTCCTGGAATCGTCTTGAGTCCTGTACCCATCTTCACTCTCATACAGAAATGCCCTGACAAAAAGAAAAATTAGAGAATTTCGTAAGCCCGCTTATAAAATAATCTTCCTTCCTGAAAACATACTTGCTTTCTGGCAGAGCAGCTGTCTTTATTCTACCCTAGATACAACTGCATTCAGACGACTGGCAAGCGATGCTTTATCAAAGTTTGTAAAATGCTGGAAAAAGCGTCCTGAAAAAAAAAAAAAAGACACCATGCAAGCATAAGGCACTATGATCACTTGTTTGAAAGTCTGTTTTGTTGCCGAACATTCTCCTCTGATGACATAGAGATCAGCATGGCTTATTATAAACAAGGCCACATGTGGCTTCTCATGTGCCCGTCACTTGTCTGGAGAGGGTCCTAGTCTCAGTGACTTTCCGAATCAGAACAAAACCATTCATAAAGCACTAAGAGGCACACACTGAGGCTAGGGGGATTTGAGTATTCTTTATTTCCCCTACCAAAAAGTGAAGGATCTAATGCCCTAATCCATCAGATCTCCCAGAAAGAAGCCACAAATCTTTTTTGTTTTGTTCAGCATATTGCCGCGGTGACAAGTTCATATTACACTCTGTCTCGAATCTCTCTTGTAACCTCCCCAAGTCTCAACAAGTTCACAAAAAGGGCCGAGGCAAATAACCCTGGAATGCAGGTGATTTTTTATTTATGTATTTACCTTGTTACATACCAGTCTATACCCAGGGCCTTTCCAGAAGAGCTTCATAAAAAGTAATAGTAACTGACATTCATCACACACTGAGCTTCTCTTTCCATTTCCTGTGTCTTTAATAGATCCCTATAGAGGGTGTGCAAGAAAGCTCAGGCTATTGTCAGACGATTGTGTTACTGCACTCTCTCCAAGCTCATCAAAAATTCTTTTGCTGCCATTTGAGTGAAACGTATTTTTGAAGAGATGACATGGGTGTCCTTTGTAGATATCTTTGCCAACATTCGACCACCATTTTCCTTGAGCTCACATCATGCCAGTCCATTCCCAACATGCACGATTCTCCCGAGAGAGTGCCTTATGGATCAGGGAAGAAGGCTGGGGACATAATAACCCCTTCTTGCACTTAGCGTCACTGCTCAGGAAATTTCAAAGCACTTTGCAGTGTAAGCTTCCTCCATTTCTCGGATAAAAATAATGAAAAGTGCTTGGGTTTATGATGATAGGCTCTCTGTAAATCCTGATCTGGGTAGACAGATAACATTTATGGGAAGAAAATGTCTCCGTATAAAGGAACATCTCCAGTTCCTTTCCGCTGGGGGCATTGTTCAGCCTCCTTCTTACTTTCCCTCTCTTCCTCCTCTTTTCTTGTTTCACTTTGAAACTATCTTGAGATATTTCAAAATATAAAAATATTTTGAAAATGGATGATTAGATCATTCAGTTGGCTTCCCATGTGACAACAGAGTAGCCTTCAGAGTGCTCGAAAGGGCTCAATTACAAACTCCCTTCCTGGGGTTTGGATATACTCAGTATCTGGATTTACTCATTCATTTCAAATATGGCCATGCATGCAGGTGGTCCCTGACTTATGACGGATTGACTGATGATTTTTCAACTTTATGATGGTGTGGAGCTGATATGCATTCGGTTGGAAACCGTATGCTGAATTTTGATCCTTTTCTGGGCTGGTGATAATGCTCTGCGGAACTCTGCCATGTTGCTGGACAGTGGCAGTGATGGGGTTATTTACCCACAAGGGCAAAGAGCTGGCACACCTGCAACCATTGTGTGCCCACACGGCCGTTCCGTTTTCACTTTCAGCCCAGTATTCAGTAAATTACATGAGGTATTCAACACTTTATTGTCAAATAGGTTTGGTGCTAGAGGATTTCGCTGACTATAGGCTAACATAAGTGTTCTGAGCACATTTAAGGTAGGCAAGGCTAAGCTGTGGTGCTTGGTAGGTTAAGGGTAGTAAATGCATTTTTGGCTTGATGATGGGTTTATTGGGTTGATTCTAAGTCGAGGAAGATTTGTATTTGGGTGGAGCTGCAATGGGGTGAGGGGAAGTTTTAAGGCTCAACTGAGTCTCCTGGGAAGCCTGCCTCTCTTCCCTTCTTCTCTTCCACCCCTCCAACTGTGTTAGGGACGCTCTTTGCTGCTTCCACAAAACTCTGCACAGAGCTTGGTCATTGCACGTGCCACTTTTCTTTTTTCAAAGGGGGGAGAGGCAGAGGGAGAGGGAGAGAGAATCTCAAGCAGACCATCCCTGCTGAGTGTGGAGGCCCCCCCTCCACGCCCCCCCGCCCTGCCCCAGGGCTCCGATCTCAGAACCCTGAGATCATGACCTAAGCCAAAATCAAGAGTCGGACACTTAACCCACCGAGCCACCCAGGCACCCCCACTTTTTTTTTTTCTCTTTTGAATTGACTGTATTACCTGGTGTTGCCAGGGCAATTTTTTTTTTTTTAAGATTTTATTTATTTATTTGACAGAGACAGACACAGTGAGAGAGGGAACACAAGCAGTGGGAGTGAGAGAGGGAAAAGCAGGCTTCCTGCGGAGCATGGAGCCCGATGTGGGGCTCGATCCCAGGACCCTGGGATCATGACCTGAGCTGAAGGCAGACGCTTAATGACTGAGCCACCCAGGCGCCCCAGGGCAATTTTTAATTATTGTTAAACAAAGTTTAATGGGCAGACTAAAAATAAGTATTTAAATTGTAGTGATTTTTGAAGATTATAATAATTCAGAGTTATAATAATTTCCAGCTTAGTAATAAAGTTTCTTTTTATACTACATTTTTTTTTATTCTATTAGTTGGAACACATAGAAGTCATTATTGGTGGGGGATCCCCTTATGGGAAGCAATTTGATAAAAAATCAGTGAGTGCAAATCTGAGTGTCTGCCTCGGTGGTTTTGAGAGAATACACTTGTTCACTGCAGACACAGGGAGGCAAATGGGGGTGATTTGAGGGAATTCCTGGGTCCAGGGACTAATTATTGATTTCTTTTGTCTGTACCCTTTAAAAATGTACTATGGTGGGCTCTGCTGCTATTTTTTAAATATTCCGGATTCTGGATGATAAGGTCCTGGCTTTATTATTGAAATAGCCAATTCTTTAGACTTTCTCTTTTAGGACTTGGCAGTTGAGATAAATATCAGATCTTGAACAAATATTAAATTCAGAACAATCAATTTTGGGCACACTCGTTTGAACTTCTATTTGTATTTTCTCCCTGTGGCATGAGTAGCATGTCTCTTCAGGTGGTCTCCAGATGTATCCCTTGGGTTCCTCCCTTGGATGTCCTCCTTGCTCAGGATTTCAGCTTCTGGGAGGATGCTGCCCATCTCCGGGTGCTCAAGAGAGCACCTGGTTCTTGCCTCTCGTCCGTGGGGGCCTCCGTGTAGCCCCAAGTGGATACTGCTTGGAAGAGCCGGTCTCTCTTGATCAGCCCTCCTGTTGTTACCTCTTTCTATCATAAAAGATCTATTAAGCACCTACCCTCTGCCAGATTTTGGACTAGAAATTGAGGACACAACAGAGAAAAAGATTTAGTTTTGGACTCTTAAAATTCTCAAATTTTCATAGTCCATGCTGAGGAAGAGCTAAGATTTGTTTATCTTCAAGATGACAGTTTTTCCCTAGCATGGTTTCTTATGTGAATGCACAGGGGAAAAAATAGAAAAATTGAAATGGACAACTGCAAAAAAAAAAATCATGAATATTTTGAATCTTCTTTACCATCCATAAAATTACAGCAAAATTCAAAATATGTAGACTTATAAATTTAAACTTTTAGCGTACTGTGTTACTCTGAATGAAATGTTGTATTATTACTTTTTATGCAAAGAAAAATAATTGTTGTTCCTTCCTACTCCTAAACACTCTTCCCCAAAGTGGATTTCATCTCTGCCACATAGGCATGTATGACCCCAATTATTTTGGTGCCAATAACAAAGAGACAAATAGAGACTAAATTTTATTATATAGATTATTAATTTATGTGTTCTTTTTCTAGAGGGTGAGGATTCTGTTTTTCACATTTGAGTGGCTAGAGCCTGGGATAGTACCTAGAACATAGTAAGGATTTGATGATATTTACTGGATACATAAATGAAGGCAAGCAGGATTATCTAGGAAGTTTAAAATAGGATAATCTTTTTCTTGACTATGTGTATGGGATGGAAAGAAGGGAATGACAATAGAAAGGTAAGGGTCCCATACACTTACTGGGTGTTTATTGTACTCCTAGTTGTGCTAGTACTTTGCATACGTGACATGTATGAACTCTCATATTTAATTTCATGAAAGAAGAAGCATCACTTTCATTGTACAAACAAGGAAATTGAAGCTTAGTGAGTTTATGAGACATGTTCAAGTCACACAGCCATCACTGGAAGCCAGGTCAGAAGGTCAGATTCACTTCAAATTTAGTGCTCTTAACTATTAAAATGTACCGTATCTTACAGACATTTTTACATGTGTCAGTGCTTTGGTTTATGCAAACCTGCTGGTAGGGTCCCGTCCCGATCCCCTCCCCCACTACCCTCTGGCATATCTTGTCGTGTTCCCCCCCTCCCCCAGCCCCCAGGATGCTGAGCCTGCAAATATTAGTGTTGGAAGAGAAAATATCAAGGTGTGAGTCTTCCTGGAAAGTCATAAAACATAAATTCCTAATGAGTTATTTGAAGATGAAACTATTGCCTTATTTCAGGAGGACGGAGGGTGTGTGTGTGTGGGGGGGGGGTTGAGAGAGAGAGAGAGAGCCCGAGAGAGATATGAAAGCTTTCTTGTGCTTGAGTATAGTATCAAGCAGATTAAGTATAGTATCAACCAAGTTTTTTATTATTTATTTATTTAGATTTTATTTTATTTTATTTTTATTTATTTGTCAGAGAGAGACAGAGCACGAGAGCACGAGCAGGGGGAGAGGCAGGCAGAGGCAGAGGGAGAAGCAGGCTCCTGGCCGAGGAAGGAGCCCAATGTGGGACTCGATCCCAGGACCCTGGGATCACGACCTGAGCCAAAGGCAGACGCTTAATCCACTGAGCCACCCAGGCGCCCCTCAACCAAGTTTTTTAAAATTGAGAATAAAATCTCCCATTTATTTCTGGGAGTCTCTGTTTCTTCTTTGCCTTGAGCCTATTTAGTCATTCACTCATTTATTTAAGGGCAACAGCATATATTCCTGACATTCTGAAAGATGGAAATATTTACTCTTTAAAAGAAGGAGCCACTCTGGGTGCAGACTGACGCTTCCCTTCAAATATGGGTCAGAGAATTTTCTTGAGGAAAGGGCCCCCTCCCACCTTCATCCAGTGCTTTTGACTTTGAATCACCTCAAAGGGAAGGGCAATAATTAGCATTCTTACTTAAAGCAGGTCTGGCTATTACTTTCTCAAGAGGGCGGGGAACATTTCCTCCCTTGCCTGTTTGGGTTTGGAAGGACAACCTAGAATGGCTATCATCTGCGCCTTGATGTAAGGAAGGGAGACTAAAAAAAAGGCATTACAAACATCTTTTCCCTTTACCACTCGCCTCCTTGGTCGGTCACAGACCTTGCGGGACTGACAGAACATTACACAACTCTTCTTCTTAAGCAGTGACGGGGTAGCAGTAGGCATTTTTTCATTTAGAGTCTATCAACTGAGAATTGATAAAGTCATCACAGAACAACAGTAGTTTGACCCTGACCTGACAAAAGAGATCGAAAATGTCTCGTGTGGAGAGGAGCGAGGGGGCTGGGAACATCATTGGCTCAGAAAGAAGCTGCAAGTCGGTTAAGGGCTGACACCCAGGCACTCCGCCGAGTGTGCTTAATAACTGAAAAGTAAATAATGAAAGGGCAGTCAATAAACAATTGTGGTTTACTAAATTATTCATTTTAACAATACTTCCAGTGTTTGCCCAGAGAAGGGAGAACGTCTGTACCTTTTCCAATCGGGCTCGGCTGCTCTGAACCGTCTTGGATGCAGAGCTGTTCCCATTCCGGACAGAAGAGGGCGCTCGTGCTACACCTAGGAAAGCGCGAGGCGGCCCC
>NC_138370.1:74196235-74239276 GCF_054177405.1 Leptonychotes weddellii
AGAGACGATGGACTCTGAAAAACAAACTGAGGGTTCTAGAGGGGAGGGGGGTGGGAGGATGGGTTAGCCTGGTGGTGGGTATTGAGGAGGGCACATTTTGCATGGAGCACTGGGTGTTATGCACAAACAATGAATCATGGAACACTTCATCTAAAACTAATGATGTAATGTATGGGGATTAACATAAGAATAAAAAAAATAAATAAATAAGGATTTTGGTCTAGGATAAAGGAGTTATGGCAAATTCTGTTTTGTATGATTCTCATCAAAAAAGAAAAAATATTGAGTCCATTTATAATTGTATATCATGTATTATCAAGTCTATTCCTGACAGAAAAGAACTTTTGTTTTGACTAGGCTTCCATGAGAATTGAATCCTCCAGTTATAATTTTCCATGTTTGAAGATTAAAATGATTTTCCATATACTGGCTTCTGGTTCCCTGCATTTCAAATCTTGGTTCTCTTCTGCTACCTACAAACTTCCAGTGGGCACCCACCTCCCTGTGGGACGCTATAGATAGGGTGACGATGTATGCTTGTTTTTCTGGGTCAGTACCAGTTCACACTCGCTGTCTTGGCATAATTATTAATAGGGCCTTTCCATGCCTTCTCAGAAGTGTCTTGGTGGGGACGGGGAGGAGGAAGGAATTAAAGGAGCTCACCTGTGATCCATTTCTCCTCTGATTCCTGGGGGAATCCTTCCGAAAAAGTAAGGAGGTGGCCTGGTGCCATCTCCCTGTAAACACGCCGATAATTGGACCTCCTGATAGACTGATGACATTTGACAGGAGAGTCCTTATCTATGAAATGTTCTGACCTGGATATTTCTGACTTAAGATTACTTATGGTCATGTTATACATGATGTTATACATTTATAAGGTGCGATCCCCGGAGGAGATCATGTTACCTGTACAACTATCTGGGTATGAAATGGGGATGTTTCACAACCTAAAAACTCCCTGCTGTGAGAGCCGATGCAGAAACCTCATCTAGAGACCCCATGTGTTATTACTCTGGGCCAGAGGATGTGTGTCTGATGTGGGAAGGAAGGACCTGGGTAGTCATGCAGACCTCACTCTGTTTTGCCTAGGTCTCCTATTTATTTATATCTTTAAAATTACTAGTACAGCTTGATTTTGGGGAAAGTCTCTGATTTGAGTGAGTCTGATTTGACAACCTGATCCTTTAGGCTGGCTCACCTGGTTGGAACAGTACATATATATATATATAATATATTATATATATATATAGGGCATCTTAGCCTTCAGACACAGTCCCAGTGTCGTGTGACCTCTGGCCTTATACCTCTGTGTTGTGATGTTGGGGGCGTTGGCACAGAAGGAG
This sequence comes from Leptonychotes weddellii, assembly GCF_054177405.1. Taxonomy (NCBI): domain Eukaryota; kingdom Metazoa; phylum Chordata; class Mammalia; order Carnivora; family Phocidae; genus Leptonychotes; species Leptonychotes weddellii. The sequence continues at coordinate 74,197,582 of NC_138370.1, forward strand.
TTTTTCTGGAATTCTACCAACGACTTAACTAGACACAGAAATGACTGACAACTTCCCAGGTGGTGCTGATGTTGCCGCTTTGGGTTCATGTTTGGAGAACCCCTAGTTTAAAACCATTGACTGGACTCTCTGGATCCCTGTCCCATTCTTGGGTCTTGCTCTGACTACAGGAGTCGGGGAGTCTTTGATACCTCATTTCCCAAATGCTGCTTATGAGTGCTTTTGGGCCTGGCCTTGTAGGACTCAGGTATGAGTCTATCTGACTCCCCAGAACCACTGCATCACCACATTTTCAAGTCCCATGCTCCCTCAATGTCTTTTAGCATCATTTAAACCAGAGACGTTTAATTTCTTTTTTTTTAAAAGATTTTATTTATTTATTTGAGAGAGAGAGAGAGAGAGCACATAAGACGGGGGGAGGGTCAGAGGGAGAAGCAGACTCCCCGCTGAGCAAGGAGCCCGATGCGGGACTCGATCCCGGGACTCCAGGATCATGACCCGAGCCGAAGGCAGTCGCCCAACCAACTGAACCACCCAGGCACCCAAGACGTTTAATTTCCAGGGCACCTAGTCAGAACAAGCAGCTGACAGACCCTCAGCAAATTTCTGCTGTTTAGAGCTACTGATTATACCAAAGCTGTTGAGGACACAGAGAACCCAAGAAATAGCACCCTTCCCCTCTGGCCCTGTTGTTCTGCATTGCATATCAGGAGAATCCATAAGGAGATTAAGTGGCCTAAGAATAAAATGCCAACAACAGGGAGATACCCCAAAGCTGGGTAGAAGCTTTCTCGTTATCAAATTCCCAGGAAGAAATTAAGGTTCAGTAATTAAATGCCCTTGGAATTTCAAGTCCAGATATGGTAAAGTCCAAAGGATGAAAAATTAGAAATAATTACCTTTTGTCCTTCAGTTAAACACTCTTATGTTAAAAGTCCCCAAATCATTGCCTCCATTTTCTCTTGCTGCTCAGTCGCTGGAACCTCCACCTCGCCCCAGCACACATGCCAAGTACAACCCAGTCAAGTCGTAGCAGCGTGTACCACGTCTGCTGAGACCTCCCTCATGGACTGAGAGCCTTAGCTGAAGGCCAAATGGCTTAAACCTTCCCCTAGTGGCTCATTTGCCTTTGCCAAAATCTGGGGTCTGTGAGAGGCTAGTGTGCAGGGAGCATTTGCTGTAGGCTACCATGCACACAGCCTTCATTCGAAGGAAGCAGTTACTGGCGTGAGGACAAAGCCACCATAGTCTGCAGGAGAGGGAAGAAGCTTTTCCCAACAACATGTACCAGTGGACTTTAATACTCAGGGTGGCCTCGAGGCCCACGGACCTAAGGTTCCGTTCCAAGAGATCCTGATGAAGGTTTGGAGCTGGGTCTGGAAATCGGTATTTTAACAAGCACCACAGGTGATTCTGATGAAACTTTGGTTGGCTGCATTTGATTTCGAATTCTTTGAATGTATTCCCAGTTTATTGCACAGCATCTGGAACTTATTAGGAGCTCAACGAATATTTGTGTACTGAATAAATCACGTTGAATCAGAAAGGTGAGAAAGGATGGTAAAAAATCTGTGGCAGGATTTCATACTATTCTTAACTGTACTGAGAGTTCTTCTGCAGCTTTGTCCAGAATAGAAGATTCCTCTTTTTCTTAAAATGTATTTGTGAGTAAGTCCTTAGGTTTTGATGGAGGTGGGACTGGGAAGGAGGGGGGAGGGGACATTATAAAGTCAATTGCTCCTAAAATTACTGGGCCCGTATATGTATATCAAATTATCACATTGTACACTTTAAATATATTACAATTTTGCCTGTCAATTATATCTCAGTAAAGCCAACGTTATGTCAAGCTGTTTGTCAATGAATGGCACCTTCTATAGTGAGTGGTGGGTACCATTAAACAGTCAGAACCTACGTTTGATGCAGAATCTATCTTCTCATTGCTTTATAGTCATAATTTTATGCGGCCATTTCTGATTTGAGCTCCACTTTGACTTCCAACTGTATTCTGTTAGCCCTTCTCACTTAATACCCTTGATTTTTGAAAACTTAGGAATTATGTGTCAAATTCTTATCTCCATGGAAGTTTCTTGCATTGTGTCATGCTTTATTCTTTCTCTCTCCACATCTCCTGCACATCTCTACAATAGATCATTAAATCTCTGTAGCCGGGGCGCCTGGGTGGCTCAGTCGTTAAGCGTCTGCCTTCGGCTCAGGTCATGATCCCAGGGTCCTGGGATCGAGCCCCTCATCGGGCTCCCTCCTCCGTGGGGAGCCTGCTTCTCCCTCTCCCTCTCCTGCTGCTTGTGTTCTCTCTCTCGCTGTGTCTCTCTCTGTCAAATAAATAAAAAAAATCTTTAAAAAAAAAAAATCTCTGTAGCCAATTTGATTTTCTAAGGAATCACTGAAAATCCTTTGATTAAGGAACTTAGCCAACAGCAAATCTGTAGAGAATGAATTGTAAACTTCCACGTGCCCATACTCTATACTTTTCAGAAAGTCACAGATTTTGCTTCCCTTGGCTAGTAGTAAGTCCTCAAACAGGATAAGGCCTGTTTTTCTACTCGTTGGAGACTTGTCACCAGATCTAAGGAAGATTAAGTAGTTATGCAGCAACATGTGCTCTGAGTCGCTTGGCCCTGTGGTGTCCTAAGGGTTAATAAGGCAATTTTGGTGCGAGTGAGAGGGCGTGAGAGTGGGTATGCCCCCGATAGCTCTCAGGGAGATCAGGTAAGGCTCCTGAGCCACTAGCCACCGTGCTGCATGCCTGAGTACCTGCAGGTGAGGCTGGTGGGGTCCACTGTAACGTGAGCCATCGTGCAATCAATCACTCTGCTCCTTCCTTTTGTTTCCGAATCTCCCATTGCGAAGGGAAAACCCCAATTCTCAGACATTTTATACACTGCGTTCTTTGGAGCATATTCTAAATCTTTCAGACATTTCCTTCCACCGGGGAAGGAAAAAACCCAGCTCTAAAAATCCTTCTGGGTGCTGACAATGTCACATTATAACACAGTCCCTGTCCTCTTAGTTCCAGAGTAAACAGACGCATATCTTGTACCTTGGCCAATCAGAGAAATTGAGTCTCAGCCACTGCACTCATCTGCCATCTCTGCTGGTCTTCTGCAAATCTCTGCAAACCGTAACCCAGGGGTAGCTGATTTTCATCAAAAAAACTTGCTTCCCATCTTGTGTCTGCATTATCAGTTTATTTGCCCAGAAATGACTTCACTCCATCTCTCCACTAGAGGTTCTTAAACATTAGCGTGCATCAGAATCACCTGAAGTTTGTGAACATACAGCCTGCTGGGCCCCGCCCCTGAATTTCTGATTCAGTAGGTGTGGGTTGGAGTCTGAGAATTTGCATTCCTAATAAGTCCCCAAGGGATCCTGACGCTGCTGCTGGTCCAGGGACTACACTTTGAGAACCATGGCCCTAAACCAATTTTATTGATTCTGATTAACTTCTGTGATAAATTTAAAATATCATCTGGGTAATTTAAATGATATCAGGTGGACATGATGTTTAATTAAATTAGATTAAATAAATTAAAAAGATTAGATCAATTTAAAATGCCATCAGATAAATTTAAATACCATTGGGTAAATTTAAAATACCATCAGTCAGAGGTAAGAGTTTACCCACAGATCCTATGAAAAGGGGCAAAAAAATCACGAGTAAGTGAGAGCTCTGAGAGCCTCTTGCTCCTACAAATTCTTCAGAAATATATGGACAGTGGTTGAGGCAGTGAATTGTGCACATTTGTGTGTTGATACAACAGAACATAATAATGTTACGGTGAATGATTATATCAGCTCAGCTAAATTATGGCTCAAAATATATCACAGCCTGATAAGGTCCAATATGCTGGTAAGGCAGGGGTTAGTTCTGTCTTTTAATTCAGAAAATGGTTATTGAAGGTCTATTATGTGCCTGACACTGAATTAAGCATAATTGTGGAGGTTAGATGACAAGCCATGGTTCTAACAGATTGCAGTTCAGGGTGTGAGATGAGTCAGAACCATAATATAAGGCATAGTACAGATGCCATAAGAGAAGCACAAATATATTATTTTGGACGTCCCAAGGAAGAAAGGATCATCTGAGGCTGGTTGTACAACAGCGAGTGAGAAAAAGTGTGGTCGAGGGGGTCTTTTGAGGGGACAGTGAGCTTCCCAGGACAGGGACCATGGCTGTGTATTTGAGGGCACTGCTATGGTGCCTGGGCAGGTAGGTGGTCACAGAGCATTGATGGGCACATGTCTTGAGGGATGAGTATGACTTAGATAAGGAAAAGGGTGAGGGTTCTCATCAAGAGCAGGGAATTTTTTTTTTTTTAAGATTTTATTTATTTATTTGAGAGAGAGAATGAGATAGAGAGAGAGCATGAGAGGGGGGAGGGTCAGAGGGAGAAGCAGACTCCCCGCCGAGCAGGGAGCCCGATGCGGGACTCGATCCCGGGACTCCAGGATCATGACCTGAGCCGAAGGCAGTCGCTTAACCAACTGAGCCACCCAGGCGCCCCAAGAGCAGGGAATTTTGAGGGGAAGCTCAAGAAAGATGGCAAGTACAACAGGGTCAGATGTGAAGGGCCTTCTATGCCAGGTTGAGGAATTTCCTTCCAACATCTTTGGGGGACTTCTTGTGTTTTTTGAGCTGGAGAAACAATCTGGGAAATAAGAAGGATGAATTGCGATAGGCTGAATAGAACAGGTTATGTTCAGTAAGCATGTACTGCTGTACTAGGCTCTGGGCTAAATACTCCATGTGGACTATACCATTTAATCCTCATATTGACTCTGACAGGTAAGTACGTTGTCGTTCTGATTTTACAGATGGGGACACAGGGGCATGGAAACCTGAAGGGAGTTGCCCAAGTAGCAAACATTGGAGAAATACTGAGATGCTGAGGAGGGTGATGGCACCATGAGTCCTCAGCAGGGCATGTGTTCCGGGGACAAGGCAGTGTTGCAGAGATGGTATCCACAGAGCTAGGCAATGGCCAGTTGTGAGAAGACAAGGAGAGAGACAAGCTAAAGGTGATTCAGAAGTCCTGAGGCTGATCAAAAAAAAAAAAAAAAAAAGAAAGAAAAGAAAAGAAATCTTGCCATTTGCAATGACGTGGATGGAAATAGAGGGTATTATGCTAAGCAAATTATGTCAATCAGAGAAAGACAATTATCATATGATCTTACTGATATGTGAAATTTAAGAAACAAGGCAGAGGATCATAGGGGAAGAGAGGAAAAAAATGAAACAAGACGAAACCAGAGAGGAAGACAAACCATAAGAGACTCTCTTAATCTTAGGAAATAGAGGGTTGCTGGGGGGGCGGGGGTGGTGGATGGGGTGGCTGGGTGATGGACATTGGGGAGGCTGTGTGTTGTGATGAGCGTTAGGTGTTGTGTAAGACTGATGAGTCACAGACCTGTCCCCCTGAAACAAATAATACATTATATGTTTTTTTTTTTTTTTTAAGATTTTATTTATTTATTCATGAGAGACACAGAGAGAGAGGCAGAGGGAGAAGCAGGCTCCCAAGGAGCAGGGAGCCCGATGCGGGACTCGATCCCAGGACCCTGGGACCATGACCCGAGCCGAAGGCAGACGCTCAACCATCTGAGCCACCCAGGCGCCCATACATTATATGTTAATTAAAAAAATAATTAAAAAAAAAGTCTCGAGGCTGAACAACTTGTGGAGAAGTGTTACCATTATTACCATGTTTTCCAGTCCTGATAATGTCAGTATCATATAGAGGCTTGGTTGTTTTTGAAAGGAGTGTAGAAAACAAAAGGGATAGGGACATGTGGTTGAAAAGGATGTGAAGAGAGTGAGAGTTAGTAGATGAAGGGGGGGCCATGCTGCCAGGACATTGCTGCTGCGGGAGGGGCGCAGACATAACATCATCCACTTTGATCTTATTTTCAGCACCACCTATGCTCCAGAATCTTCCCGTATCTCTGCCTCTCTATGCTATGAAGTATAATTGCACATGGTCACAGTTTCTTTGCAACTCCTTCCATTAAGTGGTAGTAGGCTCTATTTCCCCATTCTTTGGATTTGATCTGTCCTTGGCCATATTTAATGTGGTTGACGTGATATTGTGCAAGTTCTAAGCCAACTCCTTGAGATGGGTTGCACATTCCACTTGCTCTCTTGAAGTGTGGCCACCATGTAAGGAAGCCCCTGCTAGCCCACCGAGGAGGACCCTGGGGAGCAGAGATAAGCCAGCACCAGCTGAGTCTCCAGACAGGTGAGTGAGGTCATCCTAGCCTACCTGGCCCCCCACCTGAGCCAGGTCAAAATAAAAAAACCACCCAGCCAAACTTTGGAATCATGAGTGAATAAATGATTGTTATTTCAAGCCTCTAAGTTTTGGGGTGGTTTGTTATGTAGCAAACTCTAGCTGACTCACTATGTCACTTGATGGATCCCTGGTCAATATCATCAGTTGCGGCTTTCCCAGACTTTTGCAGACCCACAGGATGCTATGAGTTATTCTATCACCCCACTGCAAACACTGGACTTTCTAATCCTGGAGGGCTTAAGTTCATTTCTTTATATTTTAAAAGCAAAACAAAATAAGAAGTCTGACTTAGTTTGTCAACTCAGTGATAAACTTGGAAAAAAATTTCTCCTGAGTTTAATTGTCAAACAACTAGATCCTTTGACTTAATCTTTTTTTTTTTTTTTAAGATTTTATTTATTTGAGAGAGAGAGAGAAAGAGAGAGAGAAAGCATGAGCAGGGGGAGGGGCATAGGGAGAAGCAGGGAGCCCGACATGGGGGCTCAATCCCAGGACCCTGGGATCATGACCTGAGCCAAAGGCAGCTGCTTAACCAACTGAGCCACCCAGACATCCCTTGGCTTAATCTTGATAAGAAAATTTCTCATAAAAATAGTTATTGTTACCTCCATTAGTGATTTCTAATTTTTAAGGAGCATAAGTATAACCTGAATAGCTTGTAAAGTGTGTATTCTTGGGCCCCATTCTCGGTGATGGGGCTCAGGAATCTATATTGATGATAAGGGTCCAGGATAGTTATGATGCAGGGACTTCACTAATCACACTTTGGAAATATTGACCTGAATATTAAAGATGGACTCTGAAATAGCCTATGTCTCCTCTCTGGGCTTGCTCTGTGATTTGCCCTTAATTACAAGTAATTGGAAACATTTCCTGAAACTGGTAAACAAATATCCGTATGCCGAGAATGCCAATCTCCCATACTTACGCCATATAGATGCCAGATTTACTCATGTAATTCGCTCTGTTCTCTTTTGATATTTTTATTCTAAATGAGGTATATTGAGGGAATTAATATAATGAGGGTCCTGTTCTGCAGGCATCTTCTTTAACTTTCATCAATCATTGACATTCTTATTCCCACTTACCAAGGAGCCTTGAAAAGTTATACAGCAAGCAGGGGGCAAAATTAATTGGTGTAGATTTCCTTAACAGTTCTGTCTCCTTTTTTCTCAGTGTCATTCCTGAAAAGTGTTGTTTGGATGAGAAGTATTCAGAATGTGTATTGGAGGGGGGGGGGCAGAGAGACAAAGAGAGAGAAAGAGAAAGGGAGAGAGGGAGGGAGGGAGAGAGAGCGAGCTGAATTAGGTAAGAAAAAGAGAATGTGTAAAATTATTAATTATTATTAAAGCTGTTTATAGCTGTTATTTCCTTTCCTGTCAAGTTTTCAAGTTTCAGGAAAACTTGTGCAGAGTTGATGAAATGACCCCGTCCTCTAAGTTTGCATAGTGTCAGTTTGAGTTTGCATGGTTCCTTTCTGACCAATTTCTCCACTGGACAATAGTTCCTTCAAGATAGTGACAGTTGAAATGAGAGAAGAGAGCTGGGAATCTTTGGAAAAGAGACATTTTTTTCCCCGTGCCCAACCAGGACTCTTTAAATTCCCCTTTTCACTCTTTTCCCCACCTGGCTAGGATACAGAACTTTTCCCCTCCCATTGGTGATCTTTTAGGGTTTTGATGGTCTCTGCTGACAGTGTTAGTGAGGGTTCGAATGAAACAAAAGCAAGGAGACCATTATATAGGGAAATACTCTGATTTTTCTCTGACTATGGTAGAGGGATCAAGATGTGTGGGTGAAAATGGCAGAAACACGAGAGTAACTTCTCTAAGACATGGGGCCTCCTGCAACGTCAAGTCACATCCGAACTATTTCTAGATGATTTCAAAATAACTAGTAACTTACTTCATTTCAAACATACATTCAATTTAGTGAAACAATAATCAATCCACCTGATTTTTTTGATTGGGGTAGCCTCTCAAATTGGCTAAAGCCATGGTTTTTCAACCTGAGGTGGTATGTTTGGGACGTGGTAGGGAATTCCAAATCTGAATCTACTAGGGAAATTTCTTTTTTTCTTCAAAACACACATGCTCAGGCTTCCCTCAGTTTTGGATGCCTTTGGGGTTCTGAAGAGGCACATCACTGAGAGTGTTTGAGTTAAATAGCCACATTCAGGCAATTTGAAAGGCCTAAGATAATTCCCTGTCCTCAGCAGTTTTAATCAAAAAAAAAAAAAAAAAAAGAAAGAGTGAACTGATGGTTGGTTTTCTAAAGAGAAAACACGAACGATACTATGCTTATTCTAAATGACTGGGGGATAATTTCTTTTGGGGAGGCTTAGCGGGCTGGTTGCTTCAGGTCACGTTTGGGGAAGGCATTGAAGCCTACGGCATAAACGTGAATCTGTGGTTCATCCGAATCCTTTATTTCTCCTCTGAACTTCTGCACTGAAGCCATTTTCAGGCTGGCTCTGACAGTGAGGAGCTTTCTCTTTTGAATGTTTGTTTTATGATCTAAAAACCAGTCTCAGCCGCAGAATAGTAACTCCCCTGCATGACAAGGCCGTGTGCCATCGGGGATTTACTAATGGCTAAGCCACGTTATGAACGGAGATTTATGATCACCTTCCCAGTCAATTAAAATTCCAGATATTAGTAAGGCAGAATTCAATTAAGGTTAATTGGGGCTTCTGAAAACTGCTTTTCCAAAGGGAAACCGTGATGGGATTGTGACTCCTAGTGGGTTTCGATCAGTTTTAAATAACTTTCCGTGCCTTTCTTCTCTTGGCACGAGACACATCCTCCCCCTGCTGCCTGGCTCCTGCTATTATCATTCGATTCAGATGTTGATTTTTCTGTCATAAGTTATCACGGTGACTTATTTGGTTTTGCTTTGTCTTTTTCTTAAAAACTAAAAAAAAACCCCCAAAAACCTAAACAAAACTCCCAGCAGGCCAGAACCCTAACAAAACTGTAACCTGTGTTGTGTGGAAATCACAGTGGTCTGACATGAAAGAAATATAGTCATTTGCAAGATTGTGACAACATTTCAGAAGCAATTATCCAAACTGGAAAAATAACCCATTTCTTTTCCTTTGTCATTAAGGTGGATGGAGAGGTTCGCAAACATTGCCAATGAGTGGGGAAAAGGAAGCAGGGGGTGGGGGGAAACAGGTGCAAACAAGAATTATCATGCAAGTCAGGCTTTCCATTCTACCCTAAATTTTATTTTCTTGTCGTCAAGGGCTATTGTGACAGTTCTTAGCACAGTTGATTGAACTGGGAAAACACATGGGACGGGGCCTTAGTCACCGAATGCAGAACATATATTCCGTAGCTCACAGAGCAATCTGGAGCAAGGAGTGAATAATAATTTCAGCAGTTTATTTTCTCAGAATTTCCAACCTATTGTTCATCACTGGAGACTAATAACACAAAGCTAGAGAGAAATTTTCTTTTTTGAAAAGAAGAAATGATAAGTGTGTGAGTCGGGGAGAGACATCGGCACAGCTCAGATGTTCTGTTGTTCTCCCAACTAGCAGAGCAATGCATTTGCCACAGGCAGATAGGAATCCCGTCCGATCTGCCTCCTTCTTGCATTAGCCTCTCCTCCCGCCTTTCCCACACTGGGGGCTCTTCTGTCTACAGAGAGGCTTCGGAAATGGCCTCACTGAGGAAATGGGAGCAGAGGAAGGATTTAGGGCAGGCGAGTGGTAAAGGCTGCTGATCTGTGTAATTTCGTCCTCTGTGAGGTTCAGCAGATAGTACAACAATGCCGTGGACAGCTTGTGACACGTGAACTTATCGAGGCGGCTGATAGATGTGGCAATGACCAGGTCTACGTCGTGCCGCATGCTTTGAATGAGCTTCTTTTCAATGCCTCTTTTATTCCTAGGGAAGGGTAGCTGCAGATTTTGCCCCCTTGCAAGAAGGACACTGCACTGGGATTGTTTTCTAGGGATGGTGATGGTCTCATTAGCGTGGTGTTCCCACCCATTCTTTTTAGCTGTGGATGAAGCACAACCTAGGAAGGAAGGCCCCTTTCTTTGCCAATTTCCTGTTTCCTCTCTTTTTTAAGGTGCACTGGCAAAGGAGAGAGTCTAAAACTGTACAGAGGTTAAGGGGAGAAGTTTCTGTAATCAGAAATCTGGGGTATAATTATAAGATAGCCGGAAGAAAGAAACACGGAGGTAGAATAAGTCTCTGGAGTACGATTACTAATGAATTCTCTCTGTTCCTTATGGAAAAGAGCCACATTTGTAAAGTTAAAAGTCAATGCCTCTTTGATGAGAGGATTTGCTGGCTCTGCCATCCTTTTTTCAAATATCGTGTGCTTGGAAGGACGAGGGCAGAAGCTAAACCTCTAGTCAAGGACGTCAGAGCAGAGCAGGCGGCCGGCTTCGATCCCCGATTTCAAGGCTGTGTGAGCCTTTCTCAGCATGAACCTGCTAGGTACCACGTATGTGACTATTGTGAGCAGTATGGCCTTCTCTACACAACATCAACACATGTAGTTGGTTCAGAGGGGAAATCACTCTAGATATGCCGAACTTTTGGCATGGTATAGCCCAGACAAGTGCTTGACTGCAATTGTCACTTTTTATTCCAACGTTTGGGGGCCACGTTGAGTTCCTGGATATGTGTTTCAGCCGACATGACGCGCAGGGGCGGGAGCCAGCAGAGGGCACAGGACATGAGGCTACTATCTGTCCGGTGGTAGAGTGTCTACTGAAAAACACTTCTAATTGGATAGGGGACCAAGAAACATCTACTTCCTAGACCTGCAAAGTTATGTGCAAAAAAAGTCAGCCTTTGTAGTTGATCTTTGGAGTCACAGGATAAATGTCACCAATTCGTAGTCACCTTGGTGAACCAGAAACAAGGCCGGAATGAAGAATGCGTGGGGCAGTTGCTTGCTGCAGCTGGCCCCTTTGGGGGCGAGATAGAGCTCACGGTAACATTTTCTGGAAATTTGTGAGCTGGTTCTTTTTTAAAAGATTTTATTTATTTATTTGAGAGAGAGAAGGTGAGAGAGAGCATGAGAGGGGGGAGGGTCAGAGGGAGAAGCAGGCTCTCCACCGAGCAGGGATCCCGATGCGGGCCTCGATCCCGGGACCCCAGGATCATGACCTGAGCTGAACGCGGCCGCTTAACCAACTGAGCCACCCAGGCGCCCCATGTGAGCTGGTTCTTAAACACCGCCATCATTATTATGAATTCAATTATATAAACTACAATTCAATAAATTCTATTAGAAACAAAGGTAATAAATGCCAAAACCTCATCATTTTCTGATTATTTTACAATGACTGATGCTTTGACGCTCTCTGCGTCTACCGTGTGTGTTGTAGAAACGCTGTATAGTGATGTGCTACTGGGTATCTCTTCCTGATTCCCCATTTAATGACATCATGTTGGTTATTTGAAATGAACCATAGTGGTAGTATTTACACTATTGAAATGGCAAATCTTACAAGTCAGGGCATTTTTTTCTTTTAGCGACAGACTGATAAACATTTACCAGCGCAACACTGTGTGTGTGTGTGTATGTGTGTGCACGCACACGTGCACCTGTGAGTTGGGTGGTGGTGGCTTAAGGCCTTGCGCACTAGATAAACAAAAATGTTTGTTTTTAAGCTGGAGCAGTGTCTTAGTTCCAGTTGCTATAACAAGAATACCATAGATTGAGTGGCTTAAACAGCAAACATTTCTTTTTCTTTTTTTTTTTTTAAAGATTTTTATTTATTTATTCATGAGAGACAGAGAGAGAGAGAGGCAGAGGGAGAAGCAGCCTCCCAAGGAGCAGAGAGCCCGATGCGGGACTCGATCCCAGGACCCTGGGATCATGACCTGAGCCGAAGGCAGACGCTCAACCATCTGAGCCACCCAGGCGCCCAACAGCAAACATTTCTTATGATTGTGGAGGCTCGGAGTCCTTGATCATGGTGCCAGCACTGTTGGATTCTGGTGAGAATGTCTTCCTGGTTTCCTCACATGGGGATGACAGGGAGAGGGAGAGGAGGAGGGGGAGAAAGTAGGGGATGCGGGAGGGAGAGAGTGAGCTTGAGCTCTGCTGTCTCTTCTTATAAGGTCACCTATCCCACCATGAGGGCCCTAGCCTCATGACCTAATTACCTCCCAAAGGCCCCACCTCCAAATATCATCACACTGGGGATTAGGGTTTCAAAATTATGAATTTTGGGAGGAGACAAACATTGGGTCCACAGTAGGGAGAAAAACTCCCAGTAAGGGGCAGGCAGTCACGGTGAGGTAGGCTATTGGAGACCTCGGGTTTCCCTGGAGAGGGATGCTATCCAAGGATGGGAGGCTTCCGAGAGTGGGGGAAGGAGCCAGATTAAACTCTCCACACTTTGCGGTCCTGTCTGGGGCAGGCTGACATAGGAGGGGGCCTTCTGGAGCTCCTCTCTTCTGCTTTTTCCACTCTCCTTGGCCCTCCCCACGTGAGCATTGGTCAATGGTCTTTACCAATACCTAGCCTCATTACTTACTACTGGAAACTTCTGACAGACCCTGGATTCTGTGGTTCGGGTCATGTCATGGACTAAATGATTGTGTCCCCCAAAAGTCATATGTTGAAGTCCTAATCCCCAATGTGTTGGTATTTGGAGGTGAGGCTTTTGGAGAGAATTCGGTTTAATTAGGTCATGAGGGTGGAGCCCCATGATAGGGTTAGTGTCCTTATAATAGAGGGAGGGAAACAAAAGCTCTCTCTCCGCGAGCATGCACCAGGAAAGACCAAGCAAACACACCTGGAGAAGGTCGGTTAAGTATCTGCCTTTGGCTTGGGTCATGATCTTGGGGTCCTGGGATCAATTGAGCCCCATGTCGGGCTCCCTGCTTGGTGGGGAGCCTGCTTCTCCCTCTTCCTCTGCCGCTCCCCCTGCTTGTGCTCTCTCTCTCAAATAAATAAAATCTTAAAAAAAAGAGATTTTCCAAATTTTGGAACCCACTGTACCTTTCTCCTCATAACCTGCATTTTCTTTTCATAGTATTTAATTTTCCTCCTTTATCTCCTATTTTTATTTTGATCTTCTTTCCTCCCTTCTTCCTCTGTCTTTCTCTTCCAGTCCTTATCTTCCCTTCTTTTTCCCCTAATTATATAATAGAATTAGAGCATTTTGAGTTCATTCCCTTGTTTAAAAATATCAGTATCACTTTTTGTTATTTGCTCCTCAAAACCTTACCTCCTCCTGAAGCTCGGTGCCTTTTACTGCTGTGGGACCCTCAATGATTGCTTGACTCAGTGGCCCTAATGTTCCTCACCCTGGGAGTGGGTTGTGGGACTTGCTGGGGAAACTCTTGTAGGGCAGGCAGGCTGATGCTGGCAAAAACGGTGCAGCTGAGGCTTCGAATCCTAGCTTTCCTTGAAAGAAGGACGGCAATTAACCTTGGCAGTGGAACAGAACTAACTTGAATTTGTACTTGTAAATCTGCATCTCTCCTTAAATATGAGGGGAAGAATCCAGATTTTCATCAAAAATAAATTAAAAAGAGAGTCCTCACATTATGAAAGAATTCACAGGGAGATTTCTTTAGTGCACAACTCTTTCTCGGTGTACTGAAGCTGTGTTTTGATTCACACAAATTCAGCACGGATCGGGCTTTTCCTAGCCGCACACGGACTGAAAACGTGAGGCACCCCTGAGATAAGCCACAGAGGCAGTTCACAGTTTCAGTTTATTAACCAGCATTAATCCTTATTTCTCATGGCATTTTGCTGCTTTTTAAGCTTCCTTCTGTTACGGGAGGGTGGGGGTGGTTGTCAAGCCCAGGTGAGCCTGTTGTTTTACTTCTGCCCATTGGGGCTTAAGACACAACTAAGTTATTGGGACTCTTGGCTCCATCCTCTTCTCACTTTAGGCAGGGATTTGGGTTTCTATCACGTGTGGAGTGAGAAAGTAGGTCACTGATGAAATGCTTCCTGCCGTGGATAAATGATCTGCCATCCGAATGGCACACAAAGAATGTCTACCACAGGGGCAGTCCGGACAGAGAACAAGAGACTGAGCCACCCGAGGAAGGCTTTCCAGGAGCTGTCCAGGGTGTCACTGGAGTATGAATGTACTGGGCAGGCCACGGGTCTGACCTGGGAGTCTCACTAATGTCCCAACGGCACTAGGATGGTGGTGGAGGCCACCATCTTCTTTGGGGCAGAGTTTCCCAGAGGTTCCATGAGGGGGATTGGAGCTGTCCAAGCTGGTTTTCTAATTTTGTGTTCACAAGGCTTCATCTCTCAGCAGATCCTGCCCCCTTCTGATGATCTGCAATGTTGGGCCCCAGGGGGAAGGTGCAGACTGAAGTGAGCCGTGGAACCTCGGGAAGACCTAAGGACCCAAATTCCCCTTTGAAGATATTCTCCATTCCTTGCAGTTACCTTTCCCCTCACTGCCCGAGTTAGCTTCCTCTTGCTACTGTAACAAAGTACCACAATCTTGGTGGCTTGAAACAACAGAAATTTATTCTGTCACCATTCTGGGAGGCTGGAAGTCTGAGATCAGTTTCCCTGGGCTGAAATGGAGATGTCGGCAGGGCCATGTTTCTTCTGGAGGCTTAGGGGGGGAATCTGTTACTTAGCTCTTCTAGATTCTTTGAGCAGCCGCATTGCCGTGTTTTCTGCCTGTGTCAAATCTCCCTTTGCCTCTTTTTTATGAGGATACTTATGATTGCATTTAGGGCCCATTGAGATAATCCAAGATAATTTCTCCACCTCAAGATCCTTAACTTAATCACATCTGCAAAGGTTTTGCCAAGTAGAGTAACATGGGCGGGTTCCAGATATTAAGACCTGATACCTTTGGGGCCATCCTGCAGCCGACTGCATCCCCACTGCATCACCTCTCTTAAATTTTCAGCAGCACTATGTTTCAGTGTTAGTGTAACACTCACCATTCGCAATTATTGGGTGACATTGGAAAACTCTTCCATGGACTTCCTGCCAACTAAGTGCTCTCTGTCCTCAAAGCGAACAGGGGTGTGTGTGTGTGTGTGTTTATAATAGAATACGCTGACAAAGAGGAGCATTTTAGCACTGACGTTGCTTCCAATTGCCTTCTTGGGGTGATAAAAAAAGCAGAGTGACTGAGCCAGTTTTATTACTGTATTAAAATTCTCTCATGACAACACATCCTCTTTTCCTGCACTCAGGGCTAAACATTCCCACATCCGCCACCTTAGTACACGATTGCTCTGGCCAATGTCTTAGTAAAGAAGCCAATTCCTACTTTAGGAGGCCCAGAGAGGTAGGGAAGATTTGCCCACAGGGTCAAGACCAGCGCTCATGGCTCCTCACTCACTGTTCAGGGCTAAGTTCTTTCTCCAGCTTTCCTGTTTCCTGCAGCAAGTGGAGCCGTCTGGTCCAAGGGCTCTAGGGCTGCTCACCATGGAGAGAGAGAACAAGGGAAAAGAAACAGCCACAGAGATGTAGCAAAGATTCTAGGCACCTTATAACATTCTTATGGCAGTGAGTCATATCTGTAATTCTGTGCTCCCTCTCTTAAATTCTGTGGAAGTCCCACTGAGATGTTCTTGGATGCCCTTGTTATGCTAACTGGTCAGTTTTAGCTACTCAGGTCTGATTAGGCTGGATGCTGCCTAAGCTGCTCAGACCGATGGGGCTATGGATTTTCCTAGTCCTCCTTCCTAATCCTTTCCAGGTTTGGGAGCCTTCTATTGGCCTCAGGTTCCCTGAGATGGCTCTTGGGAATTGCTTTGCACAATTGCTTTGTGCAGGCTGCCTATCCCTCTCTTGTGACATGCACTTCCTTGGACCTTCCCAAAAGCACATGCACAGAGTACAGAGCCAGGAAGAGGTCACTCCTCCTTGCTATTTGGACTCTAGCCCAAGCCCCAATGTAGTTGCTGGCAAGCTCAGGTAAAATACTTACAGACTCATTTTCCCAGGCTAGAAATAGCCTTCCATGGCCTTGGACAATAGAGGAAGGCCAGGTGACTATGGTGACCCATTTGGCCTACTTCCGTGTACACTCCTCTCCGGCACCTAGACCACTCTCAGGCGAGGGGCAGTTCTCAGCAGGGCACACCTCAGGCTTTCTTTCCTCTAAGATGTGGGTGAATCCAGAAAAAAGATAGCCATGTTTATTGCCTACCTGCAAGCTCTAAGCTGTTGTTCCCAAGGCCCAATTCATATTTTATTTTATTTTATTTTAAGATTTTATTTATTTATTTGAGAGAGAGAGAGAGCACAAGCAGGGGGAGGGGCAGGCAGAGGGAGAGGGAGAAGCAGACTCCCCACTGAGCAGGGAGCCCGATGTGGGGCTCGATCTCAGGACCCTGGGATCATGACCTGAGCCAAAGGCAGACACTTAACCGACTGAGCCACCCAGGCGCTCCCCAATTCATATTTCAAACCTTGATTCATCCATGTGGACATTGCTTTTTGGGGTGGGTGGAGAGATGCATGTGTTACCTTGCAGGCCACCTTTCCATCCCGTTTCCAGATGTCTGCCCTCCTTCCTCCCTCAGGTGATGATCTTGTTGGTTCTAGTCCAGATAACTATCATTTTCCTCTCTCCTCTGGAGAAGTCTGATTTTCCTAAATTGAAACCTACCTATATAGCTCCTTAAGATTTCCTTTTTAGCCTTTGGGGAAGACTCTCGCCCCTGGAAGTCCTACTTCCTTCTGTAGCCACTTTCTCTTGTCCCTCACTGGCCAGTCCTTGAATGGATTCTCTGTGGGTCAATTGCCAGCATTTTTCCTGCCACTTAAAGCCGATGGGCCTACCTCTTGACACAGCTCCCAGGAGTTTCTCCTCACATCCAGTTCCTGTTCTTTCCAGACTGGTGTCTGGTTCCCGGGGCTCCGTGTGGGCAGCCATGGACTGCTTGAGCTCCCCCCATCTCAGGTTCCTGTGGGTGGGGGTCCCCCCTCTGTTGTTTCCCTTCTGTGTTCTCTCCCTGCTCCCCTCTTTCCCGTGCCCTCAATGGAGCAGTCTTTTAAAATTGCATCTTTAAAAAAGAAAATACTTCCAAATACAGAGACAATAAAAGACATAATACCCACCGAGGGACTAAGAGATAATTTCCTCACATGTGTTTTTGCACAATTTTGGCAAAGCTGCTTCCCAAACAGATGCAGTAAATATTCCCCACCACAGGTGTGTGCTTAACATGGTCGGCGAGTTAAGTAACACTCAGAATTGTAATTGCCGGGCAGCCTGGGACTAGCCAGGCCCTCTACCTGGATTTCCTTCTTGTGAATCTGGGGTGAAGGAGGCCTGGGGCCGGGGCTCTGGGGCTGCAAGGGTAGGTTTGCTTCTGCTCAGCAGTGTGGAGGAGGCAGCCCGGGGTTGGGGGCTTCTAGAAGCAGCACGCGCTCTTCGACAGTACTGTCAGATCTGAATATCAGTTTGTGGTTAATTTAGCCACCATGCTATCATTCTCCTGCCTCACAGATGAGAAAAACGAGGCACTGAGTAGTTGAAGATTAGATCCTAAGTACCTCAGTCCCCTCATCTTTGAGATGAAGAGGATGGACTAATGTTTCTCCTCATTCTAAAATGGTCTGATTCTATAAAATCACTCCTTCCAAATTTATACACTATTGCTGATGAGTGCGGCTGCCTCTCTAATTTCTGAGGGATGTGAAGGGTTTTCTAGCAATCTCCAGGCTGAGCTGAATGCTTCTTTGTGCTTTCCATCGCGGTTTAAAAGAAAATCTTTGGAATCGTAGCAGAAAAAAAACCCATCTGAAAAAGTCTCAGAAAAAGAAAAGTGCCTTCACTGTAGCCTCTGTTCCACAAAAGGAAAAAGATCTTGACATTTTCCCAGGAGTGAATAAGCAGGTGCAGCAATTGTAAGAGTTAATGGCAAGGTTTCCCGAGAGCTCTGGGATAAGGACAGGATCATGACCGAACTTCTCAATGAGCTTTTTAAGAGATGATGTACAGGCTGGAATCTAGGATGCCATTGTGTTTCTGGGGTGAGGAACAAAAAGGCTGTGGAAGGTGTCTCTCATTGTACCTTTCTCCTTAGTAACCCGTGGATCTATGTACGTATCCGTATGTATGTCTCTCTCTCTCTCATTCCATGTATGTACGTGTGTATCCATCAATCATTCTAGGTATGTATGTGTACAGTATGTATCTTCCATCTGTCCGTCAGTTCATCCACCCATCCGTCTGCCTGTCTGTCTCATTTTCTCACTTGCTCGCTCTGTCTGCCTCTTCTCATTTTTGTCTCGTCAGGCTGAAATTACTTGTCTTCCCAGTAAGGGTGAATAATGAAGCAGTTTTTCCCCACCCGCGGTATATCAATCTTTCTCCTGAGTGGACTGTTCAGATAGTTTCATTGAATTAAAATTCCAAGTCTGCCCTGAAAGTTGAAGCATACATCTATAATGCTTCCTAAGGGTTTTCAGAAATTCCAAGACAGGTGATCACAGCTGCTGACAGTGGGGCCCTCTTCTCTGAAGGGTCCCGGAGGCTGTTTCGTGTGATCATCAAGGAGGCCTCCCAAGGTGCCCATGGACCGTAGCAGAGTCCACATCTTCCCATTCAAATTCTCCTGGTCTCCTGA
Source organism: Leptonychotes weddellii (assembly GCF_054177405.1). Lineage (NCBI taxonomy): Eukaryota > Metazoa > Chordata > Mammalia > Carnivora > Phocidae > Leptonychotes > Leptonychotes weddellii. The sequence goes on from NC_138370.1 coordinate 74,216,450, forward strand.
GGTGTGGATGGAATTTGGAGGCTGCAGAATCCCGTGGAACATCTCTTAATGCTTCCTCCTCTTTAAGGAGCTTGAGGCCTTGGAAAGAAGACATGCACTTCCTAAAAAATGTAGTCATGCGACCTACAAAAAGAATTTTTATCTATTTTAGCCCCCTGGCCCTGCTCATTTGGAGTGCTGGAATTAAGTAACTCTAGCTGACATTTATTGAGAACACAGGTACTGTTACGAGTCTTGTACATGTATTAACACACTGAATTCTCACAGTAACCCAATGGGGCAGATACTATTAATAGTTCCGTTTTACAGGATGGGGGTTAATGAGGTAACGAAAATCTTTTTGATGGTAAGGCACACATTTTTTACTTGGGAATTAAATAGACAAGGGAGTCTAAAAAGTGAATTTCTGTCCTACCCACATTTTACTTTTAAATTCCCTGCTGACAGGCAACGATAATTTAAAAATAATTAAAAAAAATAGGGCAATAAAGATAAATAGGGCAGGGGGAAAAATAGAGCAATGATTCATAGATTCGTGATGAGCCAGGGTTGATGTGAGTGGTGGTGCTGGTCGTCACCTCGGAGTCATCCCCGGCCACCAGGCTGTTCTCGAGAACTTCTGTAAGGCAGACGGGTTGCTGAAGCTTTTTGCCACAGGCCTTCCAAGCCCTGTGGTGCTGATGAAGCCCCCTCTTCATCTACGCCGCCGTCTCCTCCCAGAATACAGATTTGCTGGAGAAAATAGGACCTGGGTGTCCATGTACGACCAACTTCTGTTGGCATTTACTCTTAGAATTGATTGGCCAAATCTGCGCCTGAGGGGTGGAGTGAGCAGAAGGAAAAGGGACCAAGGAGAGGTTCCCCACGCCTCTGACCATTTTGCCTTTGTGTCCGTTGCAGAAAGGGAGGGGGTGACCCTGAGTCACCGCTTCTGCGAGGCTGGTGGCTTCTCATCACACTCAGTCAATAGTGTGAACTGCCATCGGACATCCTTCTGGACAGCACCATTAACTGCCCGCGCTTTCAAAAGGGCTAAACTTGGCTTCTGTTTCTAAGCCTTTAAACCAGAGCAAGGAGGAAGAAGGCCCCTCTAGAACAGGATATTGACAGCTTATCTAAATTTAGAGGCCATGTGGAGTGTGATTTCGCATATGTCCTTTCCTGATGCCAGTTGGCACCATGGAGCTCAGCACAAGCCCTGAGCGTTTTCATGCTGCTTCCCCACAGCACACACACACACACACACACACACACACACACATGCGCGCACGCGCACACACACACCCCGCCCGTGTGTTCCAGACAGTGTGCTTCAAGCAGGTGACTAAGCAAATACAGCAAAAACACGTTACAGATGGGTTTGAAAATGGCTCCTTTCAAAATGCCATGAGATCCGGCTGCGGCTCTCTCTGGGAATCTGTGAGGAAATGCCATGTACTCAGCACAGTGTTCTGAGGCACAACAGCTCCTGGGCTGGCCAACTCTGTCCTCTGCCAAGCCTGTTTAGAATAGGAACTCTTGAGCTTTCACTGCCGGAGCCTCTCATTCTCCTCAAAATCCGAGGAAAACAACTGTGAGACCTAACAGCATATGGCCACTAGATGGGGCCAAAGGTCTGTGAAAGATTTGCGTGCATGCGTGTGTGTGTCCCCCTAAATCTGTAATTCCGCCCTTAGCTGAAGAATCCTTGTAGAAGAGAGAGACCTTGATCATAAATCCCACACGCAATAACAGGTTCATAATGCATCCTAGTGACTACATGTTGTATTTTTTTTCTCCTGGAGAAATAAAATTTCTTTCAGTGGAGAAGGATGTTCCTTAACATCTAACATGTGCTAATGTTAAATCTCTTTCCTAAGAAGCCAGCAAACTAAGCTTTTAATGTGCACTGACCAAGACATCTGGGCAATGTCTACAGTGAAATGCGGATTGATAGATTGAGGGACGGAGGACACATAAGCTACAATCTTGGCAGCTTGGATAGAGAGGGTTATTTTTCCCCTAAAAAATGAACATTTGACTTGTCAAAAACATTTTCTCATTGATCCACTGAAACAGAATCTGCAGGTTAGGGAGACAAGTTTACAGAAAATCTCCTTCACTTTGGAAGGGGAGTTAAGGGACAAGCAGAGCCTAATTTCTTCCATCTAAAAAGTGTTCACCTATTTGAGAGTGAGTTTAAGAACAAAATATTGGTGGACAGAAATACCTTTCTTTGTTGCCTTGACTCTTATGTTCCCACAGTCTTCCGTGTTCCCTGGGTGAAAGGAATCGTAGAACATTGGACAACAATTGCCAGGTGAGAACCAACAACACAATCTACATGAAACCACCGCCATACATTCACCTATATCTCGATTTATTCTTTTTTTTAAAGATTTTATTTATTTGTGAGAGAGGGAATGAGAGACAGAGAGCATGAGAGGGAGGAGTGTCAGAGGGAGAAGCAGACCCCCCGCCGAGCAGGGAGCCCGATGCGGGACTCGATCCCGGGACTCCAGGATCATGACCTGAGCCGAAGGCAGTCGCTTAACCAACTGAGCCACTCAGGCGCCCATTTTATTCTTAACATCAATTCTTTTCTTAGCAGTGCCCTGTAACAAAAAGGGCTGGAATTTCCTAGTTATGATGTACCTTTTGGTCCCTTACTGATGAACTCTTTGTATGCTGATTTTTTATCACGTGCAAAATGTATGGGTAGCTTAAAAAAACCCAAACCCCAGAACCCCACATACCTAAACTTAATTTAATGTTGAGTTACAATTCCTTTGAAATCTCTTACCTGTCATCGATCTCCAGCTAAGTCTCCAAATTAATTTTCTGGAACTGCACTAGGAGGGCAGATGCCTTGTGTGTCTTTTTCGCTCTTTTATGCCCAGCTCCTGGCATCATGTTGCCACATGGTGAATTCTCAATCTACTTGCTCAATGGAAGAATGGCACGAAGGCCCAGCTGTGGGCTCGGCATGGAGAGAGCATGTTAGTTTCTATATTTGTAGGCGTCACATTCTGAGGTCTGCCTGTATCAGATTGACCCTTCCGGAGGCAGAGATTTACCTAGAGACCTTGCAAGCTTATGATTGGAAAAAGTAGGATAAAAATCAGTGCATTCTCATTACAAAAATGGGGACTAACCCTGCCGTGTTTTCAAAGAAATCAAATCGAGATTCCCAAAGTTGAATATAGCAGTTATTTTTAACAGGTTTGTTTTTATTACTGTGTATCATAAGTAAGAGACACTAGTCTGTCAATATTCACCTTCCCCCCACCCCGAGTTTAATGGTGTCTTACTGGTTTCCATCGTGCTAAATAGTCATCCCATATTTAGTCCAGGCCCATGTGGCCATTTGCAAAAGCGATGCCAGTGTATAATAAGGCACACATTCATATTTATTTATTTTTAAAGATTTATTATTTATTTGAGGGGGGAGAGGGGCAGAGGGAGAGACAGTCCTGAGCAGACTCCACGCTTAGCACAGAGACTGATCTCACAACCCTGAGATCATGACCTGAGCCATAAACCAAGAGTTGGACACTTAACCAACCACCACCCAAGTGCCCTGTACACATTCATATTTAGACCCTCAGATAAATAATGCAGAAGCTTTCAGTGAGGTGAGAGCTTTCATTGACATGCTTTTTTTGGTCAAACTTCATCTCTAGAAATAAAATAATATAGAAAGCAGATGACTTTGCCTTTATCTTTGATACTTCCAAAGACTTTTTACCAGCAATGCCTCTCTTCTCCCTCCCCTCTTCCTCTAGGCAAGGAGATAGGTATCAGTCTTTCTCTTCAAGATGAGGTAAATCATGGTCCCTGGTCTTCAAATGGGGAATGGTTCTGTCTCCTTGGGCTGCATCCCCATTCAGTGATGTGGAACCACATGTGGGTCAAGGCTGGGGAATGTACTACCTGCTGCCCAACAATCGGGCCACAGAAGTTGGGATGTGACCGAAATGTCTACCTTCTCCCCAACTGCTGAAGCCCCTGACCCAGCAGGGTGGGAGCCAGAACTGACCTGCAGCTCCTTCTCCAGCCAAATTCTCTTCCTTTTCACCTTCATTTGGCTGTCAGACTCATGAAGCAAACTGAAGACAGGGCAGACCTACTGGGTTTTCACATTTCAACCACTCTTTCTTCTGAGAGTTACTCATTCTGGTCAGAATGTAAAGAGCTGCTACCTAGAACATTTGCTCAATGTGCTCCCCTGAAGCCTTCTTACTGCTCTGGGTAACACCCCCCACCCCCCGTTCCACACAGCGTTTTGTTGGGTGCTCAGAGGAGCATAGCTCTGTCTGAAGATATCTCCATGTAGATTCTCATCAAAACACCTCATAAAAGTTCTCTGCCCTCTTTTCATACCCATATTAATACAGGGACCAAGAGTTGTGGAAGGGGTTCTGGGCCCATCTCTATGCATCTGCTGGGAGTGGTGTGTCCCAATCGTCTTGAGAGCAAATACCATTTTTTGGGTACCTCAGTTGAGAGTCACATTCTAATATCCCATTACTTGAGGACTGAAGGAGATTCTGTAGGAAAACCAAATGCAAAGAGATCTCTGTCAACCTTAAATTTCTGTGCACATGTCACTTATTCTGTGCACATGTCACTTATTAGCCTCACCACTGTCTGTTAATCTGATAATGGAGTCTTATTACAGCTACTGCCAGGAAGTATTAAAAACCCATTCCAGTCTAACAATGTCCTTTCTGGAAACAATGTTTACCTTCTAGATTTATTAGTGAGTGATCATATTTGGTAGAGGAGCAGTTAATTTCCAATCCTGTCTCAGAGGGGGTGGACAGTGCTGAGTCGTGTGCTAGGACTGTGGAGTGAAAACTAACCATTGTTGCTGAAGAGACATCCCCAGTTCAGGTTGTGTGAAGACAAGCAGTGGCAGATCAAGTAACTGTGAAGCCATGTGGTTGTTTTCAAAAGCCAAAGAGAAATTCAGTCAGCATTTAGTAACTAAAGGAGTGAGAGAGATGGGAGGAAGAGGGTCTCTAGGCCGAGAGCTTGGGCATGCAGTGGAAAGAAGGGATCACATGGGGCACACTCATGCACACGTGCACTTGTGTACCTGTGAATGGGGGAAAAGGCATCATCAGGGCATGAATTAGACACTGAATTGGTCTGACAGAAAGTTGACAGAAGGAAGGTCTAAAGAGCCAATGTTGAGTCTAGATTTGATAAATAGTGAATTGTGAATCATATTGGGTTCTTTTAAAACACGTTTCTTTTTGGGGCACCTGGGTGGCTCAGTCAATTGAGTGTTGGGCTCTTGGTTTTGGCTCAGGTTATGATCTCATGGGTCATGAGATGAAGCCCAAGGTTGGGCTCCACACTCAGTGGGGAGTCTGCTTGAGATTCTCTCTTTCCCTCTCCCTTTTCCCCCCGCCCCATGCACATGCACGCACATGCTCACTCTCTCTCAATAAATCTTTAAAAAAGTCTGTCTCAGACTATGGACTCTGAGAAACAAACTGAGGGTTCTAGAGGGGAGGGGGTGGGGGGACGGGTTAGCCTGGTGATGAGTATTAAAGAGGGCACGTTCTGCATGGAGCACTGGGTGTTATACGCAAATAATGAATTATGGAACACTACATCAAAAACTAATGATATAATGTACGGTGATTAACATAACATAATAAAAAAAGTCTCTCTCTCTTTAAAAGATTTTATTTTATTTTATTTTTTTGAGAGAGAGAGCAAGCGCAGGGGGAGGGGTAGAGGGAGAAGGAGTATCTTAAGTGGACTTCACGCACAGCACAGAGCCAGACACGGGGCTCGATCCCATGACCCTAAGATCACGACCTGAGCTGAAACCAAGAGTTGGCATTTAACGGGCTGAGCCACCCAGGTGCCCCTAAAGATTTTATTTTTAAGTAATCTCTATACCTAATGTGGTGCTTGAACTCACAACCCCGAGATCAAGAGTTGCACGTTCTTCCGACTGAGCCATCCAGATGTCCCTAAAACATGTTTCTCATCAGCAAGTAGTACATGTATGCAGCAAAAAAGGAAAACATTATTGAAATGTTCATATATCAGGACTGATATGTTCCCATTGCCATCCTGGCAGTAATTTCAAATTTGTTCATCTGGTCCATAGCACGGCTTTACTTTCCTGTAATCATTGTCTATTGCCCATGGTTCATCTGATTTGGGGCAAGATGACAGGTCATGAATACTTAGTGTTGTTGAACTAGATACTGGGAGTTTTTTCCACTGGGTGTGGTTAGGAAGCAGGCGTGGGGCAATGCTGGGTACACGTGGGGCAGTAGATCAGTGTCATTCTAAGATGAACATCACTAGGTGGAAAACAACCCTTGGCCATGGATGGTCCTCACCAAGGGGCAAAGAGGAGATAACCTGGCCACTCGCAGCTCCCTGCAGCTCCCTGGAGCTGGCCAGACTTTTCTCCATGGGGCTCATGATTTCTCCTTGTCACCCTTTCCTGTCCCTTGTGGTGCCCCCTCCATATCTTCTCGCCAGCCCATGGAGTCTTTTCTTCCAGTCTTGCTCAGTCTTAAACCTTTGCTCTGTTAGTATATGGCAGAATCTTCCTGCCCTAGATTTAGATCAGAAAACAAAAACGTTATTTTCCTTAAAAGTTGAGTATTGGCACCATTTTTCTTGTTCTGTTGTGTGTGACTCATGCCAGGGCACCCATAAAGGTTTTTGGTGAGTCTAGTTCAGGGGCTAAACATACTGATTAATTATTTGAAATATTACCATATTATACTTCAAGACAGAAAGCGCTTCATAACACCATCCCTTAGAGAAAACCACTATTTACATTTGCTGTATGTTCTTCCATTACTATTCTAGGCATGTAATGATATGTAATGATATGTGCAAATGTGACTTGTAATTACGGCTATATTATTTACAGAAATGGAATCTTACTAAATAGACTCTTTTGCATCTTGCATTTTTTCCTTAACACATCTTGGACATCTTTCCAAATTGTTAGTTGTAGATCAACCTCAGAATCTCTAGAGGGAGGAGGAGAATGATATTCTGGCAAAGCTGCTCAGGCAATTCTAATAGCCAACCCTCTCCCCCTCCCTGGGTGCTGCTGTGTGACCCCTCTGTGATTAATACCCTCCCTGCTCTGTGCGGTGCCCATGAGAGCACTGTGCTTAATGCCACAGCAGCCTGTTCGTTGGCACTTTTTTTGATTTTGAAAGTGTCCTCTAACCTCTCTCCCTCCCTGCCTCCATCCCTCCCTCCCCTTCTTCACTTTTTATTCCTTCTCTCTTTCCTTTATTTCTTTCTCTCCTTACCATTAAAAAAACCACTACCATTAATGAGCGAAAGAACAACAGAAAGGCTTTTCTCTACCTTTCCGCCCCTGTAGATAGAAGTGTAACTGAATTTTGGTCACTGTGGGGGAGGTGACACATTTAAAGCACCCACCGGGTAACACAGGGCAGCTGCTGTGCTGGGGGGAAGCCCCCGGAGGAACAGGGGTCTGGGAAGCAAGCTCTGCAGGGACCTCAGGTCTGCACTGAGGCTCCTTTGGTTCCTTCAAAAATAGCATTCTGCCTCTGTCAGTGCTATGAAGTTTCTCCCAAGATATATTTGTGCTTTTGCCCAGGAGCATAGGAGGAGAGAATACAGCTAGAACCAGAGCAGCTATGGGACTCCTGTGATTTCATCACTAATCCGGTTGGTGGGGAGAGGAGCCGAGCTGTCACCTGGCTTCCCTGTCCTCCCCCAGCTCCCACTGCTTGATTGTTGGTATTCTTGCCTTCGATAATCAGGCTTGTATTTTCAGGCTGGAGCTGGTTGGGCCTCTGACTCAGCACTGCCTCCATCCTCACAGAACCTGTGTTGAAACCTTCATGGTGGAGGCACCATTAGAATTTCAGCTTCTTCTTGAAATAAGGGAGATGGTTCAGCAAATATCCCTCTAACTTCAATATTCTGTCTCTGTCTCACCAATAAGGAAAAATTTCTGACAAGTCTGATGTTCAGTTTTTAGGAGGAAAATCACCTTCTGGAGCTGACAGAGGAAAGATTTACGTGCCGGGGCACATAAGAGAAAGCTCTTGCCTTTCACCCTGACCTTGTGGAAGGAGATTTTAGGGTAATGGGTGCTTGGCTTCTTTTGCCTCTGGGACAGCTTCTTTCTAGGAGGGCCTTTTTCTTAAGCTCAACTATCAAGGCTAGTTGCGAACATGACAAACCATGACACTGGTAATCACAAAGAAGAAAAAAAGACTCCTGAAGAGTGCATGGCATCCTTTGGTTTTCTTAGGAATAAGGGACACTGTTGTATTATAATGTTTCAGAAGGAGTTATTCTGACCCTCACATGGGATTTCCATTCAGGAGAAGATTAATTCCCCTGCTTTACATTCTTCTGTCTGGTGTTTTATTTGGTGACTCTTCTTTCTGTCTTACCATTGAGGAATCTGAGGTACCGCTAGGCTTGGTATGTGTCCTGAAGTAAGTGGAATTCCAAACCTTTGGTCATCTGTTTATTAAAATCTGTTAATCTCAGTTTTCATATTCCTCCTAGGTTTGAGATCAGAAGAGATCATAGATGTCCAGGAGAATTTCAGCACAGGGGCAGGAAACCCATCAAACTTTGGGAGTGTCACCTCACAGGGGCCATTGGGCCTGGCCCTACCCTCACCTGGTAGTTCCCTGTGCAAAGAAATCAGCTTTGATGCCTTAGGTGGACCATCCTGCTTCCTGCCTTCAAGATGCGTGGGATGCAAGACAACAAACCATGGTCAAATAGGATCTTAATTGTGGACTCCCAATTAAGTGGGATGTACACAAAACATTTTTCCACCCCTAGATGACATAGGAGGGAGACTCTATACGCCTATCAGAAATCTATACTTCCAAGAGGTTTCTGGGAGGAGTCTTCTCTCTAGGGGCAGACCAATTCCAACTCTGAGGCAGATATATTGAAATGATTGACTGGGAGTGTAGATACCTATTCAGGGTCTGGAAAAAGCAAGCTAGGGCTTACCAACTAAGGAACTAACTGAACCTTGTTAAAAATCAATGCCTTAAGTGGAATTGAGCTGGGAGCCAGAGCCCCAACCAGTCAGGGCCTGGGACTTGGGCACTTTCGTTTATCAGCTGTAAGTCTAGTTTTGTTCAATGATGATCTGATAACAGTTCTGCATGCTGATTGGCTGGGGGAAGGTCTCTTCTCCTACGACGAGAAGATCATCAATCATGCTACTGGCTTTTGTCTTGGCGAAGGTATTTAGATTTCAGCCAGCTGGTTAGCTGCCTCAAGGCCACCTGCTTGACAGAAAAAGAAAGAATCAGTCTCTTTCCTTTTGCAAGGAGAAGGGAGGAAGTATTGACTTGTATGATAATTTTAGGTGGATGATTAAATCTGGCCTCTTCGGCTCCAGCTGAACATTCAATTCAGATGACTGGTTCTTCTTTTCATACATCGTTGAACAATCCTGTGCACTGCCATGGCTAATGTTCCTGATGCTGATTGTCCCTTCACTTTAACAAAGCACAGAATCCCAAGCCCACTCTCTATTTCGTGTGCCTCCCGGCTACAGGGACATAATGAGGAAATGTACTCTTTCTGCTTAAGTTAAGAATACTACTGTTATGCAGGCATGCTCAGAGGCTCTCTCAAGTAACAAAATTGCTCTGTAGGAGTGAGTCAGAACAGTGATGATTTCTCTGATGACAGTTTATAAAATATACCTGTTTCCTCTGGTGCATTTCAAATTTACAGTGAAATTGGTCCTGTCTCTGGTGCCATTTGGCTGAGCCATCCCAATCTCAGATGCCAAAATAATGAACAGGGTCAGAGCGGATGAGCTAGCCAAAAACCAGAGAGTCATTTTTGACTCCCCCATTTTGCACGTCAGGTCTGTCAGCAAATCCTGGCATTCTATCTCCAAAGTATTTTTCCAAACTTCCCACTTCTCTCCATCTCCGCTAATTGCCACCCAGTGAAAGCCTCCATCGTCTCTCACCTGGACCATTGCAATTGCCTAGGTGGCCTCCCTGCTTCCGTTTTTGCTTCCAAAATCCATTCCCCTCACAGAAGCTAGGATACTCTTAAAAAAAATTGCGTCACAAAGCTCCCTTTGTTATAAACTTCTACTAGCTCCCATTATTAGTAGGCCCAAGGGGAGCTCTCCAACTGAATCTTCAGGACCTCATGAGTTCTGGCCTCTGCCCACCTACTGACCTTTTCTGATACTTCTCTTCTCTCTTACCCTGCCTTGCCATGTCTTGAACACTTCTAGTTGCCTTCTGTCTTAGGGCCTTTGTACTAGGTGTTCCCTGTGCCTGGAATGTTCTTCCCCTGGCCAGCATCTTCACAGGGTGTCATCATTTTATTCCAGTTTCAACTTAAATGTCAACTCCTCAGAGACTCTTGACTATTCAAAAGGAGTCTTGTCCTTTTGTAGCATAATTTCCTTTTTTATCTTCCAAATAGCACTAACTCCTACCATACATTTTTATTTATTTATTTGTTTATTGCCTGTCTCCTTTACTAGAATGTAGGATTTATTACAATATGGACTTTGTCTCTTGTGTTCAGAGCATACCTGGTACCTAGAACAGTGTCTTGTTAAATAGCAGGTGCCCAGGAAATGGTTATCTAGCAGATGTGTGAGCAAAGAAGAGATTTTCCTAAGTGATACAGGATGCTTTAGGCGTGGCCCTTCCAAGAATTAGGAGATGAAGCTCGATGACTTTTTGCAGGCTTACTTTTGATCCATATTCTGAGCTTCTAAGTTATCAGATATTTTCTGAGGCCTGATGTCTGTGGTGTTGTTAAATGACAACCTCTTATCTGGAGGAGGTAAGAGACTGACCTCAATCTCAGCTGATCTGATCAACTGAAAAGCAAGATGTGCTGTTAATTTTAGGATCTATTATATGTGACATTTTTGTCTCGCTAAAGATTAGGGAGCCAATGGGAGGAACTGGAGAAGACCACTAACCAATGTTTCTGTATTCACATTTGGAAATTAGTTGGCACTGGGGACAATCTGTACGCTCACCCTGATCTGAGGTCTAGGTCTTATTTTTCCAGGAAGGGCTGGTGTCTACGCTGTGTCCTCAGTGTCTAAAATATCTCATTCATGCATAAACAAAGGGCAGGCATGATTCAGACAGGATGAATCCCTGAACCTCACAGACAGGAGAAAAATGTAGAGTCGTGATACTTAAAACATTTCTCAGCCTTAGTTGTCAGCACTGGTACCCACTTCAGCACATTTCTGAGATGAACTCTGCTAAGGCTAGGTCAGCAACACCATAAAGAAGAATTTTGCAATTAAAAAGGCTTAAAGGGATCACTGGCAAGATGGCCTTTTTTTTTTTTAAACCAAGTTACTTAAAGAAGTAAACTCAATAGAAGTATTTCCTTACATCAGTTTTGCCCATCAGTCAAAGTGAAGGCTGAGAAGAGCTGTCATTTGAGAGACTCTGCAATGGCAGATTTTAGAATTCGGCCTCTGCTTGGGAAGCCATTTTTAACCTGATGAAGGCCACTATATGGTAACTTCCGTGGTTCTTAATGTTTGATAATCTACAGAGAAAGATAATAGGATTAGGAAATGAGATACAGATAAAACAGCTCACTGGAAAAGTTGTACATTATGAACAGCCATAAGCCTCACTATTTTAATTTACCAGATGGATGATAGTGATTTAAAATATTATAATAAAGGAAAACAATCGCCTCCACCAAATCACATAATAGTTAATGTACATTGACTGCACTTGACCCATCTGGGTCTCAGGAATTAGATCTTACTGGCTGTTTAGTAAGTTAGCCAAAATACCCCAAATCAAAGACAACAAAATGAAACAAAAAGGAGCAAGAGGGCCTAGTGTCCGGTGTCCTCTTGACGTTCTAAGGGGAAGCAGCTGTTTTCATGAGCCATCCCATAATGATAAGTGACTATAGGAGTTGACTTGCATTCAGACTCTCTCTTGAATGGAAGGCAAGTAGAGTCCATAATGAGAGATTATCTCATGGGAGGGGTTTTAAATCAGAAAATCGACTGCTTCTTTCTGAGAGTTTGCAGGATTACCAATTACCAGGACCACACACATATACACGGAGCAAAAATGGCCACATAAGTCTGTGAAGGGATGGAATGGGAAGTTAGAGAATGTTTGAGCTGGGAGATCTCAGAGAACATCCAACCTGAACTTCCTCTTTTTGTCAACAAGGAAACTGAGATCTGAAAGGATCAAATGCTGTGCCAAGTGCCACAGAGAATTAATGAATGACTAAGTGAGGGTTAGTACCTGACTGTGATGACCCATAGTCTTTCTAGACAGAATGGAAAATTAGAAAAAAAAATCCAGTCTTTCTTAATGCTGATTATACTGTCTCCTAAAGGCTGTCTTTCTCCTATGAGGGGGCATATGTAATGAAAGAACTGTGGTGTCTGAGTTTGAATCTGGGATCTTCTACTCTTAGCTATCTGATCTTGGGTAAATTATTTAACCAATCTGGGTTCCTGTCTCCTGATCTTTGGAAAGTACAAAGTAGGCAGTGGTGAGCTTTAGAGACAATGTGTGCAAAGGCTAGTGTATAGTAAACACTTGGCAAATGGTAGCTATTATTACCATTCTGATAGAGGAAATATTGTTCACCGGTTGAAAGAATGGGTTAGTGGGGTCAGACTGACAGGCTTTGAATCCTGCCTCCCCCACTTCCTCGTCCTGGAGACTAATTCATTCTGTAAGACTTGGATCCTTCACTTTTTTTTTTTTTTAAAGATTTTATTTATTTATTAGAGAGAGAGAATGAGATAGAGAGCATGAGAGGGGGGAGGGTCAGAGAGAGAGGCAGACTCCCTGCTCAGCAGGGAGCCCGACGTGGGACTCGATCCCGGAACTCCAGGATCATGACCTGAGCCGAAGGCAGTCGCTTAACCAACTGAGCCACCCAGGCGCCCGATCCTTCACTTTTTTTGAGGCGGTGGGTGGGAGGGGTAGAGAGAGAGGGAGAGGGAGAGAGAATCCCAAGCAGGCTCCATGCCCAGTGCGTGTCTCCGTGGGGGGCTCAGTCTCACAACGCTGAGATCATGATCTGAGCCAAAATCAAGAGTCGGGTGCTCAAGCAACTGAGCCACCCAGGTGCCCTGGATCTTTCACTTTTAAAATGGAGAAAACAAAAATATCTACTTCATACAGCTGTTGTGGCGATTTAATGATATAATTCATGTAATGTATTTAATAGTGTATTGAATATTGAAAAGTTTGATAAATATTGGCCATTATTATAATTATTTTTAACCTTGCCATAGAGGATATAGGGCAGGAATCAGTAGACGTTTTCTATAAAGGGTAAATAAGTTAATACCAGGTGTGGCAGGCCATAAGCACTTTGTTGCTACCACTTAACTATGCCCACCCCTGATACAGGGTAATTGAGAACTCCCGCTCTCTGGCTTCTGGAAAGAACCCTGTTGATATAGGTAAAGAAGGTAGTTGTGTTTTTTTCATGGAAAGAAGAGCTAAGTAAGTCACCTTTGGCACATGTTTTCTATCTTCAGACCCTATTCATGGTAGAATTGACTAATAACAGGACAAGAAAGTCTCTTTTTTGCCCTCTGACCAGAGTGTGCTTTCTCCCTCAAGACACGGCCAGTCAGGTACATCACGAGGCAAAGAACCTGAGTCTGCTCACAGTCAGATACATGCCACATCCAGTTTCTATGCTATCCTTGAATCTCATTTCATGATGCCAGCATACAAGATAATGGATATTACTTGCAAATCCTGTGTGCTTCTGATATTGGTGTGATTTGCACAGCCTCCTTTATTACAGACGCCGGGGGTTTTCAATTCCCCTGTTTGTGGAATAGTAGGTGACCATGCCCTTGCTTTGATTCCTAAGACCCTTTTTGAGAAGAAGGTCTTCAGAGACAAGGTATTTTTGGCCTTTGACACTGCCTGCTGATCTTTTTCCTGTTGTTCATGAACCTACCAGGGGAAGGTCATTTGGCCCACTTCTGGAAATGATTAAAGGTGGCACTTCGCTCCAGAGTGGAGGTGTAATCTTATTAATCTGGTACCAGAGTACATTTTGCAGAGAGAGAAAAGAGAACTTTAAACTTAACCACTTTCACACACAGTATTGAGACAACTTATTTCCTACCCACTGATCTAGGTTCTGGGACTACGGAAAGAAGCATGTTGGACAGCTGCAAAAATTAAGGAGTGAATTCTGATAAACACTCAGTTGCTTTATACAAAGCATGGTGATTGCCAGCCATAGTCTAAATGGCGGCAAGCTAATCATTAGGGTGAGGCTCTAAGACTTTATCAACATCAGTGATACAAGGTTAAGTGTTCCCCACAGAGCACATGTGCAGAGAAAGCTATTTATGGGGAAAATGATCAGGTCCTTGTGGTCTCAGCAGAAACTGTGACCAATTTTCCCTGGTTAGAGTCGGGATAGCAGTTAAAAAGCACCACAACATTTGGTAGGTGGGGAATGTTCTCTCTCATATTTCCGACAGTAAATCATCATGCTATTTTAGAACCTTCATAGACAGATATTGATAATTAACTTTCCCAGAATCCTCCTTACTATAGATCTTTAACTCTCTGAGGGGGCATCAAATTTGTCATTTTAATCAGAATTCTGGAGAGTTAATACGATATTACCTTGCCTGTTGTCAATTATGGTAATTTTCATATTGTTTTAATTATGGGACTAGTGTTTCTATAGGCATTAAAGTATATTTATTTCCTTGGGCATGATTTTATTTTGTTCTATCTAGACAATAGAGTTGACATTCTTTCAAAATGAACTCATTTTATATTCCATTTCTTCATGTGCTACTTTCTGATTTCTGAGCTAACACTTAATTATCTATGCAATTAATTTTGTATTAATAGGTGATGAATTAATGTACAAGCTTTTAAAAGGCATTTACTTTTTAAACGGAAGATTCTGTGAGATACAGTACTTTAACCCAAAGTTAAATCACATATTCAGTGTGGAGTGGTGCTCTGTGGGTGATGGTGGTGGGGACAGTGGGGGGTGGAGAACGATAGCTCATCATCTCCGAAGCCCTCACCATAGGCTGGCAGCCCAGCTATAAATAAAGCCAAGTGCCCTGTAGCAGATAGGTAGGACTAGACAGAGGTGAGGCAGAGGGGAGCAGAGAATGTGGGACTTCAATGAAAAGGCTTGTAAGAAGAGTTTCCTTGGTCATGTCAGGTCTCTCCAAAAAGTCCAAAGGGTTAGAGGTCCACTGAGACAATTTACTTTGGCAAAAAGGTTGGACTTTATGATCTTAGAGAGACATTTCAGTGGTGCGGTGGATGTGAAAGCTGTGTTTTAGATATCGATGGAGAGAATGGGTTGTGAGGTAATGAGGATTTCGGCTGTCGGAGAAAGGATTGAAATACAGCAATATTTGGAGGCAGTTGCGAGGCCAAGTCGTGGAAACATAGCATGAGGAGAAATGACGCTACAGCAGTCTCGCTGGTGTCACGTGGAAGAGCAGGGGCTGGAAGCCACATCTCCTGAGAGCCAGCCTTGGGAGGGTTGTCTACAGAAGGGGAATGCAAGCACATGGGATGACAGAAGGAAAGGGTCTGTGGACACTTGGTTGAGGATGCCGGAGAGACAGAAGGTTTTTGAGAAAAAGAGAGGTCTCCCTTCTTTTAAAGGCTGTGAGGGAAGACCAAAAGGTAGATAAAGGAATAAGGGAGGCAGATGGAGGAGTTGTTCTGCTCCTCTGGAAAGTCCATGTGAATGGTAAATGAAAAATCTCTCTCTCTACACACATGTCCACAACGTGCTAACACACAATAGTGAATGATGGAAAGAAATTTAATAGTTCTTACTTGGGCAGATTCTTCTCCTTTGCAAGGAGTTAATCTTGAAATAATTGCTATGACTAGCTATTGTGGATTTATGGAGAGGGAGAGAAAATTGTTCCCGTTTTCTTGTTTAAGTCTCTTAAGTTTGAGAGTTTTTAGGGCTCTTTTGATGCAATTCTTTGCCTATACAATATAGATTATGGTGGAGCTAGCTGTATTTCATGGAGACATGAGATCACTATCCTCCGTCCCTTCCTTTCTCTTACAAACTGATTTCTAAATGTTGAGTACATTCCAAGACTAGGATCTATAAAGTAGCCTTGACAATTTTACCAGAACGAACTACTGACCATTTCAATAAGGTATCTACCAACTCCATGCTTGAGTCATGTTTGGGGGCTCAGTGGACAGCAGGTACATTTTATAAATTCTCTTATAATGTTATTTTGGTTTGCCTTGTTAGGAAATGCTAGGGGAAAAATAATTAGTACTTTACAATCACCATAAAAAAAAGACCTAGGATCCTTTAATTTCATATTTATTATGTTGACAAGCCTTCATTCCTATTCCAACCGCTTATTCCCATCTGCAGTTCAGGACTGAGAGCTAATAGCTAAGATGATCCTCTTCTTGGATTTGTAATCTCAGGATAAACTATAGGTCTTAGAAATGAACCAGTAAATTCATGTTTATCCACAAAGTTCAAATATCCAGAGAGCTCACATTAGCGGAGCGTATTTCTAGAAGTGCTGGCCAGTGATGAACAACTTTCATAATCATCACCTAAGGTTTGGAATAATCCTGAGGTGCCATCTGGATTATCGAAGAGAAATTCCTTTTTGTTGGATCTTAGTATTTGACTTCTTTCATTTGATTTCCTAATTTACTGAGAACTGATAGAGGATGGTTTATTAAGCCTTAGCCAGATACTTGATTAGCAGGGGCGCTGAATTGCTAGGCATTTTGTGTGAATGGAAACAAAAGGAAAGAAAATCCTGCCGTATTCTTTGTTGGGCAGAGGTCACAGGGATGGTGAGAAAGAAAGTCCCTTCTTTCATGTAAAGCTGCGTGTTGGAAAAACGGGAAAGGAATTGTCTTGCCTACCTGGCCTAACCACCTGAGCTCCACCACGAGAAGAAAGAACACCCACAGAAGGGTTAATTTCTAACCTCAGACTGCTGCTTGTGCCACCAGGGGCGAAGGGAAGGCGGGTAAAGCTGCTCCCCTGGTCTAATTACCAGGGGAAAGGTGGGTGGGGGGCCCAGTCTTGGCAGGAGGCCCTGCCGTACCTGCCCTGCTGCATACGAGGGGATACGCCTCACTGTTAATCCTACACAGAACCCTCTCTTCTCTTAGTTGTTATTTTCCTTCCTCACCTCTGGACACTTCGGCACATTCATCACAGGAGAACTTGACTTTGACAGAAACCTCTCTGAAATTATTTTTTTTCCTGTTCCGACTTGCACTTGAATAATTCTCCATCAACAGCACGTCTGATTGAGTTGGCATCACAAACCCTTTTGTATGCTATTTTTTTTCTTCAAGAAATATTAAAGTCTGAATAAAATTGGAATAGCTGCCTGGTAATGATCTCATTATATATAAATACAGAAGTGCTTGCAGGGGAGATAATGACTCCAAGATGCAGGTATGCGGCGAATACCTATTATCTTCCAAGGAGTGGGCCCGAATTCAACCCTCCTCCACAGCCCCCCACATGTCCCTTTCAGCTTAAGGTTCAAGTTGCAGAAAACGAATGGCTGATTGAAGCTGGGAATAGGGCTTTTTCTTTCTCCCTTCATGACATATGTTAGGAGATGAGAGGAACCTGGGCCGTGTGTTTACTCTTCATTTGGGACTTTCACATGTTCTGATTGATCGGAAAGACAAAAAGGCAGAAGGAGAGACATTTGGTGCTGGCTGAACACCATATCCATTCTCAATGTGAAGTTTCCTCGTTTGGTGAGGATAATTGTGATGAGGCAGTTCTGGGTATAGACGCCACTAAAAGATTTTTAAAAATAACATGCTTGCCACCCAGTTTGAGTTCTTATATAGCAAAAGAACAAACACAGATGGTGGCAGTAGGGGTGGGGGCTGGGGTGGGAAAGGCCCTGCTAAAGTGGGAGTTTACTAGTTATTAGCCCCAGTATATCTTTTCTGGATGCCAAGGCATAAGCAGATGAGTTTAGCACATCACAGAGGACCACATATAGTGTTTGATTCTCAATATGAGATAAGCAACCCTGGAAAAAGTTTATTCCCTGTAATTAGCATAAAAAAAAAGAAACTGTGTAGGAGAGAGGATAGACTACATTGCTCTAACTGTCCCTGTTAGGTTCTAAAGGGGCATTTATTTAAAGGGGGATCGCCACCTGCCATCTTAGGCCAGAAAGAGAGATGGTGTGGAGGAGGAGTTCTTGACTATTTCCAGTGGCTGGGATATAAGGCTTATTTTTCTCTTCTGATGTCCATCTTAGGCATGATCAAAATACAAAATAACATCATAAGCATAATTCTTTGGCAAAAGGATGGAATGAATGGCAAAAATATTTTGGCCCTGGTTAAGTCTTTCATACAGTGTAGGTGGTATGCTGTTGAGCAATGACAATAAATTCCTGTTGACTGAGAGAGAGTTTAGGCCATAAAATCTGAAGAAGGAAGGGTTAGTCAGACTAGACAGAGGCCTGTGTGGCCTGAGGGGTCTCCTGGAATCATGTGGGACTTTTCCCACCGTGGGGATGGTTAGGACAATTATCCTTGGCCACCAATGGTTCCATACTATACACATGCTGTTTGATACACTGCTAAGTTTTTCCCTTGTTTATTTATTTATTTACTCTGGGTTCAGTATACTTTATTGGTGGTAAATGACAAGGTAAGGCTCCCCAATCCTCTCCCCTCTTCAGGAGGTGTGGGATAGAAACTGTGGAGGTTGGGAGATTCTCAGTATATTGGGGGATGAGTTGGGGCAAGGACTCCCCAGCAGCTGAGGGCTTCTCTCTTCCTCTTGCTCTCACTGGGGCTGGTTGTCCAAGGGGCTCTTACTCCTTGGAAGCCATGTGGACCATAAGGTCTACTACCGGGTTGCTATAGCCAAATTCATTGTCATACTGGGAAATGAGCTTGACAAATTGGTCATTAAGAGCAATGCCAGCCCCAGCATCAAAGGTGGAAGAGTAGGTGTCACTGTTAAAGTCACAGGAGACAAATAACCTGGTCCTCAGTGTGGCCCAGGATGTCCTTGTGGAGGCCTTCTGATGTCTGCTTCACCACCTTCTTGATGTCAACGTATTTGGCAGCTTTCTCCAGGTGGCAGGTCAGATCCACAACTGACATGTGGGGAGTGGGGCATTGGAAGGCCATGCCAGTGAGCTTCCCATTTAGCTCAGGGATGACCTTGCCTATAGCCTTGGCAGCACCAGTAGAAGTAGAGATGATGTTGTGGGCAGCCCCTCGGCTATCACCCCACAGCTTCCCAGAGGGGCCATCCACAGTCTTCTAGGTGGTAGTAATGCATGGACTGTAGTCATGGGTCCCTGCATTATGTCAAAGTTGTCATGGCTGACCTTTGCCAGAGGGACCAAGCAATTGGTGGTGAAGGAGGCATTGCTGACAATCTTTAGGGTGTTGTCCTACTTCTCATGGTTCATACCCATCACAAACATGGAGGCATCAGCAGAAGGGGCAGAGATGATGACCCTCTTGGCCCCACCCTTCAAGTGAGCCCCAGCCTTCTCCATGGTGGTGAAGACCCAGTGGACTCCATAACATACTCAGTACCAGCATCACCCATTGATGTTGGCAGGGTCTTGCTCCTAGCAGATGGAGATGGGCTTTCCATTGACAAGTTTCCTGTTCTCAGCCTTGACTCTGCTTTGGAATTTGCCATGGGTGGAATCATACTGGAACATATAGATCATGTAGTTGAGGTCAGTGAAGGGGTCATTGATGGCAACAACATCCACTTTGCCAGAGTTAAAAGCAACCCAGGCATCCAATATGGCCGAATCCATTTACTCTGATGTTCACCATTATGTCTCCGTGATGCGGCTGGCACTGCACCAGAAGATGTGGCTGTCTGTTGAACAGGGAGGAGCAGAGAGCCGTTAGTTTATTATGTGTTGGTATATGTAATGCCTTGGCCCCAAGGAAATAATTTTTTTCTCCCCTTCCAGTGCTCCGGATCTGTTGGGATCGGGGAAAATGTTTCCTCCCCTTGTGCTCTGACTTCCTTGGATGATGACTATTGAATATGAACTGGATTGTTTGCAGAAATAGAGTGTTGGAACCCCATCTTCTTGTATTTTCCCTCATATTTTGCTTGTGGAAGAATCTAAGAGAAATCCTCAGTTCAGTAATTTTACATCCCCCCAATACCCAGTTATATTTCAGGATGCCTCCATTTTTATAATGATAAATCATCATCATCATCATCATCTACTCTTTGAATGTTGAGCATGAACCAGGCACTGTGCTACATTATCTCATTTGACCCTCACAACTCTGGGAGGTAGGTACTATCATGGAATTTTACAGATGATAGCACAGATAGCGGCTTGATGACCACTGTGAGAAGGACTGGTTTTGGCTACAAATATTTGGAGGCTGTGGAGGCAGGAGAGGAAATGGTTTACATAGAAGAGAGGTCCTTGTAGGTATATCTTAATTTCCTCAATCTCTCTGCATTTATTTAACTCGTTTTAATGGTGACTTCAATATTCAGCCTCCATTATTTTGGATACCACAGAAATATAAGGTCCAATATCTGCTTTCAGGCACCGCTAATCTAGTATGTGGATAAGAATAGAACATGAAAATACCATGTAGAATAAATTTGGGTTATGCTTCTTATCTACCATTTGGCCCTTCCTGGGCCTAAGCTTCTTTTAAAATTTTATTTATTTATTTGACAGAGAGAGAGAGAGATAGCGAGAGCAGGAATATAAGCAGGGGGAGTAAGAGAGGGAGTAGTAGGCTTCCTACCGAGCAGGTAGCCCGATGTGGGGCTCGATCCCAGGATCCTGGGGTCATGACCTGAGCTGAAGGCAGACACTTAACAACTGAGCCACCCAGGTGCCCCCCTAAGATTCTTTTAAAAAACTAAATGATTGGACTAGTTCAGAAGTCTGCAAATTTTTAAATAAAAGGCCAGATAGTAAATATTTTAGGCTTTTTGGACCATACTGTTTTTTTTCTCGACTACTCAGCTCTGCTCTTGTAACACGAAAACAGCTGTAGACAATGTGCAACAAATAAGCATGTTGTGTTCAAACGAAATTTTATTTACCAACGCTTGCAAATCAAAACCAGGTGGGCTGGATTTAGCCCATTGCTGACCCCTGGACTAGCTGGATACTATATAGACCCTCTCTGGCAAGAAAGCGCTATAGTTTCTTCATATTCCACATTGATTTCATCCTCGGAGTATGGAGATATTTCTTTGGCTTTTCCCTTCTTGAGGAGGAGTGTATAAAAATTGGCAATAGAAGGGGTCCTGGAGAGGCACCAGGAGGGATTCCCAGCAATGTTCTGATTGAAATCGCAATGGGAGGAAGCCATTAAAAAAGGTGGGGAGAAAGGTCCCATTAATCAGAGATGGGTACTGCTGTTTTAGTTGGAGATCTGGCTATTAGCTCAGTGGGAAGACAAAGAAGACAAGATGAGGAAGGCTGGAAACATGGCTCTCCCAGAGGCAGAATGCTAAAAAATCATCTTTAGAACAAAATTTTTAGGTAGTTCCTTATATGAGTTTTAGAATCCAAGGCATAGTCAGTAATGAAATTTTGTTTGTTTCGAGAAACATAATCTAACCTAGCAATCTAACAATCTAACACAATCTAACAATTACAGCAGTCTAACACATTCTAAATATAGATGTGATTTTTGTTGAAGAAATATATATATATATACTTGAAAACTCTCCCATTTTTTCCATATAATTGAATAATTGGATTTTCTGAGACCTTAAAACCAATGTATAATCATAGGACACTTCCTGTTGCATGTAACAGAAATACCTTGCTCAAATTGACTTAAAAAATGGAAAAATATTGGCTTGGAATACAGCACAATCAGGGGAATCTGGGCTTCCTCTGGGAGCAGGGTCTAATCCAGAATATCAAATGAGGTCATTAGTTTCTTGTCTCTTTCATTTCTGCCTTCTTCTGTGTTTCAGCTCATTTTAAGGCTGACTCTTTCCCAGGTAGTAGGATGCTAACCCAAGACTCACCTTATGTTACCAAATACAGAAAAGGAGCGAGACTTCTTTTTTTTTTTTTAAAGCTGTAGCATAGTTTCTTCATGTCTCCTTGGCCCTGATTGGGTTATGTGCCCATTCCTAAACAAATTTCTGTAGCCTCAGCCAGTTGGGGCTCACAACACGGCTAGGAGGGTGGAGGGGAGGTTCATCAAAGGAGAGCTGTATTGTATTTATCAGAAAGAAGTGGATGGTTGTTGGGTAATAAACAGCAGATGTCCAGTGCAGTGACACTTAATAATTTTTAAAACACTTTTATGGACGTGGTTTCATTTGATTTTAAAACAGTTTTATGGGAATATGTTTGTCAGCTACTATTATTTCCATTTTCAGATGAGAACACTGGGGCTTAGATCACATGACTTGCTCAAATTCACATAGTTGGTGAAAGAGATTATATTAACTTCTCTAGGCTAGTGATGTGATGTCTGACCCTTATACAACAGAACTACTGTTTTGGACTAGATGCCTATTAATGACATCTAAAATTGAATTAGCAGGAGCAGCACCTGGGTGCCTCAGTCAGTTGAGCGTTGGACTCCTGGTGTTGGCTCAGGTCATAATTTCATGGGTTGTAGGATTAGGCCCCACCTTGGGCTCCGTGCTCAGCAGGGAGTCTGCTTGAAGATTCTTTCCCTCTGCCCCTCCTCTCACTCTCTCCCTCTCTCTCTAAAATAAACAAATAATCCTTAAAAAAAATAAAATTGAATTAGCATTTTGGCAGTCATAGCACAATGGCTTATACTGATTTTTTTT
>NC_138370.1:74239776-74294323 GCF_054177405.1 Leptonychotes weddellii
CTCCCACCCCACCCCCCACTCCAACAACACTCAGTTTGTTTCCTGCAATTAAGAATTCCTCATATCAATGAGATCATATGATACATGTCTTTCTCTGTTTGTGGCTTATACTGATTTTATAAGCAAAGTAAGAGCCTCGCTGATTTTTCACACGATTGTTGGTAAAATGTAATGTACCTATAATGGCTTTTTGAACTTAAGTTCAAGGATACATTTAGTCCTGTGATATCTAGTATTACATTTTTGCAGAAAATGTCCAGCCTGGCAAGAACTTTTGAGTCATGTGGAATCCAAAATATTAACTACCTCTCCTAGCTTTGTATCATCTTCAAGTTTAACAACATGCCCTTCTAATTAGTCTTTTAAGTAATTGCTAAGAAGATGGAACAATAAGATATATGTTATATTGATTAATTCCTGATTTAATCTGGAATGAGATTGCTAGTGATATGTCACATGACTACCTTTGGTTTTGTTCGATATTTTTATGAGTGCTATGGATGGAGGCTAGACTGATCTATTAAAAATGTGAATCACTTCACAGATGGAATGTGTCTTCTCATTTGACCTCTTGTCTTATATTTCTAATATGGACAAAGTTTGGATTGAGAACATCACCTTTTGAAATGAAAAGCTAAATGATTGGCCTGGAGTCAGTGGTAACTATGATTCAGTGAAACTCCCATATCGTTGATCCTGGACTGAGTCAGAAAAATTGTGGCCATTCAGTTAATGTTAAATTCCTGCAATGAAAACAATAAGATAATCACAACAATGATCAAGCATCATTGTTGAAAATTTGGTAACAAATAAGGTAGACAATACATATTCCCCCGTGACTTAATTTTCTTTTTCGGATTAGAAAATTAAAATTCTAGAACTCAAACATAAGCGATCAGGATTTGGCCAGAACTAATATCTTGTACTAAACCTTCTCAGGCAGGGGGGTAGTGGTAGGTGGCTTATAGAATCATCTGGTGGTAGGAAGGGCAGGCAGTGAGGTTTTTACATGAACAGGCTCCCATCATTTGGCTTTGATTTGAGTTTGGCTCAAGAAACTTTAAAGGAGGATGAGTAATTTTTAATGAATATTAGGATCAATTATTATTATAGTTGAAACAAGATTGAGAAACATCACTGGATGGCTTAATTTCTCCAAAAAGACTCCTTCAGGATTGGATTCAGCCCTGGAGCAGGGAGGCATGCTTCTTTAGCCCGACTCTGGGAAGACGTGCGGAGGCGCTTTCTCCCTGAGGACCACTCCTGCCGCCAAAGTCTTTGGAGCCACTTTCTGTCCCAGGTGGCCAACTTTCCCCACGATGACCGATGACCAAGCCCAGCAATCCCTGGCTCTGTCTTACTTCTCTGCTCTCCGCCTCTCCCCCACCCCTAGGTCTTGTAGAAGCGCCACCATTACTTAGGTATTTCATAGAGAATTTTCTCTTTCAAACTGATGAATAGGTTTCAAAGAAAATGAATGAAAGCTATTTTTTTCCTTTCCCATTAAGTGTTTAGCCATACTTCTGGACAAAATACTGTTTACACTAAAAGGAGAATTATTTAGAGAACAAACTACCTCCACCTTTTCCTAACTGCACTCGCAAAACAAGAAAACAGCGGCTTGCTCTCCTCTTATTCAGTGCTCTGATCCACCCCTCTTCTCTCAGTGCTCCCCCTCGGGGCCCCACCTTCTTCCCCACACTCTTTCCTTAGCTACAAGAACAGGTTATCAAGGTGATAATAAGTGAGAAAATGTTCCAGGCTTGTTTTAAGCCCCAGTCACATTGCACTGCTTAAAAGAGGTTAAATGCTTGTATCAACCTGTGTTTTCCATCCCCCTGGCCATGCAGCCCTAAGCCAGGCTGATCTGGCCTTGCCTTGCCCCCTCTCCACAAGAGACTCGGTGGTGCAGGATGATTGAGGTGGCCTCAGCCTCCCCAGCAGCTGCTGACTTACACTTGGAAATTCAATCCTCTCAAGGTAATTCCTCAGCTTACAAAAAACTTCTAGCAATGAATTCTGAATTCAATGCCTCCCATTTCAGGCAGGCTAATGGCAGGCTCACTGACTTCCACAGAGATACGAGGCTTGGGATGCGTGGGGAGCATCGAATTGTAGGAAATAACTTTACAAGTGGGACTTTGGTGGTCTCATTAGGAGATTTCTAGCTATTTCTAGAACATCACTCTCAATTTTCTTTCTCTTCTGAGGTCTTTTAGATCGCCGATGACTTGGGGCCTGGCTAGGCCACTGCTACGCTGCAAGCGGCCTGATTTCATACATCAGAGAGAGCAAAACCATGCTTCTGTCTTCCCTTGGGTGGAACAGCTCTCATTGCTTAGAGCAGCACTTGGGGACTAAGGCCGGAGACCAAACTAACTGGGAAAAAAGAGGTGCAGTTCTCATTTTATACGGTAACTTTGTCACCTCCTATGAGCTGGTGGAGATGTATATTGTTGGCAAAAATAGATGTGGTTCCAGGCTTGGAGAAAGTTCTCTCAGTGCAGGAAGGTTGTCCAGAGATTATGAAATAACCATTTGCCTTTAAGATCCTTTGGGTCATTCTTCTCTAGCAGGAAGAACTTCCTCTTCTTTCTCTTCCTCCCCCCAAAAGCTGCTCCTGTCCGCAATAGCAGGAAGTCTCGGATCGTGGTTGCAGAAGTTGCTGTGACAGTCCTCTGCCTCCTCACAGGGACAGCTTTGTCGTGGGAGGATGTGAATGTCCTTGCTGTCTCCTAAAACTTCAGCTCGGAGTTTCGGGATGTGTTTTGGCAAGTGCAAAATCCAATAGTCATTGAACCCTTGATAATCTTTTATGCCCTGTAGAAGTATGTTTTTATTCATCCGTTTCTTCAGGAGGTAAGAAATAAAGCTGTTCCATTCTAGGCATAAATTAGCATTTATAACAATGCAGTGCAAAAAAATGTAATTTAAATAGAACTGATTAGAATTTTGATAGGGCACCTAGGAACCTCTAAACAAATGCTGATCTGGTAATGAGTGGAACAAGTCATTTATTTTAGTGGTTCAGCTATCTGTTCAATGATTGGGTCACAGTTTCCCAAACATACACGGTGACTGTTCATTAATTATTCACTTCTCGCTCGGTAATTGTCCAATTTAACTACAAACTGTGAGGTTATAGGCAAAGCCACAGAAGACAGCAGAGGGAAAAAGTAACAACCTAGATAAAAGTATATTTTCTTTTTGTAATAACATTCACTAAGTCAAGGACTCGGGGAGAGGGGAGCTATTGTTAGGCTTTGGCCCCGGTCTTGTCTTCGTGCAATGGACTTAATCGCTCACCATTTGTTAGGCAGGGACATTTAAGCTCCAGAGTGCCGAGCTTTGCAGATGAGGCTGTACCAGTTGGCAATCAGCCCGTCATCGTAGGTATCCTCTCATCTTTGGGTCAGGATGTGACGTGTTGTAAGTGGGACAGATGAGCTTCGGAAGGCTATCTGTTGAATCACATGCCCCATCAGGTGCGTCATCCTGGAAAATGTCCTGAGCCAATCCGAAGGTTCGTTTGTAAGATTTTCCTCCTTTGATATTTTGCAGGTTTTTCTTTAAGAAGATGAAAATGTTTCCCTCTTATTTCCTAAGGTAGTTCAACTTACATCTGGGAAGGTCTCAATAAGGCTGTTCCCCTCGCATATATTAAATGGAGTGTTCTGTTTTATTTTATTTTTTTAAAGATTTTATTTATTTATTTGACAGAGAGAGACACACAGCGAGAGAGGGAACACAAGCAGGGGGAGTGGGAGAGGGAGAAGCAGGCTTCCCGCCCAGCAGGGAGCCTGATGTGGGGCTCGATCCCAGGACCCTGGGATCATGACCTGAGCCGAAGGCAGACGCTTAACAGCTGAGCCACCCAGGCACCCCAGTGTTCTGTTTTACTTACTGTTTGTCTTAATTGTTAATGAGAATTAGTTTATCAGCCCTGTTATCTTGATATAATCTTGATATTAGTTGGATGTCATTTTCTAGAATGCAGATTAGAAGTTAAATCCCGAGGAAGGTAATAAGTTAAACATTTTTTCCCCCACTCAGAATGAAACATTGTTTTAAAGGAAGAATCATCAGTTTATTGTAGTTTTAACGTTGTTCTCCTTACCTTGGGTGTTTCCCGTGTGCAGGACTTCCAGGAATGAGGCTCTACAAAGTGCATCCTGCTTTGAATTAGCACCCGTATTTGAGGCAGGTGGGGGGAAAGAGCTACCACAGTCCTGCGTGGGCTGATGCTTGGCATAGCAACGTGTGAATCGCCCTTATCTTTATTGATGCTGCTGCCTCAAAAGGGAATACTTGCTGTCCTTTGGGTAATAACTGGGTACAAAGCAAGCATCTAAGGAGGCACCTGGTGGAGGCATCTACATTACTAAATTACTAAAGCTGGGGACTGGGGAAGGCCCACATGCAGGCGGTGGAGTGACAAGCAGGTGTAGAGAATTTCCTTCATGTTGGGAAACAACAGCAGATATCTCCAGGAGAGAGTCTTTGTTGCCCAAACTTACTGTGTCAATGGGGAAGGAAAAAAAAAGGAAAGTTTGTCACTGCTGGAGGAACTTGCAGCGCTAGGTTTGCAAAACCCCACCATCATTTGGATCAACCTATTTCTTCTAACAGGCATCAGGCCATTTTACAGCTGAGTAAACGAAGGCAAAGAGAGGCAAAGAGAATTGCCATCCGTGCTCACAAAATAATTCTGAGGCCCAGAGAAATAAGCAATTTTAAATTGCACAGATCTATGCCTATCCCCATATTGTTTTCCACAGTGATGATTTTGGTTCTAATGAATGTTGCTACTTAGAAACGTGCTAAGAGCATTCACTACCTTGAAACAAGCAAATGGTGAACGGATAAAATATTGTGTTTGGGGTAATTTATTTTCTCTGGCTATGTTAACTCTTGAGCAGTTAACTAGATTACTTCCCTAATGTGGACGTGACTCTGTTCATACTAAAACAATTAATTGGATCATTGTTCCGCGGTGAGCCTTTACTCTCTTATTTTTTTCTCCTCCCCATGTCACCTCTGTTTCTGCACATGCTTGGCTCTCTTTGTGACGGCAATTTCAACAGCATAATGTCTACGCAAAGATTGTCAGCTCTCAGAAATCATAGCAAGGAACGATAGCCGCACGTTGATTTTTCGGCAGATCTTCACAGATCTTTGGATTTTTATGTTGTGCTTACTTTACAATCACGGAATTCCCGGTTTACAATGCCTCCGTTATTTTTGGGGGCATATTAGAGCTCATTGTCTCTCTCAGCAGCCTCGGCCCTCGCCTGGGAGGCCTCCACAGCTTACCTTATCATAATATTGAAAAGCAATTTCTCTGGACTGCTGTGAACCAATGCCAGAAATCCAAAATGCTGCCACAGTCATTAAGTGATTTCCAATTAGTTAATTGGTTTCGCAGGCTGCTTCTTTCTAAACTGCACCTTAAATGAAAAGCAGAACCATCCATTTTTGAAAGAGGAGAAATCCTGGGGCCTTTGGGTTTTACAATCCTAAAGCAGCGTATGCTTTGGAAGAAATGTGACTAAAAATGTCAGTCCCGCAGAACAGAAGTATTATTACTATTATGGAGAAGAATGGGACCTCTCACCTGGCTTACCCACATTGTCTAGGGTTTGCTTTGCCCACTTTAGTGTTGAATGAAAGGAAGTTACGTAGATGATCATGGAGCAGCACAGAACATGGAGAATTTCTAGATCAACCTTGATTCTTCTCTAGGGAAGCTTCCTGGGCCCCTGTGTCTGGTGCTCCTGGGGCCATATCTGCTTGGCTTCTCTGGGCCCCCCTCTAAAACCTCACTGAGCAGGAGTCTGAAATCCCTGAGACTGGTTAATAAGCTGCTTCTTGGAAAGGGAATTGCATATGTTATGTATCTGGACTGGCAGAAGGAATAGGATGAGGGAAGGTGAGAAGTTGGTCTAGAACATTGCTAGTCAACGCGTGTGTTGTTAATGGTGGGGGCCATAAACATGTGTTTTGAGCAATAACTGATTTATACAATAGATAAATATTTACCCAATAGGGTAGTAATTACCCAATAGGGTAAATCAGTCATCTCTTTTCTCTGAGAGAGAAACTTAGCTTTAATAGTAGATGGAATGCATACAAAATGAATGCAAATTTTCCTCTCTATTAGACAGAGATGCAATCAATCAAATAAGAAGCAGCAGAGTGTAGCAATTAAATGCACGGACTCTGGAGACAGACCATCTGGGTGGAAATCCTGACAGTCACTTTCCAGTTGTGTCACTTTGGGCAAGTTTCTTGACCTCTCTGTGCTTCAGTCTCCTGGGAAATGGAGGAGAGGAATAATACCATCTCATAGGGTTGTTATAAAGAGTAAAGAGGTGGCTAAAATTCACAAGTCCCTTAAAACCAGGTCTGATACATAGCCTGTTAGATTAATCAAATTTTATAACATGCCATGTTTTAAAAGATTCACATTTTTGTCTCTCTGTTGAAAAAAACCCTCTCATCTTATGGTTAATTACCCATGAGAACCAATACTCAAAGGAGGGCAACTGATAAGATGCCATCTGCCTAGTCAGTCAGTCAGTCCATCTGTCAGTCAGCTATGTTTCCTGCGATCAGCTCTCTTTAAGACAATTTCTTATCCCCAAACTCACTAGCCTGATCTTTTGGTTAAAGAGTCACATTTATGTTGGAGGAGTAGAGAAGTAGATTAAATTGGAAGCGTAGAGGAGGTGGTAATTGGAACACCAGGTCAGGAAGAGGCAAAGAAATTCTGTGTGTGTGTGTATGTGTATGTGTGTGAGAGAGAGAGAGACAGAGACAGAGAGAGAGTGAGACACAGAGAGAGACAGGTATAGATATAGAGACAGACCAGTTGGATAGCAACAGAACATTTCCGGTGCGAGTGGGAGAATATGCATAGGAAAGTCAGCACATTGCTGAGAAGGAAATCAGAGACAAGAGCAGAATAAGGGAGACAAAGGAGGGACCTGAGGACAGAAAACCCTGCCTGGCTCTGGTGCCTTCCTGTCTGCTTTAGAAGCAGTTGGTTCATCATTGCAGCAGCCTGGAGCCCTTTAGTAATGACTTTATGGATTAAAATTTTAAACCAAATTAGATGTGTTTACAAAACGGCACCCACACTGAATTGATAACAAGCTGCCAAAGTTGGGCTCACAATTATTCTGGAGCTCGGGGTTATGCTGTTCTGGTAGATGGTCTTGGTGTTTGTTGACGTGACTAAAACTGCAGCAACCCCTTCTCCTGTGTTCTTTTCCCCCCTGTGTAAGGACAGCACTTTTAAGTGATACGCTGGTGGGCATCAGCAATGCACTGACAGACGCATATTTCCTGGTCTTGATAGTAACTCGGTTAGAAATTTGTCTGCTTTTTTGGGGGTGTGTTTAAAATTTTTATGTTTAAGTTTCATTATGCAGCGTATCCATTTCAACTGAAACCATGGTTTGAGAAATACTAAATATGAAATCTTCTAATTATACAGGAATTTTGAGGTTGTGTGCATTGAAAGTGAAATGTTGTCAGGGATTCTGAGTTCTCGTGCCCCCTTCCACAGCAAGTCCTTCATATCCTGTCACCTACCTAGTCTTTTCAGAGAGGGAGAATCTTATATTCCGATTTTATGGAATAGAATGCAGTATTTTCGGGGCGCCTGGGTGGCTCAGTCGCTTAAGCGACTGCCTTCGGCTCAGGTCATGATCCTGGAGTCCCGGGATCGAGTCCCGCATTGGGCTCCCTGCTCAGCGGGGGGTCTGCTTCTCCCTCTGACCCTCCTCCCTCTCATGCTCTCTGTCTCTCACTCTCTCTGTCTCAAATAAATAAATAAAATCTTTAAAAAAAAAAAAGAATGCAGTATTTTCTACTCATATTTTTTAGAACAGGAGCTGCTCTTTCAAGTTGTTAATCAGTATAAGAAAGAAAGCAACCAAGGGAATGCTGCTTAATCCTGTTTAAAGAGAGCAATGTGTTTTTCTTGTAAAGAAGTATATTGATAGATTTGTTTCTATGGTACATGAGGATAGTTAGGACTCAATAAATGTTAATCAATCAGCCAAACAACCTGTTTCTTCCCTCAAGGAACTTATGATCTACTGAAATAAGATGAATGGAGTGTATCTTTGTCTTTTAATATTTTTTTGCCTTCTATTTGTGGAAAGTAAAATTTCAAGAATTCCCATCCAGGGAGCCTGAAGAGGTCTGTGCTATTTTACACTTAAGTTCATTTATAAGCCAATGAGAAAATTTGGTTGGAGTTATTACTTGAGCAATAATAATGCTTGCAAAATGGCTCCTTTAAAAAGAAGAGGTAAAAAAAGGAAGAGTGAGTGCTCATGCTCCAGGAGAGATCATGTGATAGGCCACAAAACAAGTCTCAATAAATTTAAGAAGATTGAAATTATATCAAACATCTTTTTTTTTTTTAAGATTTTATTTTTAAGTAATCTCTACATCCAGTATGGGGCTCAAACTCATTACCCCGAGATCAAGAGTTGCATGCTCCACCGACTGACTGAGCCAGCCAGGAGCCCCTCAAGTATCTTTTCTGAACACAATGGCATGAAAATCAAAATCAATTATAAGAAAAAAACTGGAAGGAACACAAACACGTGGAGGCTAACTAACATGTTACTAGACAAACAATGGGCCAATGAAGAAATCAAAGAGGAAATAAAAAAAATATCTGGAGACAAATGAAAATGAAAATGGAAACACTATGGTTCAAAATCTTTGGGACACAGCAAAAGTAGTTCTAAGAGGGAAGTTCATGGCAATATGGGCCTATTTCAAAAAAGAAGAAAAACCTCAAACAATTCAACCTGATACGTAAAGGAACTAGAAAAAGAAGAACAAATAAAACCCAAAATTAGTAGAAGGAAGGAAATAGTATGAGAGCAGAAATAAATGAAATAGAGGCCAAAAAAATGAAATAGAGGCCAAAAAAAAAAAATAGAAAAGAGCAATGAGACTAAGAGCTGATTCTTTGAAAAGATAAACAAAGCTGATAAACCTTTAGCCAGTCTCATCAGGAAGAAAAGAGAGAGGACTCAAATAAATAAAATCAGAAATGAAAGAGGAGAAGCTACAACTGACACCACAGAAATACAAAAAATTATGAGATTACTACAAAAAATTATATGTCAAATAATTCTAAAATTTGTATGGGCCCACAAAAGACTGCAAATAGCCACAGCAATCTTGAGAAAGAAGAATGAAGCTGGAGGCGTCACAATCCCAGATCCCAAGATACACTACAAAGCTGTAGTAATCAAACAGTATGGTACTGGCACAAAAATAGACACATAGATCAGTGGAACAGGATAGACAGCCCAGAAATCCACCCACAAGTAAATGGTCAATTAAACCAGACAGAGGAGGCAAAATATCAAATGGAAAAAAGTCTCTTCAACAAATGGTTTTGGGAACACTGGACAGCAATGTGCAACAAAATGAAACTGGACCACTTTTTTTTTTTTAAGAATTTATGTATTGGGGCGCCTGGGTGGCTCAGTTGGTTAAGCGACTGCCTTTGGCTCAGGTCATGATCCTGGAGTCCCAGGATCGAGTCCCGCATCGGGCTCCCTGCTCGGCGGGGAGTCTGCTTCTCCCTCTGACCCTCCTCCCTCTCATGCTCTCTGTCTCTCATTCTCTCTGTCTCAAATAAATAAATAAAATCTTTAAAAAAAAAAAGAATTTATGTATTTATTCGACAGAGAGAGAGAGAGCACAAGCAGGGGGAGCAGCAGAGAGAGAGGAAGAAGCAGGCTCCCCACTGAGCAGGGAGCCCGATGTGGGGCTTGATCCCAGGACCCTGACATCATGACCTGAGCCAAAGGCAGACAGATGCCCAATGACTGAGCCACCCTAGTGCCCCTGGACCACCTTTTTATACCACACACAAAAATAAACTCAAAATGGATTACAGACCTAAACAAAGACATGAGGCCATAAAACTCCAAAAGAATACAGTACGGAGGTTCCTCAAAAAACCAAAAATAGAAGTACCATGAGATCCAGTAATTCCACTTCTGGGTATTTACCTTAGGAAAATGAAAATACTAGCTCGAAAAGACATATGTACCCTTATGTTTACTGTAGCATTATTTATAGTAGCAAAGATATGGAAGCAACCTAAATGTCCATCCATAGATGAATGGGGAAAGATGTATTCACACACAATGGAATGTTACTCAGTCATAAAAAAGAATGAGATCTTGCCATTTGTGACAACATGGATGGACCTAGAGGGTATTTTGCTAAGTGAAATAAGTCAGAGAAAGACAAATACCATATGATTTTACTTATATGTGGACTCTAAAAAACAAAACAAATGACAAACAAACAAACAACAATAAGAGAAACAGACTTATAGACATAGAGAACAAACTGATGGTCACCAGAGGGGAGGAGAATGGAGGGATGGGTGAAATAGGTGATGGGAATTAAGAGGTACAAACTTCCAGTTCTAACATACATAGGTCACAGGGGTAAAAAGTACAGCATAGGGCACATATAGTCAATAATGTTTTTATTCCTTTGTGTGGTGACACATGGTAACTACACTTCCGGTGGGCATTTTGTAATGTGTATAATTGTTGAATCACTATGTTGGACACTTGAAACCAATAAGATATGATATGTCAATGATACTTAAATAAAAATTTGATAAAACAAAATTATGGAAATAAGACCAAAAAAAAAAAATAGAGCCGATTGCTAAAAATAAGATGGGAGCTAAAACAAGATGGCTGTCACTGACGGTCCAAGGGGGTGTGCACTGTGTCTCTCGGGGGTGCGGAGGGGGCAGCGAGTGCACTATGGTGGGACTTCGCCATCTGTTAATCACAGGATTTAAAACCACAATTCAATTACATGGGATTCCATGCTACTATTCCTCTTGTCGAGTGGCTTTTCCATCTCAGAAGGCAGCAGGATCCCACCATAGAGTCAATGCGTGTCTAAAAGCCCGATTAAATGTGTTGTGGTGTCTGTGGAATATTTTAGTCTCTGGATATTATTTATATTGAGAGAAGAGCATCTTGGGAGATTGGAGATGCATTAAACCCTCACGCTTAATGGATGATCTTTCACTCCCAGACAGGCTGCACATTGCTGTTTGGGCTCCAGTGGCCCTGGGTAAGCTCTTGGCTTCTTCCCGACCTGCAGTAAACCTGCTCGCCTGGCTCGAGACACATTAGAAATAATCAAAATGCACTTGTTTGAATCAATACAGGGCATTAAGCGGCCCCTGGGCTTTATTTCAGGGTCTCTGATAGGAGTGGTTATCTTGGGTTGCACTGGGGTTTGGGTGACAAAAAATTTGAAACCGAAGGGGCTGGAAGTTTAACCCCTGGGTGTGTTTAGTCTTGTGAATGTTACTTGGCCCTCAAGTCTTTAGGAAGCTCCTGAGGCAGCTATCCTCCGTTAGTGTTCTATCCCTTTTCACTGGTCTGCTTCTCACCTTGTCCTTTCCACCTGGAATGCCCTTCCTTCTTCCTCCAGATGCCCAGATGTGACTCATTCTTCAAGAGCCAGCTACGATGTCACATTGATCTTCCTTCACTAATTCTTTATGCTGCCCCCTACCCCCAGCCCCCAGCCCCCAATAAACCCCAGGAAGCATAGTATCATAGAAAAAGTTCGGATTTTGGACTAGATAAGTCTGAATTTATGTTCCAGGTGTTATAGTTACGAGGTGTGTTTACCTGATGAGGCTTCTCTTTTAGCCTTATTTTTCCTTAACTGTAAAATGGGGATATTATCACTTACCTTTGGGTTTTTAGGAGGATCAAATGATGTTAGTAAGTATAGGGCCTATACTCAATAGTTATTAGTTCCTTCATCCTTCGTAGTTCATTCAGATAACTGTAATTTTTTAACCTTTTGGGGGTAATGGACCTTTTGAGCATCCACTGAGAGTTATGACCTCTCCTCCCAGGAAAAAAAATACATGCAAAAATTTTCATACATTTCAGGAACTTTAAGGATCCCCAAAGTCCAAGCAAGTACCCTTTAGGCGTGGTTGATTCCTAGGTCAAACCCCTCCCCTTATATACAGCTTTTAAAGATCTATGCAAAGCACCTGCAAAGGGATTTGGCACCTAGGAGGGCTTGAACAAATCCTGGTTAGTTTCTCTTCTTTCCTAAATTGCAATCAGAACATACCCGATGCCTGGAGGAAATCTATCTATAATTTTCCCTTATATTTAGTTTTGAGAAGCTGTCATGTAAAAGTAACAGAAATACCTCTGAGTAGAGACTCTAGTCCTTGACTGACATGTCTTCCAGCTGGCCTGCCATACCTAGTTTGAACAAATTTGGCCTTTTCAAAAAAATCGTCCCTTTCTTGTTGGACTCTACCCTGCAGTCCTGTGTGTGCTGCTCCCCAGCCGGGTGACGTGGTTTTGCTGACATCTCTGTCTTCGCTCTCTGTATGGAATTTACAGCAATTATCCTTTGGTTGGTCCCCGTGTCTGTATTTTGGCAGGCTGCCCTGCCTTCCATGTGATAACTGCTTTGCAGACAGAGCAGCCGAAGCTCTGCCAAAGCCTAATGTCACCCCTCATCAGATGCTGTCTGGGTCCAGGGGTTACTTACACCTCTCCCTCCTCTTCTCAAGTCTGCTGGTGCAGGTTTCCCTTGCACGAGGTTTAAAAGCACAGAAGATGTGCAAGTCTGGCTGTGATCCAGTTCATTTGAACAACGTTAGCGGTGAACCTGGATAATTCAGGCGCCTCGGAACGTTTTTTATAGCCTGCGCTACCTGGATTGGTCTGTCTGGCTGTGTACAGCAAGGAAATGAACTGGATAATCGCCATATTTCTATTCCACTCCGTGCTGTGAAGCCTGCGCCTCTGGAAACAAAAGTTTTCTGTACCACAAAGTCACTTCTCAAGAACAATTATGCCCCCTGGGGGTGAATATCTTTGTCAGTGTGTGCCAAAGTATGACTAATCAAACTGGCTCGAAAAGCACCTTTTCCCCACTGCACTTTCACTTGATATTTTCCCTGGAGAGTAACAAGGACAACAAAAAACTTTACAAACAAACCAACATCAAAGCAAAATCTTCCCTCCCCCCTCAAGAAATCAAAAGCCTCTCATCAATGTGCCCATTCTGACACTACAGGTCAGGCTCTATTTAGCTATTCTGGGGCTACATCTAGAGCTCCTGTGTCTGAGGGTGGAAGGATGCTGTGGACCACTATTTCTCAAACTTTAATGTGCATTCAGATGCCCTGGAGATCTTGTGGAAAAGCAGATTCTGATCCAGTGGGTGTGGGGTGTCTACCAAGCTTTCGACAGGCCAGTGTCACTGGTGTGGAGGCCCGCCTTGGAAAAGCGAGACCGCAGCCTCCGTGAAGCACCTGCCCACAACATATGCCAACCTAGGGGCCCCCCAGGCCCTCTGCTTGGGCTGCTCTTCAGACTGATTCTATTTTCTTCTAGCAAGCGCAAGTACAAAGACTCTGGTCTTGAGAGAAGAGCAAACACATTTTCATGAAATCAAGGCGGCATCCACCTGAATATATTACCCACAAGAAACCTCCTCACTGCAAGTCCTCACTGGCTTCTCACTAGCAATTTAAAGTTCTAAGTAGAAAATTGTTCATCACTCAAAATTTAGAACAGCCGAGGAAAGTGCAACGAATGTAAATTTTCAGAGTCTCGAGTGCTTGAGGCAGCAAAGAACAAATTTCTGGAGTTGAGTTCAAGACAAGGAAAACTGTAGTCGTATCTACCCATTCTTTTTTCACTCCTATTAAATACCATTCTTTTTTGGTTTTATGTCTCTTAGAAAATCACCTGAACTCTTTTCTGGAATGACTTGGGTATATATTAACAAGTTAATTATGTAAACATTTATTTTTTCAACACCGAGTCTCTACTATGTATAAAAATGTTGTGGTATCGACTCTGCTTCTAAGTTAATAAAGCAAGCCATTAACCTCCGCGAGTTTTCATTTTCACATCTGAATAATGAAGGGCTGGACAGATGATCCCAAGTTCTCTGGTATTGTGTCATTCTAAGCACTAGGGAGGCTGACCCAGTAAACATTCTGCCTGTTTGTGGCTTTTTACTACCCGACACAAAGGCTTTTCTTAGTTCTTTTTCTTTCATGACAGTGTAGAGAAGGCACCCATCATTCTGTTTATGTGTCTCATGGGCATAAGGCGATGTGTGAGGAAAGGAATGTTTCCCTGTGGTAATGTTGCCCCCCCCCCTTTTTTTTTGAGTGAAAGAGCATTCCTAGTAAAGAAAAATCCTACATAGAATTCCTAAATGTAAAAGCGAGAAATGTGAGGGGGGTCTGAAGCCCATCTGTGGGCCTTCCCTTGGACTCCTGATAATCTAGCTCTCTGTGGAAGACAGGTTTGCCTGTCTTGCCCTAAACTAAGTTCTCCACAGCCCCAATTCCAAATCATTCTGTGCTGTTTCTTCGTAAATAATGCCGGTGCTGGGAAATCCAATTTAGGGAAACAAATGTTTAAGGATGCATAAACCTGAGTGGGTCTTGGTAAAGAGAATTGAGGCAGTATAGAGAGGCTGTTTCCTTCTGAAGATGGTGAGGGAAAGAGGAACGGTCTGGCGACTCTGTGTAAAGCTGACCGGATTGGATCTTAACACCTCACGGTTCTTCTGTGCAAGGGATGGATGCAAGTTTTGTAATGGAGAGGCTGACTCCCAAGCTTGTCTTGAAACAAGAATGTGGGGCAGGCAGAGAGAGAGAGAGAGAAAGAGAAATGTAGCTAGGCTTTTCTCCCTGGGTCTGGTGGGCAGGAAATGAAGCAGAGCTGCTGGGAGCCTATGATGGATGGCGTGGAGGGGCCTTTCCTGTCCTTGTAGTGCATCCATTCACGTTGAGTTGGTTTGGAAGTCCCATCTGCAAACCACAGAGGCTGAGTTAAGACTCTAAATCAAATACTTCTGATTTCACTGCCTTTGGTGTCTGCGAAATGCTTGAGCACTGAGTGAAGAGAGGAATCCTACTTTCCATTTAGGTTAGTAAAGCATAAGCCCTGCTCTGGCCTTTGGACGAATTAACTTGTTACTTCATATATATAGAGATATGAAGCAACACCCCCCATATTTTATATATATTTATAATGTATTCTTTTTCTTTCTTACAGGATGAGTAAAAGTGAAGTGTTCCTTTTCTGTTGCGAAGGCTGCTGTCTAGTTGAGTTGCTTCTCTAGTGAGAACAGTCAGTGTCATTAATTTTTCTCCTGTACTGTGTGGGCTGTGGAACATGAAACTGACTTGATTGATCACATCGCCACTTCGGAGGCAGGTGGGTGAGTGGGTTGGTGAAACACTTCAGAGAGTTAATGCGTTTGTGTAGTTACCAGTGGCTTTGCCCTTCGGTAGATGAATTACGTTTTAGATCAGCTGGTGTGTGAGGGGCTTGGGTAAAAATCAGGAGGCGGGGAGAGAGGTGGGGAAAACTCGAGGGAGAAGATGACTCTGCCTCAGCTGCACCACAGCCATAATTGGGAGACCGGTTACAGGTGCTCGCTGTAAAGTGGGGCATGGCCAGGTTGGTGGGTGCCTGGGGCAGGAACCAGGATGGAAAAGAGATCGAAAATCATGTCCTATGAGGAAGAGGTCAAAGACCAAGAAGCCTATCTTATGGGAAGGGAGAAACTTGGCTTTTGTGTGTATCCTGTTTGTGGTCTTCAGTCCTCGAAAGGCTGTTGAAGAGAAGAGCTTGGGGTTATTTTGTGTGGCCTCCAAGGAAGAATTGGAGCTTATTTTGGCCCCATTTGTGGGTGGAATGTTTCACCGGAATGGGGTGGATTCTTACGGAAGTGAATTTCTCCCCATGTTATCATTCAAGCCAATGCTTTAAGGGAAATGCATGGTCTGGGATGTATTTAGCCTGGATGACCTCTAGAAACCCATGGAAGGCTGTCAGACAGTGATTCCATCACATTTCACAAATTTCCTTCCCATCTCCAATAACAGCTCATGAACAGTTTCTGGCCTGGCTGAAACTAGATATGCTGCCCGGAACGGAATCTACTTTTCCGTGGAAGTACAGTCATACAGAATTGGTTTTTTTTTCTTCTTTAAGAAATAAGAAGATTAAAAATCTTAGTTTCTGTATAGTTGTGGTATAGGAGAAAGAACACAGAATTTGAAACCTAGGGTAAGATCCTAGCTCAAACATTTTCTTGCTTTGTGATCTTGGGCAAAAGCTCAGTTTTTAAATTAATATAATAGAGGTAATGAGGTATTAATGTACAGGGTGGTTACAAGCATTAAGTGAAATTGTATTGGTAGAGTACCCGAGACATGGCCTGGTACATAGTAGTTGCTCAATAAATAGAAATTATTTCCTTTAATCTCCCAGACAAGTAAAAGTACTACAGTCAGACTGTAAGAAAAGAAAATGACAGGCCAATACCCCTGATGAATGTAGTTGCAAAAATTCTCAACAAAATACTGGCAAACTGGATCAACAGCACATTAAAAGTGTCATGCACCACGATCAAGTGGGATTCACCAGTGCAATGCAAGGATGGTTCAACATGCAGATCAATAAATATGACTCATTCACATTAATAGAATGAAAGATATAAGGCGTATGATCATCTTTCTAAGATGACAGTCCATGAGGCTGCTAAGCATTTGCCCTTCACTTAGATGAACACGGATCATGGATCCATGGCTTATGGGATGGAGGGATGAAGTGGCAGGATATTGGATGCCAGTGTGTGGGTAGTTCAGACAAGAACAAGGGTCTTTTGTGGTCCTATTTGCTTCACAGCAGTGTGTGTGCATGTGTGTGTGTGCACGTGCACACACGTGTGTGTATAGTTTTCCTTCTGCTTCTTTTAGGCTCAGGCTCTCTATTGCATCATTTCCTGTAGCCCAGTGTTTCTCAAACTCCAGTGTGCCGCACAATCTCCTGGAGATCTTGCTAAAATGCAGATGCTGATTCAACGTATCCATGAAGGGGCCTGAGCTTCTGCATTTCTAACAAGCATCCAGGTGGTGCTGAGGCTGCTGGTGTCTGGACTACATTCAGAGCAGAAAGGTTTCAGTCCACGCGAATGCTGCCTGCGGAAAGCCTCTGGAGCCAGTTCTAGTTTGCTGATGACTTTGTAGTTCTGCCTGCCTCTCTGTTCCTGCCAGAATTCATGGAGAATGTTTCCTTATCATATGTTACTAAGGCTTGTTGTTTGCGAGTACTATGTATCTCTTTTTCTCCAAAGATGAGGTCCACGTGCACTCTATAAGGTCCATATTTCTCAGAGTGGGGCTAACACTGCTGGTGGTGAAACCCTAAGTACAAACCTGTTCTAGAAAAGAAATTCATCTTGTTAGAGGGAGCTGAGCTACTTACAAGGCAGATAACGTCCTGCAGCTTGCTGAATTGATGGAGAGAGGCACCGGGATTCAGACTCACCTATTTTTCATTCTTTGAATGAAGTCTATCTTCTGAATTACATGAGCCATGTGAAGCAGGGAAAGAGAGCAATGGTTCTGGAAACAAAGACAGAGTTCTTATCTTTTAATACAGAAGAGAGTGCCTCGGGATATTATTATTTGTGATTTATGGGGTGCATAGCAATATGTCCAGTGTCTCACCACTGCAGACAGAGGGCTCTGACCCTCTGCCTTTGATGAACTCTTGTAGCTTCCCAGGGGCAATTTTCCGCTGCTGAATAGTTGCTGCATCACAAGATTCTGGCTTAAAAAATCATATGGAATGAGATGCTAGGAAACTTGGTTTCTAGTTCCAATCCTACCACCGACTTATTCTGACTTTGTCCAAATTTCTTACATTTTCGGACCTGTTAGTAAATCAGGTTGCTCACCCTCGCTATCAGTATTTGCTTGTGAAATATGTTGAGGTGTTTATTAGCTAAATTAGTCTCAAATATTTGTGAAAACTCACTTTTTCTTCTGAGGATATATCAGCTTTCACTGATAAGATCAAACCATGTAAATGAATAAAATCAACTAAATAGAACAGAGAGGACCAGAGCACCCTTTGTAAACAAGTTTCCTTCCTTTCTCCGTTCCTTCCCTCTCTTCCTTCTGTTTTTTTTTAAACTTATTTCGAAATAATTTAAGATTTAAAGAAAAGTTACAAGAATAGTATAAAGGATTCCTGTATAAATTCTACCCAGATTGCCCAAATGTTAACATTTTGCCACGTTTGCTTTCTCTTTCTTTCTCTTTGTGTGTGTATCTCTACGTTTTTTTTCTGGCCTACTTAAGTGGAAATGGAGGACAAGATAGATGCTTCTTTAGGCTTCTATTTCAGTGAGTATTCTAAGGATATTTTCTTAC
The DNA here is from genome assembly GCF_054177405.1 of Leptonychotes weddellii. Lineage (NCBI taxonomy): Eukaryota > Metazoa > Chordata > Mammalia > Carnivora > Phocidae > Leptonychotes > Leptonychotes weddellii. The sequence goes on from NC_138370.1 coordinate 74,258,093, forward strand.
ATACCCAGAGTACAGTTATCAAAATTAAGAAATTAGATTGACAGTACTACTGAATCTATAGACTTCATTCAAATTTTGTCAATTTATAGCAAGACAACAAAAAGAAGCTTCTTTGGTCCAGATCCAGACCAGGTGCACGCATTGCCTACGGCTGTCCTGTGTCTTGTCTCCTTCACCTGGATCATCAGCTTCATCTGTCTGTCTTTCATAGGGAAGGCAAACTCTTGACCTTAAGAGATTTCAGGGAAGTTGAATAAACAAATGTTATTTTATTTTAACAAGCTGTCATGGAAGGCATCTAGGAGCCCTCAAGGTTGAATTCGGGGAAAATCAAAGTTTTTTTAAATTATAAAAATAATACACAATTATTATAAAAATTGAAACAATGCAGAAACAGATCAAGTCAAAATAAAAGTCCTCCCTCTAATCTCACTCAAGAGTAAACACTGTTAAAGATTTTTGTGTACTGTTTTAGGTCTTTTTCTATGCTCATGAAATATATACAGGTATAATGTGTGTGTGTTTTAACAAAAATGAGATCATACTATACATATTGTTCTTTTTAAAAGAACATAATTATACATATACATAATTTTCTTTTTAAATAATTAGTATGTCGTTGGCACATTTCCCTGTCATTCTGTCCAGGTCTGTGAGGGTGACTGTGGGCATCCTTGCTGGGGAAGCCCAAAGCTGAGCTCAAAGTCTTCCATCTTGCTTTTGCTGGTAGCTTTGATTGGCTGATAAGCTGGGAGGTAGCTTTGTGCCCTGGAAAAGAACACTCTTCATTCATAGCTAGTTGTTCGAGTATATAAGGAGAGTTTGGGGAACAAACTCCTTTGGATTCTTGACCCTTTCTGCCCTTCTCTCTCATGGCGCCTTCAGATCCTTCTCTTAATTTATGGACCTTTCTTGGAAAACCACATTACAGTGGCTGTAGCCGGGAAAGGCTTGATTACAACTTGGATAACATAGCCTTAATGTCCACCCATTGCAAAGGTTGAAATGAAGTATGAAAAAAATACTTAAAATAACACTTTTAGTTCATGAAAATCTCTCTTTTGCACTGCAGCTAGAGTCCATGATGTCATGACGTGGTACACACACACACACACACACACACACACATCGATATGCGCACATGCACACACACATTTTGTAAAGTTTCTGTGATCACATATCTGAGCACCATCCCCATGGGTGTTAATTTCTAACTGTTTAGATACTCTTTTATCTGCATCCCAGATTAGCAGTGCAGCTGTTCTCCGGTCTTAGACACACTTGCCTGATTTCGAAGTGACATTAGGGGGTTTCTTGCAACTGTTTTGCTGACATCTTTAAGAAAATTGGTCTTAGAGATTGGCCTAGGCTGGTTTTCTTTTGGTTCTTGAGTGTATTTTCTCTGGACCTTTCTGACCTTTAACTTTATTTTTTCTTTGCTTACCCTGACCCCATGGTGCCTTTAAACCCAAGAGGGCAACCAGACAGTGATCATCCAAAGTTGTTTATGAGCTTGATGGTTGTGTTAGTGGTTTTTCCATCTTGCCTCTCCCCCAGCAGCCTTTAGGCTGAAAGCACTGTGAAACAGGGGCTGTTTTCGTCGAACTGCCTTCTTGCACTTGTTGGGCAAAAGCAGAGCAGTGATTGAGTCCTCCACACCCTTATGGCACTGCAGAGTAATAACATTTATCACACTTCTTGTTTAAGCCCTTTAGAGAATGACATTTCACTGTGTAATTTTGCTTCACAGATTTTTCCCTTGTGAGTTTTAACTTTCAGGGTAGAATTCTCTCTTATGGCTTCACCTTCTTCCTATTTTGTGTATCTGTGAGAAGTTGCACAAATAGGGCTCCTCTCAGCATAGCAAATGGAATCAGGTCATGCTCCCAAGTGCCCTTCACCTCGAGATTCCTGATTGTTTCTTCCTTATTTGTTGTGAGCAGACCCAAATTGCCTCACCTCTAGCTGCCCTTTCCACTTTATGAAACAAGCAACTAATAGCAACGCAACTCTAAAAATTCCCGGATGACCTGCATTTTGCTCTTTTTATTATCCCTTAAGAAATGTCTCTGTAATTGAAATCTAGAGTAGCAGAGTTTTGTGATCTTGTCATTTAGCATTTTACTTATGTTTGCCTTATTTACACTGCGCCTTTAAACCCCAGAGTGGTCAAAGTCTGCCCAAGAGACCAGCAGGACTGAAACCAAGAACGTTGTCATTAATTCAAAGGCGGGAAGTTAAACAGAGGTCTCAGTGCCCACCCTTGTTAGGGAGTCAGAAGGAGGAAAAGGAAAAGGAGGGGAAGAACGCTGGGACGTTGTAGTGGGTAGCAGCAGGGAGAGGCCAAGATTTATACTGCATGCTACATTTTATTTATTTAGGGGGACATGGATATCTGGTTTTTTCCCTCTATGGTAATTTATCAGGGAGTGCATCCTGATTTAGTAGTGCACAGAAGACCCCCACTGCTAATTCTCCTTTATTTCATATATTTCTTTTACCTTAACTCATAAAGCTTCAGCGTTGCTACTTGCTTTATCATCCATTTGTATTTCATTGCGAGTCTAACACTTTTTGATCTATAGCGCAAGCCCTCCTTGCCCCACCTCTTTGTCCTCTCTTCACAGATTGCATGCCTCAGTATTGACATTTCAGTCATTTGATTTATCCCAACAGGTTCCCCGATGCCAACCAGATCATAATTCCCTTTCTGGCAGCATCACTTCAAGACCTTCCTGGTTATTTCCCTTGGCTCCTAGTATTTGTGGATCGGCACCTACGAGATTTACTGATGATTTGTCTCCTCTTTTAGGTTTCTGTTTGCTTAGATCCAAACCACAGGTGGTAACTTAGGAGGCCTGAGGATATCTGGAATTGTGTGAAATGTGAGCTTTGTTCTGCCTGGTAGGGAGTGCTGGAATGTTCTATCACCAGCATTGTCACAGAAGGGCCATTTCTGGAATTGGTTAAAACAGAAGGATCTGCCCATAAGCATTCTGTTAGCCTTTGGTAAATCGAATACCATCTACCTAATTTTCCTGGGAGCTTCCAGTTAGGGAGAGTTGGATTACCAGCTTTCAAAGTGGGTTATCTTTTAAAAAGAGGTACACACCTATAAGAAGCTCATACTAATTTTGGTTAGAGAGGAGTAGAATCCTCCTTTTCTTGTGCCATTTTTTTCATCAGTATTTGTGTGCTCTGAGACACAAACACACACACACGTTAGAGAAATAGGAGAGAGAAAAAAATTTCTCCTTTTGTGAATTCTCATGATGTGGCTTTAAAATACTGAATGCTGCATTATCACAAGACCTTCAGTTGTCCTGATTTACATTAGTGAAATCTATTTCTCATGTCAGGCAAGAGAAAGCTGCCTGGTCTCTCTAGCTTTCTTTACACAGTTTCTATGATTCTATGGGGAGGGAGGTTTTGTGGCTTATGTGTAGTACATTAGAAATTAAGAAAAGTAGCTTTGTCCTTAAATTAAATACAATCTAAAATTTACACATTGTTTGAAGTTATAATGCCATGAAGTATACTCATAATTCTCCATCCCATTGCTTTACTCTGTCAAGCATGTGGGGCTGGGTCTTTCAGGGCTGTTCTAGTTGGGGTTCATGAAGTTGATCCTGGCTGATCACGTGATGGTAGATAAAAGACTTTCTGACTGTGGGTAGGAATGACCACCAAAATTTCCGCCCCCTCATCCTGTCATTGCTAAGGATGCACTGGCAATAAGGCACTGTGGAGTCTGCTTTCCCACTGTTCCCTCATCTTTGAAATAAAGGAGTTCAATAAGTCTCCCAGGCCCCAAATAGAATTTAAAACGGGCTTCTCTTGCAGCTGGAGGGATTTGGGTAGCTATGAGGAAGAATGTCCTGACTCTGAGGATGTCAAATTGCTTGAATGTTTATATAATCACATTTTCAACAGACTTTAAAAAAAATATTTTAATCTCTTTCAAAGATACCTGAAGGCGGAGGAGAGAACCCTTTGGCTTTGGGTCCACAACTCAGTTCTGTAGTTAGGAAGATTGGAGCAGGTAATACCAGTTTGTAATGATACATGGATTTCTGCCCGATATCAACGTTCCATTGATAAAAAAGATTCCTGGAATCTTGTGAAACGAGTCCAAGCTTATAGATAGGATGACTGAGTAAATGATAGTAAAGCAGTGACCAAAAATGTCAAGAGATAAAAGCATGGGAAAAAAATCCTAATAAAGGGTATATGTTTAACATCAGAGGTAAATAATAAGAAATCAACCAAATTTACTTAAAAAAATCCATTTTTGGAAAGGAATGACAAAAAAAGAGAAGAAGCAGAATTAAGACTTCATTTTTGAATAAGGGACACTAATGGGGTCAGATTTGAGGACATGAAGGGAAAAATAGTATTAATATATTTTTTTTCAAAACATCTGTAGATGAAGTCACTAGGGCAATGTGATCTGTATGTCCAAAGCTCTATATTACTTATCTGGCACCAGGATTAACAATAATACACATATGCCTGTTGGAATTACCAAGTAGAGTACAGTAGAAGAAACAACATTTATCCCTAATGCCCAACATTTAGAATCATTTTTTATAGATTCAACCAATCCTTACCAATTGCATTTATGGAGAATTGTAGAGAATTTAATTATTCTATTGTAATAATATGTACACTCTGCAATTAGGAATATTGCTGTAGGTGTTGACTGAAGATGCATAAGCTGATGGCTTTTTAACAAGAATGGAAGACAAGATATAAGAACAAAATAGACTCCTTGTTGAGCTAGACTCCTTGTTCAGCTATGGCTTCTCACAGGTTTGTTTTGTTTTGTTTTTAGGCTGAGAGTGAAGTACTGATTTACCTTTATATAAGCAGCATAATTTATCGGCACTGATTAAAATTATGAGGTATGCAGCGACAGCTCTTTATATTCCAGGTAAATGCTTCCTTTGTGCTTTTCAGACAAGAATTTCTGACATGATGTGGGAAAAACTGAAGAAGTCAGTCTTTGGGGTGTATTTTTATCCAGGAGGTGGCTTGAGATGGATTAATGGCAAATCACAATAAATTATTTATCAGATAATAAGTGTGATAATTGTTCTTATTTATCATCAGTATAACTTGCCTTGTTCTCCTGTCATGCTTTCAATCAAACCCTCCCCAAAGATTTGCTGGTTAAAATACACAACCAAAAGGTCATTCCAACAATTTTTACTCATAATGGCACACTGATTATCTCCTAATTGGAAAATGTAAACTAGGGGCTCTGTAAGTAATAGGAGCGACCCTTGCATTTCTAACATAATGAGGAGAGTGGCTCTGTACCTCATTCATCCTACCATGGGGAAGAGTACCATTTTCCGTAATTTTGATGGCCTCCTGAATTAATTGGAAATAACTTTTTTGTTTTCCATGGAGAAGGAAATAAACCCACATGCCCAAATTTGCTGAAAAAGTAGAGATATAAAATACCACTCACTATCTACTGTCCCACTGGCAGCTAATCCATTGAAGCTTAATTGTAATTATCCACCAGGTCTGGGGCCAGAGAGGAATACTGATTACCGCTACGTGCGTTTCCATGGGCAAGACTGTGTATTGAGCCTGTTGCAAAGTTTCAAGTAAATTCATTTCTACCGGCAGCTGTAATGGATCATTGGTCATGGACTATTTCTGGACTTGGTGCGATGGGTGAAAATAATTCCAACTTATTTGTGCAGAATTCCTTAAAACTACCATTCTATTAAAAGGAGACTGATACACACTCATGTACCCCACAGTCTTGAGTCGGAGGCATCTGTGGTCCAAATGGCCCTGGGTTATTTCCCTGTGGTTTACCTCTTTACCCAGAAATCCATGCTCAGCTAGCTACACAGCTGGCAAGGGTTTCCCAAACTTCCTTAAGAGAACAGATGCATAAGATGCATGAGAACAGTGGCTACCATGAGCAAAGCAGTCCACACACTTCTCTGTCTCTCCCCTCCCCTCCCTCCCTCTCTTCCTTTCCTCTCCTCCTTTCTTCCCCCTCTCATTTTTGGGCATGACCCCAAGGTCATAGCTCAGATAGGACCCTCTCCTAAGGCTTGATTTCCTGCTCATGTGCCCCCTGTCACACAGCTAATAGCCTCTTTTGCGCATGCTGCTCCTTTGTAGCTCTGTGAACCTTGCCCAGCCCATGTGTTTCTTCCTTCCAGGTCAGTCTGCTTCTCCTGTATGATCTGGGGATTTTTTTTTTTTTAAAGATTTTATTTATTTATTTGACAGAGAGAGACACAGCGAGAGAGGGAACACAAGCAGGGGGAGAGGGAACACAAGCAGGGGGAGTGGCAGAGGGAGAAGCAGGCTTCCCGCGGAGCAGGGAGCCCGATGTGGGGCTCAATCCCAGGACCCTGGGATCATGACCTGAGCTGAAGGCAGACGCTTAACGTCTGAGCCACCCAGGCGCCCCGATCTGGGGATTTTTCATACATCTGGGTCAGATCACCATCTTTCCCAAGTTGCTTAGTGTCTTTCCACAGCTCCTTTCTACAGGTCTCCTCCTAATGTGCTAGCGCGCATGCCCCCCTAGACCCACTTGCTCTGTTCTTATCTTGGTTTCCAGCCCCCTTACCATGTTTCCCATCTTGCATAACTCTCTTCAGACCGTTTGTATTGTGTCTCATATTTCCAATCTCGCCCTCATCCTTGGACACTCTTCAGTTCCCTCTTTCTAATGTTACACATTGGGAGAGCTGGATTCACTTCCACCCCTGCAGCTCGGTTACTGTAAGAGATTGAGCCTTCCACCTTATCCCATAGTGGAGCTTAAGCAGTATCAGTGTCAACTGATAGTAGAGGCCACTTTCTGACTCTCAATAACCTACCTGGTTAGTGGGCCTATTTCCCAAAAGGGACTTGATAGTTATCTCCGAGGTTTTATTAGTTCATTATGAAGTTGGCCTGCCGCATCTAGCAAATAGAAGTTTTCGGTGGACTGGGTGATAGTAGTATTTTCTCAAAGGGTGCCATGCAGGTTTTAACTGAGTGCTCTTTTGGTTCTGGTACTGATTGAGACTCAGTGACTCTCACCTTATGAACCAGGCAAGCAGTTCTTCCTGTGATCAAATGTTTTGAACCCCCAAATTAGGACACATGGATGAACAACAGAATACTTGAAAACTTGAAAAATCTAGACTGTCGTGTTAGTTGTCTATTGCTGTGTCACAAGCCACCCCCAAACTGAGGTGGCTTAAAACAACAAACTTCTATTATCTCCCACGGTTTTTGTGGGTCAGGGATTTGGGAGCAGTTTAGCTGGTGCAGGGTCTGTCATGAGGCTGTAGTCAAGATATTGGCTGAGATTGCGGTTACCTGAAAACTTGACTTGGTGCTTCCAAGATGACTCCCTCAGGTGGCTGCAGGCAGGCCTCTGTTCTTTGCCACATAGGCCTCTTCATAGGATTGCTAAATATTCTCACAGTACGGTAGCTGGCTTCCCCACAGCAAGTGATCCAAAACAGCAAGATAGAAGCTATAATGTCTTTTACAACCTAGCCTTGGAAGTCACACTCTATTATTTCCATAGTATCCTATCCTATTATTTCCACAATATTCCAAAAGTCAGCCCTATTCATTGTGGAAGGGGGCCACCCAAGGGCAAGAATACAGGGAGGCACAGATCACTAGGAACCATCTTGGAGGCTATCTACCACAAAAGTGTAAACTCATTTATTATGCTTCACCTACTCTCACTATCTTTCCAACCATGCTTAAAACGTGGTGGGGAGGACTGTGCCTGGCTCAGCTCAGCTGAAAGAGGCACGGGGCACACTAAGCCCTTTGAGCTCTCAAATCAGAAAACAAAGGAGTCCAATGAGCATCATGGTTAAAACTAATCAGAAGTTTAATTTATTCTTTGGTCTGTCTTCCCCCAAACTTGATGTTTCCCAACGTGTATTTCCCAGAGTACTAGTCCCATGAGGTGATCTACCAAAAATTATTTTGCAGTCAAACTCAGAGATTCACAATTTTCATGGCCTGATTGATGATGATTCTGAGACTTCTTGCAACAGAAATACTTGTTTCACTTTGTTCAGCCCAGAATTTCTCAAGTTTATTTGTCCACAGATTTTTTTTTCATTTTGTCACACCTAAAAACAACCTCCAAACCTAGTGTTCTTTAAATTATACATTTTGAAACACTGGTCTAGATAGTTAGAGGTCCATAACCAATATTATTCCAGAACAGATTTAAGATGATTGTGATATAAAAGTAGCACATTGAATCTACCTGGAATCATATAGTTGAATATGCCTACTAGACTGAAGCCCTTGAAGGGCAATCTTGCATCCACAATACCTAACTCAAAACCTGAAACTGTTGGTTGGGGAACCCTCAATCAACTATCCTTTGTACTATGTCTAAGAGCATGCACTTTGATGTTTCTTTACCCCCATGTGAGATCTCTATTGAAAACTGGTCCGCAAAGTCTTTCAAAGAGTGTTAACCTTCTTCCCCCAGGTGGAGGAAATATTCTCCACCTACATATACACTCCAAGAAGCATTGCACTGCTGAGATTAAGCATCTCTTAGCTGGTGTATTTTATGGCTGAATTGTTTGTCTTGGTATGTAAGCCTCTGGGGCATAACCATTTCTTCTTATGAGTCTGGTATAGCACTCAGCACACTGTCAGCATTCAACCCAAAATAAATCATTATAATAATAGTCATAAACATAAATCAAGGGAGCACAATTGAACTATTTATAGCCTTACAGGAGAAGCACAATAGAAAAAGTCCAGTTATTTTCCATCATATTATCCTATATCATTTCCAAGCAAAATGTCATATTGTCCACTAGTGTGTAACCAGGTAATGAAGGATTCTGGTATAACCTGCAAATTCCATGGGGCCAGAGTTAAATTATGTGAGGCTAGAAGCTCATGTTTCCTAAGTTTCTATAATTAAAATCTGAATTTCTAGGGCTTATTAAGGTAATATTTAACATATAATTATGTTGACATTTTAAAAAGGAAAAGTGTTTAAGACAAATTATGTAGTAATATTTAATCACAAAAATCTACTTGTTCTGCTCATTTCTTCAAAGGTCTTCTCTTTTGTTTCCAAGGTGAAAGCTTAAGCTTAATGACGATTTTAATCTAATGTTTAATATAATGGATAATAGTGGATTCATTAGTGGGTTATCCCTCCTACATAATATATAAGGTGCTTTTACCACACTGAAACCCAGGCCACCCTTACAGTTGGGCTTGTCATTCCATATGACTGAATAGCAAACTATAGTAGTCACATTTTCCTTTTTTTTTTGTAACATGAGGAATTTGGAAAATACATCTACACATACATACACACCCCCACACTCAGCCCTCCCCATATATGTGAAAATATCGATCCTCAATATATCCATCATCAAGCAAGCCACTTGAACATCCTGATAGACTTCTTTCAAGGCTTTTCTTTAAGCATATACTTTAAAAAATACACAAAGAACATATGACTATTTTCCTTGTGTGTTTTTTATTAAAACATTTCAGATAGAGCCGAAGTTCTTGTCAACTACCATCTAAATCTTGCCCTCCCTTTTGTGAGTGGCACTCCCCTTTTTGAGTGCTGCCTTTTTATGGTATTCATAATCATGAATTTGGTTGATATTCTTCCAGATGATTGTTTTTTGCACTAACATACATATATATGCATTTCTATGAAGTGTACGGTATTGTCTTAACACATCAAAACATTTTTACATTATATTTTATGTATTTTAATACAAATTACTTGTAAACAAAACTACCTATGGCTATGTGCACACATGCACACACTCATGCTCTAATTCATTCATTTTATCCACTATGTGATATTTCACCTCTTGAATATACAACATTTTGTTTAACAGTTCCATCATTTCTATTGCAATGGACATCTTTGCGTATGCTCAGAGTGGTTTAAAAATGTTTTATTTTTATTTATTTAAAAAATGATACCTAGAAGTATAAAAGCTGGGTCATGGGTATGTACATTTTTTTATTTTAACGAGTGGTGCAAAGTGAATGTTCTAATTTACACAGCCAACGCTGGTGAATGGCTCCCTCTCTCTATAAAACCTTGCCAATGCATGGTATTTTCAAATGGTAACACTTCTTCCTAACCAATTGGTGCAAAATATCATTAGTGATTTGACTTGAAGTTCCCTGGCTATTAGTGAGCACGAACCTATTGTCATATGTTTCTTGTCCATTTGCATTTCCTTCTCAATAAATTGCATATTTATATTCTTTGTTTATTTTCCTACTAGATTGTCTTTTTCTTATTAAATTGTAGAAGTTCTTCCTGTGTTCTGGATACAAACATTCTGTCTTTCATATTTGTTTTAAATATCTTTCACAATCTGGTTTTTGTCTTTGATTTTTTTTAGGTATCTTTTGTTTAAAAGTAGTTTAAAATTGGTGGTGCCTGGGTGGCTCAGTCGTTAAGCGTCTGCCTTCTGCTCAGGTCATGATCCTGGGGTCCTGGGGCCCAGCCCCGCATCGTGCTCCCTGCTCGATGGGAAGCCTGCTTCTCTCTCTACCACCCCCCCTGCTTATGTTCCCTCTCTCGCTGTCTCTCTGTCAAATAAATAAATAAAATCTTTAAAAAAAAAGTAGTTTAAAATTTTCAGGTAATCAAATTTATGTTTTCTTTTATGGTTTTTTACTTTTTTTTTTAATTTTAGAAAGACATGTTTAGTTTTTTCCCCCTTTAGTTACAGTGAGTTTGCAGTAATTCTGGGTCTTAGCTTGATCAGATGTGAAATCAATGTAGAATTGAAACTCAAGTTAGTCAATAACTAGACTTAATGGACTTAATGGAGAATCACAGAAAATATTTAATACATGTAACCCATTTGAAAAAAGCAAAGGTGCCATCTTCTTTTTATATCAATGATTTTATGCTTGAGCTTATTATATGTAGCAGTTGGATTCCACTCCTTTGATTTCCACCATCATCTAATCAGACATTTGGCAATCTCCATTAAATGGCTTTCTCATTCTGTCACTAAAATTTTAACAGCAGTTGTTAAATGAAACAGGAGAAAGCTGTGTTCACCAAGATGTACTCCAATTGCAAGGGAAAATGGTTTCAGAATTGGAATCAACATGGTTATATCACATGAGAAAAATTTCTCTCCAACTCTCCTGCTCTATGTACACCTGGCACCCTCTGTTTTTACAGGAGATTTTCTATATCCAAACACCTTCCAGCACGTTTATCCTTGTCTGCTTTATTGGCATTTGTTCAGAGTAAGATACCAAATAGTGAGACAATTACAAGTCTGACAAGGTCTAAAGTGACAGCTGCCCAAGTTTCCAGCAATGGAGATGGAACACGGAATCTTGGTGAGACGGACAGATTCCTCCTGCCACACCACTGTACCATGGGGCCAGCCTTCACACTGCGTACATGTGCTAATGCTAAGAGCATGTGGTGGATTGTGTGGCTACCTTGATAGTTTCGGGCTTGTTGTAAATATCATTGGATTGACAGGGTGGCATTGAAAGCATCTTTTTCAAGCAAAATTTAAATGTAACTCTATGGCTAATATTATATTGGATGTTCTTAATTAATGAAGATCTTTCGTATGTCTTATATTGTGTATTCCTCACAATAAACCTGAAAGGTATTATTTTTAAAATCACAGCTTTATTGAGATATACTTCAAATACCATCTAATTCACCTATTTAAAGTACTCAGTTAAGCAGCTTTTAGTATATTTATGGAGTATGAAACCATCAACACAATCAATTTTAGAATGTTTTCATCATCCCCCCAAGAATCTCCATACCCTGTGGCAGTCACTTTGCCACCCCTCCACCCCCGGCCCTAGACAATCATTAATCTACTTTCTGCCGCTATAAATATGCCTTTTCTGGACATTTCATACAAATGAAACCATTCAATATGTTGTCTTTTGTGACTGGCTTCTTTCATTTAGTATGTTTTCAAGGTTCATCCATATCGTAGCATGTATTAGTATTTTATTCTTTATGAATGCCGAAAAATATTTCATTGTATAGATATACCATATTTTGTTTATCCATTCATCAGTTGATAAACATTTGTGTTGTCTCCACTCTGATAGGTATTATTGCCCTCATTTGATAAATGAAGAAACAGTGTCAAAACACTTAAGCCATCTATCCACAGTCACACAGCCAGTCAGTGTCAGAACTATAAAGTAAATTCAATGCACATTTCATAATTTAAGAATATCTCCTTTCATATCTCCCTTTCTTCCTGCTTTCTCGTAAGATTGAGAATACCCCAATGTGTTTAGAAATATTGCTATTAACTTGATTCCTCTGATGCGAAGTCATTTTCTTTGATCCCCCTGGGTAGGGATCAAGTTCTTGGGCACCATAAGTGTAATGAGATTTACACACATCAAAAGCTCAACACAGACATTCTCCAAGTGCATATACTTTAGAATCCCACTCATTATCGTCATGCTAACCCGTTAACTTTCGACAGTTTGGTAGTTGATGAGAGTGAACAAATTCCTGGCTGATATGTTAGCTATGATTTGAAAGCAGGGAGGAGTAAAATGTCTTGAAATTTTTCCTAGTTCCAAATTTAACAGATTTAGAGAGCTCTGCTTCCTTGCTCAATATGTTACATGTGGGAGAATGTCTCAAATGTAAAAACAAACTTGATGCTAATGGTGAACAATGAAGTTTGTGATTCCATAGCTTGTTTTAAGGTTACTTCATATGTGGCATTTAGCATAGTATAGTGGAATTGTTGAAACTGAAGTTGGATAATGTAATTAAAGTCTCTCACATATGGAAGAAAACACCAATTAATTTAAAAGACTCCTTGGGACTTACTGATCATCATGCTGTGCCAGATAAATTATTAATGATCAAATGAATTGGCCAGAATGTTCCATATTCAGCAATAGTAGTTGAAACTAGTGATTTCTGCTTTCTGGTTATAGGGCAGGTAGGAAAACCTGGATCCATACATTTTTATATTTGGGAGGGACATCACATATCAGCTAATTTTCAATCTCTTTTTCTTTACAGTTGAGGAACCTGAGTCCTAAAGAAGTTAAGGTCTTTTTTAAAGTCACAAAGTGAAGGTCAGTCTTCTTATGCTTCACCTGACTAACAACTATCCTTTAGACTCAGCAGATGCCTCTGACAGGAGCCATGCCTGACATCTTTCCTCAATTCTCCTTTGCTTTTCCAAAATTTCTACGGGTATTGTAATGATTTGTTATGTGAACTTGGTTAAATGTGAGTTTGACTATGTCCTGCTCGTTTATGTATTCCCAGTGTCCAGCAGTAACCTGGGAACACAACAGATGCTCCATAAATATTCATTGAATGAATTAAGCTTGTGTTTCTGTAACACTCTATCCAGTGTTCTTTCGTGCTTTTCTGTCTCATGGTCCAGGCTAGTTTTTGTATGTTTTTAGCAATGGGACAGTCTCCTCCCCACTAAATCTGACAGAAATGCCCAGTGCATAAGACAGATAATAGAAGAGCTGTCTTGGTGGAGGCAGGGGTTGAGGGCCAAGGGGAAGAACATCTCAGAGGAGTGCCAAGGAACTGGGGATCACAGCTGAACCCACCCATTCCAGACTCTTAAAGAGAATTAGAATTAAGATCCTAACTAGGAATAGCTATTGCATATCCATTAGTCCATGTCCTATTTGAAAAAAGTAATGATCCATAAGCTTATACAAGACTCTAAGTCTTGTAGGAAGCTATATGTTCATTCAGTTCTCTTACCAATCATGTAATGAGTACCTACGACGTACTAGGCTCTGTTTTAATAACTAGGGATATAAAACAGTGAGCAAAACCAAAATATTTTCCGTCATGGAGCTTCTATTCTGATAGGGGAAGATAGATAATAAAAAAGATAAGTTATGTAGTAAATTTGATGGTGATAAGGTCTATAGAGAAATGTGTGAAAGGAGTACGAGTGTGTGTGTGTGTGTGTGTGTGTGTGTGTGTGTGTTTGTGTCTGTGAGGGCGATCTGTTGAGGAATTGCAATTTTATTTATTTATTTTATTTTTAAAGATTTTATTTATTTATTCGACAGTGAGAGACACAGCGAGAGAGGGAACACAAGCAGGGGGAGTGGGAGAGGGAGAAGAAGGCCCCCCGTGGAACAGGGAGCCTGATGGAGGGTGGGATCATGACCCCGGCCGAAGGCAGACGCTCAACGACTGAGCCACCCAGGTGCCCTGAGGAATTGCAATTTTAAATGGGGTAGTCTAAGTGAGAAAGCGACATTTGCATATTGACTTGAAAGAAGTGAGGGCATGGGCCATCCGGGGCAATAAATGCAAAGCCCTAAGTGAAAGCATGCCTGGTATGTGAAAAGAGGGATTCTCTCTTCAGTCTCCTTTGCATGAGATTCCTTAGATTATGGAGAGTCAGAGAAGAATTTTGATCAAGGAAATGATTGGGTTACATTTTCTTCTTTCAGATCCTATCAGCAGGCAGTAAGTAGGTAGGAAGGCACTTTCATTACGAATGATCTAAGAATGACTTACCTGATATCAGGGAATTCAGTTTTGTTTGGCCAATTATGTTGACTGAAATATGTGCTGATTTGAGATGTAAATGAATCGTCTTCCCATTTCCCTCCCTATTCCTGCACAGAAGGGAAGAGTTAAGACTCTCCTTTCTAAAGAGGTCTTTAAAATAGGCTAGAGTCTCATCTGGGGTAGTTTAGGCGAGGCCTTGCCTGAAGGCAGATCAATCTCTCAAGTCTCATTAAGGCCCAGAGAGTCTTTGCAACAGACTGAGCCTCTCCAGGTGATCTCAAACTCTCTCTATTAACCAGGAGAAAGTCCTTTGGTACTATCATCCATTCAGTTTTCCCTGCATCAGATGCAGAGAAAATACTGGGGCGTCCCAGCCCTTCAGGGGTGTGGGAGCACTGTTCTCCATCGGTTAGACCGGGAGCTGCATCATTAGTGTGATGCCGAAGGAAACGAGTCCTGAGAGGTTGCTGTGTGATTTCTGTGACCATATTTGCTACAGACCCTATTTCCTAAATTGCCTTACTAGTTTCTTTCAAGGGAGGTTGTTATCTGCTACTCTAAACAACTTGCTTTGTAGCCAAGTCACTTGTGGAGAGGACAAGTTATGAGGCTTCTGAACCAGGCTGGCAAGGGGAGTAAGAGAATGGCGACCAAGGGCCTTTAAGTGCTGTTCGAATTACGGTTTTGTTTGGGGCTCCGTGGAGTATAGTGTGTATGTTTTATTTAATGAGTGCCTGACACTGAAAAATGGATGCCGTACAACTTTCTAGTGGGAAGCTGGGGAAGGTGAGTCAGAACACCAGGGGAGCTCGAAGTGGAGGAGATACACCCTGTCCTGTCATTACGAAGTTCATGCTCCTCAGTTGTTGCCACCTGTTAAACGCCCTTCACTGTGGCTCCCCTGAGGCCCAGCCTTTGGTAAATGCTTGTTACTGCTGGGAGTTGTTGGTAGCAGTGCTGGTGGGGGGCAGGGTGAGGAGCTCGATGGGGGAGGAGACTTGTGAGGTGTCAGAAAAAAAGACCCCATGCTTATACAAATACACGTACTTCATGTGAGAGATGAGTATTTTCATTTATTAAGATGCTCCAGGTGAGTTCCTTATTAAAGGAACTGAATGGCAAATTATTATTATTATTTTAAAGATTTTATTTATTTATTTGACAGAGAGAGAGAGATAGTGAGAGCAGGAACACAAGCAGGGGAGAAGCAGGCTTCCCGCACAGCAGGGAGCCCGATGCGGGGCTCGATCCCAGGACCCTGGGATCATGACCTGAGCCGAAGGCAGACGCTTAACGACTGAGTCACCCAGGCGCCCCTGGCAAATTATTTTTAAAACAGAGGTTTTTTTTTTTTCTAATTAAAGGCTTTTGTAAAATTGGATTTTCATAGTACTGCTTGCCTGAAAACAGGAACCAACTGTAAGACACCTGTGAGACTTCACTTGAGCTCGCCTTGGGGATGTGAGAAGTACCCAGCTTTAGATACCACAGATACCAGGTTTGAATCTTGCATCCACCATTTGCAAGCTCTGTGATGGTGGATAAATCACGTCACTTCAGAGTCTTCAACTGATTCATGTGAACAAATGGTGATGATTCTTCTCACACTGGATTGTTGGGATATAAAGTCTCTGGCACATGACAGAGGTTCAGTAAGTGTCATTTTGTTCTATTCTTTCTCCATTAACACACCAATTTAGGCTGAACAGAAAACATCAACTTGCTTTATCAGAGAAATTGGCCAGTTATGGTAAAGAAACCTTTCCTTCCTCAAATTGTTTTTTAGTGCTTTCCTGGGACTTTGATGACTTATCCTCAACTCTGAAATCACCTGTGATAATTTTCTGACTCTGGTCCCTGCAATGGCCTCAAGAACTTCCCCTGCTTGGGCCTGCTCATCTCTCAGAGCCTTAGAAGAGATGCCACTTTAGAGCTCATCACATTTGCCAGTATGCCGGCCTGTTGTATTGGATTTTGGGTTTCTTCTGAGTGCCAAAATTCAACACTTGATCCTGAGTCAATTTTCTCATGTTTGGGAAAAAGCTTCAGGTAATGAATTGGTTTTGTAGAAGCTGGCAAATAGTAGAAAAAACCTTTCCCAAAGTTTATGTGTTCACTACATTTATTTTCCCATAGACCAAATAAGAATGCCATAAGTCTAAGGTGTTGACCACCCCAAAGGAACTCCAACAATGGCGGGCACTGTAATAAAACACAGGAAACTGGCCCAGATGTTACAAAACAACATAGTAGTTGTCATTTTGATACTCTCCGAGGTTCGGTGGCACGGTGCTGCTGGGTCTTCTCCTATAGAGGAGATACACCATTTACTGTTACGACCCTGGACCGTTTCTTTCTATAAAGGATGAATAGCTTGTAGATAGTTATTCATTTAAGATATTGAAGTTTTTGTGTCTTTTTTTTTTTAAAGATTTTATTTATTTGACAGAGAGAGACACAGCGAGAGAGGGAACACAAGCAGGGGGAGTGGGAGAGGGAAAAGCAGGCCTCCCGCTGAGCAGGGAGCCCGATGCGGGGCTCGATCCCAGGACCCTGAGACCATGACCTGAGCCCATGACCTGAGCCAAAGGCAGACGCTTAACCGACTGAGCCACTCAGGTGCCCCGAAGTTTTTGTGTCTTAAAGTGTTCTTGTTCTCTTGTGGAAAATCTAAGGGGAGGCAGTGGGTTTGAACATTTCCCAAGTAGTGGTATTATTGATTTCCCTAGGAATCACCTTCGCCATTAGTGTTGGGTTTGTGACTCTCTGTGGAATATACCTGTATGCTAAACATCTGAGAATACACTGTGTTTGTATTTCTTCAACAGGGAAATGGCAGCATAATGATTTCATTTTGTTTCAGGAGCTATGATGCTCTAATAGGTGGAGTCTCCGCTGCACTTGCTTTCATATTTTTGGGAGTGGTTTCTTCATTTGTCAGTGTAACCAGATTGCTTTATTTCTTAGTATCTGTCCAAAGGGCTATAGAGAAGGATCAATCCCTCCTTGCTGCAATAATCCAGTAACTTCATCTTGTGACCAATGCCTGATTTCTGTACTACTGTTCTCGAACCTGTATTCCCAAATTAGTATTGTTCTTCCAAAGAGTTTTCTGGGAAGGTTAAACACTAACTCCAGTGGCATCACAAGCACTGTTGTAGGATTGCTCAAACCATTTCTGGGACTTCCCTTTGGAAACTGCCTTCAGAGGCAAAACAGTCACCCAGACAATAGTTTGCGGGTATCAGGAACTTTAAAATCTAACACCAGTATTGATCTCTTTGAAAAATCAACACCATTTGAATGGATAAGCTATAGTGTTTTTGTTTTTTGTTTTTTTTTTTTTTAAATCGGCCTTCTTACTTTATGGTCACAGCTGATAAGCATAGAAAAGAATGATTATTATAACATCCTAAGCATGGCCACAGTCGACAGCTTGTGCCAGAAAGGACAGTCCAAAGTTTTCAACTTTCTTGATCATCAACGTTGTGTCCTTTTCTAGTCATTATTTCACTCATTAGTACTCGTTTCTTTTCCTCCTTGATTTTTTTTTTTTTTAAATCTTTTTCTGCTAAGGATTTCTTCCATGATCCCTGCACTGGTAGTCCCATTTTGAGGGAAGCTTTTATATGTCTAGTTCAAATTCTTTGATGGTTCAAAACTCTGCTTGTTGTTGTCTCATTTCTAGCCAAGACCATCTTTACTTCTGGCTCCTGAAGTCAAAGTAGTCCACCCACTACTCCTCCATCAGTGGAAACCGTTAACCACTTTGCTTCCCCGTGATACTTACTGAGTTGGTAACAACTCTCCCGTAGTGTTGTATTGGAAATCTGAATTCATAGTAAGAAAAGTCATGCATAATGGTTAAGATTTTGTAGCAGCCTTTTTTATGTTATATTGGGATGTGTTTGTGTGTGTGTGTGTATTCTCTTTTCTGGATTCTTGTTTTTTTTACCTTATGCCCCACCAGTCAAGTTTCTACTAATTACTAAGGCTCAGTAAAAGCCTCCTCTTCAGAAGGAGAATATTTTGTAGAGCAGCATTTAGGCGTTTGGTAGCATGCAGAATTTGCAAGAAAAAGGAAACTCAAAGTCAGGAAGACTGATAAGTGACCCAGTCAACCTGAGTCCCTGGGCACCACACTTACTTTTTGCTTCAATAAAGTCTGCTTCAAAGCAATCTCAATCCTTCATCAAAGAGATTTCCAGAGCACTCCCAATGGGTTAACATAAATCTTACTGTTCTCACTCTTTTTCCCCCCTTCCAAGTTGCCTTTCAAAAAAATCAGTCCTTGTGTCTCCATTTCTTTAAATCTTTTATCCTCAGGCTGCTACCACTGGCTGTATGGATTACATATCAGCAGTTAAGAATATTCCACAAAGTCCTGACTTGTTCTCACCCTGCAGTGCTTACAGTCACCGATTGTGATGAAAGGAATTTGAAAGGCACAGCCAGGCAATCCTTAACCGGCTCAGCACATTCTCTCTCTGTGTCTTATCGCGCTGTGGATGTTCTTTTGACCAGCCATCAGTCATGTTTGAAACTTTCCCGTGATTCCTGAGATATGAACCCCTTTGATAGAAGTTAACAATACAGCACATGCAGCATGGGCTAAGGAAAATACTTTTGACTTCAAGTTAAAGAAATGCTTTGTTCCTGCTCAGATTTTTATACTTTCTTAGGGTATCCTTTCTCCTGGGCAGCCTCCATGACCCCCTGCCAGGTAAACCAAGTTTGAGCACCCATGGATGCTTAAGTGGCTGCCATAACCAGGGAAGAAAGTCACCTGGAGGGGGATTGAGAGGAATCAAGAGGAACAGAAAAAGAGATGGAGCAGAGGGAGAGAGAGGGGATAAGAAAACGAGAAGAGCATATCAAGTTGAAGACAGAAGTTTTTGAAATGTTTTTCGGAGCAGGAGGTTTACTCATTACTTGTGCCTTACCATGTGTGATTCCTTCGTTGTTTTTAAAATTTAGGCTTTGCCTTAAAAAAATTTGATTTTTTTATGCCTGGGTCAGGGTAACAGGGCAGATAACTCTGCTTTGCTGATGCGAGTTTAGCTCTGAGCTCTGGGGGCTAATATTTAAACATCAAAGAAGACAAGGAGCCCTCATAGCAATCAGGCAGACTTCATTTTCAGTTATTCTAGCTGAAAGAGGAGAGAGGAGTCTTCTGCAAAATTATGGGGCCCTGGACCCCCATATTATCATGCATTATTTTGAGTGGACAGGGCGTTGATTGCTCAGTGCGATGGGAAAGCTATCTACCAACTGAGCAACGTAACAAATAAGTGCCACATACATCCCTGGGTTGAGGGTTAGAGATTGGAATTAAAATGTCACCTTTTCTTTTATCTTTAGCTGTGGTTTGGAGGCACTTCCCTGGAGGGCTGGTTTGCTCCTTCTTTCTACTGGATTGGAATAATTCCATTAAAAGTCTTTTGCTTACTCAAGTAAAACATCCTACCGAGTGAGTGGCATTTGGCAAACTCTCTCCCATTTCTTGATTATTCTGGTCTATTGATCTGTGTCTCTGGAGAAATTCTGGAAACTTCCAAGAAGTCTTTTGCAGTTTAAAATATTATCTCCCTGGTGATTAACTCAAATCAGAGGCTAATAAGATGAATTCCTTCCTTGCATTGGCGATCCCAGTTCTTCCTTCACGCCCATCAATCCTCCAACTCTCAGAGAACTTAGAAATGAAGGAGTATATTTGTCACCAGTGGGTAGCAAGGCAACAGAGCAATTCAGATTGGCCAGACAGAAATAAATGCCTTCGCAGGAAAGGTAGAGGGCACACAGTTGGTTGTAGGAAATCGGAGAGAAAGAATTTTGCATGGCTATGGTGGAAAGATAAACCTCATTCTGTTCAAAACCCACAGCATTATATCCATCCTATCACTGGTAAATTCTGTGAAGTCTGGGTCCAAATAATCTGCCACTGGGAACAAGGAAAAAAAATGAAAATGTCTTTCTTTGCCCATTATTTAGGAAACATCGTAATTGGCTTTCGAATACCTGGAGCACATGAAGAAAGAAGGCAGTAAGCTTTTTCTGAGAGTCTACTTTCTCCTGAAGAGGATATAGCAGAAAAATGAATGATGGGCTACTTCTAATTTATAATGATGGTTTCATCTCTTCCAGATATTACTTTAGTTCTTGGATGATCGGTTCTCCCCACCCAAATCCTGATTGCTTTTTAAAGATGAGAAAGATCACAGAGGACATATAGTCCATTTCTAGTCATTACAAGTTTGCCGCTTACCCACTGCTTTGATACTAGTTTAAAGTTCTTTGAATAATGAAAATTCTGGTTTGTTTTTATTTTTGTCTTTGATCCACGACTTAATTAACAAACACTCATAAATAAAGCTGGCTAGTTCATAACTCTTTTTAAATTTTGTTTGTGCCAAAGCCCAGATTTCAGATCTCCTCAGCTAAGTTATTTTGAACATAACTAGTTCAAAGGCTTCCTTTATTAGCAGAAACCAAATAGCCAACATGAGAAATGCTGCTAATGCATATACATCTTCTATAAAGAAGAAACATATGGTGCTTAACAAGAAACGTAGAAGATGTCTTATAATACTGAAGTGAGTTATCCTTTTGTGCTTACTGTTGGATGTGGCACTTAAAAAAATATTTTATTTATTTATTTGAGAGAGAGAGAGAGAAAGAGAGAGAGAGAGCGTGCACAAGCAGGGGGCAGGGGTAGAGGGAGAAGCAGGCTTCCTGCCGAGCAGGGAGCCCAATGCAGGACTCGATCCCAGGACCCTGGGATTATGACCTGAGCTGAAGACAGAGGCTTAAGCAACTGAGCCACCCAGGCACCCTTGTTTTTTAACTTAAGCTGTAGTTTTTAGGTATTCTGAAGCTCTGACCACTTTCATTCGTACTTATTAAAAAAAAAAGCCTGGAATGCTCTTCAAAATAAATGGTAATGTCTTATGCTAGTTTTTTTAGAAAGACAATTTGATCTTTAGCAAAGAGCAAGGATAAAATCCATGTATTAATCATCCCCACTGCCTTTGTCCCAAATTTAAGATTGTTGCTTCTCTCTCTGCTTCAGCATCTTCTTTAACTGGTGCTTCTTTCGTTTAGACAGGGAAACATAAGGATAAAGGGCAGAATATATGGGAACAAAATAAAGGGTGAGATGTATTCATTCTTTAGAGGTAGGAGCCCCATCTTCTTTAGCATGTATTGCAGCCTTAGGCTGTCCCATTTTGCCAAATATTTAGAACATGGCTTGAATCGAAATCATTTGATTTTGTTGATGGGATAAATGAGTAAGGAGACAGAGTTTGTGGGCAAGTCTAGACCAATAGCTTCCAAAGTGTGGTTCTGCGTAACACTAGCCTAGATATATATCTCTCATAAAAATATTCTGAAAAAAAATTCTGAGTAGGAAAAAACAGATTGAAAAATATTACATGTTATATTTGCTGTAGGGGAATCAAAATGTATATTGGTATATTAAGGACTGTGAAAAAGTCCTGTAGGAAAGAAATCCGTAGGAAGGAATAAACCCAGGGTTTTTCAAATCTGTTTGACCATGAAACTACTTTTCCTCTTTTTTGAAACTTCCTCTTAATGTCTCACAGAACCATGCTCTGATTAACATCCTGGATTAAGATAGATTGGATTAAGATGGAAAATCTTGTCTTCTTTGGGAATTAGATTCAAGATGTATTTATTCTGAACATGCACAATGTCTTCAGGTGGCACAGGAAGCCCCATTAATAAGAAAAAGAAGCCAATGATGTAAAAACCTTCATTTCCTATGAGGTCAGGAAAAAACCAGTTGAAACAAAACTCTCGATGAAATATTGCTTAGAGAGGAACCAGATACCACTTGAACTATAAATGTCTATTATGGGAAGCAATGGTCGGGCCTGCCTAAAATGTTTGCTATCGAAGAGTCACAGGCTTAATGTAATCTTACAGAGAGAAACTGTGTACTCTCTTGGAATGAATAACAATCTAGCATGGGCAAGCAGGATAGATTGATGATTTTATGTGTCTTTGATTTATCTTTTTCTGGAGTAAGAGTGGGCTAAAAAAAAAAAAATCAGGCCCTGTCAATATTTTCTTTTCTTTTCTTTTCTAAGATTTTATTTATTTATTTGACAGAGAGAGACACAGTGAGAGAGGGAAACACAAGCAGGGGGTGTGGGAGAGGGAGAAGCAGGCTTCCCGCCGAGCAGGGAGCCCAATGCTGGGCTCGATCCCAGGACCCCGGGATCACGACCTGAGCGGAAGGCAGATGCTTAACGACTGAGCCACCTAGGTGCCCCGATATTTTCTTCTTCTGTTTGTAAGGCTTGTGGAGAGCTTTACCATGAAGAGGCCAGTGGACGGTTTCCCCGGCAAGCTTCGTTGTGCCTTGTCCTGTTCTGAGTTCATTTGAGCCCTTGTTTGAGACAAATGGGCTCCATCATTTCTTCACCATTCAGACCTGTAGGAGGAAGATGGCACTGATGTGCGCGAAACTTGGACACGGCAGTCACCTTCCCTTTATTTCTGCTCTCCCTTCGTTTTGGGTAATGAATCGGGGCGCCGTTAGCCGCCTGCCTCGCGTTCATCACTGTCAGTACTGGTAGGATAACAGATAATGGCAGAGATTCAAGGCCACCCAGGGAATGAAGCCTGACAGGACCTCATTTATCACTCCCCTTTTAGGGGGTCTCTGTGGTAGAGCTAGCATCAAAGCTGTAATCGAAGCTCACCAGGTCGCACGGGGGCCAGGCAGGATTGCTCCGCCAAAAAAGCAACTTGAGCTGTCAAATCTGCTTTGTAAATGAAGTGCTTTTCTAGAGACAGTGTTGTTTATAATTGTCATTCTGTACATAGTCCCTCAATATCCAAGAGCCGCTCTCCATATGCTCCCTCTCGTCTCTTTCCGACAAATGAAACTTACACTATGTAGAAGACAGGTATGCCAGAAAATGGGTTTCTCTGACCTTGGGTATACTGCTGCATACTCTAGTTCTGAGGTTTATCTTTTTGCCCTCAAGGATTTGGGTCTACTTGAGCAACTCAATTATTGAGAGTAGTGGGGGATGGGCTGACTTGAGAACTGCCTCTTCCCCGGACAGGTCTATTTTCAAAGCGAACCTTCGACCATACATGTCAACAACGTCCAGGTTTATATCAAGCAGCCAGCTCAGTTCTTCATTCTCCATTCCAGAACAATATATCCAAGTCTCTACTTGAATATTCCACAGGCACCTCAAATTCACGTCCTGGACAGGATATATCATCTTGACTCAAAACCTGCTTCCCATCTGTATTCTTATTCTCAAGAAATGCATCATCTTCCAGCAAGAAAAGGAGAAGCATCCTAGATTCTTTGCTCCTCTTTACCTTCCTCTGAAATCCGATCAAAGCTAAATTTGGTGGAACCAACTCCCGAATATCTCCAATAATCATCACATCTTCTCCATCTCCTTGTTCCATCTGGATCTTTTTAATAGTTTTCTTATTGCTCTTCCCGCCGTTTCCTCCATAATACAGAGAGTTTTCCAGTATATAGTGCTGATCATGTCACTTTACTACTCAATATTGAACAATAACGGACAATTGCCCATTGGATGGGCTCTAAACCCCGCCCTGTGCATTCTAGGCTCTTCATAATATGGCCCCCATCTTTCTGGCCATTCTCACCTCCTGGACCCTCTGCCTTGAACTTATTATGATCTAGCAATACTGTATTACCTGCTTGCCCCAGAAGTTGCTAGTCCTTTAATGTTTCTGTACCTTTTTGCATGCTATTTCCTCTTCTAGGAATGCTCTCAATACATGCCCCATCAGCAAATCCTGTTCACTATTTAAGTCTCAGTGCAGGGACTTTGTTATCTGTGAAAATTTCTTCAACTCTCTTCCGGTCATTTACTTCTTGTTTTAAGGGCTTTTTTTAAATGCCTGTCTTTCCATTGTGATACAAATATTATTTATTGAGTCCTTCCAGTCATCAGGTATTGTATGGGTTTCTTTACATATTTGTATTTAATTCCCAACTTAGCCTATATGGTGGATACTGTTAGACCAGTTGTACAGATGATGAAACCAAGTTCAGACTGATCTAATAGTTTCCCCAAATTCATACACCTAGTAAATGGTGGTAATGAGCTTCAACTCCAAGCTGCTGCTCTCCCCATTGTTTTAAACTGTATCTGTTCATGTCTTGAGAATAAGCGCTGTGTGTTTTTGTTTTCTTTTTCCTAGTCCTGAACACAGCATTTGATAGAGTAGATATCCAACAGATAGTTACAGAATGAATAAAACTCATAAAAGACTCCATTTATTTATACCCATAAGGTACATTATGCACATTATCTCTGTTTTTCATGACAACCTTGACTTACTGGCATTGATTTGCCCATTTTTACAGTAGTGGAAACTGAAGCTCGGGCAATTAAATGACTTTGCTAAGGTCATATATGAAGCAGAGTCACTGCTTTCTTTCTCTATCGCCCACATTCTCAACACGTCATGCTGATTGCCAATGAGTGAGTTCTCTGATGGCAGTGAAAGAATCAACAACATCAAGGAACGGAGAGAGAGATTAAGAGCATATGATTCAAGCTCAAATTCATTTCCGTGCCCTTCAAGGCTTTTTGTAGTCTCGTTATATTCTTTCTATCCAGCTCTTTCTAACACAACTCTGAGACCTCCATTCCCCTTCTCTAGTTAGAGAGCTAGCTAGAAGCTAGCTAGTTAAGCTAGCTTCTTCACATTCCCTCCAGCACATCATGCCCTCTGTCCCTGCTCTCCAGTTTTACTCACAATTTTTCCACTGCCTGAAGTGCCTTTCATCCCTGCTGCACCCAGCCAAATCCATACAACTCTCAAGGACAAGCTCAAGTTCCATCTCCTCTATGAACTATTCCCCATAGCTCCAACCTGCCTGCTCTGAGCAGACATAATGTCTGCACCTTATATTTTGGTCTTGGTTACAGAATTTAATTGTGTTGCTCTATACTGTCTTATATCCTGTAATTCCTTCAGCATCCAAAGTTTATTCCCAGGAATATTGCAAACTCCTTGACAGGAAGGACTGTGCTATATATTTCTTTTCTATTCCTTAAACTGACTAGCACAATTCTAGGTGGCCCTCAATAAATATTCACTGAATTAAATCAAATATGGTGCAGACCACTTTCACAAATTTTCTTTTCATAAATTATATGAGCCTAGACAAGAGGATTATTGCAGGGAACCAATGAATATATTCAGTCTGCGCAAGGACACATGAGATTTCAGGACTATAATGCAGGTTCTTGGACAAAGAGAAGTAGGTAAAATGGGATTTGGAGCCGAGGATGGGAAGAGGAGGACTCTGCCAGATCAGAGAGGAGTGAGAATAGTAGCTTTAGCAAGAGTAGTGAAGGAAAGCTCACAACCCAGAAATATGCCTCCGTAGTGAATAGGCTGGCAAGGACTCCTGTTTTTTGAAGGTCTTAACAAATTAAATAATTTGACAATGTGTTCTTATGTAGTCAGGAGATTTGCTAACCAAATCTCTTGCTGGGTCAGCAAAATAAAGCTGCTCTCAATAATTTCTGCACAGGTGGAATGCAGTATTTTCAGAGTTTTATTAATAAAAAACACTTCTGTTTCTTTGTAATGCTGCCCCTCTCAATTTTCTCTCCCCCATCTCTCTTTTACACACACACATACACACACTCACTCACACTTACACACTCACACAGATATGCATTCTCTCTTTCAGTTGGATAGTCCTCCCTGAATATTTGGGATGAGAATATCCTCTCTTAAGGGACTAGATTCTTGAAAGATTTTGTGATTTTTTTTTTTTACTTTCATCTTGGATTTACATATTTGAAGATATGGAGGAAGCGCATGTGTGGAATTTGAATCATTACAGGTGACATGACTCTAAAACTATCATTCAAACAAAAAATGACATATCAAACCATTCACATCCTTGATGTATCCCTGGGAATATTTCGATATCTATTTAAATATCTGGCATTTTTTTTTTTCCTGACCTCATTCCTGCACTTGAAGTTTCTGGATTTTCCCCAGGAACACTTCCCTAAACAGTACTGAGAAGATAGAAACCTAACATTCCAGAAGCACAGACTGGGATTAAATGGCAACTCCGGGGACTATTTTGTCCATTTCCTTGCTTTCTAAGAGGAGAGAAATCATAAAACATTTCTGTCCACTTGATTGTAATTGAAAATCCTTAAATATCTCCAGGGAAAAACTCCCACCTCACTAGGAAATAGTTTCTGATGTCCCATAAATGCTATCAAGTAACAAGAAATTGCTCTCTGAGGAAATGTTTTCTACCTGCACCTCTCCTTCCTCTCCCTTCTTTTTTTCATTCTTGGTGCTTAATTGTGAAGCACTGGTTAGTTTCTATTTGAAAGCTTTCTGATTCCATGAAGGAAATTGTTTTATGGATGTAACAGACACTGTTGGCTGGCTGGCCCATCTCAGATCCACATACCTCCATCTCCCAGCTAAGTGAGACCACATGACAAGGTTCTGGCCCATGACAGTAAACAGAGGATGCTATTTACAGACTTACAGAAGGTAATACATTTGTGTTATTCAAACCCCTAAATTTGTGACAACTTGTTACAGCAGTAGTAGGAAACGAATACACTGCTAAGTTTTCCTACTTAAACTCTATTCCACATGACTCCTCAGCATCTCCCTCTTGTCTCCATTTATTCTTTCTTATTAATCCATTAGAACTTTAGACAATAAAGTAGAAGAGGCACTTCAATTCTTGTTTCTTTGTGTAATTGCTCTCAGGTTCCTATTCCATGTGGCCATATCACTATGAAGATGGCACTATGGAGCCCATTTAAGTCACATCTCTCAACACTTGGAACTTGGATTACTGTAGCAAACTTCTTGGGTGTTCTCCATACTATATTTCATCTCTCTCAGTAGATACAATTGATTTTTCTCATGTGCCACTTTTGTCATGGCAGTCCTTGATCAAGGATCTACACTGGCTCTCCATTTCCTAATAAATTGAGACTCAGTCTTCTTTTTAGCCTTCATAATCTGATTCTACTTTGAATTTCTAACCCGAGCTTAAACTTTCTGCTTGATTGGGTTTCTTGCTTTCTTTTCTTTGTTTTTCCACTCTCTCCCTCCTATTCTGACTTTCCTTCACCTGATCACTGGACTGTAGTTGGTACCACCTATGTGGTTTTCTTTGTGAATTGAAGGTTATATCCCATAGTCTCTTTTGCTTGTGATTTAAGGCATAGCACAATGTTATAATGCAAATGGATTTATACTTTGTCAACCCTGTTCTCTACTTCCTTCCTCATTACCATGTAACCGTTGCCAAAGAGTCCTTAAACAGCTAGCTGTGGATAGGGAGAGTAGATTTAGAAGCTGTTAATGGAGGACACCTGGGTGTCTCAGTCAGTTAAGTGTCTGCCTTTGGCTCTGGTCATGATCTCAGGGTCCTGGGATGAAGCCCCACATCAGTCTCTGTGCTCAGCAGGAAGTCTGCTTCTCTCTCTGCCTTTCCCCCTACTCGTGCTCTCTCACTTACGCACCCTCTTTCTCTCTCTCAAATAAATAAATAAAATCCTAAAAAAATATAGAAGCTGTTAATGGGACAGATCTGAAACCTGGATGCAATCAGGATTGTGTTCTACCTACTTGAGCAAATTGTCTCTGGAAGTGCTTGGCAAATATTGGAATTTTATTTGGCTACTTCACTGACTGAACAGTCTTTTTAGAATACTCCCATAGTCTTCTCCATCACATCTACCTTTAAGTGTGTAAGCATCATCATCATTATCTAAAGTTTCCAGTATTTTCTTAAAAAGGTAACCCACATACTGGGTCTGAAACTTCCAGCTTGCTGGGAGTCATCTGTTTTGATATTTAAATAAAATTTGGCTTATGTCCCCATCCCATTGGGAAACTCAATGTTTTTTCATTATCTCTGGGATTTTAGGGAAGTGACATTTTTTGTAATTGCTTCTGGCTGTGAGTTCCTGCTTGGATTCCCTATTTGATTTCCCGTCTGCATTTTGCCCTCTTGGATGCTGTTTTTTTTTCCCCTGCACAATGTTATCTTGCTGCATATTGCTCTTATCCAATGTGTTTTCTCCCCAAAGTCCCACCAACTTAAGATGCTGTGTATTTCAGACTTTACTGAAAAATTTGAGGTTGATAGTAGCTGACCTGGAGGGTCAGAAGGTCTGTATTCATTGCTTCTATTAAGAGCCTATTAGACATTCTTGTTCTACCCTTCAGATAGACTGCCTTAAAAATTATTGGGCAGGGCGCCTGGGTGGCTCAGTCGTTAAGCGTCTGCCTTCGGCTCAGGTCATGATCCCAGGATCCTGGGATCGAGTCCCACATCGGGCTCCTTGCTTAGTGGGGAGTCCAGTTCTCCCTCTCCCTCTGCCCCTGCTTGTGTCCTCTCTCTTGCTGTGTCTCTCTCTGTCAAATAAATAAAATCTTTAAAAAAAAATTACTGGACATTTCTTTTACCTTGCCAGGGGCACCACTTTCTTCTTTAATTTCTTCTCTCTCCTCTTAGATTAAGATTCCTGTCCATTTCTGGGGGAAAACCATTTAGATACTCTTTTGTCTTGTCTTAAGATGGTCAAGCCAAACCTGTGGGCTTCAAGTTTATCATCAAACCCATCTATTTAGGTATGTTTCTAAACAAAGATGGTTTTTTCCTTGAGAAAAGTTCTGCTAGAAATGCATGATTTTTTTTCTCTTTTACTATGAATGGAGAACATAAATCAGAATTAATTGTGAAAACTGGAAAATGTTACTACTCCATTCTTCAGGTTTTGGGACTGTGGATGATTCTTTCTTTTTTTTTTTTTTTTAGGACTTTTTATTTCCAAAACTTTCTATAATGAATATGTGTTTCTTTGCAACTAGAAAAAAGTAGGTGAACCACTTTGATCAAAACAAATACAAATAAAGGAAAATTATTAAAATCAATCAATATATAGACACTTATTTATATTTTGAAATATTTATGTGTCCTTTAGTTTTAGAATCTAAACAAAAAAAATAGAATCTAAACTTCTAAAAGAGGATTTTTTTTTAAAGATTTTATTTATTTATTTGATAGAAAAAGATAGCGAGAGAGAGAACACAAGTGGGGGGGAGCGGGAGATGGAGAAGCAGGCTTCCCATGGAGCAGGGAGCCCAATGTGGGGATCAATCCCAGGACCCTGGGATCATGACCTGAGCGGAAGGCAGACGCTTAACGACTGAGCCACCCGGGTGCCCCTACAAGAGGATAATTTTTAAGCAAGTTCCTTACCTAATACACTGTGGGTCTTTGATAAATGTGAAATGATATCTACTTGATTCACTCCCTCAGCTGACATACTGGCACTGCTCCAAGACATTAAACCATTTTATGGGGAAACTTGATGGGTACAAGTTATTGCCCCATTATCAGTGTAAGACACAGAGTAAAATACCCTTCAGTTGGGCCCGTGGGATTGACGCCTGTAAAGCAAGAATAACTTTGAAGAGAAGGAACTAAAGTGATCAAAATGAACACCAAAGTATCAAAGGCACACAAATATTAGAGAAAGATGTGAGGAGACACAGCAAGATAATGACTATAGAACATAGGCCTTTTAGGCCAAAAAAAATTTTTTTTCTATTTCGTCCCTGCTGCTATCACTTTACTAAATCAACAATTCAGTTAGGGCCAGCTGTTCCAGTGATAAAGCTTTATATAAGGATGTTGAAATAACCGAGACAAATGATAGAGTCATCCTTTACCATAATATATTTTCATAATGCCTACCAGTCCCTCATTTAATCAAGAGATTGGCAGGACAGAGAACAAGTTGATAATTTGCAGTTGGGATGTAATAAAAGTGTTATAATTCACGGATGAGACACCCAGACTACATTATGTATTATGAGTTTAACTTGACTTATAACTCTTTCTGGAATTTAAACTGTCATATCCAACCATATGCGTTGACTTTTATAGTGATTTAATGAGTTGTTTGGTGAAAATAAATGTTGACAAAGTTACAAAATTTTTTCTTTTTTTTCTTTTTAAATTTTTTCCTATAGCTTGTTGTTTTCTCTTTGGATACTAGAGCTGGATGCTTTACAATAATCTAAGAGTTTCTCTTTCCTCATAATTTATGGATAGGATCTTGGCCTTGGATAGGTCTTTCGTGCTTGATCTTGGTAGATGAATCACAGCAAAGAGAACCTAACAGAACTTGGTGATTAACCTCTGGTGGCAGCAAGATAATAGTGTAAGTTTGGAAATAACAATCCCTTATATCAGAAGTGTCGGCCGATTCCCCAGGACAGTGCCTCATCTTCAGGATATGGTTTGGCTTCAGCTTACTTTTGCTGAGGGGCCGTGGTGCAGCCCTTCGGATTGCTGGTCATGATGCTGGATTTGAAGGGTGAATGATTATCTTGTAAAAAAAAAAAAACAACAAGCCTAATTCCTATGGAATCTCAAAGGAGAATCTCAGCTACTGGATTGATGCTGTGGATACTGAAAGAAATGAAATAATGCCAAATTGAAGTGGTAGAAGCATAGCAAAGAATCTTATCAAGTGAGCTGTAATTTGAGCAGGCACACATCATACACTCATGAAGAAAAGTGAGGAACAACTAATTGGCTTATTATGTACTCTTTAATTGGTTCAACTAACTTTTAGTTACGGCAGTAGGGAATAAACGGGGAATCCTGTTTTGGGATTTGGCTAGGCCAGAGAGACCTCATGAAATTTCCCTACATGAGAAAAATGATTAGATGCACCACCATTTAGCAAACATAATAAGGAAATAACCCATAATCTATTAAGGGCTGCCTAACCATCCTGACTGTGTGGTCAATGAGCTGGCATGAACCGAAAACTCCCTGGGAATAAAGTGATCTGATGTGTGGGAGGGAAAGACCTCCTTTAGGGCACCTAGGACCCTGAAGAGAGATTTACTCTCCTGTCCTACAAAAAGCCATTTACCTCACAGGGGTGACATTTTTTCTTACCCATGAATTTCATTCACCCCAGCTGCTACTGTTATCTGAAATGTAAAGGGAAGTGGAAATTTGAGGTAATTACCTAGATCGTATGGACCCCTGAAACACTTTTTCTTCAGTTGCCTAGATATTTCAGTCAAATGGTTTTTGGCCTCAGTGATGATCACCTTAAGTTTTCATTTTACTTTGAATACGGGGACTAGACTATGTCAAAGGAGGGAAATATATTTAAGTTGTAGAAGGGAAAGTTTTCCAAAGTGTTTGAGATAACCCATAACGCCAAAGAAAATTTGCTTGTGATGTACAGCCCAATGAAAATTGATGCATTTTTATCTTTCAAAATTTATTATTTAAGCCCAGGTTTTAATATTTAGATCAATAGACAAAAAATAAATGGCTATAAATAATGGCTATAAATAAATAAAAAATGGCTTATTATCCGAATGCAAAAAAAAAGGAGTTTAATATTTTTAGCATCAAAACCTGATCACTTCGTACCATGTCCACTGCTAATACCTTGTTCAAGGAACCATCACTGCACACTGGGGTGATTGCAAATCTCTCAACTGGTCTCCCTCTGCCACCCTTGATCTGGCTGTTCACACAGTAGCCGGAGTTTTCCTATGAAATGCAAGTCAGTTTGGTATTTCCCTTAAAAATTCTCCATGGCTTCCTATTTCACTCAGTGCAAAGACCGTAGTCCTCACTTTGGCCAAAGGCTTTGTGAAATTGGTCTCCAGCAACCTCTTTGCCCCCTTCTTGAGGTATTGTTACTGTTTCGACTACGCTGGCTTCCTGGTCATTCCCTGACCACATGAAGCACTCTCTTCCCTTGTGATCTTTGTCCTTGCTGTTTCTTTCATCTGGAATGTTCTTGCTCTACTATCTGCATGGCTCATTTGCTCCATAATCTCTGCACAAATGGCCTCTTATGAGAGAAGACTTTTGTGACCACTCTATAAAATAAATGATACAGTAAATACCCTTTCCTTTCCCTTATTCTTCTTCCTAGAATTATTATCACCTGATATTTCCTGTATTTATCTCTTGATTTTTTTATTGCCAGGCTCCCTTTGTCCCTAAACATATGTACAAAGGCAGAGACTTTACTTTTTTGTTTACTTTCCATGGCATATATGAATTTGCAAGATGGCCACGAGAGCTCTTATCTTCTTAGAATGTGACATTGACATTCCTCCATCGAGAGATGTATGGATCTATGCTTCTTCTCCTTGAATCTTGGCAGGCCTATGACTATTGGCAGAAGTGATGCTATATGATTTCCAAGGCAATATGGCTTCCTCCCAGTCCTTTGGGATTCTCAGTCTTGGAACCCTGCTGCCATGCTGTGAGGAGACCCAGACTATAAGAATAAGCTATATTTAATTGATACAGTGACACCCCCAGCTGAGGTCCAACATTAATTGCCAGCCATGTCATTGAGGGAAACCTTTGTGATGACTCCAGGCTCAAGTCACCATCTGACTGAAACTGTATCAGAGACCCCAAGAGACAACTGCCTAGGTTACCCTAGTCAATCTCTAGAACTATGTGGCTTAATAATAAAACGATCGCTATTTTTTAAGCCACTATATTTTGGGATATCTCATTTTGCAGCGATAGACATCCAGAACACTGCTATGTCCCCCAGAGCCTAGAAGAGTACCTGAAAGATACTTCCCCCAATAAATATTTTCTGATTAGCCAAATGATGCAGAACTCTGGAGGTGAAAGCATACTGGTTTCTTGCTGGAGACTTCTTTCAGTCTTCTGTAATTGAATGGTAACTCTTGATTAATTGATGTACATACTGTGCACTCTCTGGTATGTTTGGAAATTTCAGGTTAGCAATTTCCTTTGAATTTTTAAATACATAAATAAAAGAGTAGACAACTCACAAGACTTGCATAAAGGAAGGTAAACTGAATAGGAGGCTTAAACTGTCTTTTTTCAGCTTTTTTGTTTTTTTGTTTTGGTCATTTTATTATATGTAAACATCTTCAACAGAGTGAATGACAGTAAGTTGAGAAAAAAGGCTTTCATGAGCATGAAGCTAAGGTCTTTGTATTACCTGTTGATAGCCATTAGCCTTGCTGTATTACTTCTTCCTCGTTGTAATTGCCGATCTTGATTCACCCAGGGAATAGAAGAGCTCCAGCCCAGTTTACATTTTATATTATTGCTATAGTAGAATTTTAGACAAAAGCAAAAGGCAAAGCAAAAAGAAAAAAAAAAGGGAACCAGTTTTCAAAATCACCATAACTCACATGAAGTAAAATTGTTTTAAGATAGGCTCTTTTCTCAAAAAGAAAGTCCTATGACACGTGGGGCTGGGTTGTTTTCCTCTTCACAACCCAGTGTCAAAGCAATGGGGTGTTCTCAGATGCAACCCTTAAAAATGTCACCTGTGTCCAACCTTAAAAGTCACCCAACCAGATTCACTTACTTGACTTCAGACACAAAGGAGTCAAGCTTCAGTCTTGGGACAGTTTCAAAGAGGTCTGGGAATGGCATTTCTTTCTTCATTCTCTCATTCAGAGCTGCTTGTCTCCTGGCAGGACTCTGTATGACAGACAGCTTCCCTGTCACCCAGCTCGTTGTTTAGGCATGTGACTTGGGACTCGTGGAGATGAGGTAACAGGTCAGGGCCGGGCGCAGTTCTTTTTCTTTGAAAACATGCAGGAGAAACGCAGGAAAAGGCCGCCTCATTTATGGTCTCATCCTGAAATGTATAAATCGCCCATCTCTGCTTGGCTCAGAGAGGAAACCCAAACGCTGAGGGCTACCCCGGGATAAGGAAAGCAGCGTGTCACTAATGCTTTTCAAATCCCCTGCTGCTTTCTCGACTTGGGCTCTGGGGAGAGTGGAGCCCTTTGGGCAGGGCTCCCCACATGTTCCGTGGCCCTCCGTCTCTCTGATCTGGATGATTTTCTCTCTTATTCCTAGAGGCTGACAGCAAGTTTGCAAAACAGCATGAATGAATAAAGTCACATTAGGAATTTAGTGTGGGCGCAGGACGGAACACAGGAGTCAGAATCCAAGAGCTGGCTCTCAGAGGCTGTGCGTGGCTGGAGTCTGGGGCCAGGGCACTCACACTATCCCAGCTGGCCGTGGGGAGCAGAAAAACCTTGCCTACCAAGCCCTCATTGTTTTTGTTTCTGGCCCTGATTCTTTTTGTTTTATTTTATTAAATTTTTAAAAAAGATTTTATTTATTTATTTGTTGGAGAGAGAGAGAGAGCACAAGCAGGGGGAGCGGCACAGGGAGAGGGAGAAGCAGGCTCCCCGCTGAGCAAGGAGCCTGGTTTGAACTTGATCCCAGGACCCCGGGATCATGACCTGAGCCGAAGGCAGGCGCTTAACCGAATGAGCCACCCAGGCGGCCCGCCATTCTTTTTGTTTTAAACTACTAAATTTTGGGGTAGTTTGTAACACAGTAATAAATATTGGAATGCCATTCCCAGTCCTACCTCCCAGAGGAAAGCACATTTGATTACTTCTCTTTTTGGTATCTTCTTGTGGCTACTGACAAATAGCTGAAGACATTTTCGATTTTGTGATTTATTAATTATAGACATTGTATCTTGATTTTATCCTATGGTGGGTAAATACTGCTAAGTTAGAATTTTATTTTAATCAAGGTGTTTTGTTTGTTTTTAAGAGAATAATAAGGCTTATAGTGGAAGAGCACCATATGGCCCCAATACCTCCACCCTTAATTTCTGCTTCCCAGAGTCAACCATTCCAATGCTTTTAGCTCTTATCTTGGTATTAACCTTTGAATTTCTCTGTAACATACTTACACTGCAATTTTTTGATCTTTACATTTTACACATTATCTATTGATTTCCTACTATAGAAGCTAAGTTTCAGCTTTCTTAAATGGCGCACCCTACCACTACCCACTCCCTGCTACACACACTTTCATTTCTTCATACACTCAGTGGAATTATTATAATTTTGGTGTAAATCAGTATTTGGTGTCTACATTACTATGACTTTATAAATATTGTTCACAGCTGGGCTACATATGTACTTGAGTTACATTTCCTTTCTTTAACGATCTTTTTCTCCCCTAGAGTTAATAATTATTCAAATTTTTCTTCTGCTCAGCTTTTTTTTTTTTTAAGATTTTATTTATTTATTCATGAGAGATAGAGAGAGAGAGAGAGGCAGAGGCAGAGGGAGAAGCAGGCTCCCCACGGAGCAGGGAGCCTGATGCGGGCCTCGATCCCAGGACCCTGGGATCATGACCTGAGCTGAAGGCAGACGCTTAACCAACTGAGCCACCCAGGCGTCCCTCTGCTCAGCCTTTTTTGTACCTGTTAACACTTCCAGTCGGAAACTAAAGTGTTTGTCAATGTAATTAAATGTATATTCATATTGAAGTAAATGAATGCACGACTTTCTTTTTTTTCTTTTCTTTTTTTATTGTTATGTTAATCACCATACATTACATCATTAGTTTTTGATGTAGTGTTCCATGATTCATTGTTTGCCTATAACACCCAGTGATCCATGCAGTACGTGCCCTCTTTAATACCCATCACCAGGCTAATCCATCCTCCCACCCCCCTCCCCTCTAGAACCCTCAGTTTGTTTTTCAGAGTCCATCGTCTCTCATGGTTCGTCTCCCCCTCCGATTTCCCCCCTTCATTCTTCTCCTTCTGCTATCTTCTTCTTCTTTT